>NC_138048.1:83753265-84353265 GCF_964194185.1 Rhinolophus hipposideros
CCCAGGATCCTGCTGGGCTGTGTCATTTGCATATCGGTCTCTTGTCTCCCACAGGAAGAGCTTGTTCCATCCCATTAAAGATGGCTGAATATTTTATTGACTAAAAACTGGGGGATTGAAGCAAATGGTAAAAGAAGTTTGGAGTGCTGTGTTTTAGTCGTGTTTATGTTTTATTCATGGAATAGTGTTAAATATATATTTTTGTAATTCAAAACACTCCAGAAACTCTGCACCTTGAGGAGACAGCTACAAAAGTTTCATAGCAACATTTGGACACTTTAAAGATCATTTCAGGAACTTTAATGGTGATAAATGAGAAGAGACAACCTTTATTAACTATAACATTTTAGCAGCTGGGTACAGAGATCAAAACCAAGAGCAAGCATTCCAAATTCATACTGTGAAACGCCTACAAAAACATTCTCTGTCAGCTTTCACAATGTGGAGAGTTCATCTTTTCATCTTATCAAGTAAAAATATGCCCAAATTCCCGAATAGGTATTCAGTTAACAAAAGGGGGTGGGGGGATGTGTTCTCTTTCAGCAAACACTCTGCAGACTTATCTAGTCAAAGATCCCCTTGGTCTACGGCTAGTGACAGAAAGGGTGCCCTCTGCCTAGCACAGCTCGCAGGGATCAGCTTTCACAGATGCAGGCAGGAGAACAAAGGGCAGGCTTTATTGGGCCGCACCCCACAGGCCCCGGTGCAGGGGGAGCTCCATTCCAATGCCCATCACATGGCCTCTGTGGCATAAAAGCCTTTTAATAATTCTGATTTTGAATATCAAATTGAAATAAAAAGGGCATTTTGGAAGGATGGGCTCCATCCACATCGAAGAGCGTGTTCTATACAAACAGTTTGGGCAGGCCTGGCTCTTACAGAGCTGTGGTTCTCAACCTGGGTACACATTGCATCACCTGCTTCACAATGTACTGATACCTGCCTCCCCCTGACTCCCCCCCCCCAAAGAATATGATTTAATTGACCTATGATGTGGTGTGGCAGAGAGCAAAACAGTTAACTTTTCTCCTACCTCTAAGTTCTGCTACCATGTTTCCCCCAAAATAAGACCTAACTGGAAAATAAGCCCTAGCATGATTTTTCAGGATGCCATCCCCTGAATATAAGCCCTAATGCATCTTTTGGAGCAAAAATTAACATAAGACGCGGTCTTATTTTGCGGGAAACACGGTAGTTGGACTAATCAAATTAACGTGAAACAGGTTAACAGGAGAAAATGTCTGTTAAGAAACAAAATTCAACTGAGGACGTTTGAAGATCTAATTGGCTTTATTAAGCGATTCATGAATCAGGCAGCATCCATTTTGCAAGTAGGAGGGCACTGTAAACATTGGGAATTATCCTGGGCTGTTATAATAATCTTCTTGGCATTGTATTCTCTCAAAAGCTTTCAATGCATGTTCACAGCTGCTAACTGCCAAGCAAATGGATCTGTCTAAAACTGGAATGCTAAAGAGGGAACTAAGAGAATGACCAGTTTACAGATTATGAACCAGGGATCTGGAACTTGGAACTGTGACCTGTGAATGTCACAGAGATTAAGTAGAAACATCATGCCACATTGAGGATAAACAGAGCTACAGAGAGATAGCTAAGAGTGACACTAATGCCTTACTATTATTATTATTATTTTAAATCCCATCTCTGTTAAACTGAGAGTATGATCAAAAGGAGGGAATTGTTAAAGAAAAAACTATAGGCCCAAAAAACTATAGGCCCAAAACTCTTGCTAAACATCCACAATACTATAAAATTAATTTTAGACTATTATAAAGAATCATAAGCATTTATGTGAGCAAAAGGAGCTGTATCCCAGGAGACACAGAGTCAGGTAGCAACCTTGGTGTTCCACCAAGACAAAGGGGAGGCCATCTTTTATAGTGAAAGTTCCCACCCAAGTTCTCAGTTAGGTCTGTGTTATATAAGTGAGGTATTCAAATTGTGCAGATCTGATTGGACAGGACAGGTCTCAGTCCATTGGTTGAAAGATTAAAGACCAGGTTTCCCTGCAGTGGTTGACTTAAAGGGCGTAAACAAGCATAGCATAGTGCAGGAAGCTGAGGGTTCAGTTTGAGGTTCTTTCCAGTATGCAGAGTTGTCAGCAAAGGGCTGCTAGGCTCTTACTATTCATAAAATTTGGGTCCTTGGTTGACCATGGGGAGTCCATCTCAGCAGATAAATTCCTTCTTGGGGTTCACATCAAATGAATATTTCTTCTTGGGGGTCCACATTACCAAACCTAGATGTAATACCTGATCTAATTGCAGTTTGAACCTCTCCCAGAATCACAATCTTAATTAACCAGTCTGGAATTTTCTGGTCAAGCACCAGTATTGGTAATCTGTCACATAGGCCCTCTCCATCCCCTCATGGAAAGAAAAGGCAATCTATGTGATAAAAACAAACAAACAAACAAACAAAAACAAACCTTTCCCTTTTCTTCCCCCAAAGAAAAGATGTCCAAATCAAAAAATAACCCTGTCTTTTCTTTCACTAATAGCTTCCTTGTCCTTCCCTGCTTTCTAGAAAAACCTTCCATGTTGTACAACCCCTTGGATCCCCTTCTAATTACTAGGTGGGATGCTGCCCAATTCATGAATCACTTAATAAAGTCAAATCTTCAAATTTACTCGGTTGAATTTTGTTTTTTAACATGTCCAAAATTTATTATGGATGTATATTCGGGGGTGTGATATGAGACCCAATGATACATTGGGTAGTTGAGATTTATCTGCCATTTTAGGCAAAGGAGAAGGGGGGTCGGAGTCTGGGATTTCAAAGAGAAAGCAGGTAATTTACAGAAAGATAACAGGCAGTAAATAAATTCTTGCTGGGCAACCCAAAAACAATGGGACACAGAGGGGAATGTAGCAAACAGACTTTTACTTGGATCCTCCCTATCTGCCCCACTTAATTCATATAGGCTAAGGTGAATATGCTAAGGCCATTATGGAAAAGTGAATATGCTAGGATTCCCTTCCTGAAGCACATTTTTCTATCTGAATTCCTTTAGGCAAAAAAAAAAGGGGGGGGAGGGTCATAGGTTCTTTCTGAGTCTTTTGTTTCTTAATAACCAGCTTAAAATCAATATCCCAAATGGCATATTTTGGGGTGGCAAAACTTTGGACTTTGGTCCCCTTCAATGGCCTGGGATTGGGAATTTTAAAAAGCTCTCCAAGTGATTCTAATGTGCAAACTTGAGAACAACTATAGAGTAATTTTATATGCAGCATTCAAGTCCTCTCATAATCTAGCCCCATCAAACGTTTTTACTTTTTCTTCCTCCACCTCTGTGACATAAGTCACAGAGACCTTCTTACTGTGTCCTAAATGTACTTTGCTCATTTGTATTTCCATGCTTTCATGCACACATATTGTTTCACTCTGTGCACAAAAGAAGGCCCAACTCAAATGTCCTCTGTGCAACCTTCCCTGACTGTCACTCCATCTTCACAAGTGAGTCATTCCTTGTCCCTCAATCACACAACACTGTGCATAGCTTTATTAGAGCATTTCTCATGTTACATGAAAGACGTCTGCTTATATGTCTACCCGTTCCCCCTCACCAACGGAATGTGGAATGTAGTTTCAATAATAAGCACAGGGCTTGGGAAGGTATAGGTTTCTATGAATGCTTATTGAATGAATGAATGAATGAATGAATGAATGAATGAATGAATGAATGAATGCCAATCTTGTAAACTGTTGATGTTCCACCACATTGAACCCAGTTCTCAAACCAGGGTCACCTGGGAGACTCTGAGTCAGTAATTTGGGGATGAGAGATCTATATCTTTGCTACTAGCAGTGGTTACATTATCAGAGAGCCTGTTACAAGTGTAGAATTTGCATTTTACCAAGATCCCAGAGTAATTCCTATGCAGTTTGAGCTATATATTTTTAACAAGCTCCCAGGTGATTCCTATGTAGCCAGTTTGCTGACCAGCATTTGGGACCTACTGTTCTAGACTTCCATTTACCGAATGTAGTGATTACCTACTGGTTTCTTCTATTCTCCTTTTTGCATTCCTAACAAAACCTGAATTTTGTTCAGGTATCAGCCCTTCACTTGCCAAACTTGTGACTCAGGGAAGCTTGACCCCACTTTAGCCCCAAAAGTGGACCTGATTGGTCAAAGGGCCATCCCATCCCCTTGGCTAGGGATGAGTTCAGGAATGGACATGTGACCAAACTCAGGTCAATGAAATATCAGAGTGAGTATGCTGGAGGCAATCTAGAAAATGTTTCCTGTTTCCTAAGAGAAAGCTACAAGTGGGGGACAAAAATCTCTCTTCTTCAGGACACTGCACTGCCTAGATATGCTGCCTTATAATTACTGCTGCCGCCTTGCTACCAGCCTAAAGAAGAAAGCCAACACTGAGGGATCAGAGGAGAAAGGTGGGAAAAGACCTGGGTCGTATGACATTGTTGGGCTTTTCTATCTCTGGACTTCTTGTCATGAAAGGTAAGTTTTTTTCTTTTTCTAACTATATAATCCGTTTCTGATCATTGCAAACCAAAGCACTCGTTGATATACTAAACATCTTACTATGTTCCTTCAATCCATAAGTATTTGAGTACCATTGTGAGGTACTATGCTAAGTTGACTATAAATATTATCCCTAACCCTCAAGCAATCTGTAAGTTGGGTGTTATTACTCGCATTTATAGAGGATGGAACTGAAACTTACAGGAATTAAGTGGTTCGATAAGTGAAGTAGCGAATAAATGATAACGTCAGAATTTGAACCCGGGTCTGACTCCAAAGCACATTTTTTTTCTACTTTACTATGCTTCCTAGTTTGGATGCTTTATTATATGAGGTTTCAGTAGATCAACAATTCGCGACTTTTTAGACTCAGGACTCCTCTACATTCTTAAAAAAATATTGAGGATCAAAAATGATTTTTCAGTTATTTAGGTTTTATCTATTGATATTTGACACATTAAAAATTAAAACAGAAATTTAAGATGTTTACTTAATTAATTTAAAAATAGCACTGATTAACCCATGTAAGGCTAACATAAGTAATATATTTCCACAAAAAATAACTATGTTTTCCAAAGCGAAAGAAAATAGTGAGAAGAATGACATTGTTTTACATTTCTGCAAATCTCTTCAACATCTGGCTTAATAGAAGACAGCTGGATTCTATCTGCTTCTGCATTTAATCTGCTGTGATGTATAGTTCTGGTTGAAGTATACAAAGAAAATCTGACTTCACGTAGACATGTCATTGGAAAAGAGAAGAGTGTTTTACAAGCCTTTTCAGGTAATTGTGTATATCGTTTGATACTATACCAAAATAGTATCAGTTTTGTAGTTTCTTAAAGGTTAGTTGCAATGTGGAACCCGAAACCAAATGAGTAAATTTTTCACCTCTATTGCATTAAAATACATTGGTGTGTCTTGTACTTTGAAGTGATCTTTTACCTGTGTACAATCTTGTAACAACAGGCATTGGTCTTTTGGAAAATGTTGATTCACTGAATTATGCAGCGCTCCCAAATGTTGGCACATTACATTATACAGTTTCAAAAATTGCATTTATCAATATAACCATCGATATCATCAGTAAAGTCTTTGAATATTGGTAAACTGTGAAGCTCATGGGACCTAACACAAGTTTTCCCAAATTCTAATTTTTACTTGAATGCTTAATTTTGCCATTGGCTACAAATACTGTCAGCTATTTTCTTTGAAGTGCGAGTCTTGTTTATTTTTGGGAAAAATGTCTACCAAATACCTGAGTCTGAATAACTATAATTTGCACCATTCTTTCAAGTAAAAGTAGTGTTTCATGATAAAAGCAATTAGTTTAGCTTATAACTCAAACAATTACACAAGTACTTTTCCTTGGAGACAAACACAGTAATTCATGCTGCAGACATTCTTTATGCATATTTCCCATTTCATCACATAGACTATTGAAAGGACAGGTACTTTAAGTTTGAAATTTAATAAGATGAATACTTTTAATGGTTTCATCAAGGACTATCTTAAATGAGACTGGTAGAGTGTTTTTTGCTACTGTAAGCATTTGGCAATAAAGAATGCAGTGGTTACTAACACAGTTAGGTCCCACTGCCTTGATTTGTGTTAAGGCACCAGTGGGTTTTTCCACCATTGCTTTTGCATCATCACTGCAATGTCAACACAGTGAAAAAGGTTAATGGCATCTCAATATTACCATGAAAATAGTTTTGACCTCATGGACCACCTGAAATAGTTTTGGGCTCCCCAAGGGTCCACAGACCACGCTTGGAGAACTGCTACAGGAAGTGATCATTTTGTAAATGAAACCTCTTAAGAGAAGTTATGGATACAACATGATTATTGCAAGGGCTCGGAAGAGACTTGAGTTCTGTGTCACATCATGGTCTGGTCCCCGCACTTGGGTCCAGACCTAGTGCCTTGGTGGCTGACAATGCATGGGGTCGTTAACAGAAGAGTCTTGGGTGTGTCCAGGTGCTGAGGTGCTTGTGAGCCTTGGGCTGCAGGGCACAGGAAATTGGCTCACCCAGTTCATGTGCTGCCAGTTACAGACATACTTACAACCAACTTCTTTGTTTCTCTGTTCAGCCCGTTAGGCAATTTAACTTGTGCTCCATTTAGAAATGCACTATTTAAGATGATCTAATTTCTGTTTATAATTCTTAAAATGCTCCTATTAGAGAAGTTGTCTAAGCCTTTTTCTCAAGATAAAATCTCTGATGCTGAATAACTATTAAATAATACACGTTTTGTGTCATTCTGAGGGGCATCAAGACTCCCTCTCTCAAACAGCCTCTTTCCCCCATGGCTTGTCAGAGGCAGGCATCTTGGCAACACAAAGCACAACTCTGGGGGTGTCTCACTGAGCCAGTCCCTGTTTCCAGGAAAGAAAACCCATGTCCTTGAGCCAGAACAAATGTTCTAAGGGCTGGGATTTTCCTTTCTCCTGCTAGAGAGGGAAGACTAACAATGGTTTGCTTGAATCCCTTCAGTAGGAATAGCCATCCAGAAATTCCAGCCCGCCAGACATCTCTATGCGAAAGATACTGTCCCTTGACTCATGAATACACTGAGGAATTTGCTCTGGCACCATATGAAGGGTTAAGAAAGGATCCTGTTCCTTATTAGCAGTGATGTTTGGGTCTGACTCAAACGGGGAAAAGGCCAGTCATGCTGCTGGCCTGCTCTATTTACTGAATGAATTTCTTAAGGCACAGAAGCAAGACAACCCAAAAGACTGACCTGCATTTGTTCTGCAGAATGGTAGTTTCTGTCTTGCTACCCTGCTGGGAAAAACAGCACAATCTGAATACAGGAAGGGAAGGAAGCTCCCAGATCATCAGAGAAATAAATGTCTCTGAGTTTTAGCAAGTTTTTCCTAGTATTTGACCTAAAATGTTCTTTCCTTCAGAACGTCCCAGACCCCTCCCCCCGTGTTTTTTTCCTCAAACACGAAAAACAACTGCATCATACATTCCTATTCTCACATATGTATGTGCTGGGAACATAAAAGTTGTAATAATCTCCTTGTTTCTCGGTCTCTAAATCTTCACAGCCAATCCACCTCAGCTCCGTGCATCAGGAAGGGAGGGAGGAAGGCGCAGGGGCTGTAAACATACTTGGGGCAATGATTTCCCAGCTCTGGGTCCAGCCAGTCTTATCTGTGTGACATGCCTGGCCTCTGCGTGCTCTAGTGTTTGCATACAAATAGTATTCCAGATGACCCTCACTTCTCTCCATTTTCCATTTCCATTGCTGTTTTAGCTGGTTATTATGAAATACAAAATTAAAAAACATTTAGAAAGAACCTTTGACCCTCCTTCTTTCCTGCCCAAGAGTTTAAGAATAGCAAGGCCTGTTCCAGGAAGGGACTGTTAGCATTTTCACCGTAGCAGTAGATAGGAAGGCTCCAAGCAGGGGCTGGATTCCCCCATGTCCCATTGTTTCTGGGTTGCCCAGCAGGAATTTGTTTACCACCTGTTCAGCTCTGTCTTGGCTACCTGTAAATTGTCTATTCCTCTTTCAAAATCCCAGACCCCTGTCCCTTTTTCTCCTTTATCCATAGTGGCATATAAGCCTCAACTGCCCAGTGTGTTTTGGGTCTCATTTTTTTGGAATCTCCGAATGAGCGTTTGCGTAATAAACTTTGGACATTTTCTCCTGTTAATCTGCCTCTTACTTTGATTATTAACCCAGCTAGAAGAACTTAGAAGGTGGGAGGAAAATTTTTTTCAGCCCCCACAACTGTTACATTGAGCTTTTGCTTGGTTAGCTCTTATTATTATGTTGGCGGAATGATTTACCTTTTAAGCACAGTTCTAGTACATTATTTCTGTGTTGTATTAGAAGGAGAAATGGACCAATGAGTTGGGGAGATTTGTGTTCTAGTTCTGCCACTAGATGGTCATAGATATTGAAAAAGATGTCCCTGTTCTGGGCTCCACCTGGAAACAGGATTGGGAGAGGGCTAAATTTCCAGTGTTTAATAAACCTGGAGACCAGAAACACATTTTTGCAAGGCCCTCTTTCCAGCACCTCCTTCTATTGGTCATTTGAAGAGAACAGTATCTCCCCTGTGCTGAGACCAGCTTTTGGGACTTCTGGACTCGATGGGTTCTAGATTCTTTACAATCCTAACATTTGTTTTTTTCCTCTCTCCAGATGCCAAGTCTCCCTGCTCCCCCTCCCCCTTTCCTCACTAGCTTGCACTTAACTTGCCAAAGCATCTGTGCCTTCCAGGTGGTCCACATGGTTTCAGGCCACTCCCAATCTCTCCAGTCTGTAGTCTGGACCTTCCACAGCCTGAAAGAGATGGCAATTTGGTGATTTTTAAAGTATCTCCTTTATCTAAAAGAGGGAAATGGAGGCTTACAGAAGTCAGGTGGTGGCAAGCACTCCCAAGTTGGGTCAAAAAACAGCAAATAGGTGAGAAGTCCCTCATTCCTCAGGTGCCACATCCCAGTAGTCACACAAAGAGGCTTCTGGGAGAAGACATTCCTACCAGTTTCCAGGGGAGCAGATGGCCTAGCAGAGCTGCTTGGAGCTGCCCCACGCACAGGCACCGAGGCCCGACTTAGCTTCCTGCTCCTGTCACCAAGAATGACAAGCGCCCACCTACCGTGTGGGTGGAATGTCTGAGAACTTAGAGCTGTAGGGGAGCACAAACATTTACTCTCTGGAGGTGTAGTGTTGGTGATGCTGTGACCAAGGACAAAAATGTGGTTTCCTAAATCTCCTGATCTTGTTATAGAGCACACACTACAGAGAGAGAGAGAGAGGCTGTGTGTGCCAGTTGGCTAGGCATCTGTAGAAAAAGAGGGAAAAGGGAAAATCTGGGTGGCTTTACGGGAAACCAAACAACCAAATAAGAAAAGAATTCAAGAACATACAGAAGTGTTAGTGAAATACATGAAAACACAACATAAAAGAAGAGCCATTCATACCAAAAGTAAACATTGAGAAGGGGATCCTATGTGGCGAGTAGCTTAAAATGATTACCCCCATGTATGTTTACTCCAGGAGACCAGTAAAGTCTTGCATTTAAAACAAAAGCAGTAGATATATAATTTGCCAGTAAGATAAGTGCTGAAACAATGTATTAAAACTTGAGACAAAATTCTGACTGTATTTTACTTATATATTTCCTTAAGCCACTATTTTAAAAAATCAAGCTACTTCCAGCTAATGTGCTTATTAATTTAAACATACCACAAGAGAATTTAAGATAAAATGATAGCATTGGTCAAGGAGTCTGCATCAAAAACTAAAGGGGAAAAAAAAGGAGAGAAGAAAAGAACTAAAGGAAAATATTTCAAGCAGTCCAAAACTCAGCTGTGGCAAAATTGCTTAAATATTTGGGACAGAATGATGACTTGCGATCTTAGGTTAGTCAGTCATATTACAATCTTGGAGAAATTTCCCAAAATTTCCATGCCTCTGTGTTCTCATAAATAAAATGGGACAATACTGTTTCATGGCTCTATTGTGACAACATGAACAATCTAAAATGCCCCATAATTCTAATTAAAATGTACCTCGAGTGAAGCCTTCTCATCTTTAAGAACCAGTTGAACATTTTTTCAGAAAAAAAGATTTTCCGTAAGTTAGCCAAACCACGAGGAAAAAACAATTCTGTTGAGAGAGGAAAAAAAAGTGGCTGACCCAGCTTTCAGCTCTATGTCCTTTTTTTAATAAAGAGACAAGGCAATCATGGTTTATATCTTCTACTAAGAATTCATTTGGGATGTTTTCCTTATCCATTATAGATAAGTTTCAGAATCCAGTGAGTTTAAAGAAACCGCATTTTCTTTGTGGAGTATGTTGCTTATAGAAATCATTCCTATTACCTGTCACGGAAACGTTTGGCCTATTTAAAGGTCGCAGGTGTGTGAGAACAGATGGTATCGAGAACAGGGACATATTCAGGCTGCAAAAAGACTGCCAAAAGCCACAGTGCTTTAAGAGCAGTGGTGTTTTTTCCTTTCTCTTACTCAAGTGTGCATGGAGAGCAGGTACTCTGTCAGAGCCATGTCCTGGAGATTTAATTTGTAGTTTTTCTTTTTTTTTCTTTGCTGTTCTTTAGTGAGAGCAGTGCTGTATACTTCAAAACATAGGCTAGCTCAGAAAACCAACTTGGAATCAATGCAGTGAGCATCCTTGAGAATGGTAGGTACGGAGTGAGTTGTCCCTACTATCCTGGGTTTAAAAAAAGAAAGGAGAGAGAGAGAAAAATGGAAAGAAAGGCACAGGAGCTGCTTCCTCCTGGGTGAGGTGGGGGCAGGGTTCACATTTGGGACAGGCTGGCGGTTCAAGTGCAGGAGAGGCAGATCCTGCCGGAGGAGTCCTGAGCCATGACTCCCAGCCTCTTGGCCTCCGCAGGGGTCTGTGGACACGAACGGAGTGTGCAGGGCACTGACAATGGCCACAGCTTTGTGTGCAGCCTGATAACTTGTGCCGGCTGCCGGGAGAATGAGTGTGGTTCTGGGGGATCGTCCAAACCCAAAACACCCTGTGAACCGCACAGCTCCGTGGCAGTGGTCCCAACTGAATGCCCAGCCTCCAGCTCCGCTCCCCACGCCCAAACCCACTCTCAGAGTTTGTTTCACCAGGGAGATTCAACCGCCACAGGTCCTGGAGCCACCCTGTGCCCCGGAAGTGGCATCTTGATTCCAAAGGACTCAATCACTTAGGCTGAAACTTCCCCCATGGTGTATCCGTGAGTCATCAAAGATAAGTGAAAAGCGTAACCCTGTCACCTGGACCGCTGTGCTGGAGCTCTTCTGCCTGGCATTGTAGGAGGCAGGGCAGCCCCTGCCCACCCTGAGGACACCAGAACAGGGGGAACGTGACCTGAAAAGCCAAGGAGCTACTGCCTGGTGCTGGGGTGTCTGTCCAGCTTCCAGTGTCAGATGCAAGCCCCCAAGGCCTGCTTCTTTCTCCAGCCCTCCTGCCAACAGCTCAACAGAGACCATAAAGCAGCTCACCAAGATCCAAGCGGATTCACACTTGCTGCTCAGGGCCACCTAAAACAGGGAAGGGGAGGGTGGAATGCGAGTTTTCCTGTTACTCTGGAACTGGCATTTAGAGCTCTCCTGAAAAGAAGAGGTGCTAAATGCCTCACATTCAAAAGAGAGTTATCAGAAACCGAAGCACACCCTCCTCCTTTGTAAGAGGCAACAGATGATACTTCCACAGTCCACACCCACCACCTCACCGCTCCCCTCACATCAGGAGGAGCAGGAAGGAGTCATCTAGCTGTGAAAGTGATTGCCTCCCTGTGTGCCACTGTCCACTCCTGCCCTGAGGCAAAAGAAGTGGGGGGAGGGGCTGCAACAGGGGAGGGTAGCCTCTCACTCCCAGGTGGACATCTGCTTAGGCTGTGGACTTGCAGTTCTGCCCCTTGCCTACTGGAGCAGGGGATGGTGGCAGGGGTTCTGTACCTGCAAAAATCGTTGGTCTTGAGCTGTCTCACCAGGATCCACCCCAGAGGGCTGCCCACGAACAAAGGAACCCAACAGTGAGAGGCTGTGTGCTACGCCACCAGGGCAGAGCTGAAAAGTGGCAGCAGGGGCCTCACGGAGCAAGATCTCCTACATTAGGGAAAGCTGTGGTCCCCAGTTGCCTACCCTTCCCACCCCAACAGCCTGGACGATCTTAATACTATTAAGTCAGAGAAGTGGGCTGGCCTAGAAATCTGAATTAGATATGAGAATGAGGTTTCTAATTGGACTGAAAGCGACAAGAGAGTAATGGAATCTGCCCAAGATGAGCTAAGGGAAAGGCTTTTCCACTTGTATTTGTTAGTTTGGTTTAGTTAGGAGCACATCAAATTTGAAGGTAGTGATTGGAAAAATTAAGACCCCACTGGGTCAGGGCTGCTCCGTGAACAGTTATGTAATCATAAGGGGTGAGGGGTTTATGGAAGCTTGGACTAGATAAGTTTCTAGATCCTTTCACCCCTGAGATGCCAGATTTGATTGTAGCAGGGTATCCATTTGAAAGAGGGCCGCACCCACCTCTGGGATTCAGTTGTGTGCCGACATGTCTGGAGGAAGGTGGGATTAGTCAGCCCTGGGCTCCCGTCTGAGTCCTAAGGGGAAGGTGGGAGGAGGTGCTGAAAGTAATACCTGAAAGAGCCACTTCTATTAAAATTGGGTAACACACTGGAGTTAAAGCGTTGCTCTAAAGTCACAATTATCTTAGTGTAAACTGTGCTCAGGATGAAAAGTTTTTTGCTTGACAACCACTGCTTCTAAAGCTGTGCTGTTCAATACAGAAGCCACTAGTCATACGTACTGTCTAAGTATAATTAAATTTCAATTCTTATATCACACTAGTCATATGTCAAGTGCTCAGGAATCACACATGGCTAGTTGTTACTGTATTGAATAGTGAAGATAAAGAACATTTCCAGCTTTGCAAAAAATTCTATTAGGCTGCTCTGCTTCCGTGAAAAAGCCACTTGATCCAATGATGGAAGAGAAAATGGCCAAGCTGGACTCCTGAGCTATCATATGATATGTACAAAATTACACATTCCAAACTTCATGGGCGAGCCCAAGGTTAAAGAGACATAACAGAGAGAGGACAAAAAGTAGACCCATTACTGCAGGGTAAGCAGTGAGCCCTGAGATCTCAAAAGTTCATGAGGCCTGAATTCTGTTTTGGGAATTTAAGGGCTGCTTATGAAGGAGTCCTCGGGGCCAGGGCCAGCCCAGTCACTAGGCAGGGGCACTGGCCCTCTCTCCCTCTACCCCCGAGGGAAGTGACGGCGGTGCCTGACAGAGATGATGGTGGTATCAGGGAAGGTGGGAGTGCATGATGAAAGGGATTCC
The DNA here is from genome assembly GCF_964194185.1 of Rhinolophus hipposideros. Classification (NCBI taxonomy): domain Eukaryota; kingdom Metazoa; phylum Chordata; class Mammalia; order Chiroptera; family Rhinolophidae; genus Rhinolophus; species Rhinolophus hipposideros. The sequence goes on from NC_138048.1 coordinate 83,766,616, forward strand.
TCTATGACAGTCACTTCCCTCCGAGGAACTCTCAGAAACTGGGTGAGAATTAAGGGACAAAAGCCTGGGATGTACACTTGACGGTATCTTATTTTTCTCACCAGGGGCAGGAGGTGAGAAGTAGCAGACGAGGTCTGTTAGTTATGTGATGCTGTGTAACTAATTACTCCACAACTTAGTGGTCCAACAGAACGATAGTTATTTATTATCTCAGTTGCCCACAGTGGGTCAGAAATTTGGGGTCAAATTAGTAGGGTGGTTTTAGCTCAGGGTCTCCCCTGAGGTTGCAGTCAAGGGGACAGCTGGGCTGTAGTCATCTGAAGGCTTGATTAGGGCTGGAGGACCCACTTTCAACGTGGCTCACTCGCTCACCTGGCTAATTAGTACTGGCTATTAGTAGGAGGCCTTAGTGCTCGCAACGTGGACTTCTTCACACAGGCTCGCTGAGTGTTCTTACAACACTGCGGCTGAACCAACTAGAACAAGGGACTCAAGGGGCCAAGGCAGAAGCTGTAGTACATTTTTTGACCTAGCCTTTGAGGTCACACACCATTATTTCTGCTGTGTTCTGTAGTCACACGGCCTACCCTAATTCAGGAAGGGAGGGAGTTCTACTCAAGAATGTGACTACTAGGAGGCAAAGTTCACTGGAGGTCCTCTTAGAGGCTGGCCAGCATGAGGCCATGGAGACCCAGAACTGCGTATTATCAGAATGTATTATCAGAAATCTGACTGTTGCAAGTGACCAAAACCCAACTCAAATTGTCTCAAGAAAAAAATCAAAGAAAATGCATCTACTAACACATACAGTAGTACCTGGGTTTTTGAACACATCCATTGACAAACATTTCGGTTTACGAACGCCATAAGCCCGGAAGTAAATGCCTCAGTTTATGAACACACTTCGGAAGTCGAACATGTCATGCTGGCTTCTGTGGAGTGCAAGATCCTGACGCCTAGCTGTCAGCTGTTTTCGAACGTTTTAGAACTCGAACAGTCCTCTGGAATGGATTATGTTGGAAAACCGAGGTACCACTGTATAATGAAAAAGTCTTGATATGGTGCTTAAATGATATCTCTGGGGTTCTGTCTCATTCTCAGATCAGCTTTCCTCTTGTGGTAGCAAGGTGGCCTCCAGTAGCCCCAGGCTAGCATTTCCAGTGTAAAAGAAAGAGACTGCCTCTTTCCTGTGAGCACCAACAAAAATCCCAGTGGGGCTTCCATTGGCTAGAATGTTTATCTCTGAACCAATCACTGTGATCTCTTTTGGATATGGTGTTCTGATTGGCCAGGCTTAAGTTGCTCGCCCATCCCTGGACTGGAGTCCTGTTACCAAAAGAAGGATGAATGGTGCTGGGCTGGCAAAATCAACCACCGTTCCCTACAAAAGCACATCTTTATCTGTGTGGTTTCATAACAGAAAATTACATCACATTATACTCCCTGCCTTAGGATGAAGACTGGCAATACCAAACATCTGTTCGAATTCAGAGGCACATCACTGTTTTCCATTACCCTTATTACAGAGCCAGAGGTAGATACTCCTCTGTGAGTTGTTTTGCACAGCCAAGGCTAGAGATTTCTCCTGGGTTGACAAGCATCTGATATCTCTAAATCTAGATGGTCCTCCAAGGAGCTGTGACTTTGGTTTATATTGATCACACAGTACATCACTTCCAGTGTCCTCTAGTGTTTCTCTGCCAGGAGGTGGAAAGAGTAACATCCCAGCAAGACCTTAAAGATATGTGATTAAAACTTCTTTATTAAAGAGAAATGTGACCTAGTATATGTAGGCAATAATAAATACAGTAACAGCTCACTCATGTAGACCCTGGAGGGCTGGTTTATGATATATTCAAACCTTTAAAACACAGACTGTCTTCCTAGATGGGAGAAAGTTTCTGCAGATCAGATAAAGTACTCACACAGTTGTACATTTAAATACTAATTTGGAGATTCATTGATTCTGACTGGGCATATAAAGTTACAGTTCTGGACATGCTTGATTTTTCTAGTTCCCCAGTCCATCACATTAATAAACAAATTCCATTGGGGTGGCACGGAGCTGTTGGAGACAGTCACTATGTTGTCGTCAAAGAAGAGATACGATGGTTTGAGTTGCTGAGACTACAGTGGTGTCCTGGTTCTCATTGTTATTTACCACTGATGGCGGGTAATGTGCTGTGCTAAGCACTTTAGATGTTGTGTCTTATTCAATCTTGAGAACACTATAAACTCAGGGCTATTTTCCCCTTTTTATAGGTGGGAAAACTGAAGCTTCAGGGTGACATCAAATTCTTAAGAAAATGTTGTATGTTTTTTAACATCTGTTTAATAAAACAGGTGGGTAGATATCTTTTAGAAATGCTTTCTTCAAAAGTGGCTTCCCAGAGACTTCTTGGAGCTTAAAGGAATACATAGAAAGTTCACTTCCAAGATCTACCTTATCCCATGACCAGGCAGAGTGAAGTGGCTCTGGGGTGTCTTCTAGGCCTGAGATTCTGTGTTCATGGAGGCCCGGGCCTGTAAGGTCATAGAACTTTATAAACAGTGCCGAGGAGGTTGTCTATTGGAACTGCCCACGTGCCTACTGCGTGCCTTCAGAGTCCCCATCAGGGCCCAGGAGGGGAAGTCTGGGCCAGCAGTGGGCATGTGGTCTTCTCTTCAGAGTGATTGCTAATAATGGACCCCGGCATCTCCATGGTGTGTCCAGTTCCTTCAGCTGCATTTCTCTGGCCCACCGGGCATCCCAGCTGGAAGGACATAGATCCACTACGACTTTGGTTGTCCACCGTCCTCTGCTGCCCTCATCCCCTGTCTCAAGATTACACAGACACATTCAAAGAATTCTTTTCTTTGAAGAAGGTCATCATCTTTGGACTCGAGGTCAGATGCAGGAATTACTGAGGCTCCTGCTCTCATTCTCTCCCCTGCCCTTGGTTCAGCTGGTTGTGAGAAGAAGTTATGGGCTTGAATGTTTTCTTAGCCTTGACAAGCAAACAAATGGAGGAGGGGGGAAATCCAGTGTTTTCTTCTCTCACAAGACATATTAAGAGGCCTTTCTGGATCCTTCTCGGGGGGAGGGGTGGATATGTTATTGGGAAGGATAAATACTTGTCAAGACTGTCAGGAGTCATAAGATTATGTGGTTTTCATAGATAGGGTGTATGTGCGCATGCGTGTGTTTTCTTACAGTTTTTCACAACCCAGTGCAGTTCCCCAAGGCCTAAAATGAGCTGAAATCATCCATGCCTCTTTGAATGCCAGTATCTCCAAAGGGTTCAGGAATTGCATGGTTTCCTGGAACTCAGACCTATGATGTGAAATGATTCAATTTCTGACCCTTGGCAGTGCCAATACGCCCATTGTTCTTTCTGGCCTGGAACTGGCCCTTGCATCCATTCAGTAAACACTTATTGCACCGGGCAAGGAAGAGTCATGGATGAAGAAAATCCAGATATCAAAATAGGCCTTTGAAAAATAGAATTGATTACTAGATTCAAATGCTCTGCAGGAACCGAGGGCATGATGTTCTCTTTCAAAGGCATTTCTTTTATTGTCAGACTTTACAATATATAAAGATCAAATATACACCCATAGAGTGTGGTGTTGGCTGGTGCTAGACGAAATTGCGAAGAAAAGGACATTGATTTCCCCATTTTCCTTTTTTGCAATATTTTACCGCCTCTTAGTGATTCCCCTGCCCCAGATTTTCCTGCTCTTAGGACATCCTCTCCTAACATGGAAGAGACAAAGCTTTGTAATAAATTAACTCAAAGGGAAAGAATTAGGAATGTATTGTAATGTTTTACACTGCCCAGAAACAATAAGTCTTAAAAGACAACCTCTAAAGAAGGAGGGGGGGCATTTTGGAGGAACAACTTTATTTTGAGACGGGAGAATCCAAGAGCCATCAAATCAATGAGAACTGAATTTCCAAAGCTCCTCGTCCCATGAAAACCACCTGGTGGTACAACACGGCTTTCCCCAGCCTTACTCCTGACCTGGATGCTCTAGGAAAGGAATCTAGAAGTCAGTGCTCTGGGTCACTGTGTGACCAGCTGAGCTCAGGAGTCCCTGGTCTAGAGAACTATGCACTCCATACTCACACAAAGCTGAAGGTCTGGTGGGGTTTCGGGAAGTTGTGCTTCTTAAGGAAAGACAGACCTGTTGTGTTCGATTCATGACTGTTACTCGACAGGTGGCTGGAGCAAATCATGTAGCCTCCATGAGTCTCATCTGTAAATTGGATTAATTATCCTGTTTCTGCAGGGCTGTTGCGATGCTTGGCAATCACGCATGCGAAGGCCTAGCACACAGACGCTGAGGTCCAAGGCTAAGGCTAAGTGCTCAGGTAATGATAGTCCTTAATCGTAGTTGAGTAAGGATAGACACATGACAAGTGTCTTTGTATCGTTTCAAAAGGGTGTTCAGTCTTCTTTAAAAAAAAGTATTGAAATGATATATACATAAACGTATAGAAAATAGTATAATAATGCTCCCTGTACCTATTACCTAGCTTTTACAAGGATCGACATATTGCGCTGCCTTCTTTTTAATTCTGTTCAATTTTTTAACTGGTAGAAAATGTAATGATCCCTATGCTCGGTATTTTTTAAATATTCTGAGAGCTGATGCTACCGTTTTGGGGAAGGGAAAAAAAGTAGACTAGAAAAACCCAGGGTAAGTCGCCACCCTGATGACAGGCAAATGACAGTGACTCTCCTCACATAATGTGCTGACCTTACAGACTTCATCGTTCTTGCTCTGGACCTGAGGCCCTCAAGGTACGTCCACACACAAGCCCAGTGCCTGAGCCACCGTCAGGACTGCTGGTGGCATTGTAGAGTTAACTCCCGCTAAGACAGATGTTTCCAAAAAGTGCAGAGGGACTGGGTCTGAGCACAGGACTGGGTGACAACTGGGAACACCATAAAGTAGATTCATGTCCATCTCATCCCTCCAGCCAGACTGCATGTTTTGTGCAGAAAGCTGTGTGTCACAGCAGCTCCTCCCCAGGATGAAGAAAGCGCTGATGAGGCTGAAATCCTGGGCCTGGTGCGCTGGGTGAAAGGTCTACTCTTTGAAAGTACAAAGAACATTCGTGACTTCTTCCTTCCTGACAGACCTGTGGATGTTAGCACGTTAGTACAAGGTGACCTTTGGTCCTTTTCGTTAGCATCTAACACTCATTGTTTTTGAGGCATTGGTCTGAAGTACTAATACTCCCAGTGAAAACTCATAGCGCCTAATGTTTTTTATTCATAAGTTAACCACTGAATGGAAAGCAGATCAGCCTATTAACGAATGACCCTAGCCCACACAAAATATAAATAGGGAGAAAAAACACCAGCATAGTTTAGGACTCAGCTCTGCTGACTGTTCGGAGTAGACATCATCAGAATTCAGCATCATGTAGCTCTTATTTTATGAAACCAGGGCAGAAGATGGTTCCTGGGGGGCTCAGGCTGCCATAATGACCTGACTCTTAGGTGCCTACTGAGGTTGCAAAGTTTGGAACCCAGGAAGAGAGAGCACAGGGCCTCAAAGTAATGGCTGTGGTGTTTGGTTTTCTTGTTTTGTTGTTGCCCTCCTCACCTCAGGAAATCACCAGGAAACCTCTGAGGAAATTTCCCACATGCAGTCAGACACCTGGTCCTTAGAAAGTTGCTAAGCATCTGATCCCACCTCTAATGACACACATCTATCTCCTCGGCCTTGTAGAAGGGAGGGCTTTCCCACAGTGGAAGCAGGGTGTACTGTGAACTTAGCCCAGAACGCTGCCTGTCACACACTTGCATTCCTACTGGGTCCCTCGCCTGCCTGGCCCTGGAGGTTGATAATCCTAAAACAATGCACTGTGACTTAAAAAGTGAGGAGACTTATATCTCCCACAGCCAGACCTGGAACTCTGACTTGGTACTTTTCAGTCACACTAGGCGTGTGACGCACTTGGAACACCTCAGAGGAGAGGTCAAAAAGGTATCACTTTTTACTTAAAGAATTACGTAAAACCTGTTACTCACAGTTAAGAGCAGGGAGGAGGAAAAGGGGGAGGAAAGGAAGGAGAGGAGGAGGGAACCCTGGCAAGAAGGGTGGGCATTTGGCTACTAGTCACAAATTAGGGAGAGGTCCAGCTCCCAATTGATACAGTTAAAACCGAAAACATTTCCTCTTTGGCTAGGACAGTTTACTTTGCTTGGGATAAGATTTTCATTCAGTCTGAGGTGAGGAGGTGTCATGCGGTGCATCCGGCGGGGTCTCTGGTCCCGCTCCCCACATAAGAACACAGGATGTGGTGCCGCCAAAAAGGAACACCCACGGAGCCATAGATAGGGGAATCAAACCAATATATTCTCGCTGGCGGCTGGGCTGGAGACACAGGAAGCAGGATCTACATAATCTGCAACCCGCCATCCTAACAGCAGTCCACGCTTGCCAGCCACCATCTTCTTGCTAGCCCCCATTTTCTGCTAGCGTAGCCACGGCAGTTATATTAGTGGCCAATGGCTTACGGGTTACAGCTGACGGCCAACTAGCCACAGCTGATGGCCATCTGATCACAGTTGATGGCCATTTACTACCTGAGCCAGCACCTTTCCACGTGAGGCCGAGAGCCTGCAAACTGCTTTTTGGGGCTTTGTCCCCACAGGAGGAGTAGCACGTTGGCTAAGAAAGAGTTTTCCTTTAAACTGAGGAAAAGTCTTGGGGAGAGAGCCCCTTAGAAGTGCAACATCTTGCCCTGGCAATCTTCATGTGTGACGGACGCACTGAGTTAGTTCACCTTGGCATCTCATGCCTTTCATTTACAAGTTACTGTATTCATTATAAATCATCTAATCACAATATCTAATATTTCCCCAAGTGAAGAAAAACACTGGACAAAATGGGGGGGATAGAAATGTAATCATTAACTTCCACCCCTTCCCCACCCCTATCAGCAGCCCCCGGACCTAACACAGTTGCCATTTCCACACCCTACTCAGCACAACGGACATCACCGTATCAAAGAATTTGCTGGGGGAAATTCAGGTAATAGCAGCTTCCACCTGAAGTATCTGGCCAAGTGCCCACAGCTGCTGGCTGCCCATGGCTTCTCAGAAAATAAATATCTCCCAGGGGTCACTTTTTGTTCTCGTCTGTGTAAAGGAAACTCATCAGGCCTGGAAACTGTCTGCCCACCTTGGTTAGGTCATTCCTCTTTTGAAGAATCTGAATAAGAAGTCAGAGAGAAAAGTGCTCCTTCTCTCCCAAAGCCTGCCCAAGTGTCTCTCTCCTGGGCCACCTGGCTCCCTTTGGACGGCTCCCTCTTACCTTTGTACGGCTGCGTGTTGACTTCAGGTAATTACAGGCAGATCTCTTGAAAGGCAGGCAGCAAGTTCGTTGGGCGGAGGCAAGTTGCAAAGCTCACTTCCTTTACTCATCCTTCTTCGGTCTGAATGGCCTTTCCAAACACTGACTGGTGGGTAATTGGGTGATTCACACTCATTCCTAAGTGACAGGCAAATAACATCATCCCTGCTTTGTCAATGAAGAAATGAGCACAAAGTGGAAGCTGGCAGTCCAGAACCACACAGCAAGTATGTCAGCCACAGACAGGGCCAAGCAGTATTTGTGGGGTGAGACTCATGTTCTGCTGGTCTCACCCTGGGCAGCTCCACTTCCTCTGTACTATTGGGGTATCTCAAAACTGGGCAAAGGGAGAAAACATTAAACAGTACACTTTTTAAACTACAAGATTAATTGAGTGCTCACATCTTAGCTTTCCAAAGCCCCTAGCTTTGGCCAGTCTTTTGGTGCAATATATAAATGGAAACTTCATGAGGTCAGGGAGAATTGATATCCTCTTGGTTGTAGTATCCCCAGTGCCTAGCTCTGTGCCTGGCTCATAGTAGAGGCTCAATAAATTCCAGGTGACTGATGAGTAAACCTACCTGCGTTCTGTTAGCCTTTGGTGCTAACACCTGGGCCTTGCCTGGCTGGTGTCTTTGTCAGCCCTGCACTCCTTACCCAACTCAGTGATAAAGGCCATTTAAATAGGCTTTTCGTTGAGTTTCTCTGAAGAAATCCCAGAAAATAACATCTAGAATGACCTCTATGCTACAGATGAGGAAACACAAATATTTAGAGGTAAAATGATTTGTTCAACCTCCCTCAGCTGGGACAAAAAACTTCAATTATCCTGATGTAATATCTGCTATAGACTGAACTGTGCCCCTCTGCCCCCACTTGTGTTTAAGCCCAGTGTGATGTTATTTGGAGTGGGGCCTTCGGGTGGGTCCCTTGTGTTCTCTCTCTCTCTCTCTCTGACACAATGAGAAGATGGCCATCTGTAAACTAAGAAGAGGGTCTCACCAGAGTCTGTCCATGCTGACACATTGACCTTGGACTTCCACCTTCCAGAACAGTGAAAAAACAAATTTCTGTTCTTTAAGCCACCCAGTCTATGGCATTTTGTCATGACAGCCCACGCTGACTGAGATAATACCCTATACTGGCTTTTCTAATACAACTCTGTTTCAGGGTTAGGTGACAACCACGCTGGTCACCCTGTCCACAGAAAACTTACATAGAAGATACGGAAACTACAGAGAAAGCTATATTCTCACCATTGTGCCCTCAGCTCTGGAAAACTGAGTTGATACATAGGTTCTTGTTAGGTATTTATTTTCAGGGCACACATTGTAAGACTTTAAGCCAGGCTTGGCAAAATGAGCCATCCTAAGGAGCAGCTGTCTTAATTAAAGGGCATTTTGTTTCAGAAACAATCTCAGTGGATCACATGAATGGGAATTATAACATCATTCCTCATTCATGTGCCAGGAAGTATGTGTATCTCTATACCTTTCCCCCTAGGTAACTTAAGTTACTTGTGGGAAAATTCTTATTTCCTGGACAAAAAAAATCTAAGGCAGGCAGACTGATGTTTCATAACCTATAAGGAAAAATATATACTGGAGAATCTTAAATGGGACAGAATTCTACCATTTACCTCTTTTCAAAATCTTACACATTTCTTAAACACAAATATGTAGTTTCATTTGTTTTTTGAGGGTATGTCACGAAGGGTCTGGGAAATATATGCTATGAAAAGGAGGAGAGCCTTGAGCCCTTCAGGTCAATTTCGGTCCTTATGTCTTAGAAACCATGAAATTCAAACAAACTTTTGAATGCTCCAGTCACCCACAATTCAGTACTGACTTTCTTCCAAGCTGTGGAGAAGGGTATCTGCTCAAATGTCCCAGTCTAAGGGGTCAGGGCTTTGCACAGCCCTGAGGGCGAGAGTCCTTTTGCCAAGTGTTGGTGGCGTGCGGGGGGACCCTGCTTGCTGCGCCATTTGTCATGCGGGGCATCAGGCGGGGTCGCTGGTCCCGCTCCCCACATAAAAACGCAGGATGTGGTGAGGCCAAAAAGGAACACCCACGGAGCCATAGATAGGGGAGTCCAACCAATATATTCTCGCTGGCGGCTGGGCTGGAGACACAGGAAGCAGGATCTACATAATCTGCAACCCGCCGTCCTAACAGCAGTCCGCGCTTGCCAGCCACCATCTTCTGGCTAGCCTCCATTTTCTGCTAGCGTAACCACGGCAGTTATATTAGTGGCCAATGGCTTACAGGTTACAGCCGACGGCCAACTAGCCACAGCTGCTGACCATCTGATCACAGTTGATGGCCATTTACTACCTGAGCCAACACCTTTCTATGTGAGGCAGAGAGCCTGGAAACTGCTTTCTGGGGCTTTGTCCCCACAGTTGGTATTTGGAAGTTTCCATGTGTACAGCCTTGGCCTGAGAAGAAACCACTTGTCAAACACAGAAAAATCCTCCTGCATGCAGTGCCACTGGTTCCATCGTACAGAGGACAACCCAGTGCTGCCATATTCTCCCACAGTTAGGTCCCTGGGCTTGCTGAGATCAGAGCAGGGAACTCTATGAAAGGCAACCAAGAATGACTTCCAGGGATGTGGTATGTCCGACAGGGAAGAAATAGAGAGCTGACAGGCTGCCGTGCTATGGCGGCTTTCTTCGGTGTCTTCAGTCAGACCATGCCCAGGGCTGACTGGAACATTGCTCTAGTGGGGACACTTGGGAAGAACCATCTCACTGGATGTGGGGGCTCACTAAAAGACTTGTCTTTGAAGCTGCACTTTTTTAGCACTTTAAGCTTAAGAAAACACGAATTATCCGTTTAAAGAACTGGGGAAGGTGACTAATGGGGATGAAAGGGGTCTCATTCCCACAAGCCACCCCCTTGGCATGGCACTGATGCATGAAATATTACAGGCACTTTATATATGAGAAACTGAACAGCAGACTTCTCTAAGAATTCTGAGAAATGCACATTCTTACACACAAACCTACATCATGTATTTAAGTAATCAAGACTGAGAAATATTTTCCAATGGGAAAATACACATGGTGTCCCCTATATCTTCCAGAATATATAACGTCTGACATTTTCATGTCTTCCTGGTGCCAAGCCAGGGAATGGGCGGCAAGAAATGTTTATACCAACAGTCATTACTAAAGTTTCCCACAAGGCTGAATCTAATTAATTAGGCCTAGCCAAACTTGCCAGCCACACCCGGACTCAGCCGAATAACCCTTAGAGAATTTAGAAACACCCATTCTACAAACACTCATTTATTACTACCTGTATTCCCTGAATACCCTCTACAGCAGATACAGCCTGGCAGAACTTCCTCAAAACAGTACTTTATAAACTAAAATTCAAGGACGTCTGCTTTATTTTTCATTGAAGAATATTTCTTGATTCTCTTAATAACCATAGCAATGGCACTCGACACTATTCAAACTGTTTCTATTCCACTTTGACGCATAGTTTGCCCAGAATCAAGGATAATGCAATTTATTTTTCTTTAGGCCTCAAATCAAAGCACTGGATAGTTTCTGCCAGCCCCATTTGTTTTCCTTGAAGTTGGTGTGACCCTTATTTTCTCTTAAAGCCTGTAAAATATTTCCAGAATGGGTTAGAAACTCCTCTGAGTCACTCCCCCCATCCCACTTTTCTTGGAGGGCTCTGGAAAGTTATTCCAGAGCAAACTCATTCCTATGGGGACCAAGAGTACCTTTAGACACAGAGTTTCATTCAACACACATGTACTATGTGTTGATTCCATGCCAGCTACTGGGTGAACAACATAGGTTGTCATGCTTCCTGTTCGCCCAAGGCTTACCTTCTACTGGGGGTGGCAAGGTAGGGGGGACAATAAACAAAGAAGCAAAGTCATGTCTAATAGTGACAAGTGTGTGTAAGACAACACAAAGGATATGAGGTAGAGAGTGACTGGGGAGGTGTATGCTGTGTGGTCTGAAAAACTGTGTTGAGGGAATGACATTTGAGTTGAGACCTGAAGGATAATATTATGCTAGTTGTGTCATGTTCTGTTAGATATACTTCTCTATTTTTACAGCAATTCCACAAAGGCAGAAACTCAAATACAGCAACGAGATTGATGAGGCGAACACTGTCTTCTCATACCTTTTTTTTTTTGAGTGGGGGGAGGTATGCAAAGAATGTGGGTAAATTGGTTCAGTCTCTAAAGAGGTCAACATTGCGATATCTGTCAAAATTAAAAATGCACTATCCTTAGACCCAACAACCTCACTTCTAGGAATTTATAGAAATAATTCTATAAATGAATGTATAAGGATGTTTGTCACAGCATAGCTTGTAATAGCAAAAGACTGCAAACACAAACGTCCATCACTAGACGATTGGCTAAGTTAATTATGGAATATCCATATGAGAGAACACTTTGTAGTCGTTAAACAGAATGAGGTTGAGCTCCAAGATAAATTAAGTAGGGAAAAGTAAGGTGCAAGAATTACATGTTCAAAATGATGTCATTTTTGAAAAAAATATAGAGACACATATTATCTTTGGAAGGTTATATAAGAAACTGATAACAGTTTGGGCCTCAGTCAGAGTTGGGGGGAGAATTACAGAAACTCTATGTTCATAAATTCTTTTGTAACGTTTTCATTTTTTAGCTTTTGCATCTCTTAGCTATTTAATAAGTGTTTGGAATAATAAAGCATTGCAGTATAAATAATTATATCTGAAATTTTCATACAAAGTTCTTTGCCTGTGTCCTTATACATCACAGTTCCAGCTGAAATGAATTTTAAATGCTAGAAGTGGAAAAGCTCCTAAAATCAGTTGTGTGGTCACCTTCTTAGCTGGCTTAACACATGGGCATTTCTCAGCCAGGGTTTGGGTTTGGTCTCTGGAAGGTGAGTTTAGGAAACGTTTCAGAAAAGGTATTTTTCTCTCAGGATGGCGTCCTTTTTGGAAGACGATATACTAATTTCTAACCTATTTAGAGATCTGAACAACTAACCCGACCAATATTCAGATAGATAATTGAAAAAAAGGTGACTTTTCTTGAAAAATACTTTCCAGTGCATATATGCTGTTATGATTTTCCTACTTCTAAGTTAGAATAAGCCTTGGTCTCTAAGAATAAACTTGTTCCAGCAAGAGTGTTTTTCTAAGTTCTCACAGCTATTTCATGTTCTGGTCCATTTATGACTATGGACTGATAAGAGTCTTCAGCTACCAGTAAAACTTTAAGAAATACAATGGAAATCAAATGTCTGTATCCCGAGCTCAATCTCTGTGGTTTCCTACAATTCTGTGCCAGGGAAGGACAGCAAATAATACTTACAACCCCTACTCCTCCTGGGAATAAAATCTACCCAATGTTAAATAAATCATTTATGCATATAAAAGTTTTATTTAAAAGAAAATTTGCTATCGATCATCTGAAATAGCCATGGAAATGACAGTCAGTATCTATTTTTAAAATGCATTAAATATGTATCTAGTAGAATCGCAAGGAATTAATTTGCTTGTAGGCAAAACTTCCATCAGCTGCAAGGTGGATGTGAGAACCCAGGCAGGGGCTGAGCCTGGGGAAGTGGCCTGCGGTTTGAGTGCCAGTGGGGCTGCAGGGAAGAGAAATGGTTCGTTAGAAAAATCCTTGGTAACACCCCAGAGAACAGTGGCATGTGAAGCTGAGTCAGAGAGCACAGCCAGACTAAGAAGGAGCAAAGTGGGCAGAAACCACTTACCATCAACCCGGGGCTAGACGCTTTGAACGCTCCATTCAAGAAATGAAGGTCATCAATTCTTGGCAGGGTCTACCCCCTCTGTGAAGCGGGGTACAGATGAAAGGTGTTTCCGAACACTCGCTAGCACACTGCGGGGCTTGCACTGCAACACAAGCCCCAGGGGAGAAAGCCAGAGTCAATATTGCAGGAGCCTTTCCAGGCGGCAGGCCTGTTATCTGTGCCGGCAGAACCTGATCGCAGGGGAGGAAGTTATTAAAAAGTGGGTCACTGGAGAGGGCTGAGCAAACTCCTGATCAGGGTCCCTGTCCTTGTGATCAGGTTTCAGGGAAGGCTTTTGTGGCCCTTGAAGACATTCTCTGGTATTCTCGGAGAAGGGAGTAAAAGGGTGGTGGTGTGGGCCCTGGTTGGTGAAGGTAGAGAGAGAAACCTGAGAGAGAGAATAATTGAGACAGAACTCTAGAAATCGTGACTGGAAGTGTCTGTGTCCCAGGGAGGGGCTGCTCTAGGACAGGCAGCAAATATGTCTGAGAGTCCTGTGGAGATCAGTGTGACAACTGTGAATAATCTCGGATTTTCCACTTTCTGTTTTTGAGATCCCTCTTTGGAGTCACTCAGCGTAGAATCAGATGACTTTCTTTATAAAGCATATTTTATATCTAAGGTCAAGGTTTTTAGTTTTAATGATTCAAGCTGTAGGTTTATTTCTTAACGTATCTTAGAATCATAAAGTTGGAAGGGGCAGTAGAGATCCAACTCATTCATTTTACAGATGAGGAAACTAAGGCCTAGAAGAGTTAAGTAACTTGGATTAAACTATCAGAAAAGCTGGGACTACAATTTAAGTTTTTTTTTCCCCCTCTAAGCAGAATCCTTTGCTACTTGAAAAGTAACATTAATTTTCTACTTTTGCATTCTACTCACACCTCTATTTATTCACTCTGTTTCAAACTGTGTGGTCCATTTCCCTGTCCCATAGAGAAGTGAATATGTTGATTCAGCAGGAATTTTCAGAGAGCTGAGCTCAGAGAGGGAGAGGGAGAAGAAGGGGGAGAGAGGGGAAGTGAGGGGACGGGGAGAGTGCCAGAGCAAGAATGCAAACCTATATATAAGGGCCTACAAAGCTTAACGTGACCAAAGGAATCTTAACTGACAAATAATATCCAGATTTAAAAACACTTAAGACATTATAAACTGACACCAGTTCAAACATGAAATACAGAAAATAGGATTAACCTTTGTCTTCTGGGGAAGCCATGCCTGCTTAAGGACAATCTATCGTCAGCTGGCTAATGTCTTGACATGGTCTGGGATTCTGCACTTAATCATTGCAGATAATATTCATGTGGTGCCAAGTGAAAAGAATTTGGCATTTTCCAGTTCAATAAGTCTAAACAAACCACATAATTTGGCATTAAGTACCATGTTTCTCCGAAAATAAAACCTAGCCAGGCCATCAGCTCTAATGTGTCTTTTGGAGCAAAAATTAATATAAGAACCGGTCTTATTTTACTATAACATAGACCGGTTCTTATACAATATAATGTAAGACCGAGTCTTATATTAATTTTTGCTCCAAAAGATGCATTAGAGCTGATGGTCCAACTAGGTCTTATTTTCGGGGAAACAGGGTAGATTATGTTTTACCAGAATTTTCCAGTCCTGCAGTCTCGATTGACCAAATCAACTAATGTTTATCACTCTGGCTGTCTGTGAAAAAACAAAATGAAAAAACCTGGTGCCTTCCCTTATGTAACACATCTCCTGATGATGTGAAATACCCCATTCCACTGAGTCACAGTAATGCCCTCCCTCCCTCACTGGGGGTGGGTCTGTGATGCACAGTGTCACTCTGGGGACATACGCTGCTTTATATTTTTATGTGTCTTTCTTATCTTAGCTAATCTTAAATTAACCTATTCCTAAAGAATGGGTCCCATATCTTGTCTCTTATTCTGCAACGCGGCATTCAGTCACACAACAAACGTGTATTGAGTGTTCACGACACCTGGTTTCTTAAAAAGCTACGAAAGATACCCTCAGGGAGCTCCCAGTCTTGTGGCGGAGATACACCTTTAAATAAATCATAGCAATGTAGTGTGGTAAGACAGATTTAGTCCGGATGGTAATTAGAAAATGCCCAAGAGCCAGAAGCCCTGTTCTGTTTCTTCTTCCATTAGTTCATCTCCTTGACCTTCATCCTTGGAGGCAGCCATCCCTACTTTCAGACACCCCCAACTGAAAGTTGGCTAGTGCTAGAGACGGTAAATTTCCCACACGCCCTCTCCTTCGCTTCACCTACCATTTTTATACCAATCACTTCCTTTCGCAGGCAGAGGTGCAGTAGCTTTAAGACAAAAAAGGGGTACGGAAAATGATGTGGGGTGTAAGCAATAGTCAATTGAGCTGAAGGACAAAAATGTTGGAACATCATATACATTCATTTTTATCTAAACATTTTTAAGAAAAATCTTAAATTTCCTGAACTTTGAACTTTTATGCCACTGACACCCTCATTAGTCCTGTCTGTTGGATGGGCATACACTATACAGTAGGCATGGCACCCTCAGGAAAAAGGGAGAGGTTCCTAGAGCAGAGGGAGGCATCTGCACTCTTTTCCCTTTCAGGACATTGGAACATATTGCTTGGTTGAGTGGATTTAAGAATTGTATCATCCTAAATCTAGGGTCAGCAAATGGTGACCATGGGCAATTCCAGCTTGATGCCTATTTTTGTAAATAAAGTTTTATTTACACAGACTTGCTCATTGGTTTAGTATTGTCTGTGGCTGCTTTCAGACAGCAATGGCAGAGGTAAGCCGTGAGGTGCTCCCTGAGATGTGCTGCCTTGGCATGCAGATTATTTCCAGCTGAGAACAATTACAACCCAACCCACTCAGGAGATTTATTATTTTGTTTTACCTCCCTGCAGAGATTCAGAGAGAAGAACCTGCTTCAGGAAGGGAACCTCAGCATAATCACCTTAGCACATATAAAATTAAGTGTGGCGGGATCCAACCAAAAATTCTGTTTGCTAGTGTCTCCTTAGTGTCTCCTCGTTTCTGGGTGGCCCTCAAAGAATTTGTTTACCAAACACTTGCTCTTTCTCATCTACCTGTGAATTGCCTACTTCCCTGGCTCCTTAGTCCAAATGACTTGCATACCTCATTTTCCCTCACTGTCTTTGGAATTTTCATGCTTATGTGAATTCCCCTTATTAAAATTCGATATTCTTCTGTTAGTCTGCTGTATGTCATTTGAATTACTCGACCAGACAGAAAAACCAAAGGGTTAAGGGGGAACATTTCCCCAGTCCCAACAGTCGTTGCAACAGAGACTGTATGGTCTGAAAAATCTAAAATATTGACTATCAAGCCTTTTATAGAAAATATTTGCCTAACCCCACCATCAAAAGCTCAATTTTTGTAAAATTTTATAAGCTGGGAAGAGAGGATAGTGGCCGTGAAAGTCTTTATATCACACCTATGTTCACAGGTTATCTCTTAAAACAAAGAGTGTTCTTAAAACAAAGATTCATTTTGCATTTTTATTTTATGAAAACACTAATGTTTCAAAGTTGCTGACCTTTTTTTCTGATGACAAGCAGCTCACTCTAGTGACCTAGAAAATATTTTTGAAAAAAAACACAAAACAAAAAATTCCCTGCACACTAAAATTGTCGTTTTAAGTGAAATTGTCTTTTCACTTTTGAACAATGTATGAGAAATGCTTATATTTCACAAGAAACTTGCTATACAGAGAGAATTTTGAAAAAAAAATATTTTGATGTGTTTCCACTTTATGTGATTCTGTTTCTAAATAAAAATAAGTGTATCATAAAAATATTCACATGTGTATTCTTAGAAACACTTGGAAGCAGGATTTTTCTGTTTAAAAGCCATCAAAATGAAGAGTTTTGATGGAATTTGAAGGTGTGTACTATATATACATATATCACCTTTCTACTAGTTTGCAAGAATGATTCACATCTGGAAATACGAATATTTACTATCTGATCAACAGAAATCTTTGTCAAAGGAGGATAAGAATGAAAAAATGAGCATCATGATTTAGTAAGCTCATTCAATGATGGAGTTTTTCCATTTGAATATAAGTGTCTTTGTGATATAATTTTTCCAGCGACTACAACTATTATTATTATTTTTTAGTGAGAACAAAAAATTTGTGTACATTTAATAAATATAAAAACACTACAATTCTTGTTTTTAAAATACTTTTTATCTATACTTCATATTATATGTTTCGTCTTTTCCTTGTTCCATTTCTATTTTTATGTCTATTTTATTACATATATATATAATTTACTAGTAAAGATATATATAATTCATGAATAAATATACATACATTGGGGTGTATACTCCCAAAGTTTTTAATAATAGAAATGTATAATCACAATGTTTGAAGACCACTGATTTTGATTGTGACTTTGAAAATTAGCAGACAATTTTAAATAGGGCTCTGCCACTCACTGGCTATATTCTCTTGATCAGAATAATTTATTATAGGTTTTACTTTCTCAACTGTAAAATTGAGATAAGGTCCATAAGGCACTTAATATGGAGCCTAGCACATAATAAATGTTCAATAACTATCAATAAATATTATACCTAAATATCTCCACATTGTCCAGCCCTCTAGGGTCACCCTTTTGTTCGCTATCTGAATAAAATAATGCAATTCCTTTCTTCTTATCTCACTTATTAATGAGAAGGCCAGCTTATGCCCCTAAATTTCTGTAGAGGGTACTTAAGTTCTGCTGGTAGTAAACATTTTCTTGGTGGTTGCTTGATCTCTCCTGGCTCAGTTGTCTGTTACCTGCAGGCTTCTGTCCTATTCCTTTTCTACATGACCCCAAGAGCAGACATAACCTCCTTTCCAGCATTCCTTAAGACTTAGCTGTTACAAGACTTTACTTAAAACTTGTGGATAACATAGGGTAAATACTCATACAGTTCAGAACAGTAAAGGACTTAAATTTTAGGTGTCACACCACGCTCTTCCTGAGTTCATGGACTGTGGCCCACTGGGGGGAATGTCTTGATCTGTAAAGCCTTGGGCCAAGCCTGTCTTCCTTTCAGAGAACTTTCTGCCTTCTTATTTCTTCCTTGAATTCAGGGTCCAGAGAAAGTTTATCAGACTGCTACAGGCTACTCTGTCATGCCAGGGCCTTAAGCATAACTGCAGTCTGGGCATTAAATTCCTCCAGGGGTGCCACGAGTGAATAACGCTCCCTGGCGTTGTACAATAAGGCAACCCTGACCCCGTCAATCAACAATAGAGATAGATGGGGTGACTGGTTAGCTCAGTTGGTTAGAATGTGATGCTAATAAGGTTGCCGGTTCGATCCCCACATGGGGCACTGTGAGCTGCACCCTCCTTAAAAAAAAAAAAAAAGAGATAGATTAAAAAAAAATTCACTTTCAAAATCAAGAAGCTATTGACATATCTTCATAAAAAAGGAGAAACATTCACCATAGATCTCTATTTCTTGCTAAATAATCAATATGTGTTTCCCCGAAAATAAGACCTAGCCGGACAATCAGCTCTAATGCATCTTTTGGAGCAAAAATTAATATAATATCGGGTCTTGTTTTACTATAATATAAGGCTGGGTCAATATAATATAATATAATATAATATAATATAATATAATATAATATAATATAATACCGGGTCTTATATTAATTTTTGCTCCAAAAGACACATTAGAGCTGATTGTCTGGCTGGATCTTACTTTTGGGGAAACATGGTAGACAGTGACTCCCAGAGCCCACTAAATTTCAACCAAGAGGAAGCAGAGGTGACTTCAGGGTTCCAAGACCTTGTGGGAGAATGTGGGAGCCCTGGAAAAGGCACATTCATGAATCCAAAAAGGCAAACTGGCAAATCCAAACTGGCAAAAACGTGAGTTAGGTCTAGGGAGGATTATATAAAACCCGGTCTTATATTATAGTACAATAAGACTGGGTCTTATATTAATTTTTACTCCAAAAGATGCATTAGAGCTGATTGTCTGGCTAGGTCTTATTTTCGGAGAAACACGGTAGAATCTTTTGAATTTACTGCTTTTCTTTCCTGACTCTAAAGTTATCAGATTGAATTCTGAGGTAGGGCTTAAGGTCATAAATTTTGCACTTCCCTTCTCCTATGAATGGAGCCAAGAAATACAAAATTTGTTTCCCCTACTTTTTTCTAGATCTTTCTTTTCCTTTCCCTATAATCAAATCTTAGGGGTCCTGATTTCTTCCCCTGTCCATGGCCACCACTACAAATAGCAAAGATACCACCCCCCCACGTGACCTACAGGACCACCATGACCATGACCATCACTATCCCCACCCGAAGCCTGTCATCTTCTCCATTATCACTACCTCACCACTGCTACCATCACTGACATCTGAGTCGCCACTGTCATGAGGGACCACCGTTATCACCCCAATGATTGTGATGGCCACCACCATAGCCATAACTACCCCCTTGTTGGCTTTTCTGAGGTCCCATGGCAATTCAGTGAAAAGCTGCCACAGCTCTCTAGAGTTTTTTATTTTGGGAAGTCTATAGGCATGTCTGCTAGCTATCTGCTTCAAATACCCTTTTCTTCCATTTCTGGAGAGAGAGAGAGAGGATAAAACCCATTTCACAGCCCTGATCTCTTGCTTCTATACAGCCCAACTGCAGACTCTAACATTGGCCTCTTCAGATTTGTGTCTGATCCTGAGCCTTGTCAAACATATAGTCATGGTTCAGTAATATTATTTCTACCCTTTCCATTCCGTTGTCTCCTTTTGTCTCCAGAGAAAGCTCCCTCTCTGTTTTCTGGCCTTGGAGAGCCCTACCACCATTCAGACAACACGAACTCTTGGAAAAGTTAGATGGGAATTATGACGCGACCCTTGTGGGGCTTCTTTAGCCCCTTGGCAGTCCTGTGACAGAAAACCCCAAAGGCACCCTAGTAAGAGACTGATCATCTGCCACTATTGGAGCCAGTTGGTTTCTCATCTATTCTGCCCTCTGATATGAGGTTTCTGTTGAACCAAAACATCAAGGACGAAATGGCCTTTCTACTGGTGGGTATATCAGAGCAATGGTAGAAGAAACTTTCTCGTAGTGGCCTCATGATGTCATCTGCCCCCAGCGGGGAGAATATGAGCATTTAGCATGCCTTCACAAATAATGTCAGCCAGAAAGCATAGCCCTCCTATAGGCTTCCCGTTTTCTTTTTGAATTGGATGTGGTCTATTAGAGGACAGGGAGGGAAAGGAAATTAGATTTTAAAAAGTAATAATAATGCTTTCCCTATAATTAGAAGCACAGCTATAGTAAGAACAAGAAGCAAAAATTTGATTTAGAACCTGGACATCTCAAGTAACAAATCAAATAAATGAACTTTGGCTCAATTATTTAGATTTAATAAAAGTGGTGTATAGCATAGGTGGCAGCAGGCTAGGAGTAAGGTTTTATTGGAACATAGCCAGGCTCATTCACTTACACATTGTTTATGGTGCTTTTGGGCTACAATGGCAGAATTGAGTAGCTGTGAGATTCTGGATGACCTACCAAGTCTAAAATATTTACTATCGGGCTCTTTATAGAAAAAGTTTGTTAACCCTTGTTTTAAATAACAAATACTTTTCTCTTCCTGGAGTTGGCAGGAAAGTGAATTGGACTTGTATTTCTTTGTATCAGAGACATACAGGCTGATATGCCAGGTAAGGCATTAGAAAGGGAGTAGTTGAGGCAGGGCTCCTACATAACCTGCTGAATCTGAGGGTATTTGGTCCTAACCAATAATAGACAAAGTAGCCTACCAACCTTCAGTTCAGTTTACTGCATTAGAGATTGAAGTTAAGACTCCAACTAATAAAAGTCTCTTTGCTTTGCTTTCTTTGGGCAAATACGTCCTCAGAGATCTTATGGGGATACGAAGTGACTGATCCAAGGCAGAATTGGGCATACCCAGAGCTGGGTGTTCCTGGGTTTCTCAATCAGAATACTGCCTGGTAACACCTTAATTCCATCAGATGTTGGTTTGAATTAATGGAGAAAGCTAGCTGAGTTTGCTTGCTGGTAATGACATAATTTAACATTATCATATCCAAGGCCTGCCACAAGCTCAAGGCCTGTGGTGTCCCAGCAAATTCTGATGGACAAGCATCCATTTCTGATGCTGCCCATTGCCAATCCCATCTCCTCTTCCAGATTCTGAGTGAGAACTAGCTTTTGGTTGCAGTTCCATAAAGCTGAGAGGTTGGCTTTGACACCAAGGGATGGGGTAGGCAGAGTTAACTTTTAGTTTTCATTAAATTCTGCTTAGCTGTATTTTATCATCTTTGTAGTTTATATATTTTTAAAATTAGGAGATTTTGAGTCCAAAACCAAGGAAAGTAGGTAATTTAACTCTGCAGGGATTTATCCCTACTGTCAAATACCAATCTATTAGGTTGGTGCAAAAGTAATTGCGGTTTAAAAGGTTAAAAATAATTGCAAAAACCGCAATTACTGTTGCACCAACCTAACACAATTTGGCCTCAGTTGAGTCCTTGGACTCAAGGAATAAGTCAGCATTATCATTGTGCTAAATGAATTCTCCTTTAATCCTTATACAGCCCATGAGGTTATTTATTATAAGGAAACTGAGTCTTAGAGATGCCATCTTGCTTCAGCTACCCGACATGGAGACAATGATGCTAAATTTCCAACATAATCTAACTGGAATGTTTGTTCCTGGCCCCTCCTGCTGCAAAGGGTTCTTAATGTCAGTCCACAGGAAGACGAACATTTCACATAAAAAAATAGCTGCACTTAGAATTTGGAAGTCTTGTAGATTACACAGCAGTAAATCCAGTTTTAAGTCAGTTTATAGGCTTTCCGAAACATTACTTTTGCTTCCATAACTCTTTGGTCTTTTAAGTAAATGGGTACCGAGGGGTCTTTGTGAAAATAGATGGGAAAACTTTCCCAAGGAGTGCCCTTTAATGCAATCTCTTGATTTAACCTTGAGAAACAATATTTGTGACAAGTAATTGTTGTTTTTTCTCCCCAACAGCTACTTTCCTTTTTCCTGACAAAACCCCAATCTTGTGCAGGTGACTGAACTACTGAACTGGGTGACTACTTGCTTAACGGATCACTCTCCTGCCCTAGACAGTGAATGTTGGTTAGGCCAAACCATTCATCGGGCTTCTGTTCCCCTTGCCAGGGATTGGTTTAGGCATGGGCACATAATGCAACCAGGACAATAAGACAAAAATGGCAGTCCACTGGGGTGATTTTGTGAAGTTTTTTCTAACTCATGAAAGGTAAAAAACAAACAAACAAACAAAAGGCACTAGATTAAGATCATTCCTTTCTACTTTTGGCTGCTCCAGATGAGATGTAATATTTGGGGTCAGAGGAGTCACTTGTAATCATGAGGGGAGAACCAAGAGAATCATACAGAATCTTTGGAAATTTCGCACCTTTGAATTAATCAGTGTTGGCATAAATTGCTGTTACGAGAGACGTTTAAGTATTTTTACCCAAACAATCTGATTACTGTGACCCTCTCCATAAGACTCTTTGGAAGAAGGTACAATAGAGAAAAGCAAAGCTAAGTGGATGTCCCTTCCCTTCAAAGGGAAGCACCAAATGAAGTCTTCTGCTAAGAAGTTCCTAATTACAGAAAAATAAGGTTAGGAGTAGGGTTATTCTTTTAAAAAAAAAAACAAAAAACTTGTATTTATTTTAAGTGTGGGTGTCCAGGACCCAGGAGCTCCAAGTCAAGTAGTTGTTTCAATCTAGACTTGGAAGGCACAGCTCATGATGGTCCATGCGGGGATCGAAAGCAACCCTGTCGTTAAGAGCACCTCGGCTCTAACCTGCTGAGCTAACTGGCTATCCCAGGAATGTGGTTATTCTTAATACGGTTTGAGACTTTAACAAGGTCTCTACAGAAAACAGGGGTTTCTAATATTCCTTAACAACAGGGCTGAAGGGAAGCCTAGACCTTACTAAGTTAAAGGAAGCTACTTGACATCCTGGAGCCCAGTGCCCTTTCAAGGAGGAATTCCCCGGGGTTCTAGGAGATCGTCAACAAACGGTTTTTAAATAGTTGTGTACTCTTTCTTAGGTAAGATCACCCAAAGGAGTGATTGATTACTTTGATTATGCAAAGTAAACCCACAAATAATCTCCTATGCTAAATTTTCCATCCCTACATCTTTTTCACCAACCGGTTCTCTAAAGCAATTTGATTTCTCCCAATCTTTCATGAGGACTGGGCTATCTAAGTATAGTACTTGTCTTTTATTATTATTTAAATGCCTCTTGGAAGAAGGCTTATTTTAAATGAGGTTTGTCTTCAGCATGTATACCTCTCTTTGAAAGCCACTGGTATTCTACTCTCTTGGAATTTCATACAATCTTTTAACATTTCCAACAAGCATTTGAATTTTTAGTATTTGTAGTACTCGTTTTAATTATTAATTTATACTAGAAAAGCTTCCTGATAATTCAATATAATTTCTATTATAGTTACTACTTGTATGAACTTCCTACTGCTGCTGTTACAAATTACCACAAATTTAGTGGCTTAAAACAAATTTATTATCTTACAGTTCTGGAGGTCAAAAATCAAGGTGTCAGCAGGATTTTGTTCCTTCTGGAAGCTCTAGGGGAGAAATGTTTCCTTACCTTGTCTAGCTTCTAGAGGCCACCTGCATTCCTTGGCTCATAGCCTCATTCTCCATCTTCAAAGTCGGCAGCACAGCATCTTCCAATCTCTCTGAACTTCTGCCTCCCCCTTATAAAGATCTTTGTGATTACACTGGGCCCCTAAGATAATCTCCCTACCTCAAGACCCTTAATTTAATCACATACGCAAAGCCTCTTCTGCCATATAAGGTAACACATTCACTGGTTCCTGGGATGAGGACTTGGATATTTTCGGGGCCTACCAAATCTTTATTTGGATGGGATATCTTTATTCAGCTCACTATAGTACTACTTCTATTACTATCAGCAAAAACTTGATGGTATATCATGAGGCAGGCATTGTGTTGCTTTACATTCTTCATCTCAATCAGTCCACAAGCCACGTACTAAGATTGTGTAACTTTCTCAGACAGGCTTATGACTAAGCCATTGCTTTCTGATGACAGTAATTCATCACAAAAACCCAGTAACGATACAAAATCTGCATTCCCACTCCTGTCTAGCACTGACCTGTATATGCCTACAAGTTAATTATAAGACTGCAAACTTGTATTTTTAGAAAAACATAGTCATAGGGGTAGACATTTGTATTTAGAAGAAATTCAGCTACATTTATGAGTGAAACTCAAGCTTGTAGTTACTGTGTTCAGTTACTTAGATCATGGAGACCAATGATACATTTATGATTGCTGCTCCTAAGAGCACTGTTCATTACACTCAGGTTAAGAAATTATGACTTAAACCCTTGACCGTGATACTATGAAATGCAAATCTTCAAGTAGGACCCTGTCAGAAAAGTGTGGCTTAGTGCCCCAAATCTATCACTGCTGCTCAAAAACCAATTTATATAAACTGATGGTTGCGCAGGAATTTCATGTTAGCATTGAAGAGTCTTGCATCATCGTGTTGAGTACCATCTGCTCAGTGTACTTTGGCCACTCAAATCTGTTGGATGCCATCCTTAACACACGGTGAAACTCTTTTAAGTGTGGCCGATGTATCTAAACATAAGGCCCAACAAATGACAATTTGGCACCTGGGACTTACTAAGTGTGAGGAGGGTCAGAGGCTCTTGAACAGTGGGTTGAGCCTCTTAGCTGCCTGATTTTTTATTAAGGCCAGTTTAAGACTGGATATAATTAAGGAGATACATAGTCATAAAAACCTGAATATGTACTCTCGCCCAGTGTGGGGACAGAGCCAGGAGAGCAGTTTCCAGGCTCTCGGCCTCACGTGGAAAGGTGCTGGCTCAGGTAGTAAATGGCCATCAACTGTGATTGCATGGCCATCAGCTGTGGCTAGTTGGCCGTCAGCTGTAACCAGTGAGCTACTGGCCACTAATATAACTGCTGTGGCTACGCTAGCCAAGAGCGTAGTGTGGCAGAGTGTGGATTGCGGATCTTATGGCTCCTGCCTCCTGTGTCTGCAACCCAGCCGCCAGTGAGACCATAGTGGTATGACTCCCGTACCTATGGCTCTGTGGGTCTTCCTTTTTGGCCTCACCACATCCTGAGTTCTTATGTGGGGAGCGGGACCAGAGACCCCAGAAGAGACCCCGCATGCCACCCCGCACGACACATGGTGCAGTGAGCAGCATATGGTGCCGGCCAAAGCTCCCCGAAAGGCGGTGGAGCAGTTTGTGCGTATGAACACTCAGTCTCAGGAAGACCAGGAGAAGCAGCTGCTGGAGAGCTGGAACCCCATGGAGGGGTGGAAAGACATGGACGGTTCCCCAACCAAGCGAAGGTGGTTGCGGCCCTGAGAGCTGGGAAGTGCTTGCTGAGGCAGCCCGGATCCAGGACTTGTAGTCCCAAGAGGAAATGCTTGCTGAGTCCTCCATGGGAGCTGAGGGTGAGGTCAAGGTCATCCCTCACCCCCAGGACAGCCCTGGCGAATGACTATGGACTCTGGAGAATGGGCTCCATCCCTAATTTAATGATTGCTTGGGAACGTACCACCATGTAGTGGAACTGGCGGATATTTGCTTTTATGTCTTGACCAGCTGCTATCGAGAATATGTGAGAACCCTGGCAGTGCCCAGAAAGATTGGTGGTGCCCTGAGAAACCATGGCTGAGCCCAGGAAGTCTGGCTGTGCCCAGAGACAGTGGCAGTGCCCTGAGAGCCCTGGCTGAGCCCAGGAAGTCTGGCTGTGCCCAGAGAGAGTGGCAGTGCCCTGAGAGCCCTGGCTGAGCCCAGGAAGTCTGGCTGTGCCCAGAGAGTGGCAGTGCCCTGAGAGCCCTGGCTGAGTCCAGAGAGCCTGGCTGTGTCCAGGATGTTGCATTCACCTCCAGGCTCCTCACACAGGGCCCCTCACGGAAGAGGCTTGTTTCGTAGATTGTGAGGTGAGACCCCATAGGGGTGGAGTGTGGGGACAGAGCGAGGAGTGGTTTCCAGGCTCTCGGCCTCACATGGAAAGGTGCTGGCTCAGGTAGTAAATGGCCATCAACTGTGGTTGAATGGCCCTCAGCTGTGTGTGGTTGGTCGTCAGCTGTAACCAGTGAGTCATTGGCCACTAATATAACTGCTGTGGCTACGCTAGCAGCAGATGGGGGCTAGCATGAGATGGTGGCTGGCAAGCGTGTAGTGTGGCAGAGGGTGGACTGCGGATCTTGTGGCTCCTGCCTCCTGTGTCTCCAACCCAGCCGCCAGTGAGACTATAGTGGTGTGACTACCCTACCTATGGCTCCGTGGGTGTTCCTTTTTGGCCTCACCATGTCCTGCGTTCTTATGTGGGGAGCGGGACCAGAGACCCCGAAAGAGACCCCGCCTGTCACCCCGCATGACACCCAGTGATATCCAGCCTATTGGCTATAAACTCGAGCTATATACGGGAGTTATTGTAAGGAGCCCGTTAATCCATTTAAGCGCCAAATGTTGTCTGAAGACTAAGTATATCCTACATAACACATGTAGATATGGTTGTGATGAGTAATACACATTTGCTTAAAAGATCACTGAATTCATAGTTGTTTTCGGTCATTTTGCATTTTACTAATTATTAGCCACCTAAGTACAATTAAGTCCGTGAAATTCTGACATCCTCGGAGTGGTTAGGCAGCTCTGCTTGGAGAACGCAGCAATGTGTTCGTGAAACACTTGTAACACACACACATTTCCCTTCACGTAAGATTAAAGCTTTAGAAGAGCTGCCATCTGATACTTCTATTTAGGAGTTAGTCTCCCAAAAGATATGCTGAGGAGTGAGTTGAACAATAAATTAAAATGAACTCATGCCTATGAAAACTTTCAATATTTTTTCTTTCTACAACAGTTTAAGAGGAAGGTTAGCAAGCTAAAGAAGGTAGAATGTACTTTCATTTCCTTTAACTTGCCTGCAAAGAATACCTAAATCAATAAACTAGATGGGTCTGCTTTTAAAACCCAAAAGTCTTTCCTGAGGAAAATGTACCTGGCTCTTAATTTGTAAATAAATGCTATCGGTTTGCATAGCACTTTACAAAAAATTTTGCATTGTGCGGTCCCAAAGTTGGATCATTATCAGCTGTAGTCTTTCAAAACAAAACAAAACAAATCACCTCTATTTCAAAGATGAAAAAACTAACCAACTGAAGTGTTAAGTGATTTGTCAAAGATAGAAGAGCTTGTTACCAAAAAAATAAATAAATCATATAACAGCAAGAACATAAGTGATGCGGCTTTGATATTAGAAAAGTGCCATACAGAATTTTCTAAATGCATTTTGACTATTCGATCCCAATTAAGAAAACTAGAAATATTTTGTGGTTCTTACCTGCTTAAATGGAGGAAGGTAAAACCCTTGGATTTAAACGGACTATATGGTACTGTTTGGATATTGAACATATCGTTTTTCAGTCATTTTCAGACTTGTAAAAATTTCCTCTATAAAAAGTTCAGTGTTTCAGGCCCTAATGATTTTTATATCTAAATAATCATTTATGAAAATAAACAGATTTCTAGTAAAAGGCAGAGTTGGGTTTTAGAATTTATAATTACAAAGGATCCAATATTTATAAATTTTGCACATATAAAGACACTTCCTGTATATAGTATTACATGACATTGAAATATCTTGGGGAGTTTGCCAACTCTCCCTAGAATCTTAACCATAGTTAAATTATGAGTAAGTTCCAACTTTCTGAGGTACAAATTATGGCTATGCCAATAGGGAGAAAGATTTACTGAAATGTCTTTCAGTATGTTTTAAATCCATGGAACCATCACAAAATTTAGACTAACTCCATAGTTCTCGCTGAGTTAAAACAACATACAATACTCCATAGGAATTTCAAAATTATTACATTGGGGGAAAGTACTGTCAGAGATGCTCACATGTATCAGTCAGAGGAAAGCTGGCTGAGAGCTAAGGTGCTTGAGAACTGACAAGATTTCTATAATTCCTTTATATTTTCTTCAGCACCTGTTGAAGGGGACAAGAGGCTTATATTTTTCACTACAGTTGTATGCTGATATAAAACTTGTCCCTTTATATAAAATATTTACCTGCAAAATAAAGTATTCACTCTTCTCTGCTGACTTGACCATCGACTGCTAAGTAAGGTACTTTCTGCTGATTCTCAGAGCACAAAAGTTTAAGCAGCAGGTTCTGGTTAGGTCTGTTCAGTCATTCAATCACGCATTCATTCAACCAACTGGTATTTATAGATCATCCACTACGTGTTATATACAGTTATCTTAAATGGAACCAAAACAACAAAAAAGTTTTAAAGAATTCCCAGAACTTTTATTTTTCCTTAGTTTTATTAAAAAAATAAATAGGTCATAAAGTTTTTTTGTTTTTCTTTAGGGAGAAAAAAGGAACAAGTTTCATAAAATCAGATAAGCAACGGTAAGGTGTCTTAACTTGAAAAAGATTGGGAATCACTGGTTTACAGGTTATAACTGAATGAAACAACGACTGTAACAGCCACAGTTGGCCGTTTCATGCCAATGGCAGCAAACAACAATCAACTAGGGCAAAATAAATAACTGTGGAAGCCCTGAAAAGTGTTTAAACAGACTGATTCACTGAGACACCAGCATAGATGTATCTTGCTTTAAACAACACAGAAGTTCCTGAAAAGTTTTGTGTAAATGAAATAACCACAAACATACTAGAAGAGGTTGGCATTTGAAGGAATTCTGTGGTGAATTCTTTTGTGAACAGCCACTTCCACTTTTGTAAATCCAAATGTTTGCTTTGCTTAAGGCGAAGTCTGTCTAGCTGCTAGTACCTCTGTGAACTGAGGCATCAGAATATTCACCGAACACTGCTCCAGCTGGGCCAGTGGCACAGTTTCCAAGTTTGTGTTTCTATTAAGTAGTGTAAAATACAGAGGCAGCCAGGGAACCCAGCTGCATCTGGCAAAGCAGGCATAGTGGTGGGATGACCACCTTAAACAACATTTCCAAGTCAACAAATGCTTCTGACAGTCTACTTTGTGCAAAGCGGTAATAAACCTTATCAATTTGGTTATAGCTATACTTCCTTTCTCTAAAACCTGTCAGGGCCTAGGTCTGGAACCCTGAAATAAAGTAATACTTCTAATCCTCCAGACTGGCTTTAAGCAAGTTAGCCCAACTTGTTCAAACTGAGTGGATGATAATGGGAGAGACTGAGTTTTCCAAGGCTAAAGTTTAACATGAGAATCGCACGTAACTAGTTAGTGAAAAATTTTGCTGATGACAAAAATTGTTTAAATTGTTCCTTTTTTTTTTTTTTTTTAAATTTCCTCTAAACAGAACTCTGAATTCTCAGGCAAACTGCAGGATGGTTAGTCACTGACACTCTCTGCTTGGGTGATACATTTCAGTCCTGCTGATAGAAATAAAAATTTCTTTCCACCCAGTAGAATTTCATGAACTGATATACACCATAGCAGTGATATTTTGGACAGGAATAAATATGACAGTACTAGTTCCAGTCAGCTTTTTATCATTGTAAATATACAGAATCCTCATTTTGTTCACAGCTTCCATTTCATTTGGCTTCTACCAGGCTTAAGTCACATTTAATTAGGTAGGCTGTCCTTTTTCTTTTTTTTTAAAAAAGCTTCTAATAACATTGCTGCCTATATGTACAAGTGTGAATGAAGAGTATGTAATCTGTAGTCTTTCCCACACTGAGTACACTAACGACAATTAGTAAATAATTAAAGACTAAGTGGTCATTTTAAAACTTGTTTTTCTTTTAAAAAAATTTCACTTTCTAGCACTTAAAAAAATGGGTCTTAAAAGTGCCCTATTAACCTCCAATGCTGTTCCCCACTCTGTCCCACCCATCCAAAACCTGCTACAAATGCTGGATTGAGTTCATATCAAATCATTTAGCAGTACCAAGATTTTTCAAATGGAAACAGTGTTACTGACTTCTTCATATTGAATAACAAAATAAGGGTAACTCTGGTCATCATTAAAAATGACAAAAATCTGAGGCTCAAAGAAATTATCCACACAAGAGTCATATAGGTCACTGGTGACACTGCCAGGATTGACGGGAGGAGGTCTTCTCATGCCATGACTGCCCATTGTGTATCTGCCAGTTAGTACTTTGGCCAGAAACATGAAATGGACTCCTTTGGAGGACTTCTTAGAAAAGTTATGAGAGTAGCTTGCCTTCTTTGCAAAATAACTGCCTTGTCCAAACATTGTGGCATGCTTTCCACAGACTCGGGGGTCAAAGTTGTGCTTGCAGATTCCATCTACCACATCCTGGGATGTTCCATGAAATAAATGCCTCTCATTGATTATCCTGTCACGGCCACACATTTTCCTGTTCATATATTCCTTTTTCCTAATGCAAAGAGCGGATAGGGAATTTAGAAGAAAGACGGTATAGATCAATTTAATAGGCATGATGTAGACATAAACTTTTCTTTATGGTTTCAAGGGGGAGGAAACATTAAAATAGCTATCGAGCAAAATGCCAAGTAAGAGCATGTTAAAAGTTTAAACTTATCTTTTCCACTGAAGATAGGAAAAGCCCTTTCCTTTTTATTATCCACCAATCAGTTACATGCTTTCTCTTCCATTTCAAAACTAGTTTTCACATCTTACCTTCTCCTTTACCGCACTTGTCTAATTCCACACACCTGAGTTCTCTTAAAGCTAGGATTCTTCAAAGCTACATGTATTCCTTTTGTAATACATCCGTTTGTTTGTTGACTGGAGAGGCAGCCTAGTAAAGTGATGAGGAGCAAGGCGTCCGGTGCTAGACTGCCTGCGTTCAAATTCCAGCACCATATCTTATTAGCTGTTATGCCCTGCGGCAAATTACCCAACGTTTTTGTGACTCAGTTTCCTCTCTGTAAAATGTGGATTGCAATAATCCTACTTATAATCCTCCGTTAGGAGGATTATGTGAGTTAATGTATGAAAAAATACAAATATATTAAGTTCTATGCAAGCCTTCACTATTCGAGTCTGCATTTGTCATTAGCTACAGTAAGAAAAGTGCTCTTGAACTTTTCGTACTCTTGACTTACCTTTTATATTTCTCCCAAAGAAACTGATTTTGGACTCTCAATATTTGCAAAATTCTATATTTAAACTCAGGCACAGTCTTATGAAAAAGATTATAAATGATGCGGTAACTTTTGTCCTCTGCGGAAACAGGCACTTGGATGAAGTCCTGAGATGGATGCATACAAACCCACGTTTCAGGGTAAAAGTTGGCTGAGGTGACCCCATCGGGGCAGATGATTTGTGACGATGAAGTGGCTTCGAGAGGCGAAGGAGCCTGTGTGGGAACGCCACCGAGTGTCCTAGAAGGGAGTGGAAGGAATGTCAAGGGGAAACATTCAAAAATAAGCACATCTCACAGTACAGTACTCCATAGCAATACGTGATATTACAATTTGTATAGCTTAACTGCTTCTTTAGAAAATAATATGGAACGTGCTGTCTATTCAAGAAAAAAATCTTAACAGCAAATATTGCCTGTACACAGATATTATTAGCTTCCTCCTGGCCTTCTCCTTGTGGAGAAAAGTATAGAATACCCTGCTGCAAGGTAAGCAAATAAGCAAGAGCAAATTTACAAATATGTTTCCTTTCTGAGTCCTGGACTCCTCTCTGGCCTATATAGCTAAAGAAACTGTTTCAAGGGAGTGATGATCATTTACATTCCGTTCTTCAAACTTCGCTGTTTTAAGTAGAAAACATATTATTACTAAAGTCTATGTTGGGTAGGGGAGCACAGTGAGGGGAGACTAAGGCAGGTGGGAATGAGAGGCTTACAGGCAGAAAACACAAAATACTAAAAATAAAAAAGCTTCAACTTGAATTTTTTATAAAAACAAAAATCATGGTGTAGGCATTGACAGTTGACATTTGGTATTTGCTTCATTTTTCAGTATCACATACAACAACAAAACCATCAATACTATTCAAATTTGATAGCTTTAGGTGTGATGGAGCTAATTACTTTGAGCTCTAGACACTAAACAGCACATCCTTGAACCTTTAAATTCAGGTCTGCTACTTTGAAGGATGATTTTAGACTGCTGCCTGATTAAATGCTTAAATTGAAATCACATTTCTTGGCCACGATTAACACAGAGCAAAAGGGAAACAGCAGAGAGAAAGGAAATCCTGACCCTGAGACACAGATTTAGGGCCAGGGTACTGCAACACTCATCAGCATGTAGTGGTCACAAGGAAGCAATGAGTCTGCCAAATGGATTAGGAAACTGAAATTTTCAAAAGAGCTTTGTGACACAGAGGTTACAACTGTGTGTGAACATGCATCTAACCTCCAAGAGCCTATGTTACCATCACCCTCCTCATTATAGCCACCTT
The DNA here is from genome assembly GCF_964194185.1 of Rhinolophus hipposideros. Classification (NCBI taxonomy): domain Eukaryota; kingdom Metazoa; phylum Chordata; class Mammalia; order Chiroptera; family Rhinolophidae; genus Rhinolophus; species Rhinolophus hipposideros. The sequence continues at coordinate 83,799,203 of NC_138048.1, forward strand.
ATGACCAGGCATTTTACACACAGTATCACTAACTGGAATAACCACCCTGCAAGATGGCTTGGTTATCCCTTCTATTCAAATAAAAAAACTGCTAGCATAGCTAGCAAGGACCAGAGCCAGGATTTGAATCCAGGCCTCTCTAGATAGTTTCTAAGTGCATGCTCTTTCCATTTCCATGTATTTCACAATTCATACATATATTTAACAAGGCTTGAAAAGTGATGGATACCAAGTGATGCAACTCAGGTTTGCCTGATTCCCACTACTACCACCACCTCACATCGTCTTTTGACTTTTAAGAGATGGCTTGATAAGAAGCTAAAAATTGTAGAGGTACAAATGCCTTCTTTAATGTCCCCCCGCACCCCCCTTCAAATAGCTGTGCCTAAGATTTATCATGCCTCAAAGTCCCTGTGTGAGACAGACATGAAGTTCTGGGTGGATCCAGGGCTTCCAGGAAACCCTAGGCACTGATTTAAAGGGGTGCTGGTTTCTCTAACCCTCATGACAGAAGGTTCAATAGTTCTTGTCCTCTGGAGCATTTTCACAGCCCTGACAGATTCCTCCAGAGTCTTCATTCACTGGTACCTTTTTCTGAAGAGGCGCTTCACTGTCTTAATCAGATTCTGAAAAGTGTCTAACTCCTTAAAAGCCACCTCTATTCTGGAGGATGGCAGGAAACACAGAAGATAAGCTCCTTATTTTTAGCTATCCCTGCTCTGCAAAAAGGGTAAATCACAGCCCATCAGGTTTTCCCATGTCATCAGTGGTCAAAAGTACCGACAGATTTCTGGGTTGAGGGAGGAAGGTAAGAGTCTCCCAAATACTCTGCCCAAAACAGGTTTTAGGCTGTCGTCACCGTACTGAAAACCTGGCACTAACAATAGAAGACTGCGCTCCTTTCTGACATGATTCCTGCCTAAAAACCAGTTTCATAAAATAAAAGCTTCAAAATGTATTCTTTCCTTTTCCAGGGGAACTGGGTCTATTATTTACTCACACATTCTTGAAGATGAGCCTGTATAAATAAATCCTATCCATCCTAAGGTATTAAATTAGATTTTATACATAAGGTTAACATCCATTCCTACCCACAAGATGCTTGCTTTTTTTTTTTGAAAATAATCAAAATTTTTAAGTAAGACATGTTTGAACACGTCACAAAGAAGGATATACAGAAGTCAATTAAGCACATGAAAAGACATTCAACATCATTAGCCATCAGGAAAATGTAAATTGAAACTTTGAGGAGATAATGTAATGAATCTATTAGAATGTCAAGGGATGCTTGCTTTTAACAAGACAGCATCCTGAAGCTAAAACATAAACATGCATATAGATGTGGCTGATGGACTCGCACACTCTAGTTGCCATGGGGTAAAAGCATATACCCCAAACGCAGTTACAAATGTGGCTTTATTTTCTGAGTATCCTAAGTTTTTATTCAGCTCATGGGTATTCTGAGAACTTCTTTAGGGAGGCAAAGTTGAAGTCTAAGGAGCTTGTACAAGGACCTCTGAAGAATGGATTTTCAGAATCCAAGGTCACCTTTTACCACTCACTTTCCCTACTCCCTTGTCATTTTGAAAGACTTTTTCTAACCCAACTTCAGTAATGAAGTAAAAACGAATTCATTTTATCCTTTCGGGGGAAGAGTCAAAGAAATTGTATCTGGCCTTCTCATGACCACGAGGTGACTGCATGGGAGAGATGTCCTCTCAGCCGAAATGAACTCCTACAGCTCAAAACCTGTGACTTGTTAGCTCTCATGCAACCTCAGCTCAAGGATTCTAAGAATATTCAACAATAAGCTCCTGTTATCAGCCCTATTAAAGGGCAGCAAGCACAGAGAAACTTTTTTCTGTACGCATAACTATGAGGTGATGGATGTCAACTAAACTTACACATTTCACAATACACGTAAGTCAAACCATTATGCTGTATACCTTAAACTTAGTGTTATATGTCAATTATATCTCAATAAAACGGAAAGAAAAAAAGCAGCAGGGAAACCCTCATTTGTAAAGAGCTAAATTTGCAGGAAATTGACGAATTAAGTCAGCCTCCCTACCCCACCATCTTACCACCTCCCTACTAGGGCATTCCCAATTCTTAGGCATCTCTGATTCCCTGATCACTTTGGCTTTTTGACACCTATGTTTTTCTTTGACCTTTTGTGTTTACTAACACTTAAAAACAAAACTTTCTTTCTGACTAAGATCATGGTCCCTCTGAAATCTATTTCTCAAACCTGCTTTGTAGAACTAATCTCACTCCTCTTTCTCCCTCTAGGCTGGTCCACGTGACCCTCGCCCCAGACTCTACAGGAACTGAAGCACTTCATTTACCCATCCCACCCCAGTGAACCTGCTGCTTCTCTGTTCTTTTTTCACTGAAGTGTCTGCACGATCTCTTTGATTTGCTAAGCTCTTACTTTATATACTCATTATCACTGTTCCAAACAAGACGAAAACAGGAAATTTTAAAAAGAAAAAGGAAGAGAGAATAGTGACTTTTTTTGTTCTCTTGTAAGCCTAAGTTATAAATAGCAAGGCCATGTTTGCGGCATTAATTATACTATAGCTAATATTATTATTATTATCATTTTTAAAAAAGATTTTATTGGGGAAGGGGAACAGGACTTTATTGGGGAACAGTGTATATTTCCAGGACTTTTTATTGGGGAACAGTAATGTGTTTTTCCCAGGACTTATAAGCTCCATCCAAGTCAAGTTGTCCTTTCAATCTTAGTTGTGGAGGGCACAGCTCAGCTCCAGGTCCAGTTGTCGTTGTTAGTTGCAGGGGCCGCAGCCCACCATCCCTTGCGGGAGTTGAACCGGCAACCTAGTGGTTGAGAGCCCGCGCTCCAACCAACCGAGCCATCTGGCCACCCTGGAGCTCAACGGCAGCTCACTGACTTCATTCTAGTTGCGGGGGGCATAGCTCGCTGGCTCATGTGGGAATCAAACCGGCAGCCCCGTTGCCCAGAGCTCGCGCTCTAACTAACTGAGCCACCCGTCCGCCCCTAATATTTTTATAGTTCACACCTTTACAAAACAAGGGGAAGTTTAAAAAGAAGGGGGCCGAAGGGGGCATTCTACTATAATTACTCGGCTTAGGATTGAAACAAACCAATTTTCACAATTCTGTCCAATTCTCTCAACAATGCAGCACTAGAATGAGCATTCTTACTCTCACACAGAAGCCACCTGTCACTTGACTGGCCCAGCATGCCGAACTGCAGTCTCACTAACGAGTTCCCCTAGAAGGATAGTATGTTCCTAACTACTGGACGCTGACACTATCTCCAGCTGTGCCAATGAAATCACATAAATGGCATTGTTATTATTGTAATTTGCACACTTGGACTAGAAAAGAAAGCACACATTTACTCCAAGCCAATATACATTTCTAATATTGGCCTTATTACACAGTGCTTTTAGATACTGAGAATTTGTTTGTATTTTATTTTTAATGTTCCCTTTGCAACCTCAGAATTAGAATCATTAAGATTGTGTTATAATGATCTGGAAAAACACAGTTTTGGCTTGAAATTAGAAAAAAAAAAGCTAGTAAAAATTTGAAAAGATTATCTTCACCTCAAACATCAGCAGAAGAGACCAACCAATATTACTCTAGTCCTCCCAAGTTCATAAAACCAAGTAAACTAGTATCATTTAAAAATATCAGGCTCTAAATATAGTATGTCTGACTAGACTATATAATGATTTTCCTAGAGATACTGACTTTCAAAAATGGCCGTGCTGATGGTCAGGTGCCCACCTTTTGGCAACTATGAAAATGTGCCAATGGGCTATCTAGAGAGGGAAAGAAGAAAACTGGGAAAATGGAAAAAGAGCTCACCTACAATTCAGAAGGATGAGTTGAGTCTCAACCTAAAAGTACGACAGGTAATTTAGTGAGTATTACAGGAAGATGGGCCACACTTAGCAAATGAGAATGAGAATTATTTGAAAAGATGAATTCTTCCCATGCACTCAAGGAAGAAGAATGGAGAATACCTCCTTGAAGAACTCTCCCTACTTGACCTGGCAGTTTACCTGGGCTGGGAAATAGTCCCATAACGAAAGGGTATCATCAGAAAACTCAATCTTCCATGAAGGACGCAAATACAAACTTTGCCTCATTCCAGATATAATTACTTTTAGTTGTATAAAAATGTTAATTCTTCTGTGCTTTTCAGTCCAAAAAAATCTAATAGGATGCTCACACTTTGGTGTGGGGTTAATTGGACCTTATCTGAATTCTATTTTTTGAAGAATTAAACCCAAAAAATAACTTAGAATTTCCCATTCTAGAGGTAATAACAAAGTTAGTCTCTTAATTTAAAATCTTTTTTTCTCTTTGGCATTCAGTTGTACATGTATGTAAAATGAGAGTAAAATGAGACTTTTCACTGGACACTTACTGTAAATATGGAAGCAGTATAAAACATGAGCGAAAGAGTGGTCTCCTTTTTATTTCTCTTCTGAAGAATGAATTGTGGAGGATGTAGTGGTTGTTCCACATCATAAATCGGACCTCTTTCAGACCCCGAGAGTTGGCTTCTTCAATCAATCGAATAACAGACTATGGAGTAGTAAACAAGGTAAAGGGAAAAATGCAAGTTAATAAACAATTACAACGAAATATGAAAAATGTTACTGTAACCAAAGCCACAAATAGCTAAACTTGCTATTAGCATCAGAAGAGTTTCAATAAAGTTCAGTGAGTCAAATTAATTCATTTTATACGTAGGAATTTTTTTCTTTTTTCTTTTTTTTTGGCAAAGATGCAGAGTAGAAAGATGGTCCCTGTTTAGAAGAGCATGGATTTTCACCTGAAGAAACGCGTGGAGCCCAGGAAACGACTCTATTTTGAGGCCCTACCAATGTCCTAGAGATTTTTTTTATATTTCTTAAGGTAATTTTCAGAAGAGGATTTAAGATCGTAGTATATACACAGTTCAAATAAATCAATTAAGTTCCAAGCCTAAGAAACCTCTCAGAGGAAAAATACAGGGACAGCCCAAGTATTCTGAAAACATATTTTAAATAGCTTCTTATTCTCTTTGGAAGGTATCAGACGCTGGTGATTACTTAAAAAGAGTCAAAAATTTTAATTCAATATTGTGTTTTATAGCAATTAACATACTAGGTCATTTTGTTAGTGCCTTAAAAGAAAACCTAAGGTAGATAGGTTAATTCCCTCTTTTGTAATGCTGGAAATTAACCTGATCAAATTGAAAAAGTCAAATGTTTGGAATGTGAAATTAACCTCTAAAGTCCATTTCAGGATGTTTAAACTTGACTCAGAATTCTCATTTAGAGGCAAAACAAACCATCATCATTTTAAAACCTTGCTTTGTGATTGATGAGCTATTCTTACCATCTTAGACTAAGGGATGCATGTGTACATTTGATAGAATTTTAAATGATTAATTTGTCTAACCACGGCTCAATAAACATTTTCAAGTACTTCTTCCAGGGGCCTAAGAGTGATTGTTTCCCACTAGACTTCTGAAATGCTAAGTGCAACACATGACCTAATCACCTGAGCGCAGGAGCCAGATATACTTGTAGTCAAAAGTTACACGAATGGCTCATCTCATTAAAATTATCCCAAAGTCGGCACTGTGTCTGAGTCCTTACCACTGTAAATACTCTCCACAGTGTAAGATGCTGGGGAAAGCGTTTTCTCTCTTTGATAATAGTGGTATTCTACTTACGGATTCCAGGAGATTAGTGGGAAGAAGTACATTTTCAGAAAAACCGAGAGAGAAAAGTGCTACTTAGATCAACAAGAGTCAATTACTTTTTTGATTTGTAGTTTTTTGATTTGTCTGATCATTGTTGGAAAGGATGAATGAAAGATCAGTCAACGAGAAAAAAATTCAAATGTACTTTTAGGAAAAAGAACTTGTAAATACCTCAGGATATTCTCTCCATCCAAAGTGGTCCCTACAGAAGAATTTCCAAACTGTGTGGTAAACAGAGTTGACATTGCTAGAGGGTGGTGTGGACAGTCTTCGTAGTTGGTCAAATTCAGTTGTTTCATACACATTCATGGCGTTCAAATCTGCCCAAAATTCTTGTCCTCTAAAAAGACCCAAGAAAAAATGATTTGTTGATATTGTATGTGCAAAATAGAAGTATCTGAACTTCTCATTGGACATTAAAAATATCCAGTATAGCATTTGTGGAATTTTCAAAACTGGTCTTATTTTATTTTGGAGTAAAAGGACATTACTGATTGTTTCCCCATTTCCTACATGCCTTTTCTTACTAAGACCAAAATTTCCAGGCCGTGGAGTCATGGTAAGATTGATTCTATCCTACAGCATCACTGGCCTAAATCAGTCAACATAATCCCATCCTCTCCATCAAAGCAGGATGCCAAACCCTGGTCTCAGCCAATCAGGGAGGCAGATTTAGGATGACGCTAACAGAGAAACAGAAGAAACTTTTCTTGAAGCTTGTCCTTTTTTTCAGAGGCATCAGTTTACCTAAGTGAATACAGGTATATACAATCCTGCCTGATGAAAGACAGGAAAAAGAAAGGGAAAATTAAATGACCCTAGATGAGGTCGGTACTGCTCCTGTACCCAACATCAACACTATCTTTTATGTGGGTGGAAAAAGGAGTCGGCAAAACATGGAGAAAAATAGTTTGGCTTATTATGCGATTTAGCTATGAGAATATTGTCGTCATTTTTGTTATCTGGCTTGTTGCTGTTGAATCAGCACTTTACAAAACATCTCAATATTTCTGGGGGGAAAATCCCACTATATGAATCATAATCATTCAAGCAATTAATTTATAAAGGGAGCTCCAATTAAAACATTTGTGTTTCTTTTTTAATGGAACTTCATCTAGTGTCTGAAACATCTGAACCATTATTTTAAGTCACTGGCAAAATGTTCATTGCTCTTCTTTTCATTTTTGTTTTAAAGTTTGCTAAGAAAACAAAAAATAAATCATAAAATAACATCATAGCTATACTTCCACCACCGATTTCTAAATGGATGTCTATAAACACATGGGACACTCCAGATCCAGTGGCACTCAGGATGGCTGGTTCATGTGAAATCCAGACGTTTGGAAAGATATTCCCAATAATTATTTCCTTGTTGTAAATTAGGATTTTGAAAAGGGTATTAATTTTGACCTGTTGGTTAGTCCAACACTTTCCAAACTGCTCTTAGAACGCTTCTTGGAAGGACTGTTAATAGGAATGCTGTGCAAAAAGCATTCTGTGGTCAAATGTTTAAGAAAAGTTGGTTACACAAAGTTAAACAATTTACTTACTGCAGCCACTCCTCAGCCCCTTTAATGTGCTAAGAAGTGCCGTGACAAGGACTATTAAGTATCCGTCCAAACCTATAACAATGTTGTCCCTTTTCCTCATGAATACCTATTTACATCTCTCAGCAAACACCAGGGAAAGCAGTATTTTCCACCACCATCCCAATACTCGTATTTGTGAGTCAGCTTCTATTTGGAAAAAACTCAAGCCATGAACCCAGTTGATGATGCCGTGAAGCACATAACTTGTAAACAGCAATATGGTCCTTTAAAAATTCCTAAAGAACTTTCCAAACCCCTAATTTCTTGCACAGAAAGAGTACCGACTAGTAGGATGTGGTCTTAAAAGGAATATAACTTTAATTGTAAATTGTAGAATGGGAATAAGACAATAAAACGTAGTTTAAAGTCACATTTGGACACACTGTTTAAAATGATCTTTGGGAAATAGGAATACTCAATCAAAAAGGAAAAAATCTTTTTAGGAAATCCTTAAAAAAAAAAAAAAAAAGAAAAAGAAACCACTGAAATTTGAAACTCCTGTACCTAAACTAAACTTCACATCAACTTGCTTTAAACAATGTTCACTTAACTTTAGGAGAATTTGATGTTATCACTGAGCCAAGAGATAACTAACTTCTTTCGCCCTCTTAAGATCATTTCCAGTTTGTAAGCAGATTTTCCTGCTTTAAGTTTATTTCCCAGTAACTGTTCCCAATTATGAGTTAACAAATCCTCAGTATTTTCTTTAAGGAGTTCTTAGAACAGCAGTCGTTATGTTCAAACGCATTATAATACACACAGCCAACGCTTTTCGCTATTAAAGTACCCGATTTTATTCTGGACACCGCTCCAGCAATTTTTGTTTAAGTCTGTGTTATTAAGACTTCAGAGATAATAATTTGCATGAGAAAGACAGCTAACACTGCAGCTTTTGCTACATCCGTCCTTTGGGTATTATGAAATTTCTATGACAAATCCTAATTTACTACAATCAAATGTTCTTTGGATTGATGTATCAAAATACTGTTTTAGCTCTACTGGATTTTCAATATGCTTTTCTAGATTTGACAGAGACAAAACAACAAATTTGAAAAACATTAAATTATCTTTTTATAAGATTAATTTTACCACCTGCTCTCCCTTAAACAGGGAATGCTTAAAAAAATTCAAAGCCAAGAGTTTTTTCCCTCCTCGGTCTACATCAATATAAATGCACGAAATACAGACGCCAAATGTTCAACACCCGCCACCCTTCGTTAGCAGACCATTGTTTTCTAGTATCGGAAAGCAGTCAGGAGTCATGTATGTGTGGTAACGGTGATGGTGGGCTGTATTAGGCAATACACAAAGATGTAAACAGATGCAGTTCCTGGCTTCCAGGGGCTTCAAGAGAGAAATGAAAAACCAAACATAAAACCAAAGAAACAGTACATCTGCCCATCTAAACTTATCAGCTGCAAATACACTCCCAGAATGAGAGGACAAAGAATAGGTATGCAACATTATGGGAGAGGTGGTGGTTACTATCGAACAGGAATGGATAAAGGTCAGGAAAAGTAAGAGGCTTTACTGCGTCAATCCAAGATAACTTTCTGTAAGAGAAAAAATGCCAGGAGCAGTTTAAATAATAGGAAATAATACCAGTAAGTAAAGGGCTATGTGGAAGAACAGCAAAAAAGACTTCTTTAAGAACTGTACTTCTTGGAAGAAGAGTGGGCACAGGAAGGGACAGAAGCAGTGCAGACAGTTTGAAAAGGAAACCTAAACAGGGGTACACAAGAGGCAATGTGCGAGACGTCAGGCCAGGAGCTGAGGAGGTAGATTCCGGGTCCCAGACAGAGCCTTAAATAAGGGTAGGAATTTAGAGTATTGAGCAGTTGGTGATAAAGGGTCGAAGAAGTAAACAAATACAGGATGTGTAAAAGTTCAGCAACAGACAGTACTAGAGATTGGGAGGGGGAGCTTTGGAAAAGCAGGGTGCAATAATCCTGGTGGAAGAGACCCCTATGTGGCCTAAGGGCATTCCTAATGAGGGATGGCCAGAAAAGACCCAAGTATGGGAGATAGCCACTGTTCTGTAAGATTTAGATATTGCTAAATATATCACATGGCTAAATCAATCAGTACTGATTTACCCAACATATAATCCTATCATGATGAATCAGGAAAAAAAAGTCTTGTGAACAGATTGCTAATTTTTGCTATAAAGGGGAAGAATGAACTTGCAGTGATAAAATATTAACAATTCTGTTTCCATATACTTTGCCAACAAACACACCACCACCACACATACCAATATAAGAATCCAGATACAAAACTAATTTAAAATTCTCAAAAGGACACCCATTCTCATAATTTAGATGCTTTGTAACAATGGTTCGCCTCCTACTCAACAAATATCTTGACATACCAATTAAATCAACATTTTCCAACATGTATTAGCAATACCAACACCCACACTAAGTCAGAAAGTATGCCCCCCACACTATCTTCTGTGGATATTTCAGAGAATAAAAAGGAAGTAAAAAGGGCCTACAACGTAAATGATAAACAGAGCTGTAATGGAAACCAAAACTACTAAAGAAACAGTTGCTGAATGAAATACAAATTAGTAAGAACATGATCTCTGTTAGATAACTACTACTTGGGATTGTGCGTTTGGGAACTCAGTAAAGAGTGTAACCATTTGGGGTAACTTCTCTATTTATAAATTGTTTGAAACCAAGAAAGAAATGTGGCAATTAAAAAAAACAAAGTAAGCTTACGTAGACACACTGATTAAGCACTGGGCTAGGCATGAAGATAAAAAAGGCAAAAAGCCAAAGAGTCAGTGGGGAGAGAGACAGATACAACAAACAAACCTTGTGGCTTAGTGTAAAATGTGACACAAAGGTGGTCTGGGGAAAGTGAATTTCAGAGAGGGCCTACCTCTGCTGAAAAAGGGGTCAGGAATTATGGTCAAGGGAGGTGTCCCACATGGATGGAACGAGAGCCAAGTCTGACCAGTCAGCAGGCAGACAATGGGAGGCAGGACCCCACGTGCAGAGTGACTGACACGACAGAAGCTAACCAAGCAAGGCACGAAAGAACCGAGAGCGCGCAGCACATGCAGTTCATGTGGGAGGTCAGGGTGCATGTGTGTGAGAGGGATGATAAGAGATAAGACTGAACTGGAGAGGGTGGCTGGGGCCAGATAATGAAGAGCTTTGTATGCTGGGTGAAGAGGTTAGGACTTGATTCTGTGGGCAGTAGGAATCACTGGTGGATTTTCAATAAGGTTCAGACTTGCCTTTTATAAAGGTCACGCCGATAGCAGTGGGATGGAGGACTGATTTGTTTATTGTTGGTAGGGCGGTGGGCAAAGGGTGGAGACAGGCACTTATTTGCTAACTATCAGCATGTTCATTATTAATATTTATTTTTGTTCTTGGCCATCTATAGCCATTAGAACTGCACATGAGACACATGATTACAGAACTGAGGAGGCAAAGGATGTTTTAAGAGGAATTTCAGAGTTAGAACCTTGTATGGAGTATGATTACACGTGGAGCTGAAGGGAGTAGAAAGAGTCCAGCATGTGTCCCATGTTTCTGGTCTGGGTAATTGGATAATGGTGCCATTAAGTGTGACAGAAATTACAGGAGGTGGGACACATTTAAGTGGGAAGATGATGCAAATAAAATATAGAATTCCAACTTTAGCAAACATCAATTAAATATAAAGTTTTTCTGGACATACTCCGTACAGTTTTAACCAGATGGGTTAGACTCTGGAACTTTGGCTTCCTGCCTGTAACTGGTTTCTACAAGGACAAATCTGTCACTTCAAACTAATTAACACCTGCCCTAATCAGCCGGACTACCTAGACACAATTAATAGGTCCTCTTATTTTATTACTGTGACATAAAGTGAAAAATGTCTCTTAAAACTGAGGGTCATCACGATAGAAAGATAAAGATCAAATGCAGTATGAAGAGTGTGAAGGCTCTTCTGCTGCAGACTTAAGACAGGCATGACAGATGGGCTATGTTTGCTGCTGCTAAAGAAATTTTACAGGCACACAAAATATAGCTGGCTTTTGATACCTGGCTTTGATGTTTCCAGGAACTCATTTAGCAATGCTGGAATATCTGGCAGCTTACATATCCCTTCAAATATGTTACAAGGTGATGGGAATCAAAGCCATGGCATATACAATACCAACATATTTTGTAAAAGCAGTGTAATTATTCAGCTTCAGAGGACTATGTACTCTTTAACTTTCTGCTTTAGAAGCATAGTAACTGTCATTTATTTTGTTACTAATTAAGATTTTTGGGTAACAACTGGGTCTTTCTCTTGGTATCCAGAAACAGCTAGAGACACAGAGACATACCTCCATCAAAACTGGGAGCTTACACGATTATACACATGGCCCTCAGTAGTTATGGGTAGGGAAGAATCAAATGTTGACTCTCAATTAGATCTGCTCACATCTAAGGAGACCCTGACCTAATCCAGACAAGTTTGCTGAGGCTTACATCGCTCTGTAAAACAATTAACATTAATTTTGGATCATGGATTTATCTTACAATCCTCAATACCTCAAAAGATTGTGGGGCAGGTAAAAATATCCCCCACTTTAAGATATATTCTTTAAAAAGGGATCATTAAAAGGCAAAACTGTGACTGTGTGTGCTGCTACTTTGATCCCTCTTGGGACATCTTGGAAACAGGTGAAAGAGAAGGCAGCAAGTTAGTGAGCAGAATGCTGTCTAGAACCACATTTATCTGTGTGCTAAATCCCATTTACAAATTGTCACACATCTAATCAGTGGTCTTAAAGTCATTCTAGAAGTGAACAGTGAAATAAAAATGAGAGTATAAGAGATAGGAGGAAAATGGAAGGCAGGAAGGTTTCTTAAACGAAAGGATATCCTGCTTTTAAGCTTTTGTAATTCTACTGCCTCCAAAAGAATGTGGGCCACTAAACAAACACATAACACAGTTTATTCTCAAGAAGCTATACTAACACACAGCCATTTGAGTATATCTAAATGTTTCCTAAACCCCTAAGAAATAATATCATACATTGAAGTCCCCTCCACCCTATGCAACCACTAAAACAAATGACTATATCCACTTGGGGAAGAGAACCTATTAAAACACTGTTGTGTTGGGCTTTTTTTGTTGTTTTATTACAAAACTACCGGCTTAATGCAAAGAATACGAAAGAACTTTCCAATAAGACGTGGATAAGCCTAAAACCTTTTGTAAATAAATATTATGAGATCATAAGATGGCACTACTATCTATTTATGGAGGCATACGATTCAATTTTGCATCCTGAAGACATCAGAAATGTCATACAGCCTTAATTTTTATCCAAGTTAAGTCATATGTCCTGAGACTCCTAGAAGGTAACTTAAAGGAGACATACTTCTCAATCATGGCCTGAAGAGGAAATGAAACTTAATTTCTATAAGAACAGCTGAGATAGAAAGCACATTTTTTAATAGATTTTTAAAATGTGGATCATGCTTTACACAATCCTTAAATTTTGCAGTTGTTGCTTTAAATGACAATGTATAAATATCCCCTTTGTTAAGTGAAATATTTTTAAACAAAGAGTTCTATCTTACCTCAGAGTGAACAATAAAAAATGCCTGCCATGTACTCAGGGCACAAATAATGATTAACTCAATTTTGTGGATATAGAATTTGACAGCATTTAAAGAGAGCTGAAATATACTTGTTTATAAAACTTTTCTACATAAATATTATAAAACCAGTTATATGTAAATGCTATAATTGCTTTAAAATAGTTGTTTTCAAATAAGATCAAACAATTCAGAATTCATTTACACATAAATGAAATACTATAATTAATTATAATAAAATATACCCTCCAATGACTCCTAGTAAGATACAATCTGCTAGCTTAATTTATTTCTGGGTTGATTTTTAAAATTACAAACAACTCCTAAAAAAGGTTTTTATTCAGAACTCAATTGAGCCTTGGCTCTCCCAACAATCAGTACGATAAACTAATTGATACAATGAACAAATTAAAAATATAATCAATGATGGCTTATTATAAGAACCCAGAGATGAATAAGAAACACTTTCAGCACTAGAGATTTGAACGTATGCAAACTAACTATATAACAAATGCATCACACCCTGAGTTTTTAAAGCAAATTTCTGAAAGAAAAAGGACCTCCTATAGAAAACATACTAAGAGGTTTTTGTTTTGTTTTTTGTTTTTGGTCTAGGTTTTGTAAACTAAAACCACAAAGCCTTTTAGCAGGGTTTTAAGTCAGTCAACTTTTCCTAGGAGAAAGGGATTCTACAAAGTCAAATTCCTCTAATAGATTAAATTTTATCAATTTCTTAAGACAGTCTACATTATTTTTTTAGTAGCAAATTAATTGTAGAAGACTTTACAGAATGCTTTTGAGGTGTAGCAACATTTGGACAATCCAAATGTCAGAAAGCAAGCAAGCAAAGTTCCTCCTTTCACAGACTCTATTCCCATTCAAGGATGTCTTTTATTAATTTGGAAAGCAAACCTAGCATTTCTCCTGTGCTTATTTTTATTCTCTCAATGTCTGGAAATGAAAGAGAGAAGCCAGGTGACAGTCAGAAACCAAAGACCAACCACAGCAGGAAATTTAATTTAGAGTATTTGTGCCATTTACCCTCTCAGCGCCCTGATCAGCTGCAGGAGCTGTGAAGATTACAGGGTGCAGGCAAGATTCTGCAAGCACATGGACGGCTGCAGGCAAAGCACACCCTTAAGCCCCTGCCCCTGCCATTCTTCACTTACTATTCAGTGCGGGTAAAAATTTAGAGCAAAGAAGGTCACCCAAACTCGATGGCTATGTCAACGAGAAGGAACAATCTAAGACCCTCTTAATCCAAAAAGAAAAAAACTAATGTAATAAAAAGAAATTCCAGTAAGTGTGGCCTAAACATTTTCCAATCATTATGAAAAGTGCTATGTTTCCACATTAAGACTATTCACAAATCCTTCCTTATGCTCAGAAGCAATTGCACTAAAACAAAGAACGTCTATTTGCATAACAAATACAAATTCCCTGAACAAATCTTTCTTAGACAACTTAGTCATGGGGATTCTAATACACTCCTTACACAACATTTTGTGGCACACATACTGGCAAATCACTGGTTTCTGTAGAATGTGAAAGGGAACAGTCATCACTCCAGCATTGTCACTCTCATAGGAGTTTACCCTTTCATTGTGATGACCATTGCAAAGGTTCTTTACTGGTCAAGTGGGTGTCACCAGTAAGTAAACAGCACATAGCAGGGAAGGATCTAGGAGACAGGCAAATTTTGTTTTATGGACATTACAAACAGGAATGCTTAGTTAACTCCCTTCCATGCTTGTCTTAGCAACAGTAACTGACTAGGTCAGCAAGGAAAGGAAGCTTTAGAAGTAGCAATTAATATCAACTTCTAAATTTGAGTTCATGATCACAGAATTGGTTATATTTAGCACAAAACTGCAATACTGTCTTTTGCACAGATTAAATATAAATCTTTACAAACTACCAAGCTGAGTAAGTGGAATTTATTTTACAAAGAACCCTTGATTTTCAAAGATTTCAAAATGTATTTCATCAGAACCTACCTCTTGTAATTTCAAATTCCCCTATTAACAAGGAATTAATCTATATTGGAAACTTGAGGCTTTCAGTTAATGAGTCAGGGATTGGGCTGGATTAGTTTTAATACTTACAGGGATTTTAAATAGAGGTGAGTCTGTGTAATATAATTCCTGGTCCCTGGAAAGCACTACCATAAATAATCTATAGATACAAAAAAAATGTTTTGTTTTTGTTAAAAAATTTCCTTCATATCTAAAGTGTGACTTGTTTTGCTCCTAGAAATGGTGAACTATATTCGTATTTTATTCCTTTGTACAATGTTTATGGAATTGCAAAGAACTGTTCAACCCAAGATCTTAAGCCACTACCTAACAATATCAAACCCAGAATGAAACAGAAAATGGCTCAATCCTCAGCACTCTGGTGTCTTCCAAAGATATAAAATCAATCATGGTCACTTCACTTTAGTTTAAGATTCCCACATTTATTTTAGAAGAGAAACTTTACTACTTTTAACAAAGGGAGTTTCTTGCAAAACTTACCAGTGTCCAATTTGAACCAGCCTCACAGAAAGTTGTGCCAGAATAATCAAGAGTCATCTTGTAACGCAAAATGTATGTTTTTTTTCTTTTGAAAAATGATATACACAGGTACTTAAGTTTTCCTTCCACAAAAGGCAACTGCAACTCACAATGAGTAATTATTAAAGGTTGTTGACCTAGGTTAAGAGGACCTCAGGTCCTAATTTAAATGTGATCAAAATGACTATCAGATAAAGGATGCAGAATCTGGTGGTCTCAAATCGGGGGATAAAAAATAAGAAAGGCCATAGGAAAATAGTCACAATTTCAAATGGCTGGATTTCAGTAGCATTCCTTGAGTAGTCAAGGTTTGTATGAGCTCTATACATACTGCTTCACCCTTTAGAAATAGCCCCCAAACCCAATATAAAACTAAGAATCATTAAGATCAGAGATGCACTGATAGAATTTATGAATTTACCTTTGCTTTATGGTAGAATGCAAATCTAGAATCCTGAGATTCTAATGTAACAATAGGAAACAGATTTACAGGACACAGTAAATTAGTCAAAAGTTGCATTTTTTTGCATGTCCACACATGCAGAATAAAGTTTTAAATGTTGGAGTTATTACATACTTTTCTCCCAGTTTATTTTCAATAAAAAGTAAAAGCTTTAAAGTCAACTCAATAAGAAAATGCATACTATATGATGTACTTGTAGGGACTGCCAGATAACCTTATAAACTATTTCTTCCAATTGTCTTTGCTTTTTGCAAGTTCATTTTCATTACCATAAATATATCAGGAACAGACTGACCCCATCCTGAAGCCAGGTGACAGCTGCTTGAAAGTCTAATCTGTTTTTTGATTAAAAAAAAAAAAAAAAAACCGGAAAAGAAGTAAATGAATGATTGCTATTGATTCCCATGATAGCTCTATGCAGACCCACTAACTCCTCTGGGTTAGTATAGACAGAAGCCAATTAGTTTTATTTCATATGTAAATAGAAGCATAAAGAGGTACAAAAAATAATTCATTGGATTGCTTTATCCTAAAGCACAAGGCACACATTTTGAAAGTCACTTCAAGTACAGTTCTTGCTTATGGAGCTCTCTCTTTCTCTTAGGCAGGAATTTTTAAAATAAATTCAAACTCATTCAGCTGTGTATATTCAAGAAATACCAAAAAGTCACAAGGCATAGTAAGTTTCAGCTGTTCTCATCTTTCCAGTATTATCAATAACACATAATGAGGTAGTTCATACATCATCACAGCTGTGCAGGCCAGAGTTAACTTGGCTAATTTAACTATTCCAGTAGACTTCAGTCAGGAGCTTGCTCTATTTTGGATAATATACTCTGCAAGTCATATACCGTGTTTCCCCGAAAATAAGACCTAGCCGGACAATCAGCTCTAATGCGTCTTTTGGAGCAAAAGTTAATATTAACACCCGGTCTTATTTTACTATAAGTAAAATAAGTATAGTAAACTTATTTTACTTATAGTAAAATAAGACCGGGTCTTATCTAACATAATAGAAGAACAGGTCTTATTTTTGCTCCAAAAGACACATTAGAGCTGATTGTCCAACTGGGTCTTATTTTCGGGAAAACACAGTAGAAAAGAACAGAGTATGACCTTTATTATCATTAATATGCAATTCTCCCATCTTCTTTCAGAGTTCCTTTTAAATCATCTAATGATATTGTCCCTTGGACAAATTAAAAAACAACAGCACACAACAAAACTTCTAAGAGCAATTAGCAATCGAAATCATGCAAAACTAAGACTATGACAACACTAGGCTTTAGCTGTATTAAGTAAAACTCCCTCTTTTATCAATATCCTTTAATTCCAAAGAGAAGAACACTGTCCTCTGAGAAAAATTAACCATGAAGTCGAAGTCTGCAAGTTTCTACTCCACCCTCCCACTCAGAAAATTCAGAATTAGAAATAATCACCAGTCATATTTTCACCTACAGATTACCTCCAAAATAAGGTTTGCAGAATGCCTCTTCTTTATGGTTGATAATAACTATGAGACTTCTTTAAAATGTATGTAATGCAGAAACTAATGGTGATCTTATTTGCTAATGGCAAACTTGCACATCCTCCATGATTTTAATTATCCATAACAGTAATGTACAGTTAGTGAAGCTCTTTTAAAACTGCTTAGACCTGCCATTTAGCGTCATTTTCTATTAAGGATGAGTGCCTAAACTGGCAGAGACTGTGTTTTCTTAATCAAAACATAACATTCAATGTTGTTTTCTTAACTTCCTATTTGGAATTTGGAAATTCTCCAAAGCCCATCCCGTGTGTAAAAGCCTCCGCATCTAAATATGGGAGTTCATACATACAACTAGTTTCCAGTTAATGTTGGCAATAAACATCTGCAGATGTACAAAAGCAGAGTGTGATGGCAAAGTGGGATTGTATCATAACTTGGGGTGAAGGCAAAATTGAAAAATAATTAAAATAATTTCATTATAATAGACCAAGTAAGCATTTATTATTATTGAAATCCTCTTTTTAAAATGCAATTTTTAGTATCTAAGTATCTTGACTAAAGAGTTGGAAGGGACCTGTGAAGTCAGGTCAACTTACCTTCCCATTTGATTCTTGGGAATAAAATAAACACTGCACATCTAATTTGGATTAATTTAGATGTTAAAACTAATACATTTGCAAAACAAAGAATTTTATCTGCATAGTAGACTCAGAACTATGAACCTTCCCCAAGTTCCACACAATGAAGCATTATGGATATAATATGTAATAATGATTTACCAAGTCATATAAAATACTGAACACAGTGGGATCAACAACTGCCATTCATTACTCCTGAATCCAAAGACTGCTGGGTCTGACTTGGACATATACACAGCTGAACACATACTTCCTGGTTATGTGCAATCTGCAGAGATAGACCAGCTTTACAGGCCTGACCACAGAGATTAATAGCTTTAGCCAAATAATGTGGTAACCATGTGAACCTGGGCTGCTCCAGCTTGTTTGTGAATCTCTCAGCAAGGCTCAACATGCCGTTATCTGCATCTTGTTGCCAGGAAACACAACATCGCTTTGGAATACAAGGAAAACCAGGTTGCAATGACCACAGGTCAACTTCCCCAAAGCCTAATTTTTGACACTCAGCTATCTACAATCTTATACATTTCTTACTATAGTTCATGGAGAACTTCCCTTTATTAGGCAGGACCACTTACTACCATTAACAATGTAGAAGCAGCAACAGTAATTACAAATAATAATTCACTTATACTTCTGTCAAGTGTCAAATAAACCTTACTTCATTAAAAGTGTCCTGGAAATCAAGCACTCACAGCAACAACTTTGTAACTGGTCCAACAATGCATACTTATGAGCCTATATCTATGACTATTCTTCCATAAAGTTAAGTTTACCAAATATGCTGCTGACCTAAGAGTTCTTGGATTTTCTGGGATCAAAATATCTGTCTTGCCTTGCTCATGATAACAGAATGTAATGTGTTGGACAATAATCCTAGTTTCTTCCTGACCAAGTCAAACAGAAACTTAATGTACCAAGATACTGAAGTGCTCAGCAGACTGGAAATGTGCTTCGTAAGAGTGAAGTGGGAGTCGACGGTTCTGCACCGCTTTGCAATCTAGAGATGGACGGATCAGCGTGGCGTTGAAAGTACATAAAATTAATTCCCCTTCGCATACCAATTAGAATTGCTAGCTCACGGGCAACAGAAATTTTGGACAATACCTTATTAAAAAGATTTTTAAGAGAAAATGGAAAACATTTCTGTCTTCCAATGCTGACTCAAAATAAATAAATAAATAAGAGTACTTAGCTTTAATACAGGATCTAAGAATTTTGCTACCCAAGCATGATAGAATCTTGAATGCATTATATTATCAAGATAACACATTTACAATCAGGGAAACTACACTCTTGATATCATCTTACTTTTATCTCAAGGGGTATTCTATATAATAAATAATACCTTTAAACTTGGACTTTATATTGTTTCTCATCTTGTTCCATACATCCTTTAGATGTCCCTTTGTATTTTAGAAGATGCAAAGTTCTAGTCTCATAATTAAGTTGCTAAAAAGACACAGATCTGTATACTATATAACCGAAATACTGAAAGAAAACCACTTACCTAATACTAAATGGGAGCTAGAGAAGTTAAAAAAAAAAAAAAAAAAAAAAAAAAAGACCAGGTCTCCACAATGCCAACAACGCTTTAGCACTGTTGGAACACTTAAGATTAACATTAAGGCTAACAGAATCGACAACTTGGATGGGTTTACTGCCCCATTTGCTTACTCCAGACACGTGAGCAGCGCAACCCAGATCCCCTCATGGTCTCCCAAATCAGGCAGCATGGACAGAAGTGCTCTTCTCCCCCCACATAATTTTAATATTTACTCTTGGTCATACACAAATAACTATTAACATCACACATTTTAACTCCTATACTACAGGAGAAACAACTTAGAAATATAAAGATTAATATTATACAGCCACTTTGACACTAGCCACTTTACATGTGGCATCTATTACATTTTTCTTCTGAGTTCAATTAAAGAATTCAGATGTATCAATTTCAGTTCCCTATCAGTGAATATTGCTTGGACACCCATACTAAAAGAACCAAATTATTTATATAATGTCTTCCATACAAAAACATGGGGATAACTGTTTTCTATGTACATGAGAAATAAACATACCGATTAACATAAACCTTCCCTTCACTCATTGTTTAAAAAATACCCTGAACTGAGGAATAATTTATTTTATCTGTAAAATACACAGAATAATAAGCTTAATAGTAAAAACCTTTAAGGAAACAAACAAAACAGAAAAAAAAAGAGATGTTTAACAGTTTTGGGCATGATTCATAAGTTTTGGGGAAACTTCTATATCATTCACAAAAAGCTTATACCATTCAAAACTAAAAGGGGGCCATAAAACTCTCCAGATAATACTATTTTCCTTTATAAAGCATCATCTAATCAATATGCAAAATTTTAAAATCAGATAAATCAGGTATTCTTTATTTATGTTATAAGATTCATCATGGATTTTCTTTCAAAAGTAAGCTCTCCTGTGATTAAAATTGTATTTGATTCACAACATTCAATGTATATGCAACTTCTCAGTCACATACATATTGCACAGTGACATGTGAATTGTTCAAATCACAAAAACTTCATTGTCCGGTTAGGTAAACACCCTGCATTTAACCACCATGAAAAATTAGGATAGCACACAGCCAAAAGAATAACAGTGGAAAAAAGGATAAAACCTGTTCGGTTACTATTAAAAGAAACCACCTTACGAAGCTTTTAACTTCTTTATATTCTCTGTAGGATTTAACAACAGCTTTAAAAAAGTTGTAAGTACATACCCATACTTCATTCTCATTCTATCATTTTCTGGGTTACAGTAAAATCTTTCCAAGTGTTCCTGGGAATCATTGGATACACTCTGCCACTTCTGAGTAGTTGTCCTCTTGATCTGCCAATGATATGGCAAGACCGTGTGGTGCTTCAAACAATCCCTGCCATAAATACACGTGCCTTGCAAAAAGTCCATGCAAATTTCAATTTCGTTCTCTTGGTGAGTGTGGTACTGTAGCTGGTTCACCAGCTCAAATACAAGGTCAAGGGAAGCCTCCTCGCTTTTGTCCTTAAAGAGCTCAGTATTCAACTTGTCACTTGTGTCCAAAATATACTGGATTGTAAAACTATTGTCTTGGAAAACCCCTGGAACATAATCCATGACTTTGTCTATGCAGTCAGGACTAGCAGGAACGTCAGTTGAAACTGGGTGCAAAAGGGCAGTCTGAAAGTGCCCTGCTGTAGAATCTGTCACTGTCCCACGGATGGTTTCTGGTGGAAAGCTGTGATCCTGGATTGGGACCACTTGTTCTGCAGCATCAGTGGAAGGATGAGCTTCTGGTATTTGGCCCCCAACATTTGTTCCATCAGGAATCAGGACAGACATATTGTTTTCTGCTGGTGGACACGATGGATTGATTTCCAGGGGTTTTTTCACCATAGGTTCATGTAAGCTGTTCTCATCTGCATTCTGGTTTCTAGATCTAAAAACCCCATCAAGTGAGCCAGATTCTAGCAAAGTGTTTAATATTGGCCGCAAAGACCTCAGGGTCCCAGTTCCCAATCTCTTCTGATCCTTTTTCTTAAAACAAGTCTTCAATGGAGTGATCTTCTCAGAGAGTCTCATTTGACATGAAAAATCATCAGGAGGAGAGGGAGGCTGCACTACACAGTCTGGCTCAGGTTCGGTGGTTTCCATTTCCATGATGTGGATTGGCTCCAACTGCTCTTCAGAGTCTAAAAATCCTACCAGGAAAGGAATGAAGATGATCATTTACAAGCTGAGAACAATTGCATCCCATCCCATTCATCAAAACGTTTTGTTTTAGTCTGTGACTAAGTCCCTGAAATCACTCCTCTTATACTATATTTCATCTTTATGGGTCAATTTTAAATTTTATTGAGAAATCAAAGCTCCAAAGCAACCAAAGCTATTCAAAAGCCCATGGCAGATAAAGGTAAAAGAGAGTCTCTTCTAATAGGCTCTTGAAATTTATTTGTGGACATAATATACAACAAATTGTAATTCTACCAGGATATGCAATTTAACTATAAGTCTAAAGTAGGGTGGGGTAGAAATAAGTGTATCTCACTAATGACATTGGGGAAACCACATCTTCACTGCTTTGTGGTTTTCTTCCCCAGTTGTTTACTGTATCACCTATTTCATGAGGTGACAAAAACTGTTTCTTTGTTAAAAAAAGCAAAACCCAAAACAAACAAACCTCGAATGAAGGGCAACTTCAAAGTTAAATAATGAGTGAATCTGGAGTGTAAGGACATACTCAGGAAAGAAGGGCTCTCGATTAAAATGTTGTTATGGGAGAAAGCCAGGAGCCTGTTGAAGCATTTCTATTCAGTTAAGCCTTCACTTAAGTCACCTGCGACTTGAAGGGAAGTGACTATTATGAAACAAATTTTACCATAGGCTAATTGATATAAACAAGAGTTAAGTTCCTACAACATAATGTTATTTGACAAGCTGCTGTATTCAGAAAATTCCAACATATTCCCCGAGGATGTTAAGGGTCTACTTTTGCAATTCCCCAAACGTTACCACTGTTGGAGGAGGACTATACCACGGCTTGTTTAGCAGCAGAAGCTACATCAGCAACAACCACTGCACACTGTTTTGGAAACCAAACACAACTTTGTAAAACAGAAAGAGCCTCCCTGTTTTCAGAAAAGTTACATGTATTTTTTTTAAAAGGCAAATGAAGGCATACTGTAGAAAAAGAGCACAAGAATATAAAACACAAAACACATTTCAGATTCCTTATGAACTACTGAAAGAAAATAAAAAAGTGCTTTCTTCAACAAATCAGACCCCTTGGAAAAAACTGCAACTTAAAGTAAAAAGCAAAGAAAACTTTGTAAAATGACAAACGGTGTCTCCTCCACAATCTAGCACTTATTAACTAATTCTGAAAATATTTACTGAGCACGGAGCCAGGTGGAACAGAGTTGGTGATGAGCAATTAATCCTTTCTCTCTTGTCCAACACATTGAGAGAGGTATTTAAGGCAAGGGCCCATGACTTCATCAAGTATGCCTCCCAGGTGCTCAGTATAGTGCCCAGCACAATGCAAACAGTGGGTGCCCCACAGTATTTTGGGGTTGAATTATTGAA
Source organism: Rhinolophus hipposideros (assembly GCF_964194185.1). Lineage (NCBI taxonomy): Eukaryota > Metazoa > Chordata > Mammalia > Chiroptera > Rhinolophidae > Rhinolophus > Rhinolophus hipposideros. The sequence continues at coordinate 83,822,398 of NC_138048.1, forward strand.
GAAAAACAACCTATTAAGTGCCTAATTCTATTAGTCTTTATGGATCCACAGTAACAAATGGTAAAATTGAGTCCCCATAAAAACGAGTATTAAAAGATCTAATTGGAGAGAGTCTGCAATGTGTGTGTAAAATGTGCATAAGGATCCAACACACACACACCACACACACAAAACCAGCATATGACAAGGTGTTAGTGTATACGGTTAAGTACGAAAGGAAAAGGTAGAAAGAGTTCAGTGCAAGCTGCCATTGTTAGGGAAAGCTTCACGAAGGAGGGACTTGACAGAAGAATTGGAAAGCAGCCAAGCCAGGCGTTATTATTCACCATTCAGTGCTCCTGCCTCAAGGCACAATTGGCACAGACTGTGGTATTCCCTCTCAACCACACCAAACCGGCCTGTGCCTTCCCCCACATCCACGCGCGGGCACGCGCGCACACGCACACACACACTACCCACTCCTATCACACTCGATCAATGCAGCACAGACCCGAAACCAGTTTTATTGACACAGACACCCACACTACAACTTTTCCTATTACCCTGTCACACTCGGAAATAAAATTGAGGAAGAGGAAGAGAAGTGCAGTGGCCGGAGTGGGGAAGTCACTAGGACCTCGTTCCTCAATTAGCTCGCAGAACAAAAAATAAAGATGGAGAGGACCCTTCCTCGGGCCCGCAGGTCCCCGGCACCCCGCGGAGAGCGACCTAGCGCTCCGCCCGCCTCGCGAGGCTCGGGCTGCTCCCGCACGCCCGGCTCGGAGCCCGGTCCCGGAAACCGCCCGCCCCGAACTCGGGACTCTGTCGGGGGCCCGCCGCCGCCCGACTCCTCGGCGCCCGGCCGGGTCCGAGCGGCGCCTCCTGCGGGCCGCGGCGGGCCGCGCAGCCCCGCACCCCGAGCCGCGTCTACTCCGCGCAGCGCCGCCCGGCTCCGGCTCGGCCGCGTCCCCGAGTGCCGAGCACCCTGCCCGCGCCTCCTCGCGGGCGCTCCAGTGTCCGCCCCACGAGCACCCCCAGTCCGGGCTCCCCCGCCAGCAGCCCCGTAGGCGCCTTCCGCACACAATCGCCACTTCACCTCCTCAACCGACCTGCCCGAGAGGATCGTCCCGCGGGTCTCGCAGGACCGCCCGACCCACCCGCGGAGCGCCCGGGACGCCCGGCGGACGCTGCCCGGGCAGGAAGGCGAAGACCTCCGCGCCTTCCAAGTGAACCCACAAGCAGTCTGCAAACTTGTGCGCCGCCGCCGGAACGCGGGTGGCCGGAAGGCGCCCCCCGCCGCCGCGCCCTCCCCCTCCGTCTGCGGGGCGCCCCCGCGCCAGCCCGACCCCGGGCGACGGGGAGACGCCGGGGACCCTGAGCCCCCAGCGTCCGGCTCCGACCCCTACACCTGCCAGCGGCTGCAAGTGCCTAAGAAGTGTGAACTGAGTCCATCCCGACACTGACAGGCTTCCAGTTCCCTTGGTACCAAAAGGCAGCGCAATCACCAATCCCCCCGGAGCCCCGGGAGCCGGCCGCCAGGCCGGCGCCCCCTCCTCGCCCGCCATCCCCGCTAGGGTCCCTCAGCGGCTCGTCAGCGCTCACCCGGAGCCCTTTACCTGAACCGGCAGCCCGAGAGAACCGACCGCAGGCACCGAGTCGCGGCGCTGCCGGCTCGCGGGCAGCGTCCGCGCCGGGGGGTCAGCGCAGAGGGCGGGCCCAGGGGTCTAGGGGTCGCAGGCCGGAGACGCCGCGAACCGCGAACGGGCCATTACGCCGCCGCGAGCGCAGAGAGCCGCGACAGACGCCCGATCCAGCTCCCTCTCCTGTCACCTCCAGCTCTGCTTTAAAGTGGCTTCCGGTCGCCTGCTCACAGCAGCCCGGTCGCGAAGGCGGAGCCTCGGAGGCCGGGTGTGGGGTGGGGTGAGGGGGCCGGGCGCTCAGTGGGTGCCGGGAAGGAGACCCGCCCCGTGCGCGCGCGCGCCGGCGCTCGCTCACGGGGAGGCGCGCGGGGTGGGAGCGCCGCGGCCGCGGGCTCCCGCGAGGGGGCGTGTCCTTTGGGAGGCCGGCCGGGTCTCGGAGGGTCCGCGTCTACGCGCGTCGGGGAGCGCGCGGCGGCGGGGAAGGAAGGTTCTCCCTGTGGGGCGGGCTCCACCTGCCTGCGGCCACATGGAGGGTCACTCTGTTCCGAGGAAACCCTGGCAACTGAAGGAGGATGTGAAACAGAACGACCCGTTTCTGGGCGGTTGGCTTTGTTTATTTGCCTCCGCACAAGCCGTCTCCTGCCCCTGACGCCACCGAGCCCCAGGAGGAGGCAAACGGCTGCCACCACCGCGGCGGCCAGACGGGGTCGCCCGCGCCGTACACAACGGGCCGGCCGGGAGGCACACCCGGGTTGGCCACCCGCCCGACGGGGTCACAGGCTTTCCTGTTTCAGGGAAACGTACACTGCATTGCAGAAGGGAAACCTAGCTTTGGGGTTTTGACGATAAAAGCCCGCAAACACCGTCGTGACTTACTCACTCACTCCTGGGCGAGCGCCTATTGTGTGCCAGGAGAGCGCTAGGCTTGGACTACATGCCTGAGCAGCCCAGACCAAGCCTGTCCTCGTGGAGTGTGCAGAGCACCGCGTGCTCACCTCTAAAATAGACACCCCATGAGAATTTACCATATTTTCTGAATTAATAAAAGGCCTTGAATGGTAAGTCCATATATCGAATAGGTTTGCAGTGGTGGAGGAAGAAACACTACATTAAACTCATGTAATTACTATATATTGGAGAAACAAAGGCCCTGATCAAAATCAGAGAAAGTTAATTATGGCTTCACCCCCAGCAGCTGGCAGAGAACAAAATACAGGTTACAAAGAGATACTCTCTGTCAGTGGCCTGAATATGAAATGACTTAATTCCATAATGTGGAGCCTTTCTCGGTTGAAAAAGCCAACTATTACCTTACCAGACATGCAAACCTATAAGAATAGGAGCTGAGAGGTGGTAGTAATAGATACATGGTTCCACACTTTTCTTAAACTCTTCCAAACCAAACGGGGTGACAACTAAACTGTGCTAAATCTATTCAGCAAAGAATAGATTAAGGGTAGTATCTACCCAACAGGCTTATTTCAAATATGGACAATGGTATGGATAGGATTCAGAGGTTAATAAAGAAAAGACAACAATTTCCAGGCTTAAAAAGTGTACTGAGACAAGATCTTGGTCTATGCCTACTCATACATGGAATTGCCTAGAAACAAGTATCTGAGTATAAATCGATTTTACTGTTTGCTTTCTATTTATCTCACCTGTTCTGTTTTATTCTTTTCATGTCTTCTTTTGGATTAAGAATTTGTAATCTATTTTTTCCAACAACTAGATTATTTGCTATACATTCTTAGTGTTTCAGTTATTTATTGCTATGTACCAACTATCTCAAAACTTAGTGACTTAAAACAACTCTTCTTCGCTCATGATTCCAGATTCTCTGGCTCAAGAATTCAATCAGGCCATTGTGCAGGTGGTTCATCTCTACTCCATCATGTCTTGGGCCTCAATTGGGGTGGCCCAGATGGCTGGGACCTGGTTCAACTAGGGCCAGTGTACTGGGCCTCTGTCCTGGCTGTTGGCGGGCTTCCCTGGTTCTTCTCTACATGGCTTCTCCATGTGGCTAATTTGGGTTTCCTCACAGGATGGTAATCCCTAGGTTCCAAGAGGGAGCCTACCAAGAGGACAAGCCTCAATGTAAAAGCCTTTGCTTATATCACCCTTACTAATGTGTCGTTAGGCAAAGCAAGTCACACAATCAACTCAGTCTGTGGCATAAGGCCATGAATATTGGGAGGTGAGGTTCTTTGGGGGCCATTTAGATTAAGGGCAGATCACCTTAATCCAGTCAACAATTAATTAAAAGTTACTTCCAGGGTGTTGCTCTTTGGAATTACAACTTAAAATCTTTCCTCCTCGGGTCCTGAACTCAAAATTTTCACCCTCCACTCTCCACCCACTCCGCTTGAGAACTCGAGCTAGTTTTCAACTTTTCCACTACTGTTTCAGAATGTCAGTCCCCTCAGAGGGAAAAATGGCACCAGATTCTGGATTTACCACTCTTGGATCTAGTCTCAGACCGCCAAAGTTTTAATGCTCCAGGAAAGGTATCCTCCACAGTGTCTACTTCAGATATGACACTGTGGAAGACAATTCAATAGGAAGATCCCCCTACAGAACAGAACCAGGAACTGACAGATTAATTTACCAAGGGCATGGATACCTTGCTATAGTTAATGCAACAGGATTTGAGATGTTCTATGGACCAGTGACCACTATGAGTTTCCCCTTTGCCGAATAAGAATTTTACCAACATCCTGTACCTTGTCTATCCACCATTACTTATTAGGAGTATCGAGGCAGATAACTTTTCTTTAAAAATTATCAGAGCCTGAAGATTCACATTTTTGATGGGGAGTACCCCACATCATCAGGACTTCTGGATCCTGGACCTGAGCTCATTGCAGTAACTGGATGAGACTTGGGGAGTGTTTCTCTTGGGGAGGGGATGAGTATATTTCTTACATGAGAAGCAGGGGCAGACACTGCTTGCTTCCCTTATCTATTAGAAATATCTGGATACTTTTGTGGGGGAGGAGACAAGAGCTGGCAACATGCCTAGCCAAAAAAACTCATTTCCCTAGATGACATACGATGATGTGATGGGATATAGTTATAGACATATGGTGAAGGTTTCTAGGAAAACATTTCTTTTCCTAATACAGAGATACCATTCCATGTCTTACTTTTTCTTCTTCCTACTAGAATACTAACATAAAGATGGAGATGGAGCTTCATGACAATAATGGTGAGAGCATGATGTGGGAAATATGAAGATGGAATTCACAAGCTAGGGATGCTGGAGCAGAAAGATGGAAGGAGTCTGGGTCATTCTTGACATCTTAGAGCTGCTGCAGCAGTCCTAGACTGGCTACCCCTGGACTTACTGTTGTCTAAAAAATAAGCCCTAATTTGGTTTTCTGTTATGTACAGCTAAACATGTTACTTGGATAAGTAAAATATCATAACTTATCTTCTAACTAGTCTTTCTGCTTGCAGGCTCTACCAGTTGGATGGCAGTATGACCTAGTATGTCAGAGATATAAGAGCTGTCACAAAGCCCTATAGAATTTCCTGCCAATTCCACAGATATACCAAATTATAAGATTAAGAAATGTTTATTAAAGAAAAAAATAAGAAGTAGAGAGGAGACATAAGAATACCCAGAACTGAACCTTCTAAAGTCCTGTTTTAACTATAATTTTGCTATAATTTGACTATATAATTTAACTATAATTTTGCTATAATTACGTTCTGTCTTATTCAAAGATTTTTTCTATTATAACATGACTATATATTCATATTTTACTTCACATTTTATCATAAGCAGCTTTCCATGTTAACACAGACTTTTAAACACATAGCTGTTGAATATTCCCAGTAAATACAACAAGTTTTACTAAACTGGTTCTTTGTCATTGAAATTGTCAATTCGATTTAAAAAAATCATTTGTTCATTGAGTATCTAATACATTCAAGTCACCGGATTAAACATTTAAGTATGCATACATGAATAAGTGGCTCCTTTCTGAATGCTCTTCAGAACTACAGAAGGCCCAAATGTGTGTGTGTGTCTGTGTGTGTGTGTAGGCAACATATATGGAATTGCATATTTATACTTTCCATATGTGGCCCTAAGCCATTTAATTCTTTTTAAATATGCTTATAGGATTGAAATATTCTAATTTCCTTTGCATATGTTCCTTTTATTGCTATTGCTGTTTTCCTTGTCTGCCGGATTTGCCTTAGCATGACTGATCAGTTTAGCAGAATGAACAACTTATTAATGTAAAAGCCAAGACTACTTACTTGAAATTTTAAGTGACTCAAGAGCTCTGATTTTCATCTTCATTAACAAAGTACATGCTATAAAGTACAAGTATCAATATCTGTTGCTTTCTGTTTCCGTAATTGTTAGTAATAGTTATTTCCCCAACATCCTTCTGGTGGAAAGATAATCATTTCTGGTTACCACACCAAGAAGGAAACAGTGACTAACGTGACTCAGAGAGCACAATGAAAGACCTGAGATTTGAAAACAGAGACTTTGGCTCTTAGCAATGCTGTACTAAGATTACACGGAGAACACAGCCAACTTGCATAAATGGCAGACTGACAATTCCTTATCTATGAGTGCTAAGTCCAAGCTATAGTTTTCGGACTATAAGGACAATTTATTCTCTAACTCAAAAGAAGTTCAGATGTGCATGTATCTAATATATCCAAAGTGAAAGAAAACTCCAACTGTTATTATCTAGGCAACTAAATGACTGCTGTTTTTAAACATATAAAATCTACTATTGAAAATTCTGTCTTGCTGTTACTAATGAGCCAACTGTTGGAACTTTGTCTAAAGGAAGATTTCCTATTTTCCTAAGAGGGAGTTCTGCACTTTTGAGATTCTAGAGCAAGAAACGATTTTGGCTGAATGTATTCACCTCAAGTGGGTTTGAAATATGGTGTTAATGGGAGAAGATTGGAAAATGCTACTAGAGAATATGTCAGAGCAACAAAAGTAGAGATTTAACCAGCATGAATTAAGGGTGAATTAATTCAACGCTCAAAGGTGGGTTCGTTTTAGAGCATGACATGAACCTGCTTTGATAAATGTAAACTTAAGATTTATATTTTCATAAAGTGATAGAATATTCACTTTGCAGACCATTTCTATGTTTTAGAAACATTTCTCAGTTATAATCTCCTTTCTTGAAACTCACTTCTCTCTGCCTCTGATGAGGCAAGATGCCTCTGTCTGGAAAAGATGAGGGTATAAGGCCTAGTGGAAAATGAAACAGATAGAATATGCATAGGATGAGTTCTCAAATACTTTTGTCAAATTACAAACTAAAGATGATTCTTGACTTACGATGATGTTATGTCCTGCTAAACCTGTTATAAGCTGAAAAATTGTAAGCTAAAAACTTATAAGTCGAAAATGCACTTAATATACCTAATTTACCAACATCATAGCTTACACTAGCCTACCTCAAATGTGCCCAGAACACTTACATGACAGCTACAGTCAGACAAAATCATCTCGCTGCTGCCCAGCATCATGAGAGAGTATCGTATCACATAATCATTAGCCTGGGAAAAGATCAAAATTCAAAGTACAGTCTCTTCTGAATGTGTATAGCTTTCGCATCATAAAGTTGAAAAATCGTAAGTCAAACCATTGTAATTTGGGAACCTCTGTGTTCTGTTTATCTAAGATTTGCATTTGTAAACTGCCTTATCAAATGCTAGACTGTTCTGATCTTCACAGGACAACTAAGTATGCTTTTTAATCCTCTTCAGTTTTGGACCTGTTAAGTGCTGTCTGATCTAATTGGTTTTGGGTCTACATGAAATGAGTTTCTCAGAAAAGTCCCCAGATGTTTTCCAGACCATTCATTCATTCTGCACACATTTGTTGAGTGTGTATGTGCCGGGCACTAGTTATGTAATGACTACAATAGTCCCTCCTCCCTGTTTTTTTTTTTTATAGTGAAGTCTGTGAACCTACCACACAAATCACTTGGAAAAGTCTGCTGCAGATTCCCCAGCCCTATCCTAGGCGTCCTGAATCAAAATCTGGGAGGGCAGTGGATTCTGTACTTTGAAGGAGCTCCGAGGTAGAATTGGAGGCATAGACTTGGAGGCTATGGCCAAATAGGAAAACAAACAAATATAGTGTAATAAGCACTATAAATAGTAGCATAACTACAAGGTGCTAAGAATAGAGAGAGAGGAAGAATTAAGCCTAACGCTATATTGTCAGAGGAATTACCAGCAGCAAGTTTCTTGAGGTATCTAGAATTATTCCTTGGAATGTTAAGAAACTCTGTTGTTTCTACTTGGCGTACACCTAAATTTAATAGGGGAAAAAAAAGTTTACTTTTTTAAAAAGTGAATTCCCAAGTAAAGATAATCTTGAAAATCATGTGCAGAGATCATTTGAGTTAATAGCATCTCTACTTGTGTGAATTTGTCCTAAGGCTATAATTAGGGTTATATGCACAAGATTGGCTACAAAGCTGTTCCATGCAGCAAATGAATTGTGTCCAAATGCTCATTTTCACCAAGTCCCATACTTAATTCTCTGTTAGACACCTTCCCTGTCCCTATTTCTTATGCTGTCTTTAGACATTCTGGGCCCTAAATACTTCCCCTTTTTGCTGTTTAGGCTCTGCAAAATCAGTAGTCTATCTTTATAGTAAAGACTTTTTCCAGTGACAAAGATATAATTTAGGAATTTATCATTAACCCTGGCTGGCCACACTGGACAGGATCATGTACATAGCATACTCAATATGGTGATTTTTGGCTGACGGGATATCCTAGCCATTCACTGAGGGGAAATATTCTGACACCCATCTGCCTTACATCTGTGACCCCTCCACTAGGCAGATAGCTCCTAGACCATAGATTTTCAAGCTCATCTGTACATCAGAATCACTTGAGCCACGTTAGAAACATATACATGTGTATGTTTATATGTTTCCAGTCACACCAGACCGATCAAATCAGAATCTCTCAGGTGGGACTGGTGCATTGAATAGGGACTGCATCTTATTTATCTTTTCCTCCCTGGTTCCCAGGAGAGCAATTGACACTGTCAGGTAGTTAATCACCCCATTCATTCAGCACATATTTATTGAGTATTTGTGTTGTTGGCACTTCTTAGTAATAGGGATACAGCAGAGAATAAAACAAAAGGTCAACTTTTATCAACATTCAAATGGAAGAGAGACAGGTGGTATTAGATGGGGATGAAAGCTGTAAAAATAAAACATGGTAAGGGTATACAATCACATGATTTATCAAACAAGGATATTTTGAGAGTAATTACTTATATCAAGACAATACAGTTGAAACCAGGACTGTCCTGGATAAATCTTACTCTAGGTAAGGCGTTAAAGAGCATTGTGGAAAGGGAATGAGGTGCTTTTTAAAAATGGTGTGCTGTTCAGGAAAGGCATTTCCTAAATGGAACCATTTAAGTAGAAGCCGGAGGAAGATAAAGGCGCTAGCCATGAGAGTATCAGAGGAGGACTTTCCAGATAGATGAAATAGCATGTGCAAAGCTCTGACGTAGGTGCAGCTTGGTTGGCACAGTAGAGGAAAATCACAGAAGTCAGTATGATTGGAGTGGAATGAACAAAAGGAAGTTCTGCTGAAGAGTTCAGAGGGGTGGCCAAAGGCCAGATTTCGTATCATTTAGGCCCATGGTCAGGACTTTGGATTCTACCTTGAGACAAAAATCTACATGATTTATTTACATTTGAAAAGGATAACTCTGGCTCCTGGGTGTAGAGGAGCCTTTTAAGATGGCAAGAGTGAAAGCAGGGAAGATCAGTTAATACTCTAGGCAAGAGATTATAGTGGTTTGGATTAGTGTGGAACTGTGGCAATGGTGAGATGTGCTTAGATTCTGGACACATGCTGAGGGTAGAACTGAGAGGATTTGCTGGTGAACTGGATACAGGGTATGAGGGAAATTGAAGAGCCAGGGATGACCCCTCAGTTTTTGGCTCGAGCAATTAGAAGAATGAAGTTGTCATTTATTGAGATGGTGAAGATTATGGGAAAGGGGCTTTTGGGAGCAAAGGAAAATAAGAGTGTAGTTTTGGACATGTTAAGATTGAGATATATTAAATATTCCAGTAGAGATGATTAGTAGGCAATTGGATAATAAAGGTTAGAGTTTAGGGGAGAAGCTGGGACTGCTTGCTACCATATTTAAGAATATCCCTATTTCTAAACCTACATAGCAAACATATTGGTTCCTCCATTTGACATGAAGGTTAATTAGAACGGCTTAAATATGTGTCTTTTGAAAAGAGTGGTGAGCTATATTCTGCATTTGCAGAGGAGGAAGATTTATTTTCACAAAGCCTGAAAGTGAGATGTTGCCCAGTGGTGTGTGTGTACTCATTTCATATTTCTCCAGCAGAGGCAAACTATAATCCCTATAAACCTACGCTAACTATGGTTCCCATTATCCAACTTTGTCAGTGACGACACTATTCAAGAAAGCTGACTGAAAAAGAAATTGCTTTGAAGCTACAGAAGTGAAACAGTTAACATCTGTGTGTCGTATAAACCTAGAAAAAGAAAAATTGCCAACTCCAAGTCAAGCATATTAAGATAGAAAATACAAAATTGGTACAGGCTCAAACAAGTTTCTAGTAATGTAAGCCTAAATCCAGTATCAATTCAGGTTCCCATTATTTATTGACTTTTTGCCTACAAACCTTCTAACCGGCAACCTTGGTACTCCCAGTACCATGCTCCAACCAGCTGAGCTAACTTTAAAGAAGCAGTTGTCTTTATTTTCAAATGTGAAATAGATTGGAATTTACCAGGGGAATCTATATTAAGCAGAAGATCATATTTGCAACATTATTCCTGTGTCATTTTGACTTCATCACCTACCTGAGACTCTTTATTTGTCACTTTTAGAGGAGTTAGTCAAATTGGAAATTAAGGATCTCAATTGCTTTTTCTTAATGATCAGTGTGTTTATTTTGAAACCAAGGTAACCTCTTGGTTTCGAAGTTTTGCAAAGTCATCAAAGACCAACATTTCTTTGGTTAAAAATAACGTTCTATCGACATGAAATCAACTTGACCATAAGAGAAATGGAAACTGCAACTGTTTTTCTTGTTTGTTTTTTTTGTTTTGTTTTGTTTTTAAATCAGACTTCAAAATTAAAGGCCAGGAAATTCTAGCTGCATCAACAAAAACCATACATGCAGAATTGTTGATGGAATAAATGGGCTAATTGCATAGATAAGTGACTTTAGATTGACAATCATTTTTCTTCTTTCCTCTATTTTATTGAGCGTCTGCTACTAGTTGCTAGGCATGCAATGATGAGCAAAACAGACGTGATCCCTGCCTTTATATAGCATATCGATGAAGAGAAATATTACTCCAATAATCACTCAAAGATTGCAATTACAAACTTTAGTAAGTGCTTCGAAGAAGAGCAGGGGTGCCACGACTGAGACCTGCCTAGGCCGGGGAAGCCAGGGAGGCTTCCTTGCTGAAGAAACATTTGGCTGAGCTCTGGGGTAAGTAAGCATTAACTAAGTCAGAGGGGGAGATGGGAGAGAGCAGTTGACAGTCAGGAGATGGAAACCACAGTGCAAAGCCAAAATTGTGAAGATGTGGCATGCAAAAGAGAGCCAGTGTGTCTGGAAAGGAGAAAGTGTGAAGGAGCGTGGCTGGAGATGATCAGGGATATAGACCTTTGGGCCTACTTAAGGATTCTTAAGAAAAACAAGCAGTCATTGAAGTGTTTTAATTAGGAAAATGACATAACCATATTTTTATTTTTAAAAGTCAACTCTGGGGTAAGGAGAACTTTCACTTCCAATAATGGATTAGGTAAGTTAGGCTAACACTTTTACCGAGAAAACCCACAGAAGTTGGACAAAATCTTTAAAAATCCTTCTGAGAGCTAACATGGCAATGAAGAGTTAAGGTAACAAGATCTGAGAGAAGAAAACTTAGAGAGGTAAGCAGAACTTTTAGAGCCGCTTTTCCCAAAATAGTTGGCTGAGAAACTGAACAGAGCTTTTGACAGATTCACAGGGATAGGGGTATAAAATTGGAGTCCGGGGAAGGTCAAGGGGAGTGACTCCAGGTTTTGGGTTGGGACCCAAAGGCCTGCATTGAGAGTAAGGATAAACCAGAACTAGGCCAGCTCTCCCAGCTTCAAGTCCTCTCAAGCCCTCTAATTGGATTAAGGTGATCTAAGATTGCCAGTGGCCTTAACCTCTTGCCAGAAGCAAATGTAAATCCTCCTTGGAGAAGATAATATTATTCTAGGCCTCAAACTATTTTTTACAATTATCCAAATGCAATGTCTGGTACTCAATTAAAAATAACCAGGTAAGCATTCACAAACTAATGGGATGTGTCAAATGACACAGAAGCCAAATTAAAGGTCCTCCCACTGGCCAATATAGGACAATTTGAAAGATTAAAATAATGATGGCAATTCATTATAACATATTGAATGAAAAAGAATCCATGAGTCAATAAAAATACTAAAAAAAAAGGAAGGGTGCAGGAGAGGAGGGAAAGCTCTTCTTCACAGAAGAGTGCCAGCTAATAAATGTATACGGACTGACAGAATTGGAAAATCATTTTCGTAACCACCAAAATAATAATTGATAAGGAAAGGGTTCCCAGTGGATGTTAGCACCACTGGGTAACAGGTTAGACAATAAAATATTCACATAGTCCCCACCTATCTCCTTATATGTTACTCATTAATAACAAAAGCAAAGAGGTAATCAATCTGACAAGAGAGAAACCTGATACACACCACCTTAACCAAGTGATCAAACTTAAAATTACCACTAACAGGAGTTATATACTTCTGATATGATGACTAGAGGAGGAGAAATGATTATTGGTGTAGCATTGTCAAAAAAATATATCTTTTTTTGATTCAACAAGCATCTGCTGAACTCCAATGACAGGTAAGGCATGTGTTAGGAGCTATGGAGAATACCTTAAGATATCATAATTATGTCTTCTCTGAATTCACGTGTATAAACTAATTGGGGAGATAAGCCATCCATGAAAATTACAAGAATAATTTTGTTGGCAAAGACTAAAACAACAATATTTCAGTCATTCTTAAGAATGTGGAATGTGTGGGAAGATCCAGGGAGGTAGTTGTGGAGATGTTTAGTTTGTTTTTTGGAGGAGGATTGGTTGGTTAATTGTTGGTTGGTTAGTTAAGGAGAGAGAGGAAAGAATAAAGAGAGAGAAGGACATTACAGAAATTTCACTATAACTTACCATACCTACCTGAGCCCTAGTTGGGGAGTGGGAATAGGGTAGGTGGAGGAAACAAGTTAGATTTGATCCAAATCTAAGCATGAGAAACAATCAGACAAGTCCAAATAGTGGGACATTCCACAGACTGTTTAAAAAATATCAATGTCATGAGGGAAAAAGAAACAAAAAACACAGCAGAACTATTCTAGATTAAAGGAAACTAAAGGCTATGCCTGATCTTCATGTAGATACGGGATATTAAACAATGCTATAAAGGATATTATTCAATTGGGGAAATTTGAATACATACTGAATACATAACAATACATACTGATATAATATCAATGTTTAATGTCTTGAGAGTGTTAAGAGACGTGCTATGATCATGTAGGAGAATGTCCCTGTTCTTAAGAGATAGAGATTCACGGTAAAATATTTTAAGAGGTAAAGCATCATGATAACTGTAGGGTACTTTCAAATGGCTCAGGGGAAAAAAACCAACATATATATATATATCACATATATATATATATATACGATATATATATCACATATATATATATATCACATATATATATGTGATATATATATATGTGTGTGTGTGTGTGTATATAGGTGTATATACATATATATGTATAAACACATATATTTATACACACACACACATATATATGCAGTTCTCACTTTGCATGGTAGTGTAGGACTCAAAAATGATTATGTAAAGTGAAACTGTGTAAAATTATTTTAATAATCAGTGGAAAAAATTACCACTGTTCCATGACCTTTAAACATTTTTGTCAGAACATTATGAATTCCCTTATGGTTAGTTATAAATGCAGTAAAATGAAAAACTAGTAGAACAACTTTTCATTTAGTACACTGTAATTTAAAACACTAGAAACATTGAGGATTGTTTTGTTTCTTTGTAAAAAAACTTATAGTAGTTCGAACAATTCTTCTGATTGTATAACTAACCATATGGACTGAGCATCTTCTCTATGTCTTTGCAACTTGTCATACTCCTTTTTAAGTTTGAATCAGCTAGTATCATTTTATCATTTGCACTTATAATGTCATGAAATAGCTTCAAAAGTTCCTTTAATATGAAGTTTTTGCCAATGTCACTTCCTCCAAGACATCTTCTTCCTTTTCATCACAACCACTTTCTTCATTAATCTTGATAAATTCATCTTCACTAAGTTCCTCTGGCTGCATAGCTAGAGAGTCTCTATGGTGACAGTGTTAGTACTCCCAGTTATCTCTTCTATGACTCCATTTTGATTCCAATTTCACTTTCACTGTCATCACTTTTAATTTTTTCCTGCACTTTCATCTTTTTGGCCAATTTCCTCTTTCAAATATTCAAATTTATAAAATGTCATGTGAGTTTATCACTTGGAGACAAAGAAACAACACAACTGCATGCCTTTGCTGTCTGTGCATGAACTGAATAGCAGCTGTGCAGTGACCAATCACTGACAGATTTGGAAAGAGCTGTTGTGATTGGTTACTGTTACTGATCATGATGGGCATCTGTTAATTATGTGGTGCTTTGAAGACTGAAGTTCTGGCAGTGAAGTTTGCGTTTTCTGTAATAACAGTTAGTATACCATGGTACTGAAATTTGAGTCATGTTATTGTGTAACTGCGTGTGTGTGTGTAGATATGTGTGTGAGAATCTAGATAAAGGGTATATAATAGGTGCCCATTGTATTATTCTTATTATTTAAAGCTTTTCTGTAAATTTCAAATTTATCATAATAAAAGTTGGTGAGGAGCAGGTCATGAGGAGAAAAAAACATGCAATAAAAAAACCCTAGAAAAACAATAGAAATAAAAACAGACCAACAGGGAATCCAGAGAACACAAGGCTAGGTGTTCTCTGCTTGGGTTGGAATCCCACTTTACTCATTAACTATATGATCTTTGGCAAGTTACTCACTCTGAATCTGTTTTCTCTTAAAAATGAAGATAAAAATACTACCTACTTCATAGGGTAATATGATGACTAAATAAATTGTATATATGAAATACTAAAAACAATAGTTGTACATAGTAATTACTTGGTAAGTGTAAGCTGTTACACGTTTGTTAAGATAGAAGAGACTTTAACATGTTTAGATGCTGATAAGAATCCAAAAGAGAGAGGCTAAAGTTACAAGAAGGGATAATTAATGGTGTATGGTTCCAAGAAGGCGGGGATGGGAGCCAGGGAAAAAACAGAGGAATTGGTCTTGGACTAGAGGAGGAGCATCTCTATTCTAACAGGAGGGAGAGAGAATACGATGGGTGTGGGTGTAGGTTGGGTGGTAAATTTGCTAGGGAGAATGTGCTACAGTATAATGATTTCTGTATTTTCCAATAAATAAAAGATGAGGTATTTTCTGAGAGTGAGCAGCAAGGTTAGGGAGTAGAGTGGGGAAGACTTGAAACGGCCCTTGCAGAGAGCAAGAGAGCCAGTTGGCCAAAGAAATATAACTGGATTGCTGGCAGTACTGAGTACCCAGAGCGAGTGACCTTAAAATCATAGTCAAATCAGCTGTCCCTTTTGTGTTTCTCCATTGTGGTGCCCAGCTGTCTGGGTTCAAGCATGTAGAATGTGAGCTGTTGAGTTAATTCAAGATTGAGGTTTTTTTTCTAGATTGATGTGAGGAAAAGATATTGGCAAGAGGATTACTGAAATTATGGACCATGAAATCTAATCTAGGAGGGAGGGAGACAGGCAAAGTCTAATGATGAAAGTAAGGGGGACCATGAACAGGGGAAGGGTCCCCTTGAGGTCAAGTAATGGTCCTAGTGAGATTGTTTAACAAGCAAACTAGCCACTTCCTAAATTAGGGAGCAGTGTTCTGTGTAAACAGGATGTTCAGTTGGGGCTCTGTTTTAGTTTGGCTGAGGCCCTAAAGAGAGGATGGAAACAATAGGTGCTATAATGAGAGGCTATATCACCTAATACAGGACTTGCAAAGAGAGGGTCAAACTGACGGTGTAACCCTTAATCTACCACCCACCTGGAGTGTGGACAGAATTGAAGTTGAAAAATTAACAGAGAAGTTATCTTTGGAGAATTGCTGGAGTGCCTTGCATTTTTCCCTCTCTTCTGGGTGAAGGAAGTGATGCTCCCCTCTCCCTAAACCAAGTGAGAGAGATGCATTAAGGAAACTACTCAAAGAGCTTCAAATGTTCCTCCTTGAGTTTAAAGAATGTAAGGTCTGGTAAGAGAAACTGACCAAATTAAGTGGGCTGGTGGTGGTGGGAGGGGGAGGGGCATAAGGCTACCCTGGGAGCAAGCTATGTATCCTCCAACAGTAGGGCAAGATGTGGGCCTGTGGGAGCAGCCAGTCTGGAGCTATCTCAGATTCCATGCCTGGCTGGAGGGAGTGGCCACAGATGGCCAGGGGCTAAGGAAGAAATTGTAGGAAGCCAGTAAGAGACAGAAACACTGGATTGTTCCAAGGCGAGAGTGACTCCTCAAAATTCACAAAACACCAATCAAAGGAAAGAGTGAGGAATAGGATTCTGCCCTCCCAGAGGCTGCCACGGTGGACTGTGTCTGTGCCAAACAAGTAAAACCTTGACAATCTCTTCTCTCTCTCTCTTCTTGATCCGATCCTGGAAGGTGCAGAGGTAACCCAACCAGGGACGGGATGGGAAGGACACAGAGCAAAGAGAGGACAGAGAGAAGCTGCCATCCTGTACTCCCTCCATAGGCTTTCCAGTCAGCGACAGCAAAAAGATGGGGGAGGAGAAAAGCTTTAGCTTTGAATGTGGTTCAAATTCTATTGAACATTTAAATTACCAAACTGAGACTATTCCTGTGACTGAGAGTCCCCAGGAGAATTTTTTTTTTTTTCACCTAAAAATAGCCAGAAAAGTTAGTGATCTACCCTAGTGATCAGAAAAAATAAAAACTAATTTAGAGAAAAAGTTGAAAAGGGCAATTGGGAGAAAAGAAGAACTTGCCTTATAATTCTGCTGTGCAGAGTGCAGCTAATTCACTGTAATACTGGTTACTCCAAATGAGTGAAATAATGATGACAAGGTCCAGAGTGTGGCTGTGGGAGCGCCTCTCACAGAGTGGAGTGAAAGGTCACTGAGAGTGAAGAGGTCAAGATATGAGAGATCTGCTGTTGGCTGAGTCATCGTGTGGGTGATGAAGTCTTCCATGAGGCTGACAAAGGTTGGAGTAGAAAAGCTGCAAGCCCTGTGCCTAAAGCCAATGGTTCTCCAACTTTGGAGTGTACTAGAATCACCCAGAGAGCCATTAGAAGATACAGAGACAGGCTTATTGAAGTAGGATAGGCTGAAACTTCTGTATTTTTACCAAGTTCCCAGATGATCTGGAATATACAACAAAGTTTGAGAAACACTGCCCAATATTTAGTGGAGAGAAGTAACTGATTGGTCAGTACATAACAATACTGTTTCCCTGAAAATAAGAAATAGCTGGACAATCAGCTCTAATGAGTCTTTTGGAACAAAAATTAATATAAGACCTGGTCTCATTTTACTATAAGACCTGGTATAATATAATATAAAATATAATATAACATAACATAATATAATATAATATATAATATCATATATAATATAATATATAATATAATATATACCAGGTCTTATATTAATTTTTGCTCCAAAAGACGCATTAGAACTGATTGTCTGGTGAGGTCTTATTTTTGTGGAAACTCTATCTACCAGAAGAAAGGAAGAGAGGGTAGTTTAAATAGCAGGGACCTCTTGGAAGCAATTTTTTGCTATCAGTAAGTAGGGAAGTTGTGGTCTGGAAACAATAATGGGGACAGCTAGCCTCCCAACCAATGATCCATAACTACCACTTTGCTTCCTTCTTTCCTTTTTTTTCGAAAATGAATGTTAGGGATTAATTATGTCTCTTCAAAAAAAGATACGCTGAAGTCCTAACCCCTAGTACTCTAGAATGTGAACTTATTTGGAAACAGTCACAGAAAACTGGGAATAGACGTGATTAGTTAAGATAAGGTCATATTGAAGTAGGGTGGGCCGCTACTCCAGTATAATTAGTGTCCTTAAAAAAGATGGCCATGTGAAGACACAGGCAATATAACATGATGATGAAGACAGAGATTAGAGTTATGCAGCTGTGAATCAAGAACCAGCAAAGCTTACTGGCCAACCATCAGAAGCTAGAAAGAAGCAAAAGAGTCCCCTCCAGGTTTCAGAAGCAGTATGGCCTTGCCAACATCTTAATTTTGGGCTCCTAGCCTCCAGAACTAGGAGATGATACACTTCTGTTGTTTTTAAGACCCCCAGTTTGTGGTTCTTCGTTATGGAAGCCCTAGGAAACTAATACAATGAATTAACTGACACAATTCCTTTCATGGTGTACTATAAGTCATCTTTCTTACATTCTGCCCATGTTGTGTCCCTGTCCCCTTTGCACGGAACTTACAGTCTTTCTCAGAACACAGAGGAACCACGTGTAAGTCAATGAGTGCCATTAAAGTAACAAGAAAAAGTTCACTGCTTCTTGACATGCTTCAGCTGAAACCCTTTCTGTGTTCTTGATGGAGTAATCGGCCCCCACACCGGCTTTTGCACTTGTTATTGACAAATGAGTCAGTTCATACAAGACTGGTAGCTTATTTGAGTAGGTGTAAGTTAAAGTTACTTTGAAAAAAAGGAAAAGAAGCCTGTAAAATATACCTGCATGGTACTCTCGCAAGAAAACATTCCCATGAGGAATCTCAAAACCGTCTTCATCAAAGTGCTGAGAAAACTTCTTGGCAGTCATACATAATGGGTTCCACCTCCAAAAGTCCTCCCACCTCTTCGGATTTTTTTTCTTTTTTCTACCTCTTCTGATTTTCATAGCTATTCCCTTCTTCCCAATTATTTAAAGAAAGTCAGGGGCCATAGAATGGCCCAACAGCCCACACTAACTGATCCCAGAAAAGATTAAGTTCCTGATTTACTTAACAAAGGCTACAGGAACCAAGCACATATAAGGTGCCACTCAGAGCAGGAAGAAAGAAGCACAGCATATCTCATTCAGCTTTCTCCAACCTCCCACAGTGCCATAAGAGTATGCACAGCTGCTGCCTCTGACATGTCACAGTAAGACACACATTGTGGTCTAGAAATGCTACTTCTAGAAAGTTCTTTTATTGGAAAAAAAATGAAAGGGCCAGGTAAAGGACTAAAGCGGCTTGTAGATTCTAGAGAGGATGAAGTCAGTAGCTGAATGGAGTAGTACAAGACTTACATCTGGAAGGGTTATGTGTTACATTTCCTCTTTTACATCAGGCTCTTGAGCACAGACTGTAGGAAGAGACAGGGTATGTTAAAAGGGCACGTGGGCACGAAACTCTTGTCCTAGCTTTGGTTGCACATACATGGTTCCAAAGCTCTCTCTCAAGTCATAAGCCAGCCTTTTGTAAGATCATTTCACTTTGTTGGTCTGTAACTGTATGGAGCTCACCATATCTAAAAACTTAGTTCATCTCAGCCCTTCTCCCTCCCCCAAATCTGTCTCCTCCTCTTGAATTTTCTTTTTATATGCTATCTAAACTTCCCCCAAAGAGTTATCTATTGGTACCTTCTCAAATTGCTCATCTCTCCCAAGCTATCCAATCTGTCTTCAGTATCTTTCATATTCTGGAAACTGTTTGGTTAAGGCCTCTAGTGACCCTGGTGGTGTCCAGTCTAATAGTCAATTTACTCTCCTCACGCTTACTTCTCAGCTGACTATTTTCCTCTCTTGACCTCTGGTACATTACACATCCTGGTTTCCTTTCTACTTCCTTTCCCTGTTCCTTTTGTATCTTACATTCTCCTCTTCAATCTCTAAAATACAGAGTTCCTCTAACATATCTTTAAATACCATCAATATATGCTGATCCACCATATATCTAGTAAGTTCCAGACCTACGAACATAATTACTGACTTGATATCTCTCTCTCTGTATGTCTCTAAGGCATCTTAAACATAACATAGCCCTAAGCAAACTTTGATTTTCTTTCAAAGCCTCCCATCTCAGTGAATGGTATTGCATTTCATGCAATTGCTCCCTTTCCTTCATCTCCCACATGTAACCCATCTGTAAATCTTATGATTTCTACCTTCACAGTAAATCTCAAATGTACTTCTCTTTATTCCTGTTCTACCACTTTGGTCTAAGCCAACACCTGGCCTCCAAATGGATTTCTCTAATATACCTCTTGTCACCCTCACCCCAAACCCAGAACAATCAGAGAGCAAACGTTTTAAGGACTTTTTACTGTGGCCTAAAAGGCCATGCATAATTTGGCTTTTGCTAAACTCTCCAAGCTCATCTCATTCTGTTCTCTCTTTGCCCACAGAGCTTAAACCTGCTGTCCTTTCAGTTCCTGGGACCAGCCCAGCTCTTTCCTGCCTCAGGGCTTTTGCATCAACTGTTCCCTTTTCCTTGAACACTGCCTACTCCTTTTATGTGTATTCCCGTCACCTAATTACACTTGACATTAGGTACAGTGACTGACTCATACTAGGTTCTCATTTGCTGAATGAGGGCAACAAATGGATCAGACCAGAAAATTCTACCAACAACCCATTGGTCAGTGAGTAGGATAAGGGGAAACCACTCACTGTGCAGAAAATGCAATGGTGCTCCATTTTCTTAAGGATTTTACAATCTCATTGGGCAGGTAAGAAAATAACCAAAATATTAAAAGAACAATATTTAGCTAGAATGAGACGATTTAAATGCTTTCAGAAAAAGGTAGTATGTAAATCACAAGTTAATAATACTCAGGTAGCAGCAGTATAGAAAGATAATTGCCAAATGATTAGTACAGACTTATGGTTCCCAACATTTTCATTACCAAGGATTACAAGGACCTCATATTTTAAAAAAAGAAAAAAAAATCTAGTAAACAAACTACATTTATCATGCAATAGTTTACTTTCTCATTTTTAATTATATGAAATTCCTAATTAGACAGATATGAGCCCTAAGTAGAGCATTTAAGTAATCAGCATGCTACGAAAGATGCAAGTCAAAAGTTTTAGCTTTGTTTCAGTATCGACAGAATTTTCAGTGGGCATTTTGAAATATTTAAAATATCTTGCAAACAACCACCTGATATTCCATTCAAATCTTTAGCCTATGTGTTTCGTAAAGAAAATAATACACATGGCTCGTTTATCTTTTTTCTTCATAAGAGTCTCCCTATAGCTCTTTGCTGATTTGTAACTGTAAAGTGAATCGGATTCCTTGAGGGAGAGAAACTTATCATTGTGGTATTTTGATAATAAGGTAATCAAAGTTTGGATAATCTACCAGAGCCAAATACGTTAACAGACGGCAGAGCTTTGCTTTACGTCATGGCAGATACCACTGTGGAAGCTAACATGCCTCCTCTTTTCTCCAGTGGTTGCCATGCAGCAGTAGAGAGAGAAATGGAGAGGAAGGAAATGAATAAAACTTTCCATTTTAATGGAACTATAGGGTATCCTTTCCATCTTGCCTTTATGAAAGGAAGTAACACTATATACTAGTCAAAGCTAATTTAAGCACTTAAACTCTTATTTTTCCTCTGTACTTGTTACATGATTTTAATCATTTTACACACTGTGAGTTCTTAAGTAATTTGCATCAAGGGAAGGAAGAACATGTAAACATTTTATATTCCATAAAATGAACAATCCTTCATGTGCTTTAAAAGTGTCTCAAATAAATAATTCTTTTCAAGCTGTCACACTTTAAGAGTATTTCCTAAAATCTGACCATTATCAACAAAATGGGTGTTTCTACAGAGGTGTTCAAGATATACAAATCATGTTACATAAGTTCTAAAGAAGAAGAAAGTTAATCATATAGTTGTTGAGCAACTTAACACCGGAAGTCAAGTTATTTCAATTCATAATTTTGCTAACAGGTGCTAAATCTTCTATATTTTAATAGCTTTTGTGTGGGAAGCAAGCTGTAGTTTAGTTGGTAGAAATTTTATCTTACGAGACAGATGCTTGATAGAGCAAGCTTTTTTGGTTCTTAATGCACCCCACAGTGCATCGAAATTTTCGCTTTTCCTGTCAAGATGTTCAGAAACATCCCCATGTTAAGACCTAAAAGGACTTTACGAATGAAAATTTTCTTCCACATTTTAGCCACAGACAACTGTGGTGACTCTTCTGAGGTTATATATAGCCTCTGCAAGCTGGAATCCAAAGCTGTAGTTTCCTTTTCGTTTTATGTATATTTATTTTATTGTGGTAAAATATACATAACAAAAGCATGCCATTTAACCATATAATTCAGTGGCATTAACCACATTCACAGTATTATCCAACCAGTACCATTATCTATTTCCAAAACTTTCCCAGCACCCCAAAGAGAAACTCTATCACTAGGAATATTTTATGCAACTCGTTGAATAAATGTTTATTCATTAAATAGTTCATCCACTAAAAGCATATTTATCAGCTACCCACCATGTGTATAATTCTGTGCTCAATACTGGAGATGAACAATGAACAACTATGATGAACGAGAGTGAACAATGGAGAGAGTGGCATGTTTTTGGACATTTGTGTCTTTCTGGGAATAGCCAAGTGATCAAAGCAAACATCAGTAATAATAATATTCATACTGGCTATTTGACCTAAGAGCTTTATGTATGTGAATTCATTTAATCCCTACAACAATCCCATGAGGTATGTATTATTATTATCCTGAGTCTACAGGGGATGAAACTGAGGCAAAAGGAGATTAAGTAACTTAAGTCCAAGGTTACATGGCTAATAAGAGTTGGAGCTGGGTTTCCAACCCAGGGTGAGAGGTTTAGAGTGTTGGCCCTGAAAGCACTGTATGTAACTATTTTTAACAAATACATTTTATTGAGGCATAATTTCCATAAAGTAAAAGGCAACCAATTTAAGTTATAGTTTAATGAATTTTAACAAGTGAATACAACCATGCTATGACCACAGTCAAGAAATAGCACATTTTGGGGGGTTGGCCATTTAGTTCAGTTGGTTAAAGCATGGTGCTGGTAGCACCAAAGTTCGATCCCCACATGGGCCACTGTGAGCTGTGCCCTCCTTAAAAACAAAACAAAACAAAAAAACAAAAAAAGAAAGGGAGGGAGAGAGAGAGGAATGGAGGGAAGAAGAGAGGGAGGGTGGGAGGGAGGAAGGAAGGAAGGAAGAAAACACATTTTCATAACCCTAAAATGTTCCCTTTTAGCCTTTTGCTGTCCATGCTCCCTGACCCACAACCCCCTAGGCTTAGGCAACCACTAATGTGCTTTGTGTAACTATAAATTTTTCCTTTCTAGAATTTCATATAAGTGGAATCATATAGTATGTACTCTTTTATGTCTAGTTTCTTTTGCTTAGCATACTGCTTGAGATTATTGATATTGTTGCATGCATTAGCAGTTCCTTTTAATAGCTATGAGTAATATTCCATTGTGTGTATATTCCATCAGTTGATTATCAATTCATCTGTTGATGAGCATGAGGGTTGTTCTCAGCTTTGGCTACTATGAATAAAGCTGCTGCAAATATTCGTGTACAGATACATACAGATCATATTTTCATTTGTCTTGGGTAAATATCTGTGAATGGGATTGGTGAGCTGTATGGTGAGTGTATGTTTAACTTTTTAAGAAACCACTCAATTATTTTTCAAAACAGTTGTAGCATTTTATGTTCCCATCGGCAATGTATGACAGTTACTCCACGTCCTTGCCAACTGTTGGTATTTCAATCTTTTTCATTTCAGCTTTTTCAGTGGATATGTAATGGTGACTCACTGTGGTTTTACTTTGCCCTGAAGACTAATAATATGAAGCATCTTTTCATGTGTTTACTGGTTATTCATACATCTTCTTTTGTGAAGTGTCCAAATCATTTGCCCCTTGTTTTATTGGATTGTTTTATCTTCATACTATTGAGTTATAGGAGTTCTTTATGTAGTATTATATTTTGGATACCAGCCGTTTGTCAAATGTGCATTTTGGAAATATTTTTCCCCCAGTTTGTGGCTTATCTGTTTAATTTTTATTTGAGAGCATAGGTTTTTCATTTTGATGAAGTTCAATTTATCATTTTCAAAAATGATTTGCCCTTATTTTTGTTTTAAGAAATCTTTACCTATCCCCAGTTCAGAAAGATTTTCTCCCATGTTTTCTCATCCAGTCTTGTGCAATTAAGTATGGTGCTATTTGTAGGCATTTGTAGATGTTCTTGCTCAGGTGGAGGAAATTTCTTTCTATTGATTTGCTGAGAAATTTTGTCATATATGAAACACTTAACAAATGCTCTTTCTGCGTCTATTGAGATGGCCACATTATATTTTCCTTTATTTTGTTAATATGGTGAATTACATTAACCAATTTTTGAATTTCAAATATTTCCGGAGATAAACCTCCCTGCATCATGATACAGCATCCTTCTAAGTACTGCTGGATTTGATTTGCTAATATTTTGCTCAGGATCTTTGCATCTACATTCATGAGGGTATTGGTCAATGGTTTTCTTTTCTTAGAATGTCTTTAACAGATTTTGATATCAGCAACGTTGACCTCATAAAATGAGTTGAGAAATGTGATTCCTTTCTCTATGTTGTGAAGGAGTATACACAGAATTGATAATGTTTTTTCCTCAACTGTTTGATGAAATTCACCAGTAAAGCCATCGGGGTCTATAGGTAGGCCCAGATCAGGACTTCAATTTTTTTAAATAGATATTAGGAATTCAATTTCTTTAACAGATATGGGGCTAAGTGGGTTTTCTATTTTTTCTTGAATCAATTTTGATGACGTACATCTTTCAAGAAGTTTGTTCTTTTCATTTAAGTTGTCAAATTTATTAACAGAGGTATTCATATTACTTTATTATGCTTTTAATATTTATACAACCTGTAATGATGTCCCCGCTTTGATTTCTAATATTGGTCTTTTTTCTTATTTATTGATTTGATTGATGTTTTCAAAGAATCAGCTTTTGGTTTTATTGATTTTTCTCTTTTGTCTGTGTTCTATTATGTTGATTTCTGCTGTTATCCTTATTTCTTTTTAACTTTGGTTTAGATTTTCTTTCTTCTTTTTACAGCTTAAGTTGAAAGCTTTTAAGTAAAAAGTTTTTAATTATTTTATTATAGTTGATATACAATGTTATATTAGTTTCAAATGTATAACATAATGATTTGACTTTTATATTCCTTATGAGGTGATGACCGCAAGAAGTCTAGTAAACATCTGTCACTATATAACGTTATTATGATAATATTGACTATTTTCCCTATGTTACACATTACATCCCTATGACTCATTTTTTAAAAATATATATATAATTTGAAGTTTTTACCTCTATTCCCCCTCACCTCTTTTACCTGTCTCCCTACTCTGTCCCCTCTGGCAACCATCAGTTTGTTCTCTGTATCTGTAAGTCTGTTTCTGTGTTATTTTATTTGTTCATTTTTTGTGTGTTTGTTTTTTAAGATTCTGCATGTAAGGGAAATCATACAATATTTGCCTTTCTATGTCTGACTCATTTCACTTAGCTTAATAACCTCAAGGTCTATGTTGTTGCAAATGGCAAAATTCCGTTATTTTCTATGGATGAGTAATATTCAGACATCTTTATTCATTCATCTCTAATGGACACCTAGCTTCCTTGGCTTTTGTAAATAATGCTGCAGTGAGCATAGTGGTGCATATAGCTTTTCAAATTAGTGTTTTCATTTTCTTACACAGAAGTAAACTTGCTGGGTCTTATGGTAGTTCTACTTTTAATTCTTTGAGGAATCTTCATACAGTTTTCCATAGTGGCTACACCAATTTACAATCCCACCACCAGTGCAAGAGGGTTCCTTTTTCTCTATATCCTTGCCAACACTTGTTATTTGTTGACTTTTTAATAATAGTTTTGACAGTATGAGGTGCTATCTTACAGTGGTTTTGACTTGCATTTCCCTGATGATTAGTGAGTTGAACATCTTTTCATATGTCTGTTGGCCATCTGTAGGTTTTCTCTGGAAAAATGTTTGTTCAATTCTTCTGCACATTTTTAAATGGGACTGTTTGTTTTGATGTTGAGCTATATGAGTTCTTTATATTTTGGATATTAACCCTTTATCAAATATCTTCTCACATTCATTAGGTTCTTTTTTCATTTTGTTGATGGTTTCCATCACTGTGCAAAAGCTTTTTAGTTTGATGTAGTCCCATTTGTTTATTTTTGCTTTTGTTGCCCTTGCCTGAGGAGATATATCTAGAAAAATATTGCTAAGATTGATGTCAAAGAGTTTACCACCTATGTTTTCCTCTAAGAGTATTATGGTTTTAGGTTTTACATTTAAGTCTTTAATTCATTTTGAGTTTATTTTTGTATATGATATAAGAAAGCTGTCTAGCTTTATTTATTTTTTGAATGTACAGTTTTCCCAACCCCATTTATTGAAGTGACTATCTTTTCAATATTGTATATTCCTGCTTAAATTTAAAACTGTCCATTTTGTCTCTTTCTTCTTTTGTAATATAAGCTTTTAAAGGTATAAATATCTAAGTATTACTTTTGCTGCACCCCACAAATTTTGATATGTTGTGCTTTCATTTTCATTCTGTTCAAGATGTTTTCTAATTTCCCTATGTTTCTTCTCTGGTGCATAGGTTTAGAAGTGTGTAGTATAATTTCCAAATATTTAGAGATTTTCCAGATATCTTTCTATTATTGATTTCTAAGTAATTTTCCTTGTAGTCAGAGAATATCCCCTGGATGATTTCAGTTGAGACTTGTTTAATGGCCCAGAACATGGTCTATCTTTATTGTTCTGTGTGCACTTGAAAAGAATGTATATTCTGCTGTTATTAGGTGGAATTGTCTATAAATGTCAATTATATCAAATTGGTTGTCGTTCAAGTATTCTATATCCTTACTGATTTTCTGTCTACTTGTTCAATCATTTTAAGATAGAAGTATTGAAATCTCTGATTCAATTGTTGACTTGTCTATTTTCCTGATAATTCTATTAGTTATCACTTCATGTATTTTGAAGCTCTGCTATTAGATGTCATCAAGGACACTCCATTTGGCTGGTCAAAGCTCAAATGTCTTCTAGGCCTATGAGAGCACTAGAAATTGGCTTACAGTTAACCAGTCATTATATAAACTTACAACCTGCCCAATACTGTGTTTATCAATCAGTATAGGCTAGGTTATGCTGTGATAACAAGCAACTCCCAAAGCTCAGTGGTTTATAACACAACAACAAAGAGTTCTTTCTTGTTCATGCTACATGTCCATTGCATGTTGGCTATGACTATTCTACACCGTTACTTTGAGACTCAGAGTGATGGCGTACTTGCTTTCTGAACATTGCTGGTCATATGGCAGAGGAAAAAGAGCACATGGCAAACCGTGTACTGGCTCTTAAATCTTCTGTCTCAAGTGTCTTAAACTGCCACCATTCATATTTAATTGGCTAAATCAAGTCTCATAGCAAGGCTGACATCAATAGGATTGGAAAGTCTAAGCCTCCCTCAGGAAGGAATACCAAATATTTGTGAATGAGAAAATAATCTACCACACTGTGCTAAGCATTCAAACACCTTGTCCTTTACTCTTCATAGCAGCTTTCTATAATAGATACTATTATTGTCTCCATTTTACAGATGAAGAAAGTGAGGCTCAGAGAATAACCTGGCAAAAGTCAAGCAATACAATAGTCCACTCTTATCTACGGTTTCACTTTACATGGTTTCAGGTATCCATGGTAACTGCAGTCTGAAAATATGAAATGAAAAATTACAGAAATAAACAATTCATAAGTTTTAAATTGCTTGCCGTTCTGAATAACATGATGAACTCTCACTCTGTCACACTCTGTCTTGCCCAGGATGTAAATCATCCCTTTGTTTAGCATTTCCACACTGTATATATTACCTGCCTGTTAGTCACTTAGTGGCCATCTCAGTTACCAGATCATCTGTCGCAGTATCACAGTACTGGTGTACAAGTAACCCTTATTTTACTTAATAATGGCCCAAAGCTCAAGAGTAGTAACACTGGCAATTTGGCTATGCCAAAGAGAAGCCATAAAGTGCGTCCTTAAAGTAAAAAGTTATGTATGTATAGGAAAAAACATAGATTTATAGGGTTCAGATTCAGGCATCCACTGGGGGTCTTGGAATGTATTCCCATGGGTAAGGGGGGACTACCGTCATCAAAAGGCAGGGTCTGGGTCCAGTTAGTCTGACCCCAGTGTAATTGTGCTATACTGCCATAAGAAAAGAAAAGGAAAAGGAGCGACAGAGTTTGGGAAGGAGTGCAGCAAAGAGAAAGGAAATGAAGGGAGACACGAAAATAATTGCAAACTACTTCCTATGGAAATCTGATGCAGGGATCAGAAAGAGACAAGGAGAATAGAGGAGGCCAGAGAAAGAAAAAGTCTTCCTACCTCATTCTTCCCAGTCCACTGCTCCTCTGTCTATTCCATACCACATGCCTTTATCTCACACTATGCCAAGAAAGTTCAGCTCCTGCCTTTCCACATTCCAAAAGTACTAACCCGATTATCTACACTGAAGTTCCCCCAAAGTCCCAGCCTATTTTAATTGACTATTCTGTTTATACAGTGCAAAAAAAAAAAAAAAAAAAAGAGTTACTATAGAAATTTAGCATTGACCAAAGATATTTCCATTACCGGTATTTATGCCTGGCATGTTGTGGAAATTCTAACACTTGACATTTTTTATTGTCATCTCTGGAGACATGGATGTTAGGGATTTGTGAACCAAAACAATACCAAAAGCTTTCTGAAGCGATTCTGTGAGAACTGGAGGTGAATATAGCTCATTAACACAATCTTAGAATTACATTAAAAAAATAAACTGGAAAATATTATTACCACATATTAAAAAGGCTAAAAATCTATATATAAAATGCTCATAGAAAAATATTAGATCCTTATAAGTAAATGAGGTGGGAAAAGAAAGATGTTTCATTCAAGAGGAAATAACTAGTAAACAAATACATGGACGAGTTCAATATCACTAATGTAAAAGACATGCAAATTAAAACAACAATGAGGACTATTTTACACTTATTAAAGGGACATACGACTCTTTAAATGTCACTACTTGGTCACTTTTTTTTTTTTTAACTGAAATTGTTATAAAGTGTTGGTGTTACTCCTTGTTGAGAACCAAGCTCATGTGGGTTACCAGTCATAATATTTGGGCCTATATTTCCCTGAAATGAACTCTGAGCTTGACCCAACTTTCTAGTGTGGGGGACTGCAGCCCCTTGATAAACCTCTGATGGAGAATTGCCCGTCTCTGACGGAAAATGTGGGAGGCCGTGGCGGGACCTGCAGAGCCCCTCGGTCACTGGGTAAAACAAAAACTTTCTCATATCCAGGCTTCTGACTCTCAGTCCTGCTGTTTGGAATGTATACTGAAGAAATCATCCATAAGGAAACAAAGCTCAATAAATAAAAATTACCTGTAGCATTATTACAGAAAAGATGACAAAATAAATGCCTGACAGCGGGTAAATAATTAAAAATATAGTGTAGTTATGAAATTTTAAATCACAAAGACTACAAAGCAACATGGGACACGCTTCTGAGATGGTATTAATTGAAAATGGGAGAATGTACTCACTGCCATTATTCACAAGGGCTAGAAGGGAGCAAGGTCAAAGGAAAAGTTAGCTCTGCTGAGGTGACAGGACTGTGAGCACAAGTTCTCTCTCACTTATTTAGATTTATTGTGTAATGCAGATAGAATATTTATATAAGAATTCTATTTTTAGAGAAAAGGAGAAATAGAACACTATGACCCTTTCTACTCTGCTTCTCTTTGGAGGCTCCCGAATTTTATTAAAATGCAAAACTCAGAATCATTCTCATTTTTGGTACATTCTGATAAATATATTATAAGCTTACTCAGAGTTTGAATTGGTCATCTTCTTGGGAGGGTTTATGTGCAGATTAATAGCTCTTATATTAATCCAATTAGCTTGGAAGACTGTATGGGAAAGGTACATCAATCCTATTGTCTACTTAAGTTTTTTAAATTACAGAGTGTGATGCAGGGTATTAGTAAAGTCAGAAAGCACAGGAGAATTACATTTTAAAAGCATGATATTTACACTTTTTAAAATGTTCAGTATGTTTTTGTTTTCAACGACATTTCAGATGAGGAATCTCCATTTAAAGCAGTGAGTTTAATTGTTAATCTGAAAAAAACACAGTAATTACACAATATTGTCTGTGTTTCCAGACTTTTGGATACTCCTGTAGTGTTTTTATTATACTTTTCAGATGAACAATTGGACCCACTATATTACACTTAGAGATGCTTCACCTGAAAAGGGGTTTGGAGGTTAAAGAAAGAGGGTCAGCATATTTTTTGGAAATATCTAATATACTGTTTACAAACAAATTTATCCGACATTTTGAATACCCTGTGGTGTCTTTCCCTTAGCATTATATCTTGTAAATGGCAAAAAAAAAAGAAAGCCAGGCACGGTCTCTCAAACTGGGGGGTGGAGGTGATGGGAGAGTGGAGCAAACAGAGAAGAAAGGGGGGCCAGGGCGCTGTCAGTTTCTGCGGCTGTCTTGGCTGAGGAAAGTTAGGTTTGAACTGAAGCTTTGAAATGAGTATGGATTCACTCACTGATGGATGGGGGTGAAATTGGGGAATGAACCAGGGAGGGAAGAAAGAGTGTGTTATGCCCTCTACTATGTCTGGAAACAGTTTTCTTAGTGTTCACACTGGGGTTGAGGCAAAGTTGGGAGAAAGATGAAGCTCTATAGATGTTCCTCTCTTTTCAGTAGTTCTAGTTACCTCTAGGCCTCAGAGGTAACAGTGCAGAAAGCTGTGTGTGTGTGTGTGTGTGTGTGTGTGTGTGTGTGTGTGTGTGTGTAACGTGGGGGTGGTAGCAGAGGCAGTGGTATCAGGAAGGAGAGGAAAATCTCAGAGAAGATAATGAGGCTGTTGAGTGTGGGAGCCCAGAGCAGAAAATATTCTGGTGCCTGAGAGAACAGGAAGGAGTGTATATAAATGTGTGCGTATCTCTTTTTAGATTCTTTCATTCAGGAGGCATCTCCCTGGAGACTGAGGAGATGGTAAGAGTGCTGAGGTGCTGTCAGCTCCACTTACTGAACTTCCGGAGAAAGAGTGAAATGCAAAGTAAAGGAACTGCCTCCAGCAGCTCTCAGGGAGAGCCAGGGCTGGCAAAAGGAAGGGGCAGGTTCCTGACCTGGAAGGGTTGGAGAGGTTTCCAGATTGGTTCCCTTCTCATTCTCTCAACCTCACTGCACTAGCAGCACCCTGAGCAGGATGGAAAACTGTATGTTCCAGGGCCCCGTCCAACTCTAGGACAGCTGCAGGGATGGTACCCACACTCGTGCCCTCACCTTCCCTACTTCTGTACAAACCCCAATGCCCCCAATCTCAAAGAGGATCCTTTCCTGGGAAAGATCCGATGACAAGGTCAGGGAGTGTAGATGGACAGACAATACATTCCCCTGCAGGGACTTCAGAAACTTTATGCTCAAACTCTCCTCAACCATCCCGCCCCTGTCCCTTTCTGTCTCCTCAAAGGCCTGCCTACCAGAGGTTTGTTTCTGACCAGGAGTCACTAGGGCAGAGGAAGTCTGTGGGGTTGAAACACTACACCATACATTTGCAACAGCCTTCTTTGCTACGCTTTTTCATTGCAAATGTAAAGTAATCCGTCTGCAGTGTTGCTACGGAGCTCCTATATATATATATCACTGTTTTGGGGATAAGTATGCTCCATGTTGAAAAACAATAAAAGCCTGATAAACAAACATTTGGAGCATAGACCCTTTAAAGAATGTTGTCTTATAGTCTCTAGAAATGCCACCTAGGTACTAACAAGATTTCTTATGTACCTTACGCCAGGTTGCGAAGCCTGGAACACATTGTGCTTTCACAGGATGGGCCATTGCTGCTGGTGCTATGGGATGATTTTAGATTGTATGCTGGCTCTTAGGGCAGCAAATGCCATTGATTTATTTAGTGAGAAAGTTATTACCACTCTAGTTTTTTTTCCTTCTGATGACACCAACAAGGAGGTCTCGGTTTGGAGCCAATAGATTGACTGCTTTGGTTGATACAGAGGGCAGAATTCCAAAATGGTGGCTCTGCGGCTAGATCCAGCCTGCAGGTATGATTTGCACTGCACCACATATAATGTTTTGAGCCAATATTTAAAAACTCAGAATATTCTGCCTAAAAATCCAGATTTCTAGCTTCTGTTGAACAATCAGAACATCTGGCAACCCTAGGCCTGCATGTTTTCATGACAACAGCTGGCTCTCCCCTTTAAATAGGACATACATTCTCCAGTTTGCCACAGTCTCCACTACTTTTTATCGTGTTGTACAGGACCCATATCTACTTCCATACTTCCCAGCCGCTCTGAGCATTTGAGTCTTAGGCCTATTTTAGGATTCTTTGGCTAAAAAGGTAGATCACAGTCAAACCTGAGTTCCAAGCTGAGGAATTTGGCCTTTATTTCCATAGTAGAAAGCCATTAAGAATATTTTCAGGGGGTAGCCAAGGTTTAAACTAAACCCCCAAATAATTCTGCCTTTTATTTGAAGCTGGGAATGAGAGGAGGAGACTGGAGGCAAGAGGTTAGTGAAGAGGTTACTTCAAACCTCACTGCCTGGGGAAATGGGAACTGGGCTCTCTTGCTAGACTGGGTTGCTAGGAGCTGGACCTAAGCTGTGAAATGAGTGGCTTGACCTACGTGGCTTCTAGATATTTGGTTAAGAGCAGGGTTGGGAGCTTTGGGCAGTGCAGGGGCAAGCAGGGAGCCAAACCTTGACTGGAAATACATGGCTACCAGCAGACAGGTGAAGCTAGCTGGCTGAGAACCAAGAAGGGCTCCCTGACACAGAGATACAAGGAGAAGAGGCCTAAAAGAGGGCCTCCAAGCAGGAAGGAAACCATCATGGAGCTCAAACTGGTTCTGGCCAGGCAGGTAAAGGCCAGACCAGGATGGTAGCTGTAGGAATGGAAATAGCTGGAGAGAGGCAAGAGCCATTTAGAAGGAAGAGTCAATCCAATTGGTGACTAATAGGAAAGGGGGTCTGAAGGAGGAATGACAAAATGAGTTTAAGACTTTTAACGTGGGAGCCAAGAAAATAGTGGTGCTATTACCACACCCAGAAAAGTGAGGAGGAAGAATACATTTTAAAATATATGAAATATGAGGTGGCCTCAGGATGCCCAGTAGGCATTGAAAGGACCAGAATTGAGAGAGGTCTGGGCTGAAAGTAAATATTAGGGTATCATCTAGATGTAGATGGGGAAAAAAGGCAGAAGGAGGGAGAGAAGGAGAGTAAGGAGCGAATCTTGGGCCCTGTTTAGTTTTGAGAGCCACGGAAGTATCAGGAGTGGTCTGAAATGGAGGAGAAACATTTAGCTCCATGCTGGTCAGGGGGCAAGGCTATGGTGTTCAGTTAGGTCAAAACCTTCAACGACCAAAGTGAATGAGGACTAAGAAACAAACGCTGAGCCACAGAAAAGTGTTTTCTAGAGAGATCTCCATATTCGTTCATTTGTTTGACAAATATTGATTGAGAGCCTGGCTCTTATCAAGGCCCTGAACAAACGGAGGTGAACCAAACAGAGAGCCTATTTTCACGGCGCTTGCCTTCTACTAGATCACATTACTGACTGTGATCAATGCTGCAAAGAAAAATGAAGCAGGGAAAGTGGATAGAGAATGACAGGGTGGTCCAAAAAGGCATCTCTGAGGAAGTGGCATTTAAATAAACAAAACCCTAAAGTGAGGGAGGGAGCTATGCAAATATCTGAGGAAGAACATTCTAGGCAGAGGAGAAAGTAAGGGCGAGGCCTGAATCTGGCCATATGCTTGGTGGATGTGCAAAAAACAAGGCGGCCGGAGTGGTAGAGAGCAAGGGAGAGAGAGCCGGGGGGGCCAGGCCATGCAAGACCACATAGGCCATGACCACATAGGCCATGAGAAGGACGTGAGACATTAGCCTATGTGAGAGGGCCCATTGGACGGTTGAAACAAGACAGTGATGTAGTATTAATTTACCCTGCAAAGGACTACTCGGGATATCTGTTTGTGGCCTGAGGGTGAGCCCAAGGAGGGGGCAAGAGCGCAAGCAGGCAGTTAGGAGGCTCTTATAGCAGTTGAAGTGAGAAATGGTGGTTTGGAGCAGGGGGAGTGTGAGATGGATGCTAGAAGGATGGAGGCATCAGAGAGGGAGAACTTGCAGATGCTGGGGGTGGGGGAGGATATAACTGAGAGCACAGGAGAAGAGGAGGGAAACTGTTATGTACATGAAAGAATAAAATCGTCTACACTCAGGAGGTGTTTAGAAGTTCTGAGGCATAAAGAAGTCAGGGTACTCCGGCCTTCATTCCAAACACTTTTGTTTTTTTCTTTTGTTGTTTTTTCCCTGTGGAATGGCTGTTGATATTACAGGAAGGTTAATTTGCCAATGTTCAAAGAACATTTGGGGAGGAAACTTGTGTTTCTAGAGTATG
Source organism: Rhinolophus hipposideros (assembly GCF_964194185.1). Taxonomy (NCBI): domain Eukaryota; kingdom Metazoa; phylum Chordata; class Mammalia; order Chiroptera; family Rhinolophidae; genus Rhinolophus; species Rhinolophus hipposideros. The sequence continues at coordinate 83,856,786 of NC_138048.1, forward strand.
ATAGGAAAATGTTGACCTCGCCAGACCTCAAGTGTTGGTCTAGACAGAGGGTTTCTTATCTCAGTCTAACTAGTTTTAAGAACAACACCTCGTGATATTACCTCCTTAGCCTGACTCCGTGGTTTCCTGGACTCTGGGAACCGACATGTGGTGGCCCCCTGTGGCCCATCCTGAGGGCCACCACTCTCTGTCCTCTCCATACTATTAGCTTCTTCCATCTGGCTCTCCAAGCTGCACGCTGGCACTCAGGCAGTGCTCCAAAGTACTGCTTGGATCACATCAGGTCTTTTCTCAAAAATTTTCACGGGGGCCTTTCCTCCTTAGCAAGTTGAAGTAATTACCTCTTCTGAAAGCCCCCCCGCCTGTATCTGTGTCCTACTGGTTTCCTACTCACTCCAAGATCCAGCCAAGTGGCACTGCTTGCATTTCTCCAAACATGCACCTCCTTATTCTATTGCATCACCTTATTCTATTTCCGTGCCTTTGCTCCTGCCCTTCGCCAGATAATTTCCCCACCCATCTTGGCCTCCAGAAAACCTCCTTACCATTCAAGACTCATCTCTCACACCACTGTCTCCACGAAGTCTTCTGAATGTGACCACCCTCCTTTCTTTCACAACTCGCACTATTCTTGGGTACTTGCCAGATTCTGTGTTGGGTTATATGTGTGTTTGTCTCCTCCCTCCCTGCATGAGTCTGGTGCAAAAGCTCCCTTTTCCTCTTGTTTGTGTCATCTAAGGTTTGTAGCACAAGGCCTTCGACCTAACAGGCCGTCAACAAATACTGAATTGGATTGCTTTTCAGATGAGACAAACAAGAACTCTGAAAGACATGAGAATGTGGGAAAAGCAACTTGTAAGCACATATGCACAAATGTTGAAATGTGCTGTAGGGAAAAGCAGTGGGGCAGCCAATGAGATGGACGAGGGTGTGGTGGGCAGCCAATCACATGGACCCGGCAGTGATGGAGGCACAGGCCTGGAGCCAGGGCTGCAGGGTCACCCTCCCACATGTGACCCCTCTGTCTGGACCAGCCACCCTGAGGATCTCCTAGACTGCAGAAGTTATAGGTACTGTTCTCACTTAAGACAGTTTGCTTTCCTGCTATAAATTCTTCTAGGTGGTTTGAAGAGGCCCTCCTACCAGTCATTTTGCATAACAGCTGTATAAGCAGAACAGCTGAGCCCCTCCACTCTTAATTTATGTGCCTACACTTGGCTATAAGGGCCTGGGGTCACCAGACAAGTTCTGACTCCCTCCTCCTCATTGATTCTGGTTCTCTTTAACTGTTTATCACCATGAATTTGTCCCAAATCTATGACTGACACCTAACCATCAAAAGAACTTGGCACAATAGACTCCCAATTCCCCAAACAGCCTTTTCAGCTGTTAGAGCACGAAAGACATCTACCATTATTTAATTCCGCAGCCCCCCAGCTAAGCTGCAATGCAGAATCAGCTGCATACCGTGTTTCCCCAAAAATAACACTAGATCTTATATTAAGTTTTTCTCCAACAGACGCATTAGGACTTCTGTTCAGGGGATGTCATCCTGACAAATCACGCTAGTGCTTGTTTTTCCGGTTTGGTTTAATTTCGGGGAAACACGGTAGCTTTCCTGGGCCCCACCCCTAGAAATCCTGATTGGGTAGGGCCCAGCATCTAAATTTTAACACGACTCCTGTGGGTGGTTCTCACACAGCCTTAGGAATGGTGATGTAATTTCTCCCCTTCTAAGTGAGGGCTGTGAGGCCAGTGCATGTGGCCACCTGGTCCGAGGTCATGCTGCTGGTGTTAATAACAACAGTTCCTTAATACTTCACACGGTACCTTACTTCACGTGATACTCCAATAACCCACAACGCTGGTGTGATTACAGAAGAAGCCAACAAGCTGTGGAGCAGGCAAATGACTTATCTAAGGTCTCACTGATAGTGAACAAACTGGCACTGAGATTTGAGTCCCAGCCCTGCCATCTTTTCATGGAAGAATAAGGGTCCCTAGCCCAAGCAGGTGCTGGCGGGTGGGTCTGAGTGGGAAGGACATCCTAAACCCGTTCCACGCAGGTCTGGCCCCTTACTGCGTGCTGTTACCTAAAGAGAGGGGCAGTATACGAAGGCATACATTGACTTCCTGCCAGGTTCACAAGCTTTCTAACGATCCATTTAACCTTTCAAACAGATTTTTAATGATGAAACTGGTCAAATATATGAAATTAGAAAGAATTGAATAAAAAACAAAACCCTGTTCACCCAACATCCAGATTCAATAATTATGAATTTGTTGCCCTTGCTCTATCTAGCCCCTTTTATTATTTTTCTTCTTTATTCTTTGCTGAAGTCCTTAGATTTGAATATTTTTTTTTTAAAAATCCCAGACATTATATCATTTCTTCCCTTTACACCAGGATGCGTCTTTTAAAAACAGCCACCCTTTGTGTGTGAAGTGTGGCTCTGCAGGCAGTGACCTACCTGTACCAGGGGCACAGATTCCGGCCAGCGCTGCAGAACTGCCTGGGTTCGCTGGCAGGTCTGTGTTGCCCTCTGGCACCAGGTGTGGGTTCTCAGTCATCCTGGCTCGCAAACAGTTTGGGTTCCCTCCAAACCCTCTGCTACATTCAGTTGTTGATTTAATCCAGTCTTGGTTTGCCAGCCACCTTGCCTACTTAAAGGCTGTCAGAAATGGAAGTAGCAAAGCAGCTTCAGGACAGGTTACTCAATTCACGGTTCACAGGTAGAGCTGTAACCAATCCCCTCAATGCAGTAAGATACAGGACATACAATTCTGCTGCCATAAATCTGAGACACAATCACAGATTGAGGCAGCAGCCAGCGTCTCAAGCACACATCAGCAGGAAAGAGCAGTCATCTTTTTTGGAACTCCTTAAATATTTGCCTGCTCAATGCTGGGTGCCCACCAGCCACGCTAAGATAAGAGGTGCCATTTCTACAGTGGGAGAAAGGGTGTGACAAGAGGGCCCTTTTATAGTTCACTTGGTGGAGGCTGTTGCCCTGCTACATGCCACCAGCTGTTCCCATCAGTACTACACCTATAAAAACAAAAGCCAGAGTCATGAAATGTGGCACGAAACATGTCCATCTAAAGCTTTGGTCCCGGCCCTTGGCACTGCCACAACCAAAGCCATGTGTGGACTTTCTTTAGTCAGCTGGCCAGCACCCCTACATCCCTGCTGATCCTAACAAGGCATTCTTAAGAAGCTCCAGAATGTCTGTCCGCTGAGATTCTTCCCCATTCATTTTGCTGACACACTATCCAACACAGACTGGACACAGGAACCACAACGTTGGCTTAAGTTACCCACACTTCTATTTTGGGGAGACCGTAGCATATATGTGTCCTAAAATGCTTTCAGGAAACAGGAATAGCCAAGCTCAACACATGTTTTTACAAACACCTACTAGTTTCCACTTTCAGTTTGAGTAAACAATACTTGACCACTTAGTAGCTCCAGGAGGATCTCAGTGCTGCATTCTGCCACCACCACACGATCTGACATCCACTGACTCACCTCATTAAATTCTTCTCTCACAGGATCGCATTCCTGTTTTTATGTGGTGACCAGGGACGGAGACAATCAGTGCTGTAGTTATTTTTCAACTCAGAAGGGAATTGATGTCATTTGACCCCTAGATGCATCCCTCACATTGAAATTAAACTACATGTGGCATCATTTGTAGATAAATGTGTCTTTATGATGCTGGAACCACCACAGAAAAATTAAATAGTTCAGTTGATTTAACTGACTGTTTTGCAGAGAGAATTCTTTGGCTGGGTTTCCCATAATGATAGGCCCCACTTGTTAAATTTACTTTATCTGGAGCAGGGTGGAGACTAGGGTGAGGCCAAATGAAGTGCCTAAGGCACAAAATTTAAGGAGGTACTCACTCTCAGGGTCATGCACCTGCTGATCCTACACTTGTGCAACCCTGGGAGTGAGTGCCTTCTTAAAGTTTGCACCCAGAGCTCTTCACTTGGTCTCTGTGCTGTAGACTGGGGCATAATAGTTACCTAGTTAAGTTAGCATATTCCAGTCCAAATCTGGGAAATTCCAATTCAGTACATCTGGGGTGAGGTTCAGGCATCATTTTAAATTAGCTCCCTCAGGTAATCCTGATATGTAACCAGATTTGGGATCCAGATTCGGGATCCACTGATACAGTATTTAGAATGCCACCATTAGAAGGTGACATTCCCTTAAATTTAGCATGATTAGCTCCAAGTGTAAGTACCGGGTACAATTTTGAGTTTTCGCCATGTAAAAAGTACTTGGAGATCTGATTCTCTGGGAGTTAGAATTGTGTTCTGCTGCAATCAATGTAAAATCCTACTAACAATGGCTTACACAAGTAAGGGTTTATTTTTCCCATGACTAGAAGTCTGGAGACAGGTTACCGCTAGTATTGGTCAACAGAGAGCTAACATCAGGGTCAAGGCCTCTCATTCTCTTTGACTATTTTTGCTTGTATGCCTTAGAGCCCCCAAATGGCAGCTGTAGTTTCCGGGGCCCCTTACCTTCAAGACAGCCAGGGAGGAAGAAGAAGCAGGGCACTGCCAACCTCCTCGATTCCCTTGTATCAGGAAAGTGAAAGGCTTCCCAGAAACCACCTCTTCCCAGACCTCTACTACCGTGTTTCCCTGAAAATAAGACCTAGCCGGACAATCAACTGTAATGTGTCTTTGGGAACCAAAATTAATATAAGACCCAGTATTATATGATATGATATGATATGGTATAACATTATATCATATCATTATACCCAGTCTTAAAATAATACGGGTGTTATATTAATTTTTGCTCCCAAAGACACATTAGAGCTGATTGTCCGGCTCCGTCTTATTTTTGGGGAAACACGGTAGGTCTCATTGGCCAGAACTAGGTAACATGGCCACCTGTCGTTGAAAAGGAAGCTAGGAAATCAGGGACCAGGCTTGTCGTCATGGGCTTAGACTAGTGCTCCTCAAACTTTAGCAAGCATTGTCATCACCTGGAGGGCTTGTTAAAACAGATTGCTGGGGGTTCCACTCCCAGAGATTCTGATTCAGTGGGCTTGAGTTAGGATCTGAGGATTTGTATTAAAGTTCCCAGTTGAGGCTGATGATGCTGGTCTTAGGAAAAACATTTTGAGAACAACTGACTTGCATTGAAAACACCTGGTGAGCATTTTTTTTTAAGGTACAGTTTCCCTAGGTACCACCTTTAAATGTTCTTTTTTGTTGGCGGGGTTCAGGCATTCCTATTGTCAACGCTCAACAGGTGATTCTAATGGTAGCCAGGGATGGGAACCACTTTTTAGGCCAATCATGATCCCTTATCTGGGGATGTTCCTGAGGTTTTATCAGCAAGGAGGGAGTCGAGGGTAATAGGGCGGCAGTAGATTTAGATAGCCGTTCCCAAACTTCTCTGCAATTTAATATTTTAAATTGGGAATATTTAAAATCTCAAAGTTCAGGTCATACCCCAGACAATTAAGTCACAGCCTTTGGGGGTAGGGCATCAGTAGTTTCTGAAGCTCCCCATATGATTCCAATGTGCAGACACGTTTGGGGACCCCATGGTTAAGAGAAAATTGCAATGAAGATGATTGCTTTTGAAAACAATGTAAGAGGAAGATATGAAGGGAGGTTATTCTAATTGGAAAGAAGATATTTTAAAATTATAGTTTCCAAATGTGTGAGAAAATTTCACAAAGAATGCTGTTGTCTATCTGAACTGAAGACAAGCAAGGAGGAAATGGGATTAACCTGGTCAAAGCCTTTGGGTTGGACACAAAGAAAAAGTTTGTAGCTGCAGATTGTTACAAGGAAATGTGGTACTGTGAGAATGGGGTTATGCAATCCTGTCACTTAAGAGCTATAAAAATAGTATAGATTCTCATCTGTTTAGAATGTTTTAATGTCATTCTTTCTGAGGGTGAAGAGGTAGATGAAATGTCCTGTCTAGATTCCTTCTTTGAAAAATTTCTGTTTTATTTCTCTTCTCATTTCACATCTCAACTTAAAAGACAGACCGCCGCATTAACAATTCAAAGAAAACATAACCTTTGCCCACCTATCTGCTTGAATGGATAAAATATTTGATGTCACCAGCTCCAACTGTTTGGATCTCTAAAAGGTTATTTTGTGCTTCTCGATGACAAGCATACTGCCAAATAGAGAGGGCCATCCGAATTTGATTTGAATAGGTTCCTGTGTTTGCAATGTAAATGTTGTGCTCATGCATGATATACCAGCATGTCTGAGCTCTGCTACTAACACACACACACACACACACACACACACACACACACACACACAAAACCCCAAAATAGCTATTTTCATGTCATCCATAAATAATTCCCATGTTTAAATATAGCTACAATTAAAATGTGTTCTCCTCTATATATGAAAGTGTTACTGGCAATTGTCAGTAGGACATGCCCCTTGAATTGTCTTTTGCAGGGCTGGTAATGGATTTACCCTGATCATACCTAGCCTTATTACCAGTAACATGCACCAGTCCAACTGCCAGGGTTTTAATTCAGAGGAAAAAAATAGGAGGCTATTTGTGGGGACAGAGACAGGAGTGCAGTTTCCAGGCTCTCAGCCTCACGTGGAAAGGTGGTGGCTCAGGTAGTAAACGGCCATCAACTGTGATTCCATGGGCATCAGCTGTGGCTAGTTGGCCACCCGCTGTAACCAGTGAGCCATTGGCCACTAATATAACTGCCGTGGCTACGCTAGCAAAAAATGGGGGCTAGCAAGAAGATGGTGGCTGGGCTCGCAAGAGCAGATTGCAGCTAGCAAGTGAGGTTGGTTGGCAGAGACAAGTGGACAGCGGGTTGTGGATTGTGTGGCTCCTGTTTCCTGTTTCTCTAACCCAGCCTCCAGCGAGACTATAGTGGTATGACTCCCTTACGTATGGCTCCGTGGGTGTTCCTTTTTTGCCTCACCATATCCTGCACTCTTATATGGGGAGCGGGATCGGAGACCCAGAAGGCAGCTCTGCATGACACGTGGCGCAGCGAGCAAGGTCTCCCGCATGACACCATTGATGGAGCAAACCCACACCCAGTGGTTGAATATCCCAAAGATTTAGTGGTTGAATATCCCAAAGATTTATCCCAAACTTTGTTGCACATTAGAATTGGCATGGGAAGCCATGGGTATGGAATCCAGGCATCAGTTTTTAAGATCCCCAGGTGATTTCAATGTGCAGCAAAGTGTAAGACCCATTGACTTAGTCACCTTATGGAATCTAAAATCTCTTAAAGAATTTCTCTCACGTCTCCTGTCAGAAGTTAGAGGTAGGAATTAGGTAAATTTTCCTCTTTCCTGAGTATGACAGAGATTAAATATCCCACCTAATATCTCAATCCTAAGAGAACCTCTAGTAGTTTGCCGACATGGCCATTCAGAATAAACACTATTTTTTCCAGCCTCCCTGCAGGAGAATGTGGCCTTATGCCTTAATTTTGGCCAATGGGGCTAAGTAGAAGTGGTATATGTTTATGCCTGAACAACTCTTAAAGGGAAAGTATGTGTACTTCTCCTCTTCCTTCATCTTGCTAACTTGCATGCAAACTTAATTGATGAAGCTCCAATGGCCAATTGGACAATGAGATGACTTGGAAAGTGGAAATCACGCAAAGCAAAGAAACAAGATGTTTCCCAATACCACTGAGCTTGGTACCGGCCCTACACTATCGACTATCTCTGGGCTTCTTAATCGGTAAGAAAAATAAGCTTCTATCTTGTGTGTGGCATTGTTCTCTTAATTGCAGCTGAATTTAATTTCAACAGAGTGAGTGGTTCTCAAATTTTGGTACCGTGTTTCCCCTAAAATAAGACCTAACTGGGAAATAAGCCCTAGCATGATTTTTCAGGATGTTATTCCCTGAACATAAGTCCTAATGCGACTTTTGGAGCAAAACTTAATAGAAGACCTGGTCTTATTTTCAGGGAAACACGGTATATATCAGAACACCTACCAACCTAATGAAGCATATTGAAGTAGATGATTCTGATGCCTTTCAGAACAGCTATGCAGATATCTCTGGGAGTTAGAGAGGATGCATGGTGAGGGTAAAACTTTGAAAGGTAATGATTGATTAGACTCATTTTGGAAAGGTGAATCTACTGAACAAAATATTTACCAGTATAGTGTACTGGTTAAAGATTTTGGTTCAGGCAACAAACAAACTTAGACTTAAATCCTAGACTTGCCACTTACCAGCCATTAGTAACTTAACTTTTCTAAGCCAGTTTCCTCATTTATAAAATGGTTCAGTAACAGTCTCTACTGCTGGTGGTATAATGAGAATTAAATGAGATAATCAAAGACAATGCTTAGTATGGTAACTGCCACATAGAAAAGGCTCAATAAATTGTTAGCTTGGAAAAACTGAGGGTAGAATTTATGATCTGGCTTTGAATTACATTTTAGTCACTGACTATTCAGTTCTACTCTGGGCAATGTGGTAACCACAAACCACATATGTCATCACTGCATGCTTACTAGAAAGGCTATAGTTAAAAAAGACAATAAAAAGTATTTGCTAGAATGTGGAGAAATTGGAACCTGTATACATTGCTAATAGGAACGTAAAATGATGTAACCACTTTTGAAAACAGTTTGGCAGTCCCTCAAAATGTTAAACATAGAGTTATCACATGACCTAGCAATTCTCCTAGGTATACACCAAAAGAAATGAAAACATATGTCCACACAAATACTTGTACACAAGTGTTCATAGCACCATTATTTATAGGACCATTAGTCAAAAAGTGCAAAAAACCCAAATGTCCATCCACTGACTGAGTAAACAAAATGTTTCATACAATATGATATTATTTGGCAATAGAAAGGAAGGAAGTATCGATACATGCTACAACAGGGGTGGACCTAGAAAACATTATCCTAATGAAAGAAGCCAGCCACACACACACAAAAAAACAACACACTGTGTAATTCCACTTGTGTGAAATGCCCCAAATTAGCAAATCCATAGAGATAGAAAGTAGGTCAGTGGTTGCCTTGGGCTGGGGGGAAGGGAAACGGAATGACTGCTAACAGGTACTAGCTTTCCTTGTAGGATGATAAATGTTCTAAATTAGATAGTGGTGATGGTTGTACAACTCTGTGAATATATGGAAGACCATTGAATTGTACCCTTTAAATGGCTGAATATTATGATATGTGAATTATATCTCAATGCTGTTAAGGACAAAACATAACACCCCATGGGAAAAAAAAACTTTAAAAAATTAGCTTTGTAGGGAAATATAAAATTTACCAAAGCAATGTCATATAATGGAATGACCATTGGCCAAGAGTCAAGCACCAGACTGGAGGCCTGTCCTCACAACTTACTAATGGTGAGGACCAGGGCAAGAGTGTCCACTTCTATTTTTTGCTTCTTCATTTATTAAAGGATGAAGGTTCCATTTCTAACATTTGGTGGCAATGATGTCTTGCCTGTTAACCTGATAGAATAGCGGTTGCATCAGATTCTCAAGGGGCTCGATGATCCATGACACATAAAAGCTGCAGCTTCTGGCTTCAGCCCTGTACTCGCCTTACTGGTAAAAATCTGATTAAATACCTGCATGTTGCCAGACCAATGAAACAGCCCTTCCTCAGCAGGAACTCCATAGTACACTCCCCTAGGAATCCTGCAAAGAGAAAGGGAATCATGTTCTGACTCGGTTTTGATGGAAGAATTTGGTTCAGCCTATGCCCTTCCCTTACAGATCAAGAGGGGTGTGAGGAAGAGAAATATGAGTAAAGCACACTTTAAGTCATCGTTACACAAAATTATATTCCTTATACTATATCAGGAACAAAACAAATAAAACAAGGAATCTTACCAGTTACAGACTCATCTCAAAAAGAATAATATAAAATGTGAAAGAGGAAGGGACATTTGTTCTAATCTTCTCATCTCGCTGATGCAGAAATCAAATGGCTGGAGGTTTAAATGACTTGCTCTTGGTCCCATTTTAAATGACTTGCTCGTGGTCCCAATTTGTTGAATTGGGATTAGGACCTTTGACTGTTGACTCCAATTCTGATGCCTTTTTCTTTGACCTGATATAATACATCTCAGTTGAATGTCAGAGTGGGAGAGGGAAGATTTAGCCTCATATATACCTTACTTTAATTAAACAATCAGTCCAATTAAAACACAAGTGAATATGTTTTATCAGCTTTTATCTGAAAGAATTACTTCAGTCAAATATGAGGCCAGTGTTTCCAAACTATTTTGTTGAAAAGTTGACATGCCTTCTGCCTTAGAACATGGCTATCTTCCCTTCTCTAGGCTCACTTAGATGGTGATCTCATGCTGTCTCTCTTCTTCTGAATTCACAACTGATCCATCAGGAAATCCTATTGACTTGACTTTCAAAATATACCCAGAATCCAGCCACTTTTCCATTATCATTGCTGCCATATTGGTCCAAGCCACCATCATCTTTCATCCCAGGATTACTGCCACAGCCTCTCAAGTATTCCCTTGTTTCTGCCCAATATGCCAGGCAAAACAATGCTTTGAAAGGTAAGTCAGATCATGTCACAACTTTGCTCAAAACCCCCCAATGGCTTCCCATAAAAGCCAAAGCTCTTATAGTGACTTCCAAGGCCTTACATAATCTACCCCCTTCCTCCTACCTCTCCTGTTCATTCTGCTCCTACCATGGGAGGCTGTCCTTGCTATTCCTTGAGCAAGGCAGATGCATTCACCTCAGAGTTTGCTCTAACTGGTTCTTCTGCTGGAAAAAGTTTTCTGCAGGGGTAAATACTAAAATGTATGCAAGTTTGTACATCTTCATTAAGAAATCACAAACACAAAATTAGATGGGATGCCTGCAAGTTAGGGATCTTGAAATTTAAACCTCACTAGCTGTATAGTAAATCCACATCTTTTCTCAGATGTCTGCTTGGCTGACTCTCTCACCTCCTTCAAAGCTTTGTTTTTACCTTCTCAGTGAGGCCTGCCATAACCTGTCTGTACAATACTGCAGTTTGTTTCTCCACTTTTCTACTTCCCCCCCACGTAGAACTTATTCTTTTTTAACTTACTATATAATGAACTGATTTATTATATTTACTGCTCCTCCCCCACCACCTTACTACAATGTAAGCTTCAGAATCCCCAGTCCCTAGAATAGTATTGGCATGAAATAGATGTTCAACAAACATTTATAGAAGGAATGAATTTCTATTTCTTCAATGACATTTTAAAAGCAATTGGAACTCCTAGGTCTGGCTTATGCTAGATGATCAGGTAGTTAGCCATCATCTTGAAGGTGAAGTTAATTTTTAAAAGCCATCATTGCTACTATTCAACCAGTATCTAGCATGTGCCGAGCTCATTTGTACATTCTCTTGACAATGCCATTAGGTAGATAGTATTATTATTCCCATTTTTACAGATGAGAAAACCAGCTTAAATATATTATCTGTGGTCACATAACTCAGAAATAACCAAATGGAATTAAACCCAGGTTTGTCTTATTCCAAAGTCTGTGATCTTTCCATTTTGCTGGTAGCAAGTGCCATGAATACCCCAGTTTCTTTCTGACATGGCTGAAGGAGGCAGTAGAAAAACGACATGAATTTGAAATTAATTCATAGCTCCAATACATACTTGTATTGCAACCCTGGCCAAGTTTCTTGACCTCAGAGTTGTTTTTCTCATCTGTAAAATGGGTTTCATAGTGCTTAGTTTGAAGGAAAGATAAGTGAAGTAAAGGAGATAATATCTAATATCGAGGCTTTACTAAACATCGGATAAATAATCCCTTCAAAGGATTTGAAAGAGCTGATAATTGAACACACATTCATAAATAGAATTCGGAGGAGGCTGTGAGCCAGTTGCTATGGGGAAGTCAGTGGCAGGGCTTTTCTGGAGCCAAGTACACAGAGGCTGGGCTCAAGGAAACAATGTAGGAGTTGGGCAGAGAAGACCAATGTTGCAAACCACAGGGAATGAAAGAGACACTCTTCTGAAGTTACATTTTGTCCTTGCCTCCCACAAGTTGGCTTGCTCACATCTTTCAGTAAAACCCTAGAGTAGGTTTTTTTCAACACTTCACTGAACAAGTGTCACAGGATACCTGAAGTTTCCTGGAATTGAGTCATCCCACACAATTTCAAATATCTGAAGTGCTAAAAGAAAGAAAAACTCCAACTTGTTATGTTTCTGCCAAGCTTCTTTGGGAACAGTAGATGAGGAAAGCCAATCTGGCAATGTTAGGCCTAGAGGAAGTTGAGCCAAAGGTTAGGAGGTCCCCTAGATGAAGGAGTGTCAGGCTAGTACCCACAAGATTCCAGTTAACTCAGCTAAGGGCCTAGGGCTTGCCTTATGCCTTACGCATCCTGGAGGGGTCCACATCTTACACAGACCCTGGTATGCGCAGGCAGCATTGATTCATGTTATTTTATTTTCTTCTTAATGCTACCTGGGGACATTTTTTGGATATTCTTTAAATAAACAATTTAGTCTTACGAAAGATGAATTAGCATATAGTAAAATATTAATTTAAAAAATGTATATGCCTATAAACCTATGGCTCTAATGTGACAACAAATAAAAATATGTATTTTATAAAAACTGTGTCCATGTATCCACATATGTGACGTTCTTGGTTTTCTAGCTCATAATGCAGGGTTCTGATAATGAGGGAGGTGGGACAATAAGATATATAAGACTTGCCAGGATTAAGTCTGGCTGTGAATAACAGAGACTTGAAAAATGGCAGCTTAAAAAAGATATAATTTTATTTTCCTTTCATTTAAAAGAAATTTATAGGTAGTCCAGGAGTAACATAGTGCTCCATGGTCATCAGGGAGTAGAGCTTCCAGGTTTCTGTATCTGCCATCTTTGGGCTGTGGCACTTGATGGCTGCTGGAGCTGCCCAGATGATGGAAGGGAAATTGAAGGGTGTGCCCTTTCCTTCTAAGGAGACTTCTATAATTTCTAGTTACATCTTGTTGCTTACATCTGATTGGCCAGACCTTAGTCATATGATCATACATAGCTGCAAGGGAAGCTGGGAAATGTAGTCTATTAGCTGGTGTATTGCTCCCAGAGAAAAATCAGGTTTTATTATAAGGAAGAGGAAGGACCAATATTGGAAGGCAATATTATTGGTTTGCAGATTCACAATCTGCCTCCACTTCCTTCCTAACTCTAAACTGTGATGAATAACTGAATACCTCTGGTGTTATGAATACTGGATAAGAATTCTGTTAATATAAATTATCATGTTTAATCCTCATAGTCAGTAAAACACCACAGGTTAGGAGTCTATAGACATCTAAAATTATGAAACAACGTGAAATGCGATAACAGCTCAAGACGTGTTCAAAATATGATTCCTTCTCAACTGAGTAACGCTAAGTGAGCAAAACCCCAGAAAAGTGTTAATTTTTTTTTTTTTTGTAATTTGAGGTAGTGATATATTTGAGTAAATTGTTTAGTAGCAAGTTTAAAAAAATATTCTGTTTTTATACATATGATTTTTTAAAAGATATTTGATGGATTAAATCCTTAAGTCTAATATTTTAGATAAAGAATTGCTTAAACTCTAAGATTTTGTGAGATTTATAACTACATTTTGAAGTGTTTGAGGAGTCTGAGAGAATAAAATATAGTAAACTCATAATTGTGGTTTGAAACTCTAAAGGAATCTGTTTAATTATGTAAGCAGGATTGGCCATTTAAGAAATTCTTATTCATTAAATTTATGAATGAAGTGCACATTAGTTAAAGAATTGAGTCATTCCACACAGGTGTTCCATTTGATTTATAAAATGATATGATCTAATATAATAGAATAAAAATACAATGTAAAATTATCTGTATTGTCGTAAAAAGGCTTCAAAACGTCAGTGTTAAAAATGAAAACTTTTGGGGCAGCCGAATGGCTCAGTTGGTTACAGCGTGAATTCTGAACAACAGGATTACCGGTTCAATTCCTACATGGGTTGGTGGGCTGCACCCCCTGCAACTAAGATTGAAAACAGGGACTGGACTTGGAGCTGAGCTGCACCCTCCACAACTAGATTAAAGGACAACGACTTGGAGCTGATGGGCCCTGGAGAAGCACATTGTTCCCCAATATTCCCCCCCACAAAATTAAAACTTTTAATATAATGGATATTAATTAAAATCCAAGTAACTGGGAGACATCGTACACACACAAAAGCTCTCTGTCATTAAAAAACCACCAATAGGTATTATTCACCCCATTTCACAGATGAAGAAAATAAGGCTCAGAGTAATTAAATAATTTGCTTCACATTCCACAGTGTCTCACACAGCTGGGATTCAAATTGAACTTCCTACCATCTCTCTCAGGTAAGGCGAGAGTTCTATTTCTACTTAGGAGGGAGCGCCAGTTCCTTCTGGCCCAGCAGCAGCTAGGAGTCAAGGTTTAGGTAAACTGTCTCTGACTTCACTCCAGCTAGAATTGAGGTTTTCTGTCTAAATACCTCTGCAGTGAGAGCTTCCAGGACTCCTCACATGAGTGATAGAAACACATGCCCTATTTTTATTTTTTAATTAGTTTTAATTGAAAAATTAATGTATGCACACAATAAAAATCCATGAAAATTCAGAAAGTACAAAATAGTCTGTGAAAAGTAAATCATTCTAATTTTCCTCTCTACAGATCCCCTGTAGTCCTCTCTGCTGAGGCAACCACTGTAACTCACTTCTTATGCAGTTTTCCAGAAATATTTCCTATATATGCTAACACATGTGTAGCCATGTGTACATACGTACTTCCCCTTTTTAAACTTTTCACTGTATACTCTCACGCTGAATTGTTTTTTTTGCCACGTGTCTATATTACTTTTTCAAAAACAAATGTAATTTTGCCCAGTGCATTCAGTTGGGTAGGAAAACATCTTTTGAACTCTGTTCCTGGGGTCATAGGAATTGTAAATTGTTTATGGGGCATCTCTGGGCACATCTGGAATCACATCTCAGCTCTAGGAACAGCTCTTCCGTAATGCTAATCCAGAACAATGGGGAGAGGCATTGGGAAGACTGTGCCTGGGTGTGATTTTGAGACAGTTTATCTGTGATGATTCATCCTTCTCTCTCGGGTACCCAGTTCTCCACACACAGTTGGATCACTGATGGAAGCTGGGATAGCTCTGATTTGCTTCAGGATTTCAGACTTTCTGAGGTGAGTTCCTGCAAGCTCTACTGTAATAATAGATGTGCAGTAACTCTGAAAATATCAAACACTATAACCAGGGAGCAGAGACATCTCTGTTGAAGAATCAGTGGGAGAATGCTTAGAATTATCAAGAAAGTTCAGGAAAATGGCTGGTCACAAGAGAATCTTGCAGGAATGTACAGTTGCCTGGATACTAGCAATAACCAGTTAAGCCAGTGTTTCCCACACATTGGGCATGAAAATACCACCGTCATAATTTTTTCTCTATATCCAAATATCACTTCTGCTATTATTTATTTTTATTTCAATAGATTCATTTTTATTTAAATATATCTAACTATTATCCACACAGCAGCCAAAGTGGTATTTTTAAAATGTCAATCAGATCACATTACCCCTCTGCTCAAAATCTTCAATACCGTGTTTCCCCGAAAATAAGACCTAGCCAGACAATCAGCTCTAATGTGTCTTTTGAAGGAAAAATTAATATAAGACCTGTTATTATTATATTATGTTATGTTATGTTATATTATATTATATTATATTTATATTATATCATACCGGTCTTATAGTAAAATAAGTCTGGGTCTTATATTAATTTTTGTTCTAAAAGACACATTTGAGCGGATTGTCTGGCTAGTCTTATTTTCAGGGAAACACGGTAGCTTTCATCTGAATATAAATTGTCTACGAGGATCTACATGACGTGTGCCATCTAAGTGCCCTCCTCACCTTATCTACACTTGTCATCTCCATTAAATTCATCCACCGTGGCTTCCTTGCTGTTTCCCCCAACTTGTTAAGCTCATTCCTATCACAAAGTCTTTGCATTTTCAGGTGGCTCTGCCTGGAATGCTCCTCCTCTAGATACCTCCTTGTCTTACAACCTTAATACACACAAGTCCCAAATATCTTTCTCAGAGAGGTTGGTTGATCTGACCAACCTATTCAAAAGGCACTTGCTCATACTACATGCCCTTCACCCCACTTTACTTTGCTTCTTAGCATTTAACACTATTCAAAATAGGTGTTATATAATTACTCATTCCTTTAATTATTATCTGTCTTACCTGACTGGAATGTAAGCTCCAAGAGTTTAGGATCTTTACTTTTTAACTAAGTATTGTATTCCCAGAAACTACTGTGTACTGTGCCTCATACACAGTAAGTACTTAATAAGTAATTGTTCAATGGATGGACAGATAGATAAATGGAACAGATTTGACTGCCTAGGAGAAGACCCTATTATTTAATAAGGGAGGCTTCACAAAAAATGGGATGAATGGATTCGTCAGTAAGGTTACAGAAAAAACCAACTAGCTTTCCCAAAAAAAGTGAATATAGATATCACCACCATGCAACTAGCTAACTAAATATGTGTCCAGATGGATTAAAAATGTAAGTAATTTAGAGGAAATCATTTTAAAACACCTGAAAATATTGCTGAATTTTCTTCTGATTACTCATGGGGAAAGAACTTTCCCTACAGTAGAAAAATAGTAAACAAAAGTATCAATACATTTGAATTCACAAATACTGTTAATTTCTTTAGAATATTTATTACATTAGGCATTGTTTACCTGTTTTTTTATTTCTCAGGGAGGTGAAAATTACAATCACAATGAAATGCTACTACACACATTCCACATTTATTACCATGGCTAAAAAAAAGCTAAAAAAACAAAACAAAACAAAACTGGCAATACCAAGAGCCAGTGAAGATGTGGTGCAACTGAAACTTTCATACAACCCTGGGAGGAATAACAAATTGAGAGCCATTTAGAAAAACAATTTAGTAGTTTCTTATGAAGTTAAATATATACTCACTCCACAACCCAGCGATCCCACTTTGAGGTATTTACCCAAGAGAAATGAAAATTTGTGTTCAAACATTTGTATGTAAATGTTTATAGTGGTTTTATTATTGACAAAACTGGAAATAACTCAAATGTACATCCACTGGTATATGGATAAACAAAATGTGGGGTTCTATACACTGGAGTATTACTCAGCAATAAAAAAGTACAAAGTACTGACATACACAATAGTATGGATGGATCTCTCAAACACTTTGTGCTAATTGAAAAAGGCCAGACTCAAAAGGCTATGTTCTGTATGATTCCATTTATATGACATTTTGGAAAATGCAAAACTATAGGGATAGAAAACAGATGGGTGGTTTGCTAGGGGCTAGAGGTGGGAGAAGAGTTGACTATAAAAGGGCATGAAGAATATTTTTGGAGGTGATGGAAATATGTATTTTGACAGTGGTGCTGGTTACCTGACTGTCTATATGTGTGAAAATTCCTAGAACTTTTAACTAAAAAGGTGAATTTTACCATATGTAAAATGTACCACAATAAACCTGACTTTTTAAAAGAAAAGAATAAAATTAAAATGCAAGAAAACTTGAAAATGTTTTTTAAATCATGACAAAATATTTATGTTAATATATAAAGAGTACACAAAATTAATAAGAGAAACACTAGTTGCTAAATACCAAAGGAAAAAATGTTTGTTCTAACCAGTAATCAACTAGTATAAATTAAAGCACATCAAGGTGCAATTTCCCACATTTATCCTCTTTCTCCATTGCCTTTTTAATAAGGTTAACACAGAATGCTGGTTACAGTGTAGAGGGATATATACGCACACATAATTTTGGTGAGAGTGTAAATTAGTTCAGATCTTCCTGGGAAGAAGTTTGGCAAATGTATGTCAAGAGATTAAAAAGTGTCCATGCTTTTTGTTCCAGTAATGTTGCCTGTGAGAATAGTTTTATTAAAAGACGGTTGGCACAAATTATTTATAGTAGTAAAAAGTTTAGAACAGCCTAACTGTCTTACATTAAGGTAACGTTAGAAAATTTTGATTTATTCATTTGAAGAATATAAGGCAGCCATTGAGAATGATATTTTTGAAGAATTTTTAATGATAGAACAAGTGCTTATGTAATAATGGTAAGAATAGAGAATAGTATAAAAAGTATAATCTCAACTGTGTAAAAGTATTCATACATAAAAACGTTCTAGAACAGTTTACTAACATGTTGATCATAGTTATCTGTAATAGGTGATCTTATTTTCTTTCATATTGGCTTCTATTTAAAAAAAAATACCCTAAAAATATTATTGCAAAAGAAACATTCTAAGGTTAAGGGGACTCAGCAGGTATCTCTGACTTTAGGATTTCAAATTACTGCTGTTATTGTTCCACAGAAACATATTCTCTTGAGAATCTGCTATACATGTGTGTTTTGTCTCCCAAAACCATACGCCATAACATTTTGAAATAAAATATAACACTGTAATGTTGGAATATGTTAGATTTTTTTCTTAGAAGTTAAAGTATGGCTCTGTTTATACTTCTGTTGTTACAGTTCAAACTTTTAAATACAAGATTCCAGATTCCAAAACTTCACTGCCCAATACGGTAGCGACTAGTCACCTGTGCTATTGAGGTGAAGTGTGTTCAGTCCTGAGAGGTTGTGCAAATGGAAAATACACACCAGATTTTGAAAACTTTGAATAAAAAAGAGAATACAAGATACAGTGATTACATGTTGAAATTACATGCATATGTAAATTAAATAAAATGTAGGTTAAAATTAATTTTACCTAGGTTTTTTTTTTGGTGAGTAATTCATCTCATTACTATTACCTGTTTCTTTTTTACTTCCTCACTGTGGTTACTAGAAAATTTCAAGTTGCACATGTGGCTCACAGTGTATTTCTATTGGGCAGAGCTGCTTTAGTATCTGTTCTCAATCTAGCCTCATATCCTCCCTCCCTCATGTTCGCACACGAATAAACAATACAGACCCCTTCCTCGTTCCTCTTGTAAGATAAAATCTATTTTCTGCTGTTATCTCCTTGGGCTGCAATACCTTTCGCTACTTTAATTCATGTATAAATTCTGTTGATCCTTAGGTCCAACTAAAAGGCTGATGAAGCTTTCTGCATTAATAGGGATTCTATTCAGCTGCATGCAGTAGAAACTACAGTTAGATACCTCAATCGAACAGGGATTTCTCTTTCTTGTATGTCCAGAGGTGGGGAGTCCAGGAGTGAGGCAGCAGCTCCCTGGCATCATCAGCTTCCAGACTCTTTCTGTCTTTCTGTCCTTGGTGTGGGGCTTCTTTATTCATGGTCGCTTTATAGTCACAAGACAGCTGATCCACCTCCAGACAGAACTCTGCATTCCAGGGAGGGAGAAGAAAAAGAAAGTAACAAGAACGAAAGGAGACATCTATAACAGGAAAGCAAACTCTTCCAGACCTCTTCAGGAGACTTTCACTTGTATCTTATTGGCCAGTATCGAGTCAAATAGATACCCCATTTTGCAAGACAGAGAGAAAAATACAGTTCTTTTTGGTTTCGCTGTTGTTTTTGTTCTTGTTGGCTTTGGGTTTTGATTTTTGCTGGACACCTTGCTGCAAGGATATATTAGTAAGGAAAAGGGATTCTAGTAGTGGCTTCCCACGTCTTTGATTTTACTGGTGAAAATTTATTTCCCTGGATGGTGCTAGATACACACTGAAAGCTCCAAAAAGCCTTTCTGAGCTATCAACTCTAGAACCCAATTATATAGAGAGGGTATTTTTATTTTATGATCCAGAAAAATGGAACATATCCACACTATTCAGCAATAGAGGATTGGTTAGGTACATTATGGTATATCCACCCACTTGGAATACTATGCAGCCTTAAAAATTACAAAGTCAATATATATTTCTTAAAATGAAAAGATAAGCATGATAAAATTTTAAATATTAAAAAACAAATCACATAACGATAAGGTATGTTCTGGTTTAAAAACATACATTTATGTATGTATGTATGCAATTACTGGCAGTGTACGCATAAAACTATTAATATTGAACATTTGGATTATAGAAAATATTTTTTTCCTATTTTTTTCTTAAGAAATTTTTTTAAAATGTGGAAAGTTTGTGTATCGAATACTAAGTAAGTTCTCCATACCTACAGGTCAAGTGTGGGGACTTTTTTTTTTTTTGGCTGGTCAAGCCAACAGCGATCAGCAGCAAAATGGTCAAACTTTTGGCACAAAAACTGCAGACCAGCTGCTGTCCTGGTGGCTTCCCTTAGCTCAACACAAAATGATTACTTCAGGAGGAGTCATTCTTGCTTTCCTTAGGGGCTTGGCACCCTGCCTGCCTCCTGCCTTTAGCATTGTGTCAGGGTTTTTTGTGTTATTTTTTGTACTTTCTCCTTTTCTAGCCACCATGGGGACCAAAGCTTGTCCTCTGGCTGCCCATTTTGAAGGCCAAAGCGGTGAGCTGCGTGAGCTCGGAGAGCCCAGCTTTGGAACATAGGCGTGCGTGGTGCGTAGCCAAGGCTCCTGCGCATGGAGCCTGAGGATTAAGCACACGCAGGCCTGGCCAGCCGACTCAGTCCTCCACCTCCACCTCCACTGTCTTCCCAGTGTGATGGAAGAGTGGTACCAGAGGGGCTCTGAGGTTTTCTCAGCCCTGCCGATTCCCTCTTCTATCTCAGAGCCCTGTCCCTAACTCAGCAACATTAATTTGAAGAGAGAAGTGGCAGGGCCCAGGGAAGAGAGCTGACCCACGTAAGAAGGAGTGTGACTTGCAAACTAGACAGGACAGCTGCTGGCTGTTGTGTATTTTTTACCTGCTGCGTTAGGGTAAGCAAGAACCCTCAGGAGTAAAAACGTGGCTAGTTTATTTTTCGTGGACCTTGGGAAACAAGATGATACAAATAGCAGAGTAATGCCAATGAAACTGTCTCTGAAGCACTAATTAACACTAATTACAGATTCCATGAAGATCCTATTTGATTTTCTGTACCTTCAGTGTTGCCATTTTTGCTTACAAAAAAAGAGATAAATGGAGGCGATGAAACAGATTAAGTCAATTCTTATGTGGAAAAAGTCTGAGTTCTCATATGCTTTCAGCTGTTTTTGGTCTCTTGATTATCTTGACTGATACTAGCATCTTGTTTTCATAAGTGAATGTTACAATTTATTTCTGTTACCAATTAACAATTGTAAATGCCAGATCAGTAGTACGGAAATTGAATACAGAGTTGCCCTAAGACAACTCTACTTTTATTGGTAAACAGCATAGTCAGTAGTAAAGAAAAGATTGCTTGAAATATAATTATGCAAGTGGAATCCATTGCTATATGATTCAAATGGATTATTTGTAGGAAAATAAATTTGCTGTAGACATACAGCAAATACTTATTGTCATGCAGGGTGTCATGCAGGGTCTCAGCTCCCTCTCCCCACATAAGAACGCAGGACATGGTGAGGCCAAAAAGGATCACCCACGGAGCCATAAATAGGGGAGTCATACCACTGTATTCTCGCTGGCGACTGGGTTGGAGACACAGGAAGTAGGAGCCACACAATCCGCAATCCGCCATCTGCTTCTCTGCCTGCCAACCAACCTCACTTGCTAACTGCAATCTGCTCTTGCTAGCTCAGCCTCGGCAGTTATCAGTGGCTAATGGCTAACCAGTAACAGCTGATGGCCATTTACTACCTGAGCCAGCACCTTTCCACGTGAGGCCGAGAGCCTGGAAACTGCTCTCTGGGATTCTGTCCCCACACTTATTTAATTTCCAGTCTCTGACCTGCCTACGAACTTCACAGAATGAAGATCATGCAATCGACAAAAATTTATTAAGTGACAGCTCTGTGTGGGATAGCATTTTGATCACCTCCTATTCACCCCATATGGAAAGAGGCATTTCCCACCCTAAATTGTACAAAATGGCCAAACATCCTACATCTGACTCTATATAGATGAGCTGGACAGAAGTATATCGGTCACGTATATACTTCCAGCCTGTGGGAGGACATCACACACCATGGAGGGTCACAGGAAGGTTGCATCTAGGAATCACGTGAATAAGCAGGGGTTGTGGGAGGTAGGCTTTACAGAAACAAGAGGTAGGGTGACCCCTGGTTTCCATGGAAGGGTGTGACTAGCTTATTTGAATAATTGTACAGGCTGGCAGGAAAGTAATATCCATTAGGTTCTGAGAACCAGGTGAAATGTGGCTGGTGCGGCTAATGGGGGAACCAGCCAAGTGTGGAGTTTCCCACTGGGTAGGATTATCTGGCAAAAGCAGGAGAGCTCGTGGTTAGGTCTCTGGGGTCCTGACAGACTCACAGATGTCAAGACAGCACATGAAATTACAGGCCTTACACTAGAGACACAAAAGAGTAAGACACGGTTCCTGACTGCAAAAGGGCTTGAATTTTCTGGGCTGGGCTGGGAGTGGAGGGTTGGGTGTGGGAGTGTCAAGCTAAATGGTTCTGACTGAGCACAGGAGGACTTCTGAGCATATAGAGGAAATTGGGCACAGTAACCGGGACAGATAGACTTCAGAAAAAACATGGTGCTGGGCTAGAATCTCAAGGTAGGCAGGATGCATGATTAGAGGGAAGCAAGTATGGAGGCATTTCAGAGGAGGAATGAGGTGAGAAAGTTTTTGCTTCTGTTTAGAGAACATTCAATTCATTTATTCAACATATACTTACTGAGGGAATGCTCAGGGTACAAGCATTTCAGGGTGTAGGTTAAAAAAGAAACAGACCTTGCCCGTTGGGCTGTCAGGTCCGAGTTGAGGAAGCCGTCTGGCTGGGGCCTACCATTCACTGAGGGCCTCAGACGTGGACTTTGGACATAATTGTCAATGAGGTAAAACAACCACAGAAATACACCAATGGGAGATGTTCAGTTTGTAATGTTAATGTTTGTAAACATTTAAATATTATACATTGCGATTTCAATATTTTTTTAACATTTATTTTTTAGTATACCAGGACCTCAAAACAATGGGAATATCCCTGGCGTCCCTCAACTTCAGGGAGGCCATGCTAACTAGACTGCTCCCTGGAGCCCCCCTTCCATCACAGCCAGGCTGGTGCTTCAGGGCTCACCTCCAGACTCCCTCCTGCTTGTTCACGCTGAGCCTTCCCGTCTCAGCACCCCCCAGAGCACTCTGAGTTTGTTCTCTGCTATGGAGCAGTTGGTACTTAATGCTCCAGCCAACTGGGCTATCCAGCATGTATAGGCAGGCACAAAAAGAAGCCTCTAAATTGATGAGGGGAGCTCTATGTTCTTTCCAGCACAGGCAGTCATTTTTGGGTTGTCCAGTATGAGTGTGTACCCGTAAGATATTTATCGGAGACTTGGTTCACCTCTTGTACTTGGCAACAGAAGCACATAGATGCATAGCAACGTGTCCTCAGGTTTGTTCTCATTTTATATCCCAAATATACTCTGAGAGAAAAGATAAAGGAGTGTTCTTTGGCTCCAGGAAATTCATTATGTCTTAATTTTCTTCTTTTCCTTAATGAATGACTATGTGCTATGTGTTTTTTATTTGTGACACACCAAATAATTTAGCTGGTAAGACATGAAGAGAAAGAAACCTCACCATATCTTCAGGAACGACAAGAAAAAACTTAAAAAGAGAAGAAAAAAAAACATTTTATGGATACAGTTATCCCAGTTGGCACCAACGAAGTCTAAAAGCTGTAATATAAAATGGCTGAAATTCTCATGGCAAAAAATGAACTTGTCCGCAAATAACTGGCTGTACAGATGAGCCCAAAAAGTTTCAGCACAACCAAATTAATAGTTTGGTTTGGGAGGTCAGGTATACTCAAACATCACATTAGCCAATTCTGAGAACTGTTTGCAGACTTTTAAAGACAACTGTGCTACCTTTACAATGACCTCATGGGTAACAATGTTCCCAGATCTGGACATCAGGAAATCTTTAAGTATGTACCAGATCAGTTAAAAGGAAGCCATGCCGACCCTAAATGTGATTATGAGTTCAGTTGACACCTTAGTAGGAAAACAAAATATCCAAAGTCTGTTAAAGAGTTACTAAGGCATAAAATGTCCTAGAACAGGGAATCATTGTACTGTACATTCTTGCAGGAGTTGTAACATTTCAGATGTGTTCTTTCAGACTGGAGATTATTTGGGAAATGAGTGTATAAGAATCATGAGACAGACAAATCACCACTCACATCCTGAAGAAATTCCAATTTCATCTTTGACTGTGGTTTTCTTTGGAACCCTGAGTTGCTTTCAAACCGTAATGCATGCTTAAAAATGACCAAAGGGGCTCTCGTATGCAGCTTGGGGAGATATAAATATGAGATGAGAGAATGCTAGACACTGAAATAATGTGGGAATTGCTAAAGCACTAGTTTCAGCCCTGGATCTGTTAGTGCTGCAGTTTTGCTCCTGATCGGCTCAATGAGCTTTTGGTTAGGGAGGTCTTTCCACCCTGGGCTCACTCCACCTAGGCCCAGGAAGTACTATGGTTTTCATCTTCTTTCTCACTCATCAAAATGTACTGTCCGGAATCTAAGGTAGCTCTATGAGAGAGTCATTACATGAACACAGGCACACGTAACTTCATTTTGTTTTATTCTCAGCTGTCTTATCAGCTAATTTAGCAACTCTACACTGTTTGCAAGGGTCCTCTCGGGCCAGGACGAAGGTGAGGTGCGTGCCTTACTCACCTTGGGCACAAACTTTAAGAGGATGTCAAAAAACTCAGCAATCAAGGTAAGCGATATTTTAATGCAATGTTTTAAAAACAAAATTGACAAACCATGGCTCACAGGCCAGCTGCCAATTATTGTAAACCAAGTTTTATTGGAACCAGGGCCAGGATTTGAGCAAGGTGAGGGAGGCAGGATCATGCAAGTGCATCCTCAGAGCCTGTCTGTAGGTATAAATTTATGGTTTATCATGGTTTCTTTGCATTAATTTTGATTTTTAATAATTATCCCACTTTCTAAATTGCCTTCCATCCTTCCTCCCACTCCCATCAATCTCCATCGTGACTAGTTGGGGTCTAGTGCACAAAGCAAACCCCACCCCATCAGTGCTTTCTTCCTTCTTAGGCATGTAATCAACCTCACACTTTGTTCTCCTATTGTCCTGTCATTCCCAGCTCAGAGCTAGCTTAATCCCACCACAGGTGGTCATTTTCTTATATCCCTACATGTGTAATTAGTTTTTCAATATCCTTTTTCTTCCTCTCTTCAAATTAGCATGATGAAGTTTTACTTAAGATATTAAAAAGAAACCTGATCTGGAAGTGAAAGAAAGCATTGTCAAAACCCTGCTTCAACAGGGCGACCTTGGGCAGTTTCCTTCAATTTAATGGAGCTGCTGTCTCCATTTGTAAAGTCGGTGGGTTTCGTTGACTGATCTTTAGCTTTCCTTCGAGCTGTACAATTTTGGGATCAGAGGTTACATTACCTGAACTGCTAAAGGTCTTGAGAGTACCTGAAGGTTCAGGTAATCCATTTGTAAATTAAGTACTCATGTGTCACACACACACACACACACACACACACACACACAAACACACCATTTTTAAAAATTAGAGTATTACATTTGCTGAACTGCATTTGCTTTCAATCTAAATATCTTATTTATTTAATGGCCTGTAAGTAGCTACTTCAGTGTGTCTCATGAACAGTACAGGACCATACCTGAAGAAGCATTCATCAAACAAGAGCTCAGATTATGGACATAGCGTTATCCTGTGTATATGTATTTAAAGCACATAAACAGGTATACTTTAAACAGGTTTTTTTTAATGTTTATTGAATAAGTAGAAACAGCTCAAAACTACAAAAATTAAAGAAACTACATCTATGATGGAGATACATTAAAAATCATTTATGTTAAATTCAGTGTTTTAAAAAACACTTATCTTTAAATCAGCAATATTTAATTTTAATATGGAAAATTTCTTGAATTTTGACAGCATGCCTGAGTAAGAATGCACAGTTTATACATAATCTCCATGGAAATGACCCTGTGACCTCTTCATTTTGTTTAGATCAGTATGGCCAGAAGTGACCACCTCTTCCTCAATGAGGCAAATGCTGTGAAGAAAACCACCGGAAACCACGGGGGTTGGGGGTGGGGGAGTATGAGAAGCTGAAATGGGCAGTGAGCCAGGAAGGCCCGCCCTGGGGAGCTGAAGGCTTTCTGAACCTGCAGAGGCTCAGAAGCCCCAGAAAAGCCATTTTTAAATTGTCTCCATGCCTGGTTTGGCAGAATGGGTCCAGGTAGCTACTACTCCCTCCCCCAATTTCATGGGTGGACATTTTGTATTTACAGAAAATGTGCACTGATCAAATTGATAGAAATATTAGGTTGGTGCAAAAACCCGCAATTACTTTTGCACCAACATAATATAATTGGGTTTTTCTCAAATGAGGACTATTTACAGTTAATCTCCTCTCCTTGCTTTCCATTTTACCCCAGCTCCAGTCCTCCCTTTATACAGAATGATGCTGAGTGAGTTTTCACCACTCCAATCTGATCACATGCCTTCTTCAGGAAACCCCTGGACTTACTGGATAAAGGGCAAAACCCTTAGCTCAACACACAAGCCCTGGTGTGAGCTCGTCCCTGCCTTCAGCTCTGGCTGCAGATGCTACTATGCGTATCACAGCTCAACAGTCTTTTTTACCTCATTTTCTTTTTTCTTGAGGTATAACAAGTGCACTAATTTTTACCTCATTTTCTTTTTTCTTGAGGTATAACAAGTGCACTAATCACAGTGTACAACCTTGGGGTTTCAATGCGTTTTTGTACCTGTGTACAAATCAATACAGAAAACATTTTTCCCACTCCATCCGTTTCGCTTGGGAAGGGTCCCACTTTATACACACCCTACCCACCACCCCAGGTTTGGCCTGTTCTTAAGCTTTATATGAATACAACCATACAATATGCATTATTTTGTCTGTCTCCTTTCAACATAAATGTTTATGAAATTCATACGCATACATGCTGTACATATATTTAATTCATTTTTTCTTCCTGAATAGTATTCCACTCTATGAATATATCACAGCTTACATACCCCTTATCTTGCTTCTTCTTCATATTTCTCTTATGGCACTTAGTGTAGTAGAGGTTTGAATGAAAAGGCACTCGGGGGCATAGCCCCTGCCTGGGAGGTGGTTTCCTGAGGCCTCAGGGGCACTCACTCCTGGTGTATTGTCTGACTTTGAGTCTGGCTGCCATCAGCCTGAATTGTGAGATTAGGCAGAGGGCCTCAGAGCAACCATGTCCTCAGGACTCAGTTAGAAGGTGAGCACCCATTTATTTATTTATAATGAGAAATATAACTGTCACATATTCAGGTGAATACATTTCATATATTTTAAAAATGGCTCTGTAATATTTAGGTAGCCTTTCTTCCAAGGAATGATGAATACCTTTAAATAATGAGTTGTCACAACATTCTGGTAAATAGACTGTGGAGATTTACAAATGAAGAATTTGGGACAAAAGGAAGAACCGAAGGCAAACTGGTAAGGAAAAAAACATGAGCTTTAACTATATCTCTGCTTTTTTTATTTTCCTCCTCAAGCAGGGCAGCTAACTGGTTAAAGCTATAGGCTCTGGGGCCAGAGGGTTGTGGGTTCAAATATGTGCTCTGCCCAACTCTGTGACCATGGGCAAGTTAAACACTGCTTCACCATGCCACCAAGAAGAAGAGGATGACAATAGGAATTCAAGGAGCTGACAGAGGCAGATTTGAACAATGCTGGTGTGTAGCAAGCAATGAAAAAATGTTTAAAATGTTTTTATTGTCTTGGGAGCCATACATTGTCACTTTTCTCATTTTCAGAAAATTAGATCACATTTAGAAATTACTACCTACTAAGGCCTCAGCTTGAAGTCATGATCTCCTTTAAATTCCCCAAGGACAGGTATTTCTAGAGAAGAACACATGTTCTTTTGATGGCTACTGTAAGATTAGGGTAAAAAAGACCAAACATTAGTCAAAGTATCTCAAGGTGATTAAAATGTTATAAATAAATATCCCAGGGTAGTTAAAATGTTTTACATAAATATATTGTGTGAGGGACACAGTTTCATTTATCTGTTTTGTTTGTGCTGTTTAGTATGCTCATCTAGAAAAGCAGGGAATCTGAAGCATTATTAAAGCTGAGGCCTTTTCTGGGATGTTGCTAAGGAAATTTCACAATCCAGGGCTACTAATTAAAATTAATTCTATTTATTATGCATAAATTAGGTCTTAATGAGGTGAGAAACTGCAATAAAATAATTAACGAATGAAAATATCTTCTCTGAATAAAAACAAAAAAGGGAGGCTTTCCACTCTCAGTTCTATCTTGTTTTTCTTTAGCTGCAGTTGGATAAAAAGAAAACAGCTCTGAGAACAGAGAGATGGAAAATCAAAACAAAATCTTTCATGTAATTAGCTTACACAATCTAGGCAGGGCAAATAAGAACACCTGTGAATGGTAGAGAATGAAGTCTTTGTAGCCATCGAAAGATAAGCCACTCAGGGGCTCTTTAGCTCAAGACCAGTCCAGAAGCAAAGGACAAGTGCCCAGGAAAGGATTGGATTCCAAGCCATAATGACGTGAATATGAAAAGTTAAGAATTACTTGTCAGAAGAACCAGATTATGTCATAATCATTTGTATCTTTCATACTTTTAAAGAATAACTTGTATCGATGAATGTGTTCAAGTTCTTTTCTTTCAATAAAAATAATTATTTTTACAGAGAAAGAGAGAGAGAGAGAGAGAGAGAGAGAGAGAGAGAGAGAGAGAGAGAGAGAGAGAGAGATCCAGGAAGTCTGGATATTATTATGTGTTAGATTTTAAAAAAACATGACAGACCCAGTGAGACTTCTTGGGAAAGGCAAATTCCAGTTTGCCAGTTCTTGGTAAGATTCCGTGTTAAATACAGGGACAGGGTGGGGCATTGGGTCTCCTGGAATCAGAGGTCACAGTCTAGCTGCAATCTGTCTGAAAAACCATTTTGGATGATTTACACTGGGTTTGAAAATATTTGAACCGTAACTCTCAAAAAAAGAAGATAGTACATGTTTTTAAATCCTAATTTCTGTCTTCTCTCACAAACCTTGATATTCTAGCAACAATGGGCCAGGGTTCCTGCCTACCAATAGTTGGCAGTACCTGGTACTTGAGTAATGGCTGCTTCTCTGTAGTTTAACACGGCCCCGGTTTGGTCCGCCCCACCTGCTGAACCCTGGAGGCTTTTGAGGTTTTACCCTTGCCAAAGGTATTTATATTGGTGGAGGTGTCTTACGGGTGAAGGTCAGTAGGAACTTTGGAAAATTTTTTTCAAGGTAAAATATATCTGTGTCTGTTTGAAGGCAAACAGATGGGAGTATTATGGGATTTCTTTGGGGATTCTAATGGACAGATCTTTGCTCCCCTTGTAAAATGGCACCAGTCACCTCTCAGGTAGCTATCGGGGCATAAATATTTGAATTACTACCTCCAGACTAAACTTTTCCATGGCAGGAGACCCAATCTCATTCATCATGTCCCCAGTTTAGCATAGTGTGTGGCACAAATTTGACAATAAATACCTATTAAATGAATAAAAGCACAGATGGCTGTAATGTTCTCCATCCTCTAAATTAACCATGAGGCAGTATTTGCTTTTTAAAAAGGAGTAATTTAGTTCGCTGGATATCATCCCTTTCGACCATACACGAAAAATCTCCATTCTCTTTCCCCTTATGACGCTCAGGAAATTCACCTCTTACCAACAAGCAAACTAGATGGGGGAAATCACTGGGCCACTTCTAGAGTCCCTTCCAGCACTTAATATGAGCCTCACAGGAAATGAGCTAAGAGTATACCAATTGACTACCAGTTGCATTATGAGGAGGAACACAGGGCATTAATCACTTGCATATCTGAGTAATATTAATCAGAGTACACCACAAAGTCAATGAATATCTCTTGTGTGAACCAGCTGCTTTCATTTTGCTAAAAGGACACTGGGTTTTCGGATTCCGACATACTTGGCCTGATTACCCCAGGATAATGATGAGCAAATGTTGGCTGTTCATAAAGCCTGCTTATAAACCAGGGATTCCAAATTCAGAAGCCCACAGGGCCAGGCAGGTAAGGGACATGACTGAAACTTGCTGGGTCAGTCACAAGGGACAGCCACTCCTCTGCTACAAATAGCTAAAACTAATGCAGGAATCTGGGTCCCGTTGTTGCCAGGTTTTCCCATTTTTTAAGAGAAGCCAAATATCTGGACTTACACAAACAGTGTAAAATTAAACAACAACAACAACAAAAAAGGCCAAATTGAGCAGGCCAGATTGAGCCATAAGCCCTCAGGTTTTTGGACTCTGCTGTTTAGCCAGGTAGGGAATTAAGTTCTCCTTGTGAAGGTTTTTATAAAAGGCATCTAACGCAACTTGGTGATCTGTGACTAATAGACAATCACCCTCTCTCTAACTATAAAGGGTTCTGGGACCCTCTGAAAAGAAACTAGTTTTACTTTTTTTTTGGATTTATTCTTAGTGAGGTACTTTGCCATCTTTACAAAAAAAGAATAATATGAATGTATTTAACTCACAAAGTACCTATGTGGAAATGAATTAGTAATATTTACTAGAGACAACATAACTCCCCTACAAGCAGCTGAAACTGTTGTGCACATTAGCGTGTATGTGTGTGTGCACGTGTGTGTATGTTTGTGTGTGTATACCTTTTTTTTTACCATAGGTAATTGATATTTATTTAAGAATGCTTTCTTATTTCAAATCAGGTTTTAGCAGATTTTTTTTTCCTTCATCAAATAACCCTAAGATAGAAATGCATCCCTTGCCTAAAGCTGTTTTGTTTTCAGTGTGGGGAAGGAAATGGGAAAATTTTCAGGCTTTGATCCCAGGACCAGATTACTTTCCGACTCACGATAAGGCCACAAAGAGGACATGTGAATAGAACAAATACTGAGAATCTGCATGGCTCAAAGCCAACGCAATGGTTTCGGACCCTGTCGCTTGATTTTTTTGATAGTAATAATGGAAACACAGACAGTGATGTTATTACTTCCCTTCTGCCTGGGTGTGTCTTACTTTGTGGGGGGAAAAAGCTTGTGACAAAAGTTGAGCCAACTCTGATTTTTAAATTTTCATTTGTAAAGTGGAGATATGAGGAGGTAGGGTTTTTGTTAGCATTGATAAGTTTAACATCTATAAGACACCTGGAAGAATACCCGGTGTTGGCAGAACTGAAAGGTAGTAGGTAGTATTATTGCTGTTACTTGACCCTTTCATTTGTGCATCACAACTCTGATGCTCCGAGTGTGGCGGCCCGGGATCAGTAGTGACAGCATCCCTGGGTGCTTACCAGAAAGGCAGGACGTCAGACCTGTCCCCGGACATACTGGTTTAGTTTATTTGGGCTGCTGTAACTAATTACCATAGACTGGGTGGCTTAAGCACAGCTTTATAAAGTGAACTTTATACTTCAAATTTTTCATGTTTTAAATGTCATTAAGTAGTGTCCAGAAACTTCAATTCTTTTGTACCATCTGTATACTATTTGCTATATCTGTGACCCATCTGCACCATTATTTACTTAATACATACTTCGAATAGTCTTAATAAAAAAAAATACAATTTAGCCTGCTCCTAAACAACTATATAATGGGTTTGATATCCTAGTTATATTTACTTCTAATATACTTTGAAATAAATAGTTAATTATTATGTTAAAAATGTCCTTCCTGTATGTCTAACAGCATCCCGGCTATGCTTATGGTAGACACGTCATCTTTTGGACCACATTCTCCCAGGGAACACACTATCTATAAGAAGGCTGTGCTAAGTGAGTTAATAAAGTGAAAACACTTTCTCTGATCTGAATAATCACTCTCTGTTTTGTTTTTTGTTTTTCTATTTTGTCCATTCACACTGAGGCTGCATGATGTAATGGAAAAGATTTTACTAGTCGTCTGATAGACAACTTTCTAGCATGTATCTGGGCTCGATTCCTTCTTCCCTTCTTTCTTAATTTCCATCAACATCTATTCAGCAATGGCCACAGGCCAGGCCTTGTGCTTGCCATGGGAGACAAAGCTGAGGAAGACAGTACCCTTTCCTTAGCTTAATCGAATGTGACCCTGGTAATGCAAAAGCAGCCCTCAAGACATCATGGAAGCACAGAGCAGGGCACTGGGCCCAGCATGGGGTCCAAGCAAGGCTCTCTGGCAGGAAGTAGAGAACCAGCTGAAACCCAGAAGCTTGGCAAGGGGCAAAGGAAGAGAGGCAGCAGCAAGGGATAGCTACAGTTCCACTCCGAGATATATACCCAAGAAAAATAAAAACATACGTCCATACAAAAACTTGTCCACAGCTATTGATAGCATCATTATTTATAGTAGCCAAAAAGTGAGAGCAACTCTAATGTCCATCAACTGGGGAATGGATAAATAAAATATGGTACATTTATACAATGCAGTATTATTTGGCAAGCAAAAGAAATGAGGTATTGATACATGCTACAACATGTATGAACCCTGAAACATTATGCGAAATGAAAGAAGCCAGAAACAAAAAGTCACATATTATACAATTCCATTTATATGAAATGTTCAGGATAGGCAATATATAGTCAATAGATTCTTATATATCTATAATGTTTAAGGACAGAAAGTGGACTAGTGATTGCCTATGGCTGGAGATGGGGGTGGCAAGTGATTGCTAATCAATGTTGGGTTTCTTTTTGAGGTGATGAAATATTCTAAAATTGATTGTGATGATGGATATACAACTCTCTGAATATACTAAAAACCATTAAATTGTACACTTGAAATGTTTGAATTGTATTATGTGAATTATATCTTAATAAACTATTATTTTAAAAGCACGTAATAGCTAACACTCATAATCCAGGCACTGTCCAAGTGTTGTATGTATGTTAACCATTTAATTCTTATAATACCCCAGTGAGATAGGTACTAAGATAGTCCCCAGCGGCATATACACATCTAACTTCCACTCTACATGATCCTAGGTGAAGGACCGTTAAAAGCTTCAGGTTTAGACTTAGACAAACCAGGGTTCTGTTCTTAGCCCGCTCTCTTACAAGCCACGTGACCAAGTAGGCAAATAGCCTACTGGGCAAGTAGCTGGAGTTGTTTTGCTCATATGTTAAACGGCAGTACTAATAACACATACCTCATAGGATTGGTGTTTAGTATGGGGACTATCTATAGTACGCCCTTATTCACTCTGAGGCCCTTCTTTTAGATAGAATTGTCACCAGTTTAAGAACTGAACAGCACTACACAAAGCGAAGCAGCAGGCAGCCTACTGCCACGGAGCCGTGAACAGTTAGGTTATTATTTCTGCAAGTACAGAAATTTGTTTTCCACATAGAAATGGCCTGGTAAACTCGTGGTCTGGCATTCTACCTTTTACATAATGTAACTTAAAATTAAAGGTTTAAATGAGGATAAAAATATTTGCCACATGCACTAAACATCTGAAATGTTGAAGATTTGCTTTTTATTGCATGAAAATAAGCAGAAGTGTGGGATGGAGAAAGAAATGTGTCACTTCCCCAGCACTGACCTGCAAGGGCAGAGTGACCTTACACAAGAAGAAAAATGCCAGTAATTTCCAAACTAATCTAATTTTACATTTCTGGATTTTTTTTATTTCAT
This sequence comes from Rhinolophus hipposideros, assembly GCF_964194185.1. Classification (NCBI taxonomy): domain Eukaryota; kingdom Metazoa; phylum Chordata; class Mammalia; order Chiroptera; family Rhinolophidae; genus Rhinolophus; species Rhinolophus hipposideros. Next base: position 83,890,508 of record NC_138048.1, read on the forward strand.
CTTGTAGCAAGACATACTTTATTCTTGGACGGGAAAAAAACCCACAACATTAGTGATAAATGAAGTTATATGAGTTTTGCTGGCAAACTCACACTGTGCAGTGTTACAGAGCTCATGTACAAGGCTGAGAAGCAAATCAAAGACCACTGCAGGTCTGTCACTGCCCAGAATGTTTCTTGGAGCAGAGTTTGTGACCAGAATTTTTTGGGAGGGGACGGACAGGGAGCGTAACATATTTTTCTATCATGTGATTCAGTCTCTTCTTTCATCTCCTATAACTTTCCTTTTAACACTCAAGGAGCCCACTCCCCCGCTCCAACACACACACCCAGTTTCCACACTGTGGGAAATATACTACCATCCATTCAGTTGTTCAGATAATCTTTGATTCCTCCTTTTTTCTCCCATATCTAGTCTATAGATACATTTGATAGGCTTCCTCCAAAATATATCTTGCATGTTTTTACTTCTCTCTAACTCCTTTGCACTGCTAATCCAAGCTATCTATGCCTGCTGCCCGGACTTCTATAATAGTCTTCTAAATGCTCGCTCTGCTTCTTCTGTTTTCTCTACATTCAATCCTACACAGAGCAACTGGAGGGATCTTTAAAAAATACTAATCAGGTCAATCTCCTGCTTAAAACCTATCAATAGTCAGAATCCAAATACAAAGATGGAATCTGAAAAGGTGTTCATCAGTAATCATCAGGGAAAGCAAATTTAAAGCTACAATGAGATACTACTACACACCTGCTAGACTGGCTAAAATTTAAAAAATTAAAAAGACTGACAATATTAAGTATATACAGTGAGTTTGGAAAATTGTTGGGCAATAGCTAATAAAACTAAACATATGCTTACTCCATGACCTAGCAATTCCACTCCTAGGTATATATCCAGGATAAACGAGTGCCTGTGTCCACTAAAAGATGTTGACGAATATTCATACCAGCTTCACCTACAATAGATAAAGATTGGCAACAATCTAAATGCCCATCATTAGTACAACAGATAAACAATGATGTGTGTATATAACAAACTACGACAAGTAATAAAAAAAAGAGTGAATTATTGGCACATGCAACAGTATAGATGACTGTCTCAGACAGACAAATGAAGTCAAACAGGTTTGTCCTGTCTGATTCTATTTAAAAGATTTGAGGTATTCCTAATCTTAGGCAAAACTAATCTGCAGTGATAGAAGGCCAGCTCGTGGCTCCTGGGACTTCACCTTTGCTAGGCACTGGGGTCTCAAAATGGTTAGATTGAGAAATGGCTTGAGGGAATCTTCTGAGATTTGGAAATGTTCTATGTCTTGAACTGGGTGGTAGTTTCATGGTGTGTGTGTGTGTGTGTGTGTGTGTGTGTGTGTGTGTGTGTGTGTGTGTGACCAAGTTGTACACTTACTTTCTGCACAGCTTACAGTGTATGTTTTACTTCAGTTTTAAAAAATCAGTGGCATGCCAATGCATGTGCAATAGAATTTACACATGATGTCATGATCTGCCTTTCCTTACCTCATTCTTCATGCCCCTTGTTCTTTATGCTTTTGCCACACCGGCTTTCTGGTTTTCCCTCAGACATGATACTCCCTACCCATTACTCCACATATGTTCTTCATAGACCCTACCACCGTTTGAAATTATCTTATTTGATTATTTATTTATTTCCTACTCTCCTTTTCTAGAATGTCAGCTACATGAGGGCTCCATTTTAGTCACTCTCTATTCCCAGTGCCTACAATGGGGCAATTATAGTACTCAGATGTTTTTTCTATGAATTCACGGTATAATCTTTAAATATTTGTAAAAAGTTACACTTCTGAGTGTTTACAATATCTTGATATTCTTAACAATATCTCAGATGAAAGACAGCTATTATGGCCATTTTGTAAATATCTTACATGACAAATGTATTCACTTATAGCTTCTAACAATATTTATTAAATGTTCACTACAAGCAAGGTTGATTTGATTAGTATTATATGGCAGTGCAATGAGGGATTAGAGAGGGGGAATTAAAAGTACAGGAGACAAAAGAAGATACAGGAGTAGTAATTGAGGGACTATGTCCTAAAGCTGGCCTATGAGTAGAAGAAGGTCATTGCTTCATGTGAGACTGAGAGGAAAATATGGGTGGGGATATATGAATTTATTGGTGAGGAAGTGGGAAATTTTGAGTTCTTACTTGGTAGCTTCTATTTCCTGTGAAGTAAGAGGCAAGGTCATGTGCTGAAAAAGAGAAGGGCAGGAGTAGGCCAGGGAGCTCAAGAAACTGCAGCAGTTTCATGTTCTTCATGCTCAGGGCTCATGTTCTTCAGAGTATGGGCACCTGCTCTGTGTCTCCCAGGTTGAAAGAATGCAAGATGGCATGGTGGCAAGGCAGGAAGTGAGGGAGCTGTGGGTCTTCATATGATGTGGATGAAATGGTAAACATGAGGAGTCAAGAATGGAGATGAAAGGCTGTGAAACCAGGAGGACTTTGGGGAAAGGAAGAAATTAAATTGCTATTGTTAACATCTAGATCAAGACGGCAGAGGGATCGTATAGAAACATCTATATCAAGATGGCAGAGTAATCACAAAGAGAAACTTCTTTTTTCTTTCCAAGCACAAATAAAAACATTTTGAGCCAAAAATCTAATGATACCATGCGTATTTGGGGAACGTGGTGAGTCAGGAGGGAAGTTAACTTGTTCTAAATGTCTTGTCTTGGAGGAGGCCAGAGATACAGATTAACCATTGACTTTGCTAGGAAAATATAAATTTAAATCTGCTGAAAACCACTAAGTGGTGAGAAATAAAGTGTGTAACTTTCAAAGTTGTTGAAGAAAAAGAAAAAGAATTAGGAAAACCTGACAATCCAAAAAAAGGCAAAAAGGAGAGAAAAAAAGAACAACTTTCGTAAATTAGAAACTATAAAATGCCAGAGATAAGTTATCAGATTTCTAATCACAATGAAAAGTAAATATTTAAACTCATCTATTAAAAGACAGAACTCTTAAATTGTTTTTTTTTTAAATCCAGTTATCCATACCATTTACAAGTCACATATCTCAAACAAAATAACATAGAAAGATTACAAATAAAAGGATGAGAAAAAGATATACCAGGAAATTAGTAACCAAAAGAAAGCTGGCTTAGTAATACTAATATCAGATAAAATAGATGTTAAATTAAAAGCATTTCTAGGAATAAAGATTTTATACAGATTATGCAACTATTCACCAAGACGTTATGACAATCATAAACTTGTATGTTTTAATAACACAAATTTTATGGAATGTGGTCACGCAGCAGCCTAACCATCTGTCCCCTCGTGCCTACCCCTAAAGAAAGAAGAATCTATGAGACTGATCCTTTCAGGGATTTTCCTCCACCTTTGTGCTTACACTTTGTCTCTCTGGCCTCAAAAGATGGCTGGTCAGTCAATGACGGGTAAGATTCCCCACGGGGTGGGGGGGACAACCTAAGCCAGGCAGAACCATGTGGGGACCACAAGGAGAACTCATGGGGTCAATAGAGGTGGGCACAGCCCTCCACCTACCCCCTGATGAGGAGAGCTTCTGCCTCTGTGGCTACATTCCTTCCCACAACCTGCTCGGGAAGTGATTCAATGATGTGATAACATCAGTTCTCCTTCTATTCTTATCAATAAGTTTCAGCATAAAGGTTTTGTTCCTGGGGAGGCACATACCACAATTATTAAGACATCATGGGACTTTTGATTCTGGCTGTTTTTAGGCAAGGGTGATTGGTTTGAATCAGTTTTCTGGTATGATGTATGAGACTCACAGACCGTGGAGAAAACAATATTACTTCCTTGTGTGTACATCAATAAAAGCCACAAGGTGACCCGATTTGGGGCTCTCAGTCCTTTGAGGCTGTGAGACCCTTGGCCCCTACTGCACAAATTTCTTGATTTCTGTTTCTTTCTTAACCCTTCGCCGCCCCTTCTCGTTCTCTCACTGTCTGTGTTGCGCTGGACGCGACAATGGAAGACACGGGAAATTGGCTCATTCAATACCACTCCAACCCTTTGTATATTGTAGTAAAAGCTTCATTTCCCAGTTTCCTTTGCAGCTAAATTTTCTATGTGACCAGGTTTCTGCCAAGAAAGAGATTTAGAAGGTGAAAGCAAATATGATGTGGTGACCACGAGGTTCTTCTGGCAGGAAGGGTGGTAGAGGTGCTTGGTTCTTCAGTGACTGTGGGTTCTCAAATCCTGGTTCTAGCACTGGACAGGCTAAGTGGCAGGCAGTGGCTGGCTGTGGCATTCATATAATATTTGGACATTTCTCCTGCATGTATTGCTCACAGTACGAACCAAATGTGACTCCTAAGCATCCCTAAAATTCTGTAAACTACCTTGTAGCCTATAATAAATCCCTTTCTGCGTAAGCAGGCTGGAGTGTATAACATGTGCTATATTAGAGGTAAGGCCCAAGCACTTATTGGATTCCAACTGCGACTGAGGCAAAGTGTGGAATCCTTGTAGGCTTTCTAGAGCAGGTGAGAGCTGCAATATGAGCTGAGGTATGAGTGGGAATTAGCCAGGTAGAGGAAGAAGGAGTAGGAGGGCTTAGATGAAGAAGGAACGGCATGTGCAAAGGGGGAACCCTGGAGATGTAGAGCTCTAATTAGTTCAATGTCCCTAACACAGGATGAAAAGTATGGAGTGACGAAGAAGGGGACTATCTTGTGTTAGGGGAAAATCACAAATGGCCTTGCATGCCAATTTGTAGAATGCAACTGTTGTGGTTTTTTTTTTTTTTTTTTGGTCTACTCAGCATCTTGGCTGCTTCTCCTACCATCTTCCCCTCTCCTCTTCCCACCCCAATCTATACACACACATTTCCTTTGGGGAATCACTCAAATCAAGTGATTTTGATGAGATGGCCAATCACACTAGCCCTTCTTCCTGGTGATATGGAGAGTCTTGGTTCAGGTCTGACCATCAAGGTAGCCATTCCTATGACCATGGCAATTGGTCTAAGGTGAGCCCATGAGTCAATCCATACCTACCAGAGTCTTTCCCAGGGATTTAAAAAATTTAGAACTGGCTCACAGTGTTGTAGATTCTGATAGTCATGTTCTGCCCCCCACATCCTACCCCCAAGAAGAAAGTCTATCTGTGGTGGAAGAGAATGAAGTCAAATAGAAAAAGCTAACAATGAGAGATGGAAGGGGAGAAAAAAGAGAGGGAGAGACAGAGACAGACAGAGACATAGTTGTAGCAAGAACAAATCTTAGGACCCAAGGTCTGACCTCTCCACAGCTGCTCTAGTTCCTGTAGCCCTTCTCTCATATTAGTCAAATACTGACCGGTACACATACTCATAATCAATTTGCTTATACAGTTTGTTTATATATATATGTAAACATTTTCCTCCTTCCTCCTCCTACTCCTCTCCTCTTCCTTTTTCTTCATTTTTGTTCATAATATTCCATTGAATTTACACATATTTATTTTTTTACCTCTTAGGATATTTCCAGTATGTCTGACATTGATGGCTAGGGTTTAGACAGGATAAAATGAGGAGGCAGGTGTGGCATGCTGCTTGCCAGCAGCAGGGAATTGCATAGAAAAGGCATGGAGGCAAGAAGGGAACACAAGCTGTTTAAGGGTGAAACATCCAGTTTGGCTGGTTTGAAGGATAGCGGGAACAGAAGTAACTACAGAAATAGTCTCTGCCTCATAGTATACTAATGGTAGGCTAGATTAAAAGTTATAAAAAAGGGTGCAAATTTTTATGAGGTTTATTGCTAAAACCTGATCAAGAAGTGGACGGGGACAAAATCACCGGCAGTCACATGGGAACTGCAGCATGCTGTTCTAAGAGCTACAGATTACAAGCGTTGAGAAGAATTGCTATGCCTCTAATGATCTGAATCAGCACTTGGAGGATTTGATGTGAGGGAAACTACAGAAAGTCAACCAAATATTGAAAGTGAAGATTTGAGAGGAAGGGCAAGTTAACCAGGTGGAAAGACCAAACTGTACGCAATTGTCAATTCTTAAACTCATAGATGTGGTGACAGTGTGTGTAGGGGATGGGTGTTGGGGTGCTTCTTCCCTACTCCTCTGGTTTATATGAGGAGAGGGATTCCTGGTACCTTGCTACAAATTATATAAGAATATAATCTGTTATAACAAAGGATCATAATCAATGCAGGAAAGTATTATTTAATAAGTGATAGTGAAGCAACTGGTTACATGTTTAGGAAAGAAATCCAATGTAGATCCTCTTCTTAGAGCTAACACCATAACAAATCCAATATAAAGAGAGCAGAGAGTAACAACTCACATCAAAAAAGTCTGGAAGGAAAAATGTGATTTTTTTAATTAGATACCAGTAAAGAGAAGTGCAAAGAGGTTTGGGGGTACTTTCTAAGCTTAAAAGTGTTAGAAGACATTTTTAAAAAGAAAAGTTTAATGCACTTGACCGAGCAATCATTACAAATGTCTATAGGTATCTTACTCCTCCAATTAATATATTCTCAATATATTTACAAAAATTTGCATAATTATGAAAGAACATATTATATGAAATGCTCATGCAGATGAATTGAAATCAGCAGAAATACAATTTCTGAACACATAGCTCAGCTCAGGTCTGTGTCTGATACTTTGCAAACATTCATTTAAAGTGGACATCCCCAGTTGGTCAAGAAGGAAACTGAGGGTCAGAGAAGTAAAAGGTCTTGCCCAGCCACTCACCTAAAGGGCACGTGCTGTTTTTGCCTATCAGACATCTGTTCCCGCCCCTACCAGTCCCACCCAGCCAGGTTTGTAATCATACCTTGATTTCCTTCAGGTAACCATTCCCCCATCCCTCTCAGCACAGAAGATGGATCCTCAAGGGTCTCAGTTACTGAAGGTGTGGCCCCACTCTTCTTACCATTGATTAGGTTTAGAAATGGACAGCTGGCTAATCATATGAGAGGGACCAATCATCTAGGTGGTTTTGGAAAATGATTTCTCATACTTATAAACAGGCAATGCCTTTCTTGCCTTCCTCGCTCTACCATTTTGTATTCCTACCAGGATTACATGAAAATTTAATCAGTTGCTACACATATACGTGGGCCCTTGGATTACCAGTTTGGGGTTTTTTGTTTTATTTTGTTTTGTTTTTGTATTTTAGCCATTCTAATAGATGTGTAGTGGTATTCTGTTGTGACTTTAATTTGCATTTTTTCTGAGAGATGCAAAGACAAACAAGTAATACCTAATGCAGTAAATGTCTTAAAAAAATTAATGATATTTGTGAATTTAAATGTATTGATCTTTTTATTTATTAATTTTCTACTGTTTTTTAGATTAGTAAGTTCCTTCCCAATGAGAAATCAGAAAATAATTCAGTTATATTTTTAGAGTTGTGTATGGATGTGATACCTGGAAGTGCTGTATACATCTTGTGATTATTAGAGGTGGCACAGAGGTTCATGGGTAGAAAGCCAGAATCCTAATCATACGTGGTCTCCAGGAGCAGCTTTATTTGGGGCTCCATCTTATGGGAGATAGTACATTTCTTTATTATTTAGTCCTGTTGAATCAGAGTATTCCATTGCTTGCCACAAAAGGCCTTGTAACAGAGCAAATGAGTGGAAGAACTGAGATTTGAACCTAATTCTAAATGAGAATATAACCTATTAACACACACGGAAACAAGATTCAACTTCACTAGTAAGCAAAGAAACGTAAATTAAATAAGACTGAGCCTCCATTTTTTTAACTACTACATGATTCTTTTTAACTACTACATGATTAAAAAGTTTATATATATAAACTTTTTATATATTATATATGTTATATACACATATACATATATATATACACACACATATATACACTGTCATAGGTTGCTGGTATTTAAGGATGTAAACGTGTCACGCGGGGTGGCACGCGGGCTCTCTAGGAACACCCACGGAGCCATAGATAGGGGAGTCACACCACTATATTCTCGCTGGAAGCTGGGATGGAGACATAGGAAGCAGGAGCCACACGATCTGCAACCTGCCATCTGCTTTTCTGCCAAACAACCAACCCTACTTGCTAGCTACAATCCACCATGCTAACTGCAATCCGCATTTGCTAGCTCAGCCACCATCTTCTTGCTAGCCCCCATTTGCTGCCAGCGTAGCCATGGCAGTTATATTAGTGGCCAATGGCTCACTGGTTACAGCTGACGTCCAACTGATCACAGTTGATGATCATTTACTACCTGAGCCAGCACCTTTTCACGTGAGACTGAGAGCCTGAAAACTGCAGTGGCTCTGTTCCCACAAAACTGTCATAGCTTTTAAAAAACAATAGCAGCTATCATTTATTAAGTGCTCACTAAATGACAGATACTATGCAAAATAAGTGAAACTGATTTAACCCTTAAAACAACCCAATAAAATAGAAATTGTTATCTTCTGTTTAAAGATTAAGTTCAGAGAGACCCGTTGAACTTGTTGAGTTCTTGTAAGCATAAAGGGTGGTTCTCAGGGGCCCTATCACTCTGCAAGTGAACCAAACATGTGTCAAGGAGACGAGGAAAACAGAGGCACCAAGAAAGAGAAAAGATAATTTAACAGAGTTTGAAATTTGATATTCAAAAAAATAGCGTTGAAGTAGTCATCACAGGGAAACATTTATTCATTAGCCTTCCTTACAACATACTTTCAGTTCAGTGTTTTATTTGAGTTACCCATTGGGGGGAGCAGATGGCACCCTACACCCTAATCATTAGTGAGGGTCTCACTACAGCCCATTGAGCCAGGACTCAACCCAGATCCGACTCTAAAGTCTGTACTTATAATGAAGACTACTGGGACCCAACTTAGCCATTTAGCAAATTAAATCAAAAACATTCATATTTCTTAATCTATTAAATTAAATATTGTGAAAAGTTGTAAAAGCCTAAGAATAAATGTATTGAAGGCTGAAATCAGAAATTAATACATACGTTTGACCATAGGGGCCTTGTTAATTAAATTATGTAGTGCAAGCATTAAAAAAATCTTTATGAGAACTTTGAAGTGGGAAATTGATTACATCTTGTCAAGTGGAGAAAAAACAACATAGAAAAGTATTTATGAAAAGTAATTAGAACTACAAAAAAGTTTTTAGTGAGTATAAAAAAGAAAAGAAACACACTAACAGAGACTGGATCTTGGCATAATGAGTGATTTTCTCCAATTTCTTACATTTTTTGTAATGAGAATTTTCTCTAATGAATATTGCTTTTAGAGTAGAGCAGAAAAAATCCTAATAATCTTTATTTTCAAAGAGGCATAAAGGTCTTGGAAATGGTCTTTATTTACATAGTAAAAATTACTGAGGGATGGAGAGGCTTCACATGAAGTTATCATTGTGATTCCTCTATGTTTGAAGCAAAGTCTAGGAGGAAACACCTGAACCTATCCTTTACTCACAGTTTTCCAGTACTACCTGATGTCAAACATTTTGCCCCACTGTCAACTCATGTGATTCAGTATTTGGTTCAGGAAAAGTGGTCTTGGTAGACTTCAAAACATATATACTTATGAAGCATCTTGGTAGGTTACCTACGTTTCTGGGTCACTAATGCCTGAAAAACCCAGGGAGGTGCAGAACTCTTTAAAGCTTGAAGGAGCTGAATAGCAAAAAAATAATATATCATGGAGTAAATCTACAAAGCTCATTATTGTAATTTATTAAAACTCACTCCCTTTTCTTGGAAACACTCTGTTTACTTGGTATCTATGTCATCCAGTAACCTCCCTGGTTTTTCTCTGGTCATCTCTGGCTATTCCCTCTGTCTTCTTTGAGGCTCTCCACTCTGCACTTATCCAAAATATATATGCTTGCTTGTCTGTCCCAGGCCCTCTGTTCTTCTGTCTACAACCTCACCTAGACAACTTCATCTATTTTATTAGCTCTTGTTACCCTCTCTATAGAAATCATCTTCCAATAGCCCCTAAAAGGTGGTACTTAATAACTTAGAAATAGGTTCAATATAAAAGTTTTCATTAGCCTTCATTTTTTAAATAACAGATGACTCTCAGAAATGGTTAACAAGGAACAAACGTATAAACTAATATGTTATCCTTTGATTATCTTTTCCATCAATCTGACTCTCCAATCGAGGATGTTTCAGTGTTAAAATACATAGATTGTCTATTGCTTTCAATGTGCTTCCTCTGAACTTGTTTCATCATAGATGTAGCAAGTGTCCAGTCAGTGTAGTACTTTTAAAAATTCATTTGAGAAATCCAGATATTGAAGAACGCATCTAGGCGTTATAGTCATCCCATGGCTTCCCAGCTGGCCATGCCTCCGTGAGGTACCAGAGTAACACCTACTAAGTAGGATGTCCACTCCCGAAATAAATTCATGTATAAATGATAATATGATAATCCCCAAATTGTCCTTCCTAAGCAAATTCCACTTTTCCTTGTAAATGGTGCAGATTGTGTTTGATTCTCATTGTTTTGCATTGTCTGAGAATCAAAGCATTTGTATTTTCATCCCATCGAAAGATTTGTTACAAGGTTCATCAACTACTTCTCTTTCTCCTTTCCTTCCCTCAGAGGTCGCTCTTAACTCTTTAAGGCAATTCCCTCTCAACTGCACAAGCTAAGTTACGTATTGTTACATCCCCAACCCCCTGCCCTTATTATTGTGCTTGTCAACAAACACTTTTGAGTTCCAACTATGTACCAGAAACTGTGCTAGGCACTGTGGAGTGCAAGAAAAACGGAACAAGAATCTTCAGAAGTAAATCACAATTCTGTCCCCTTCCTCTAGCTTTCAGACCTGACCTGAGCCATGTCCCCAAGACCTGTCAGCCACGATCCCCATATACAACTGCTTTGTGGTTGAGCTCAGGGTCAAAACCTATCAGGGTCTGATGCTGGTTATTTTGTTCTTTAGCGCAACCTTTATTGCAAACTTGAACCTACTGACATGAAGTTAGGTATAAAAAACCCCGAATTCAAAATTAGACATTTCAAATATTCCCCAGCTATCCCAACCTAATGCTTTAAATATTCTTCTTTCTTAGATCAAATACTCCATTCTCCAAGATCATAACTAGCCCATTGTCATTTGTGCCCTCTTTCACAGCAAGTTAGAGAGTTTGATGATCACCATTATTATCAAATACTGACACTGGGTTTAGCCTTTAGACCAATTTTTAAAATTTGTTTTTGCTCCAAGATGCAAACAAAGGAGAGCAGATGTTATTCTGCATTCATTAAAAAATAGCCTTGTATTTGCCTCCATGAATTTCATACTTAGTAATGTGTGAAAGCCCTTCGTAAATAGTAAATGCACAGAGCCAGTGCCACGCATTCAAGAGCACGGAGGTTCTGAGGAGCAAAGGCGGCGGCCCAGGCAGAGCTGTGACCTCCCCCCAACCCCCATGGCCAGCAATGACATCTGCAGCGTGCGGCTGGCCCCTCTCCAAGTATTCACCCCTATTTTGGAACTTTTATGTGACTGTTTTATGAAAACACACTCATTCCATATGCAAAGACCCAAATACATATGCACACCAATGACCCTATGCATGCAAAATTGCAGATGGGCAAAGGAAAATGAAGCCCAGGTTTGGCACGAAGACAAATTATTAACCCCGGAATTCCTAAAAGCCCACATAGGAGTCCTGTGGAAAACCAGTCTTTCTTAGAACTGGTAATGGAAGTTATTTTAGATTTCAGAAACTGTAGTCTAATAAAGGTGTAAGAAAAACACCTTTTAGAAGTTTACTCTTTTTTTAATTTTTCATTGTTCCCTTTGAAAATGAACATCTGAAAGGTCGCAGAATTTCAACCAGCAGGACCATCACCAAATTTTATCTTTTCTTCATGGCTTTAACCTAATATGGACCACAATGTCCTTAGCTGATATGGTCCAAGAGAACCAAAAAATAGGCTTCCTTAAATTAGCTAACAGCTGTATGATTCTTTTTGGGGAATGGAAAGTGGGTAGAATTGGGGGGTAAGAACTATAATACATTTTAAAATATTTACTATTCCCATAGTATTTATAAATACGTGATAGATCTTGCAACAGGTATACCAAACTTTTTTATTAAGATTATTTATTTAGCTTATAGAATTAAAATGCTTAGATTTTCAGATCATATTTAGGTCTAAGGGCTTCCAGAATTAGAGTCAGCATTTCTTTTTCTTTTTCCTCCCTTTCTTTTTTTTTTTTTTTAAAGATTTTTTAAAATAAATTTTATTGGGGAATATTGGGAGACAATGTGTTTCTCCAGGGCCCATCAGCTCCAAGTTGTCCTTCAATCTAGTTGTGGAGGGCGCAGCTCACTGACCCATGTGGGAATCGAACTCTCCGTTCAGAGCCATCCTGCAGCCCCGGCCTCCCTTTCTTTTTTTTTATTGAGATATAATTAACAGATAATGTTGTATTAATTTTAGGCACACAACATAGTGATTAAATATATGTATATATTATGAAATTACCACAATAAATCTAGTTAACATCCACCACCACAGTTACAATATTTTTTCTTGTGATGGAACTTTTAAGATCTACTCTCTTAGCAATTTTCAAATATACAATACAGTCTTATTAACTATTAGAGTCAACATTTCTGAATGAAGATACGTGCAATTTATTTTATTCTCCCCAAAAGAATCCACATGGAATCAACTCAGCAGACTTACTTATTTGTGAGGCACTAGACTGAAATACAGAAAACTCACCTGCTCCGCAACACTTCTTCAGCTTGTCGCCTCACACCATCGATGATGTCACAACTCAAGAAATCCTTTTGCAGGCTGGTGAGAGCCTTACACCTACCGGTGCATTTTTCTGTGTCTATTACAGTGATCAATATTCTTCTCTAGAATCTAAGATCCTGGAGGGTATAGACTGTTGCACCACGTCCCTAGCACCTTACTTTCCATCTTCAGGGAAGTCAGACATTAAGCAGTTACGATAGGTTTTGTTGAGTGTTGTGCTAGAGCAAGGATTGTGTGTTTTCAAAGAATGTAACAGGGAGCCTAACCTAGTCTAGGGATCAGGGAAGGCCTCTTAGAGGAGTAATATTTAAAAAGAAAACTGACTTAAAATTACGTAAGAGATAAGACAAACTTGACTTGATTGACCGAATGAAAGGTTTGCAAGAGCAAGGATAATGCCCAAGTTACGTGGGCAACTGGATGTAAATTGAAATAGGAAACAATGAAGAAAGAACATGTTTGGGAGTGTGAGGTGAGATAAAGAGTTCAGTGTTACCAATGAAGTTGAGTGTGCTACTGAGAAGTTCAAAGGGAGCTATGTAGGAGGCAGTGGGATACAGGAATAGCCAGGAAAGCTGTTTGTACTCTGGGAGTCATTAGCATTAGGGTGTCAGTAAAAGCCAAAACAGTAGATGAGATTGCCCAACAAGATTGGACAGAGAAAGATAAGGGCTGAACCAAGGAGAGGAAGCCTAGGGAAAAGGGGAGGGCCAGGGGGATAAGGAGAAAGCTAGGAGAGGACAGGGTATGGGCCAAGGGAAGGGAGGGCTTCCAGAAGGAAGAGAGGGTCAACAGGGTCAACACTACTGACTCAGAAAGTAGGATTTGGCAATGAGAAATTCTTTAGTGACCTTGAGACGATGGAGGGCAGTGGGGAAGTAAAGGGTACATGAGCCAGATTACACAGGTAGAGGCATGAATGAGGGGTCAGAGAACGGAGGCAGCAAGTCAAGTTTGACAGTGAATGAGGACATGGAAGTAGCTGAGGGACAGGCTGGTTAAATCAGTGTTTCTTAAACCGGGTCATACATTGGAATCACCTGGGGATCTTTAAAAAAAAAAAGTTTGATAACTGCGCCCCCACCCCTGGCAATTCTTACTTAATTGTTATGAGGGGCAGCTTGTGCACCATGCATTTTAAAAAAAACTTTCCAGGTGATTCTAATGAATGAGTAACCAAAGCTGAGAATAATTGGGATAGAAAAATAATGTATTTTAAAGATGGGAGTCAGTTAAGTATATATAAATGCCAAAGAACAGAGCCATAGAGAAGGAGCAGCTGAAAATAAACAGAGGCAGAGATGACAGTTATTGACGTCGGGGCTCCTGGGCGTGAGGTGAGAGGATGGACTGAGCCAAGTAGAGGATATGACTTAGAAATAAGGAGAAGCACTTGTTTTACTATGGCAGGAGAAAGGGAGAAACACAGGGGTATGGGTCGAGTCAGGGTTGAGGTTCTGCTGGCAGGATGATGAGGAGACAACTTTCTAAAGTGGCCTGTGTTGTCTGTGAATCAGTAAGAGAAAAGAGAGGAGTGGGGAAATTAGCATTTGGAAGAAAACAGAGAGAACTTGGTGATGCTAAGGGGCCTGCTTTAGGTTAAAGACCCTGAACTTGTAGCGTTAGCAGCATGAGAAAATGATGGTTCCCAGCAGAACATTAAGAAATATGAAAACAGTACTTCCCTAAGCATGAGGTTTACCTTCTTCATATCATGTTGTTAGGAGAATTCAAAGTTGTAAAGCTAAGACCTTGGGAAGTACTGGGTTGGGGGTGGGGACATGCTTGCAAATGAATCAATGAAACCCCTTGTAAATAGTTACATTCTCTAAATCCAAAACAAATGAACAAACAAAAACTTACATTGATCTAAAAATCTTATATCAATAATAGAGAATATCAACAGCATTCTACATGTTTTAAATGAGTAAAAATTAAATTCTCTATATTTTTAACTGTTTGCTTTCTAAAAACGTTGCAAGATCTCCCTCCCCTGTATTTTCAGTGAGATGTTTAGAAATCCATTCCGCAGACTGAGACTGCGCTCCCCTCACTTCCCATAGTCAGTCTAATCCAATACCTATGGCCTTTCTGGTTTTACAACTGAGTGACTTGGTATTTATGTAGATGCAATCTGAACATTTTGAAGTTGTGAAAAAAATAATATGTCTAAGTGAATCCATGAATACTTGAATTTTCCGTAAGACTACTTCAAGCTGATGAATAGGATAACCAGCCTTCCATTTTGGCAAGGAACTGAGGGATTTCCCTGGATGCAGGACTGTCAGTGCTAAAACCTACAGAGGCCTGGGAAAACATGCAGGGTTGGTCACTGAACCCCTCC
The DNA here is from genome assembly GCF_964194185.1 of Rhinolophus hipposideros. NCBI lineage: Eukaryota > Metazoa > Chordata > Mammalia > Chiroptera > Rhinolophidae > Rhinolophus > Rhinolophus hipposideros. The sequence goes on from NC_138048.1 coordinate 83,905,594, forward strand.
CTCCCCCACAAGAATCCCTAACTCCCTGTTTGGTGACATGTGCTTGCTCTCGCGTGGCCAGACGGGGTCTGTGTGCCATGTGGGAGGCAGGAGACCGATGTGCTGAAAGGAGACACCAAGCATTATTTCAAGACCACAAACTCTTCTATTATCTTCCTCCTGTTCCATTGGCCTCTTACTGTGGGGTAGTGAAGCACCCACACAGGGTTAACCCCTAAAACCCCTGTCCGTTTTTCTTCACCACCACTGTTTCTTTGAGGAGGCTATTCTGGCATGTTTGGGCTCAGAGACGGCTCCTTGTTTTTTTGTTTGCTTTTGTTTGTTTGTTTTGCCTTGTGGCGAATGTCCTAAGGCCTCTTTCCTTCTCAAACCACATTTATTTTCTCCTTTCATCCTCAGATAAGAGAAACTAAAATCAAGCACATACCTTAACTATCAGGCCAAAACACTTCATGATTAAAGAATTTTAACCATCTCAATACAAAATGGGTGCTTTGCCCTTTAGAAATGGAGAACATTGCCTGACCAGCTGCTTCTGCCCTTTGACAATGGAAGCCAAATCTTTATCAGGAAGAAACTCTGCTTTCTTCTTCATTCCATCATGTGCTTTGCTTAGAGCCAGTTTTTAAATGATCAACAGATGAAAAGTCACATTCTTGAGGGAGAACAGAAAAATAGTTTGTACAATAGATTGAAGAAATGAGATTTATCTGTATGAAATCCTCAATCCATGTTTGTTGGTTTGATGAATAAACGAAGACAAAGCAGATTTCTTTAATGATGACAAAGTTTCTAATCGCCTTCACTAAAATGTCGCAAAGATGTATATTGCAGCACTAGGTGTAAAGCTCTGGGTCAAGACTGTAGGGTATATAAGTATAAGTGAAGCAAGACTCTCATCATAATAATAAGCTATAATCACTTAGTAGAAGGTGGTAAGATGAAGAAAGAAAATTACAGAGTAGAGGTAAGACCAGAAGAAGTTACTTCAGGGTACCTTTTCCACAACCACATGGTGAGTCAATCTAACCATAAAATAGAAAGGTGTTGAACATTTGCAGGGAGGACGAGAGGGAAAAAAAAGTGGAGTGAATAAATTCTACAGATCCTGTGTAAAACAGAGTGAGTGCCTATTTGTAAGGAGAACATGGTGGCTCATATTTTGGTTACTTTTAAAAGTTATTTCCAGATTTCATGTGGCCGAGTCTCTATACAGAGTCCATTCAAAAGAAACATGAATGTGTCTTTTGAAGCCTTGAAGATTATTGTTATTGGTATTTTTAAAGAGCCAGTCTAGACACACACCACCTTACAGAAAGCATCCCAGAAATCCTCCTTGGCCATAGTTATTTTCTCCAAAGCTCTGTATTTATGGTGGCTCCTAAAAAAATCTATTTTATTCACTCTGGTCCTTGCAGTGGACCCTCTCCCACTCCTCCTTCACCCCATGGTCTTTTCCCCAGCTGTAAGCGACTGTCAGAATTCCCGTCCTTAATTGCCAGCTTGCCAGACTGCTCTAGGATTCTGGAGCACTTTGTTCTTTCCCCATCCTGGTCTTTCTCGCTTCCCACAGCTCAGACTTCGTAGAGTCTTCTGGGATGTGTTGTTGATCCTTACCTGTGACCATTAAAAAAAGACTGTGAAACATTTCTGGCAAACACATATTTCCACTTTGTTCTACATTCATTGCTGGTTGGATATAATTCTCTCTGGGGACAGCTTGGGTAGCTGGGGGCAGATGAGGCTCAACTTAGAGGAGAAGTGAAGTGGAGGTAAGGGATGAATTCAGGCTGGTGTTCCTTTGGGTCAATCTGCTAGGGACAACTGTGTAAATCAAAATGTGAAACCCTGAGTTCGTCTATGTTAAGATTTGATATAGTTGAATGGCATCCTAAACAAATCTTGTCTTTTCCCCGTGAGGCCAGAGTTATAGCGCTCATATTCAAATTAATTCTTCTTGGCTTCCCACTATCCTCATTCTGTTATCTTGGGCCTTATAGAATGTAGTCATTTCCCTTCACCTTAAAGCTTGATATAGTTGACCCTAGAGAGGTCTGTGTGACTTGTGTGCTAGTGCTCATGTGCTTTGGCTCAGTCTCTGCACTTAGTATCTGCATAGGAGCCTATCCCAAAGAAATGGTTAGAGATGCAGGCAAGTATTTATTTATACCTAATTTAGATTTACTTACAATAGTGAAAAGATGGATACAACCTAAATGTCCCCAAATCAAGAAATGGCTAAAAATTTTTGATAAGTTATATGATGAAATATCATGTATTTGTCAGAATTCTGATATCAGAGAATATTTAATGACACAAAGTATTTCTAATTTAGTTTTAACTAAAGCACAAGTACGAAAAGTCTATTTGAACTATGATATCAATTTTGTGTGTATATATATATATGTACATGTGTGCATACATACAACACACACACAATTTGGTAACCCTGGATAGTAGAAATATAAATATTTATTTATCTTTCTGCATTTTATCATGAACATGTTTATTTTATAATCATAAGCAAATAAATATTATTTGTAAATAAATCAAAAAGAGTAGTTCTTAGCAGAGTAACTGATAAAAAAGTAAGCTGGAACAATCTAAATGGTTAACAATATGGGAGGGTTGAATAAGTGAAGGTGCATTCATCTGTCCCATGCCCTGAGGACTATACGTCCTACCCCTGGCTCCTGCCTCCTGAATGTTAAGGAATGTACTTGGTTTCTCAGGCCTGGAATCACTTCTGCCTGCTCCTCTGCCCTTTCATGCTGCTGCTGCTGGTGATGATATGGCCATTGACCTCTTACCTGCTCATACATGATCCTGCCAGCATTTCTTCCTTGTTTGGAGAACCCCACTCCTGCCACGCAGTTCAGTGGAGGTGTCTCTTGTGCAGCCCACTAGGTGTGGTCCCCAGGCACAGCTTTGCCAATCAGATACTCTCTCTTCAGAATGCCTGCTGGTAATCTTCAGGAGCCATTAGGAAACCTACTATCCAATCTCTGGGATCAAGAGCTGTAAACCAGAGAGTCATGTGACCAGCTTTTTTTCAGGAAAATATCCCTCTTGTTCATATTGGAGAAAATGACGCCAACACACACGAGCAGGGATGAGAGATGACAAATAAAAAAGTCCTAAAGATGGTGATTGAGCCTCTGTATTCAGTAGTGGTGGAACTTTATTTTTTTTACCTCAGTTAATAAATGTTTCTCTTTTACCCCTCCTTTCTCCTTTCCCTTCTTTCCTTCTTATCTCTGTTTTTATTGTTTTTCTATTGTTGATTTTTTTCTTAACCTTCTTTGAGAAAGGGCGCTGTCACTTGTAACTGAAGGAGTTCTAACTCAAACAATTACCATCCTTTAGTCTGGTGACTTGGCTTTTGCAAGAAACCACTTGGTTTTGCATGCCAAGCGAGTCTGGACTATTTCTAGAGAACCTCTTGATTTGGGGGCCATGGCCTTATACAAGCCTTTTCGCTCTCTTTCTGGGCATTTTTCTTTCCTTCTTGGCTGGAAATTTCTTTCCTCCCTACCAGTAAGAGAGTAGGATCAGACATATATCATTTAGCATTTTACAGGCACTAAAAATTGTTTTTCAAAGCATTTTTAATGATATAGCAAAATACTTGTAATATATGACCTCAATTATTTTAAATATGTAATAGCTAGTCATAGAAAATGCTAGCAGGAAATATATCAAAATATAAACAGTGGTTATAATCTGAGCGATAAGATTATGGGTGATTTATATATTACATTTTCTAGTTTTATAAATGGTCATGCAATTATTTTGTGATTAGGAAATAATACAAGTTATTAATATAAATATATAAATTGTAGTACATTCATCTAAAGGGCAATTTTCCAGTCATTAGAAAGAATGTTTTGAAGACTTTCCAGGGACATTGAAAAATGATCATAATAGAACAACTGGGAAGACAGACAAAACTATATATAGCACTGATCTCATTTGTGTTAATTACAGATGTGCAAATAGGTGCATAGGAAATGACTAAAGAAATTGCTTCAAAATATTAATGGAAATTATCTTTGAGTTGTAAGATCACAGTTAATTTTGATCTTTATATGTGTTTGTGTTTTCCAACTTTCAAGATCAGAATTCTCCTTTTATAATCATAATACAATAAAATATTACTTTAGTGGAGAAGAGGTCTGAAAAAGCAACTCTACTTTACTCCCACTCCTTTAATATAGGATACCTTTCTTCCTTTTCCAAGGTCAGGGGCTAAAGTCCCCTCTGTCTTTTCTGGAGGAAGTAGTAGATGAGGGTCCATTTACATTCTGAGCAGAGACCTAGGCCTTGGAAACCTTCACCAAGGGTGGCTCTGCTTTCTTACAGCCAAGTTCTCCTGCTTTATTTCCCAATTCAGTTACGTACACACCACACACATACACACTGACACACACACACACATTTGTTTATTTACAAATAATTAAAGCAGACTATCTCAGAAATGGAGGAGGTGAATCTGGAAATATAGCAAGAGAAAAATACATGTTTATGTAACATATTTTGAATGCAAACCCCGAGTCCTGCACTGTGCTAAACACTTTGTGTACATTTTCTCATTTAATCTTTTCAAAATCCCTATGAAAAAGGTATCATCATTTCCCTTGAATAATAGATTAGCAAAATAGGGTCTCAGAGAGACATGAACTAACTTCCCCAACTTCACACAACCAACAAGTGGTAGAAGTAGAATTTGAACTGAGGCTATTTTACTCTAGGTCTTCTGCTGTTAACCAATATGTATATGACAAACCGTGGTAATATATACCATGAGTTTTGTCTTTCACATTCCCACTAATGTCTTCATAGCTGAAAATTGGTGAAACCCTTGCAAAGGGTGGTAAGGGAAGTTTTCTTCATTGTATAAGATTCATAACTGATGTATAACAGAATAAAGACTTCTTGGGATCAAGGATTTTAAAATTAATTGTAGAAAAAGCTCAACTTATCTGCGGTTGATTGAAGCTCAGACTCTAAATACACAGTGTTCAGCAGTTAAGTGGGTACTTTTAGATATTTCTGCTCCTTCCATCTCCCGAATAGATCTGTGTAAGAAAAGAAGACAAGAAGTATGTTCTCTAAGGTGCTCTCTGGAAGGCTCTGAATACACTTCCAGTCGCCTCTCACTTTGTTCTGTGTTGCTGGGGTATGAAGCAGTCTAAAGATCACCTCAGTTTTTGTTAGTTAGGGAGCAACACTGAATTGAAGACTTACCCAGAAAAGATATCTTGATTTTTCCAAAATTATTGCCAGTGTCATATTACTTCCTGAGGTCTCTGGTTGGAACCACGTGGTTTTACTCTTTGACTTTTTCATATCCACGTGAGTGGGCAAAGCTACCCGAAGAAGCAGGGAGAGGCAGTGGTCAGTGCAGGACCACAGAAGGAAGGTCAGAGAGATGGGAGGACAACCAGGGGCCCCTCTAGGTTCATTGGAGACCAGAAGGGCAGATATTCAGTGGTGCTAAATGCTGAAGATAGCTTAGGGGGTTACCAACTGAGGAAAAACGGTTGGACTTGGCCATTTAGTAGCCTGTTTCTGGAGTAGATTCAGGAGAGATGCAGGAATAGAAATCAGGTTGTAACATGGTTACGAGTGAGTGGGAATTGAGAAGCTGAGTCAACCCCAATATATTCTTTCTTTGGCAGTGAAGGGCAGGTAGGAAGTTTGAGCATGTCGCGGAGTTGAGGGAAAGCGTACACACGTGTTTTTGTCTGGTGTGTGTGTGTGTGTGTGTGTGTGTGTGCATGCGCATGAGTTGAAAATGAGAAAGCCGAAGAAGTTTATAAATGGAGCAGGAGGCAACACATCAAGAGAGAAGAGAAGGGAGAAGAGAGCTTACTCTGTTCCAGGTACAGTGCTAGGGCCTCAAATTATTTGTTTCATTTAATGTGTACAGCAACCTTGGGAGGAAAGTGAAGCTCAGAGAAGGTGAGTAATTTCCCCAAGATCACACAGCTATTGCTCTGGCAGAGAAAACAGACAGATCTTTCTGACTTTAAAGACTATAAGTTCTATGCATGGAAGAAAGTGGAAAGAGAGAAGAATATTTAGTATACAAAGGTCCTAGAGGAGGTGGTTGGAGATGGAATAAAAAATGGGTTAGTAAGACAGAGGGACATACCTACCCCAGATGCAAAAGAAGATGGAATCAAAAAATACTGTAGAAGGGATTACAACTTAATTTTGTATTTTCTGGATAAAAATAGCCTAGGTAGCTGGTGTAAATTGTTCAAATTGATTCCTAGGAGAGACCACTGATGATTTCATTGAACTTCCAATGACAGATGTGTATTATCTTTTCTGTGTCTGGTTTTGATCACCCCCCAAATGATCTCAAATCATATACTGTGCCATTGCATGACTGTGGACTAATACAGCTCTTCCTTTTACTAGAATTTCCTTTCTTGTCTATATGTGAGATGTATGGAAATGGACATGACTAGTTTATTGGCAAACCAAATGAAATAAATACTGTGATGAATGAATTTTATTCAAGAATTTGGTCTTACGATTTTTGTATACTAAGTTATTGTTGGAGCATGTGAAATAGAAAAATTTTTAAATAAAGACCCCTAATAATTAATTAGATGAGTAACAAATTACAACTGAGCTTTTGTATCATCTAAGCCATTCCAGTTGAAATCTATGACCTACTTTATCTTATATTCTGTTGCCATAGTGCTTAGGTTAAACATGTAACTAAAGATTTATTTCCAGTGCAAGTCTGAATTTTTATTGTGCCCTGCAGTACTGCATGGATGATGCATGTGTGACAAGTCTCATATTTAGAAGATTCCAGAGGGAGTTTTGAGAGTTAAAGTATTATCACCCCCATCAGTGGTTATTAAGATAATATATTTTCTGTAGATGTGTATCATTTTCTTAAAACAGTGACTTCATGAATATCCTTAGGCACAAAAGAAGCAGACTTTTCGATTGCTTCAGAAGCAGGCTGCAGTTCCCCGAAAAGGAAAACAATATTTATCTTTGAAAGCATAAGCTTAGAGCTCAAAGACAAATTTTGTCCTTGAAATGTTTTAATGCCTCATTTGGTTTAAAAATCAATTCCATAGTAAAGTGTGCATTTTGCATTCTCAAGACCTTATCATTATAAAAAAATTACCCAGCTGGCAAACACCTCCTATCAATGGCGGGGTTGTTTTTGGTGGCATGGAAAGAAGTGACCTGACTAAGTCTAAGGGCCAACATTCTGCAGCATTCTCTGCAAAAGGGCACATTTCTTGCTGAAAGGTAAAGTTTTTTTCATTACATCTGTGGTATAGGAATTTGTAATAAGAAATATATATTTGATCTTGGTCACTTTTCCTGCACAGAGCTACAAAAACCCTTGGGATTTCCTAAGTGTAAAGAGTGAGAAGGTGTCTTTTATTATGCTAATGAGTTCACTTTTGGAAAGCCCCTGGGTAATTTAAGGATGGGTGCTGGTTGCCGGGGGAACCAATCAGGATTAGGTGGTTGGAACTCTCATTCCCACCCTCTGACTTCCAGGGAGAGGAGAAAGGCTCGAGGTTGAATGGATCAGAATTGATTGAATTTTTGAGACAAAAATTCAGTGTTGGTCAGCTTCCAAAGAGAATTGAGTTAATTGCTCAGTGGTGTGGAAAAAACACACAACCTTAAATTGTTTTCTATATTGCATGCATTTAACTCTGTGTAAATTTGGGAGTTTATGGGAGCAGATTAAATCCCAAGTGTGTTCTGTTTGGTTTACCAGGTCTGACAATTAAGTTCAAGAACTTGTTGCAAAGATGTTGCTAACCTCTTATCAGAGGGATTATTCATTATGAATTTGTACCAAATGGACAAACTGTTAACCAAGTTTACTATTTGGAAATGCTGAAAAGGCTGCGTGGAAAAGTTAGATGACCTGAACTTTTTGCCAACAATTCATGGCTCTTGCATCACGACAATGCACCAGCTCACAGGGCACTGTCTGTGAGGGAGTTTTTAGCCAACAAACAAATAACTGCATTAGAACACCCACCCTACTCACCTGATCTGGCCCCCAATGACTTCTTTCTATATCCAAAGATAAAGGAAATATTGAAAGGAAGACATTTTGATGACATTCAGGACATCAAGAGTAATACGGTTACAGCTCTGATGGTGATTCTAGAAAAAAAGAGTTCCAAAATTGCTTTGAAGGGTGGACTGGGCACTGGTGACTGTGCATAGCTTCTCAAGGGGAGTACTTTGAAGGTGACTGAAGAGATATTCAGCAATGAGGTATGTAGCACTTTTTCTTGGATGAGTTTGCGAACTTAATTGTCCAAACTCGTACACAGTATTTATTGTTGATTCTACCTATTTAGTCTATCTCAGTTTTAAGTGTCTTTTGGCAAAGGTGAACTTTTCAATTATATTGACCTCCTACTATCTCATGTCCTATACTGGGCACAATTCATTCATTGCAGTCATTATAGAAGGGAAAGAATTGATTTCTTTCTACTCGATTCTGAACACATCTTTGGGTTTTTTCACCTTAAATGTATGGAGTTTTCCACACATTTAATTTTTGGTGATCACTGACTGTGTAGCCTACAGTTTAATTCAATTTCTGAGACTAACTGCCAGGAGTTAGCACAAACCCCATAGCTTAATGGCTTAGTCCCACAAGACTATCCCCCACTTCAGATACAATTGCAAGTCCCAAGTTGTCATTTGTGCTCTGACCAACAGGCTATAAATTGGTGGTTCTTATGGCCCCCTCCTTGGGTTTGATAATTTACAAGAACAGCTAAAAAAAACTCAGGAAAGTGCTTTTGTTACTATTGCTGGTTTATTATAAAGGATACAACTATGGACAAAAAAGGAGCCCCATAATAAATCTGACAAGTCTAGTGACCGAAAGTAACCTTAAGGTGTGATCTGATAATGAATTCCTAATTCAGCAGGTCATGGTGAGTATAGCTTCCTTAGTAAAAAGTTAATCTTTACCTTAATCGAGCCCTATCCTCTTTTCTTATGCATCTAGGATAATGTACCTTTGAAATGCCAGAATAATCCTCTTTTCCAAATCCCTTGGAGACATAACCAGAGCACATGACCCCAAAACTCCTCATTGTTATCATATTGCCCAAATACCATCACTAGTTACTGTAAATGTTAATTATTAACTATCCTGTAACTTCCAATGTGAAAGAAGTATATATCTCTCCATTTTACTTTTTATCTAATCTGAGAGAATTCCCCACTGCTTTCTCCTACCCTCTTAATTGATCACCAATGGATTTCATGTAACCTACCTAAGTTTACTCCTTTGATTCTAAATGTATGAAGAGAACTGCAAAATTGCTATTCTCTGGAGTATTTTCTCGATCTTCTGAGATTGAGATGCTACTGGGCATGTTTTCAGTTTGGCTCAATTAAACTCTAACTAAAAACTCTTTTAAAATTTTTCTATAAGATTGGAGTTTCTTTCATTGACACTTTACTAATCGCGTACCTCAGTTTCTTCATCTGATAAATGGTGATATAATGACACATATTGCTTAATGTTGCTGCAAGGATTAAATTAGGTGACATACGTGAAGGGCAAATCATAGAGCAGGACATGTAAAAAAATTCAATAAATTTTGCTTCTTATAATTATCATGACTATTTGGATACTTCCAAAGGTCTAGCATAGTACCTTTCAGGTAGTAGCTTTTCAATAAGTATTTGAATGAATATGTGAACCAATGAATTAATCATACACCAGTGCCTAAAATATGTAGTTTGACAGAGTAAATCATCTTTCAGGTAGGACTTTAAAGTATTATACCTAGAGACTAACATAAGTGTTTCATCTTACAAAAACTTATTTCCATAATGAGATTTGCATTTCAAATGGGCTTTATAACAGGAACTTCCACACTAGCCCTGGATGAGTCATTTATTATTCTTCATAAGGTCCGAGTGAAGAGCTAGCAGTGGTTTTCTTTATTGTCTAGGCAACTTGCAGTGTCTGCCACAGAAAGGTAAATTAATTTATAACTTGCCAGATTTCCTTCCACAAAGCTATCAGCAGTAGATGAAAGAAATTTGTTATCCATATCCCTGACAGCAATAAACATTATTGCTCTAAATTCCTTCTCTCTCTCTCTCTCTCTCTCCAATCTGATAAGTGTAAAGTGAGATAATGGAAATGTTAAGCCTGAATTTCACAGATTAGGAACAGGCTGGTATGGAATCAAGTCCATCTGGTTACTTCATGGAGTTGAACTCTGTTGAAATAGGCAAAATATATTGCAAATCTTTGTGGATATAAACTGTTGTCTATTCTTCCTTTTGTTTTTTAGCACATTTACTTTGCTTTGTCTTGCATTTACTTTGCTCGTCCAATGTGCCATGGCCATATATGGCCATATATAAGTGCTCCTTAGGTCTTGCTGCTTTTCAAAAGGAACAAGATAATATTTGATGTAAGAAAACATTGCTCCAGTATTTCAAGTGTACACCTTCATAATCTTCATTGTAACAATCACCAAAAAACCTTCTCTGATATAAGCATCATTGCTTATCATGTTTCTTTAACTTATCCCTATAAAATTTTTAAGTACCTACTATTTTAGATTCTCTCTGCTTCTATTTACTATCTTAGGTTTTTATTCTTGGTTTACAAAATATATTAATTGTTTTCAGCTCCTTTTGATCACTTCAATTTTAACACTTTTATCTACTTAACATTTCACACTTTTATCTTTCCTATTTTATTTGTTTAAATACTTTTTCCTCAGGTATAATATTTTTTTAAACCATTGTTATTTGTTATTTTCTTCCTCTTTTTCTTTTAAATATCCTGATGATTTTTTGGTCCCATTTGATATTATAGTTTTGGGTTTTTTCCTTTTATCTTCTTTTTATATACTTGGTTTACAAATAGTAGCAGGAAATCTAGTTATAGTGACAGGGCCAAACGGTTTTGCTGATGAATTGGTTATAGATGGAAAGGGAACGAAAGGAATTAGCGCTGAAAGCTAGTATTTCAGTCAGAGTAAATGGATGAAAAAGGGAGTGATTTCTTAAGACAGGAGTATGTTGGAAGAAAAAATAAGAATTTCTTGTATCAGCATCACCATATAAGAAAAAGTATTTTAACATAAAAAAAGATGTAAATGCAGATATATTTAAATGAATACTTTTAGTTTCTGAAAAATTCACTAGTCTGTTTTTTAATTTCTCATTTTGCAGTGAATTGGTGAAAACCTCTGGCATTTGGGAATACTTGCTGTAGATAATGGAAGGATTTACAGTTCAGGAAAACTCACTGTGGTACCTACATAGAGATTAGGCTGAAAAGAACAATGCCATTAGAATGGAAGCTGTGGAGGTGTATTACAATTTGGATAAGGTGAGGGAGAAAGATCTATAAATCTGATGATGGGGAAGCTGAAGGTTGAGGAAGTTTGGTCTGAGGTCAGTGATATAGATGAAAAAGCTTTTGCTGAGAAGTGAAGTGGTTGAGGGTTATTCTTTGAGATAATTTGACGAGGCAAAATGGTGTCTAGTTGTTTTAATAGGCACGTTCAATATTTTGAGCTTCGAGGAGGCCTGTGCAGCCAACGTGTTGCCTTCACTTAGTATTATGTTTAGTTTAGCATGTCTTTGGAGACCACATGAGTTTAAAGATTTAGTTGAAATAAAAGTAATAAAATAACAGTAATTTGTAAATGTACTAAGACACATGTTAAATATTATCTTCGTTAATGAGACCATGAGTTCCTTAAAAGCAAAAGTGCCTTCTTTTTCGTACAAAGGTAAAGGCTGTCTTTTGGTGAAAACAGCCCACAGGGGAGACCAGCCCCGCGGGGCTCCCATTCTCAGGTTCTTCACCTACAAAATGAGCCAATGATATACATAGAATTTTTGAGGCCATTTAATGTAATGATGGATGTGCGAAGGAGAAGGGACTCGACTCGTATTAGCTATTTTTCTTTTTCCTCTTCCTCCTCCTCTGCCCCGGTCTTGGGGACACACCGAGGGTACTAACCATATGCTCGTGGAATGAATGACTGTATACCTCGGAGCCAAAAGGTTTTATTTTGGAATTCCAAACTGGGAAAGCGAGAGTTCGTCAGCATCCGTGAAACGGAATCTCAACAAAGTGTTCTTCACGTGAAACACAAAACTACAAATCCCAGCCTTCTTCTGGAAGAAGTCAAGCGGCTCACCAAGAATGCGGAAGTCTGGCCTGCTCGCCCAATCACGCCGGGGAGCTCATGTTGCGGCGCCAACCTGGCCAATCCTGGGGAAGCTTGCTCCGCGCCGCCGCGTGAGTGCCGCCTTCGCGCGCAGCGCTGACGGGTCGTTGGCGGATACGGCGGCCGTGGGGGCGGGGCCAACGCGTCTGCGGGTCGTCGCGCCGTCTGGGCCGTCTAAGCGCCTGGCTTTTGCTCCACCATGGCTCCCAAAGGCGGTTCCAAGCAGCAGTCCGAAGAGGACCTGCTCCTTCAGGATTTCAGCCGTAACCTGTCGGCCAAGTCCTCAGCGCTCTTCTTCGGGAACGCCTTCATCGTGTCCGCCATCCCCATCTGTGAGTGCTGGGAGTAGGCGGGCGGGGGAGGCCGCGCGCGCGCGGGCAGGTCACGCAGGACGGGGACGTGGCAGGGCCGGGCGGACCCGTGAGAGCGAGCGCTGGGTCCTCGGTTCGCTCTCTCGCTCAGGGAAGCGCGTAGCCTCCAGGGGCCTCAGTGCCCTCGTTGGGGATGGCGGTGGGGGCATCCCAGGAGAGTCACTTTGGCGCTTTTTAAAAGCACGCGTGATCCCGCGTCCCGGCCCCGGAGATGGTGAGTCACTAGTGCTGGGATGACAGCCCCGATGTGTGTTTAAAGAAGCACCCCGGTTACGGTCTGGCGCGCACACCCCTGCGCATAGCTTGCTGCTTTTTTCCTACACACCCGCAGTTTGCCGCTGCGAGATCTTCAACTTGGAGCATTACCTCTTTCGGGAAATAATGAATTCCCAGAGGGAGAGGGTCCCCTGACCACTCACACTGAACTGGAAGGTGGACCGCTTCTCAGCGCCGAGCATCACCTTCCCCATTCGATGAGAAGTCAGACCACTGCCCAGGACCAGCGCTTTACCGTTTTAAACGTGAATGAGTCGATGAGGGCCGTTCTCACTTGGGTGGCAGAACTTGGCAGACGCGGCCCACGTGGTCTGTACAGCTCGTGGTCCCCCCAATTGATTGGCATTTCCCGGCTCGTTGCCGCGATGTGGGGCGGTCAAAGCCAGACTTGTTTTCTCTTTCGGCCTCGTAGAACCCATTGTGAAAAGAACGCGGGTCGAAGCCCTTACGGCCCTGAACCCGCCCTGAGCTCTGCCTGGATTTCAGGCAACAGCCACGTCAGCATGTACACTGGGGTGCAGGGCTGCACGTGGCCCTCTGGCATGGCCTGCAGGCAGCACACAGCGCCCCGATGAATGAAATTGGAAGTCTGACTTGTGGTTCTGTTGAGCCAGGTCTCATTTTAGAAGAAGCGGAAATCGCCTATGGACTAGTTAATCGGAAGGTTGTGTTTTTCAAGCGCTCTGAGCTGGGAAGGCTGGAGACCGTGTTTTACTTGACCTCCCGCTTCTGAAGGTCCTCATCTACTACGTTGGAATCCCCAACCTGGGCTGTATTTTAACCAGGCTTAGCTGTAATTATCTCAGCAGGCCTTTGTAACGCGGTGGTAACGTTTTGTTCCTTTTCTGTACCCCCTCCCCCCTTATCTTAATTCAGGGTTATATTGGCGAATATGGCATATGGACCTTATTCAGTCTGCTGTGCTGTACAGTGTGATGACCCTAGTCAGCACTTACTTGGTAGCCTTTGCCTACAAAAATGTGAAATTTGTTCTCAAGCACAAGTAAGTATGTTTCTCAAGTGAAAGTGTGTTATATTTTTATATAGTAGTAGAGTGTGTGTGTGTGTGTGTGTGTGTGTGTGTGTGTGTGAGAGAAAGATGGTGGTGGTTTGGTTTCAGTAAGCATTTGAGATGACATATTTCTGTTTGGGGGAAAGCCACCTTAATGCTATAAAGAATTAACTAACTGAAGCAGAGACAGTGCTTCTGACACTGCTATGCAAGTAGGTTTTGAAGGTGGAATTAGAACACTTAAGTTCTATCCTATATCATGGAGTTTAATCAGAAAAACAAACTCACCAATTAAATGAACAATTCAGAAGCAAATGGAAATCTTTCTGGAAAGATTTGTTCTGGGTTGTCCATGTTCTATTTTTAGATATGAAAGAAGTAGTCTTTTTTTTTTTTGGTTATTATTAAACTCTGACATTTTTAATGCTAATTACATTTTTTTCTTATGAGTATGAAAATGTAAAAGATTACCATGTTTCCTCTATTTCAAGATCACACATATTATAAAATATATCATTATTGAAATGATAGCTTTTGGAGAAGAAACCCAAGCCTCACAACTAAATTTATACATTAATTATAAGCAATTATATATTCTGGTTTCATAAGGTTAAAATGTGGAGGCAACAGCCTAAACTTAAGGAAAGATGGTAACATTTGTTATGTCAGAGTGCCATGATCCCCGTGGGAAGCAGGTGTAAATTAATGTTTAATTGAAAATGGTGTCTTTCGAAATTGCTGTCATGCACACTTTGCTCTCTGATTTAGGATAGCAGGATTTTTCTCTGCTTCCTTATTGGAGCCTTGATGGTGCTGTTTCTGTGGAAGTACTTTCTTAAAGGCAGTTGGAATATTGCTGAGACTCAAAGTACCAGCATGCTTTGTGTACGCTTTGTCTTTCCATTCCCATAGTTCCCACTCTAGTTTGGACACTGTGTTTGCTTGGATTGTTGTAGCAGTCTCCATCTAGTCTCTTAAAAATAAAAACTTAGGTCCCACCCTGCCATGCACTGCATATATAAAGCACATTATACTCTCTGTAATTCTTACATCATTCAGGAGTTATTGTTTTATGGGATGAAGAACGTGTATTTATCGTTATCTGCCATCCTTTTTATCATGTCACTCTCTTACTTAAAACTCACCGTGCTGTTCTCTTTTCTAAGCGTATTAAAGCCAAATTCTTCCAGCCCCTGGAATATAAATCATCTGCCTCCTACCGGTGTGGCTTCATCTTTCAGGGTTGGACATTAGCTCTTCTTACTCAGCCTTCTTGTCATCCTTTGAAAGCTGTCTTATACCTGCCCTCATTTAGGCTTGTCTCCCTTCCTTTCCATTCTTCCATGTCTGTCATTTCGAGACCTAGGAAGTTTTTCCAGAGAAATCCTTCCTAAATCTGTTGTCCCTGTGTTAGGCTCTTTCTGGTGACAGGGCATAGAAACACGTTGAGGTGATCTCCGTTAAAGGGGTTTTATTGTAAGGAGACCAGAATAGCCTCAGTGGCTGAAAGGCGCCTCAGCAGCTTCTCCACTGCTATTCTGGCCCCATGGGAGCTCAGGTGGTGTGTGCGAGGCTGCGGTTCTGCTAGACCAGTAGGGTGACCGGGTGGGTCATCTTTGTCATCTTTCTGCTTGTCAGCCCCTCCTCACCAACTGCCATTCCAGGCTTCAGCCCATCTCAGCCTCTGCTGGTCTGGGCTATCTTTCTTGTGAGGGAGGCATGGCCAGCGATGGAGAGTGAAGCTCTCAGAAGTGGGCGTTCAGCACAACTCATCCTTTGTGAGCCCCTTGGAACTCAGTCCCTTTGGGACTTTGTCGTTGTTCACTTGTTCTGCATGTCATGTTTCATTCACCATTTGGAATCAAATCATGTTCATTTTACATTCTCGTTTCTGCTTTAGGCTTTTTGAGGGCAACTGGCCTGTCTTTTGCTTTATATCCCTTACAATAGTTAATGATATATTTAGTTCAGGAAAAATTTCAATGAGTTACTGATTTAATAGATTCTCAAAGTGGAATTTTTTTTTAGCCATAGTTTTGGTTTTATATTAAATATTGCCGCTGACATCGAAACTCGTAAGAATTGCAAGAACATTAAGAGTCAGAGAGCAGGGGAGAAGCTGCTGGGTGTGCTTAGGTAGTAGACGGAAGATGACTTCACAGTGGACAGTCTGCATTCCAGTCCCAGTTCTGCGGCTCTTAAATCTATAACCTCGGGCATATATTTTATCTTTCTAGACTCAGGTTCCTGAGCTGTCAAATGGGGTGACTAATGGTACCTTATAAGATGGTGAGGATTAAATGTAAGATGTGTGATGTGATAAGCATAGTGTCTGGCATATAGTAAATGTTTATGTGCAGTGTTGGAGAGCTTAGGGGGTGAGAGAGCCCTTAGGAATTCTTTTTTAAAGATGGCATGAGTTAATATTTGCAAAGATGTGTTTATTTTAAGAAATTAGATCTTATTTTTGTTTTTTGTTTTTTATTTTGGAAAGTTTCTGACACACTGATATAAAAAAAAATAGTAGGAGAAAAACAGTTGATTTTTGTGGGTTATCTCATTTGGCTGGGTCACTGGAGTGGCCTCTGTTGTTTTAGAGCATTCAGTGCCCAGTGAGGTTTATTTTCTAAGAGCCCTAAGACGGAGGGTAGGGTTTCTTCTTGAGTTGTAATAATCTTACTGTGTGGTTATTGAATATAGAGTTTTAGACCGAGAAGAGAAATTAACTATTTATCTGGTTCAGTCTTCAGAAAGATTTGTCATGTGGACAGATGATTGACTATTTGTCCTGGATGCTTAGAGATAATCAACTCTTTTGAAAATAGCTTATTCCTGTGTCCTAGCATCCTGATGGGGGGGTGTATGTATGTGTATTATCCCCCTTCTGCTCAGCTAAGAAAGGTTTCTGCTGTAAAGCCTGTCCATTTCTTTTTAATTGGCCTTGCTTAGAAAAAAGTGGTCCCATGGTCCCATGTTCAGAAACACTGAGTACCTGGACTACTAGACAGGTTCAGAAATAAGAGTCTGCCCTTCGGAGTAGAACTTTTACAAAATGAATCATGTGAAGTTGGATTTTTGGAAGAAAAAGTACATTATGGTGTCCTAAAGTATCTCTTAGAAAGACAGCGGTCTGCTCCCTTAGCTGCATTTTCTTTAGGTTTCAGAACTTAATTTCCTTTTATTTATTTTTCTTAGTTATTAATTTTCCTCCCTCTAGTTATCAATTTGTGGAAGAAATACATTACTTGAAGCTGACCAAAGGTTTTCTTTTTAACAGTGTTGATTCTAACTTGGTTCTTGAGTGAGAGCTAGAGATGGAGACATAAGTAAAACTAGACAAAATTTGTGCTTGATTTGTATCCCAGAAACTCTGCTGGTTAGAAAGTTTGAAAACTATTGCCTTAAGTGATCGTGGGCTTTCTTCTGAGGAATCCATCCTGATTTCTCCAGTTTTCCTTGGTATATCTAGTCATGAGGGATTGATTAATTGAACATAAAATGAATAGATTTCTATCTCTGTGTTCTACATCCTGTTGCCTTCAATACATCTCAGTATCGTGTTGAATGTTTTCATAGTGGGACTATGTAGGTAATTGTTATATGCTGCTTTTTATCAGTTCTGACTTTTTATGTTTACGGCTAATCACTTTCTCTATTGTGAGAAATACATCATGTTGCATTTAAATGTCATAATCTTTAGGAGGCTTTCTGTATTTCATCAGTTTAAATTTTATTCTCTTTCACTAGCAACCCCATGTGGTAAAATTCACCATATAGATTTTTTGATGAGTATGCATTTAATTATTTTTCTTTATCTGACTTGGCACTGAAGACTCTGATCTGATATCTTGGATATCACTTCCAGCCTTCTCTGGCTGATTCCATATTATCTTTTGGTGCAATCCTCATACCAATGGTTCATTGAACTAAAAGTGGTGTGGTCAATCTCTGATCATATGGTATTATTTCCTTTTATCAAAATCGTCTTTTGGAGTGCAATTAAAAACATTACTTCAAAAAAAAAAAAAACATTACTTCAAGATATAGCTGTTAATTTCCCTTTGTTTTTTAAGCCTGGTTTTCTTTCCTGTTATGATATTATGTATTTCTTTCCTGTTATTACTGGAATTGAAATCATATCATTTGTTAATGTCTTGTCAAATTTATTTGTTGAATAGTTAAATTATAGGCTGAGACAAAATGGATTTACAGTAATTCATAGCTAAATTGTGCTAATAGCATTTGACTTTTATTTCCCTATTACATATCTAAACTTTGGAAAATTCTCCCTTTTAAGCAGATATCAAAACTCATAACTAACAAACCCCATCTTGGAAGTTTCTTGAGCTTGCTCTCTTGGCTAGTACAGTGTAATAAACTTGGAACTTGCTGTTCAGTTTATTTTTTTTGAAATATAAAGTATCATACAGTTGCCAATACAACAGATGAGTACAGAGTGTTTCTGAGAGAGTGTGGTGTTCACTCCTGGAGTATGTGGAAACTTTTTTTTCTTTTCCTTCCAGAGTAGCACAGAAGAGGGAAGATGCTGTTTCCAAAGAAGTGACTCGGAAACTTTCTGAAGCTGATAATAGAAAGATGTCTCGCAAGGAAAAAGATGAAAGGTTTGACTCATTTAAAGTGTTTGGAGTAATCATAAAAGAGGATACTTTGTACAAAATAAGTTTTTGATTTCTGCTTAGAGAATGAATATTGAAATTGAGGCAAATGTTAGTATTGTAGAATATGCAATAATGGGAATAACAACTGACTGTGAGTTTTTATTACTACCAGATACTTTTCTTTGTGCTGTACACAGTTCATTTATTTCTCTAAAGAGCCCTATGAGGTCTGTACTGTTGTTATCTCCATTTTACACCTCAGGAAACTGAGGTACAGAAAGCGTTGGTAAGTTGCCCAGGCCTGTAGATTCGTGTGTGGTAAAGCCACTATAAGAACGTAGTCATTCTGGCTTCAGAGCTTGTACTCAACTGCTCTGCTGTAGAGCTTTGTCCGGTGCCGGTTCTGCCACTTGATAGCTGTGTGACCTTGAGCATATCATCTAACCCCTCTGGGTCTGAAAAGTTTTCATTGTGTTGTGTGTTAGCATTTTTAGGTGGTGGTACTTCTGTTCCTGAGCTTCCCTGTGGACGTCCAGTCTGGGTTATCTGCTTTGGCTGGGAAAAAGAAAACTCAAGTTTGTTTCCTGTTGCCAGTCCTGTGCCACATTTGTTAGCCCTAGCCCCCACCCCACCCCCATACCCCCAAGTTTTCCCGTTAACTGCTCTTGGAAGGCTTTGCAAATAGTCTATCATCTGAGTAGCAGAAGCCTCTGAGTGATTGAGTAAACTTGTGCTTGAGAGTTGCCAGATGGTTTAATAGAGTCATGAGTCGAGGTTGTTTTCATGGATCTTAAGTTTCAGTATCTACAACGTGGTTTGCAAAATGGAATTTTTATCCCACTTTGCTCCAGAAAGACTTTGTGGGGACTTGCAATATTAAAGTGCATATAAAACAAAGCAGTACAATTTTAAAAGATCACAAACCATTTAAAAATAAGAAAAGGTGGCCTCAGAATAAGTTATAGCAATTGAGCACTAAACTTAGCTCTGAGCTTCCAAGTGTCAGGGGAAGCATCTGAGGTCATACAGCTTTTGTTGTCCAATGAGAAGCGCATGCAGATCCTTCTGAAAAGAAACTTTCCTGGCACTGATTATTGGAAGGACTTTATCAAGTGGTTCCTTATTTAAGGGACACTGAGTAACTTAATGAACAATGTCTTTAGTAGTAGTTTTGCAAAGGCACCAAGACATTATTGAAATGGTTGTCTCCTATGGATCCTTTATAAAACTGAAGGCACAATGTTAAAAACATGACAATGAAGACCTTTCTTCTGGGAGCAGCTTCGATGAGGTCTGGCTGTATAGCTTTCTGATTGCGAATTTTTGCATAGGAATAGAGGTTAGCTAATCTAGAACACTTAAACAAAAATCTTTTCATTGAGTTATAACACTTATTAGAATAGTGGTTCTTAAACTGCAGTGCACATCATAATTACCCAGTTTCAGAATGCTTGTTATAGCTCTTGTAGGTTTTAGGCGATTAATTATATTAGAGATGGTAAGTGGGTCTCATCCCATTGCGGACTTGCCTGCTTTGGTCTGCTACTTGTTCTTGATCCTGGGATGTATCTCAGCATCTTTCTTGCTCGGTATTCAGGTAGTCACTACTAATCAGAATCGGAATGGGAAGTGAAATCTCTTTGTCATTGGCTGGACCACATACTTCAAAGTAGGATGAAGTGGAGGTTTTATTGATACATAAAATGCAGAGTGTCAGATTATAAAATTTCTGTTCTTGTCATCAGTAGAAATTTGTGCTATTAGTATTTCTCTCACAAAGCCACACTGGATTCAATTGTACCCATGTCTGTACTCATGTTTGACTCTTAGAACTGGGACTAATACTCCCATTACATGCCGATATTTTTCTCGAAGGATAAGTTGCTTCCAAGAGGTATGATTTAGGAGAAGGCTTATCAGCACATCGTTGCCTACATGCATATCTATCAAAGCTCCATCTGCACTCACTCTGAATATGTCTTCCATGCCACTGTGAAACTGCTTTGCCACCCATTCAAGGATGGGAATGAGCAGAGGAAAATCAGAGATTCGTTGACGCTTGTCTTGTCCCAGAGTGTGAGTGGTATTTCCCTTTGACTTACCAATGGTCTATCAGTTAGCATTATCTGATTGTAACAGTTGTTGAGTTTGGTCTCAACTTTTCCTTTGTTGTAGGAAGTGCTCCTTGGAAAAATGACTCTTTCGGAAGTGCTCTTCCAAACTAGACTTTCTGTCAGTGAAGCTTTGGCAGAACCATTGCTGATGAGGCCATTTGTGGGTCTTAAAGTTTTTCATGAACCAGGATATGAGTGGACTAGAAAAAGTTATGAAAGCCGTTAGTCCTGATTGTGTACACACGGTCGTCTTGGGAGCTGGCGTGACCTAAATGATTGAGCTGAGTCTTTCTTCAAAGAATTGAAGAAAGGGCATGACAGGGAGTTAGGAAGAAGTGCCGTGTGGGAGGTGGGATGATGTAATTATTCATAGTAAAGGCAGGCTAGTAGCCTGTTTAAGGAACCTGTCTCCATGGGTCCTGTGCCAGAGTCTTCAAAACAGGCAGTTGTTCTGAGTGTTTTCTAGCATTAGACTGTGTTGGAACTATGCATTTTCTGAGTTGGTATTTTCTTTGATCAATGTTAGAATGGTATAGTGTATTTCTTCCAATTTCAAGTCATACATATTTTTAGAACTTACTTTTAAACTTCTCTGAAATCAGAAGCTATTTTATAGTGGATGGCTGCATTGAATGTAATATTGTACTGTACTTCTCCTAAACTCCTAGCACCGCATTTCCCTGAAAATAAGAGCTAGCCGGCCCATCAGCTCTAATACATCTTTTGGAGCAAAAATTCATATGAGACCTGGTCTTACTTTACTATAAGACTTATTTTCTTATTTTGGGGGAAACACAGTAAATTGAAGATTTAGTAAATTAATGGTATCCACAGAATAAAAAAATATGGCCTATATGTTAAAAGCCACAGATTTGTTATGATGGAGATGAGGTGCTAATACACTTTATTTAGCTCCTTTACAGCCACTATGGTTGACTTTGGATTTGAACATTTGGTGAATAAAATGTGGCAGTTTCCAATGACATTAGCCATAGTGCTGTCCATAGGATTGGTAAAGGGTATCATCTGGCCCCAGAGTCGTGTATCTTTTTGGGGGGACGAAGCATCAGTGGCAGTGGCTTTCAGCCTTTTTGGTAATGACCCACAGTAAAAGAATACATATTTTACCTTTTTACCAAATATACTTATACATACACACATGCAAATGTTTCGCAAAACAGTAATTACCCTACTGTGAGTAGGGTAATCAAGTACTCGATACGTTTCTATGCTTAAAAAATTTGTATTTTTAAAAAATGCTGGTCTCACCCCATTGTTATTTTCCCTGAGCATAGGATCCACTTAACTTATTTCACTTTCCACCAATGGATCACAACTTAC
This sequence comes from Rhinolophus hipposideros, assembly GCF_964194185.1. Taxonomy (NCBI): domain Eukaryota; kingdom Metazoa; phylum Chordata; class Mammalia; order Chiroptera; family Rhinolophidae; genus Rhinolophus; species Rhinolophus hipposideros. Next base: position 83,927,566 of record NC_138048.1, read on the forward strand.
TCTTTTAAAAACTGCTTTACAGAGTTAATTACCCAAGAGGAATAAAGTATTCACAGGTACCCTGGAACTTCTTCCTGTTGCCCATGTGAAGAGGTCAAAGGAAAGGTTGATAAAGTACTACCAGTAAATTAATCAAGTAGCATAATGGGTTAAATAAAAAGTAAATGGATTTTACAAAATTAAAAAAATCCTCCTAATGATCAATCCTCCTAATGATATTCTTTGTTTGACTTAAGTAAAGAGGGCTAAAGATAGTCACAGACAGGTCTTCTTTTGTGAGACCACAACTAGGTTTTGTCCTTGGGATTGTCTTAAGGTTTAATATTTTAGGGTGAAATCTGTAGGCTGGAGAGAGCCTCAGGCCAGACAACAGCCCAGGAAGCTGTCTTAGCTGCTGATCATCGAGTTTGTTGTAGGTGAGGAACTAGAGAGAGATGTCTGCTTTGGCTGCTAATGAAACAAAGCGAACTGCAGTTACTTACTTTTCCCCAGGCAGTCACGGCTTCGGATGAAAAGAAGATAACATACCCAGCCACTGTTTTCTTCAGCATCAATGGACGGAAATACCTTTTCAGGAGAAAAAAGGGGACCATGCTGACGAAATTTCATATTAAAAACACATTCTGCCTAGAACACCGAAGGAAAAACTTACCTTACAATGAAGTAGAACCATGTGGTATTTAAAAATTTTAATGCATATTTATAAACTTGATTGACTTGTTTGACTTGTCTACAGAATCTTGTGGAAGAAGAATGAAGTTGCTGATTATGAAGCTACAACATTTTCCATCTTCTATAACAACACCCTGTTCCTCGTCTTGGTCATCGTCGCGTCCTTCTTCATCCTGAAGAACTTCAACCCCACAGTGTATCCTGCTTATGCTTTCCTAGAAGTCTAGAAACAGTGGTTTGTTTCGGTTTTGTACAGGGCCCAGTCTGTTAAATAGCACTGTGACCTTAGGCGAGTTTCTGGACATTTACAATAAGGGTTTTGGGTTTGATTTAAAGTTCTTTAAAGTTTGTAAATTATGACTTCATGATACATAACAAGTGTTGCAAAGCCGTCTCACGTATATAATTATGTATACCTGCCTATTCCAAAAAAGATGCAAGGAGCAAAAGCAAGCTTGTCTTCTTTGATAGCCCCTGGCATAAGCCATGTGTCTGTTAGTGTTTGGGGCTTTGGGGTTGGGTGGATGGCCAGTGTAGTTAAATAGGCACATTTCATAGTACCTAACAGCATTTCAAGCTGCTCTCTTACATTGAGCTTTTGGGCAAGTATCAGTATTTTCTTGTTAAGGTAATTTATTCAGGGTGTTATCCAGGGATGTGCAGCCAACTTTTTAACAGTTGGAGATTTTGATGTAATAACATATTAGAAACCCTTCAGCTTGCATCTTCTGGAAACACTGGAGTGGTTTTCCCCAAACAGTCCAGTCCTGAGGCTGAGTAGCTGCGAACTTTCACAACCTCCTTTTGGTCCGCTGTAGCCCAGTGTTTTGGTCAGCTGTATCCCAAACACTGATGGGCAGGGGAGACTTATTTTTCCTGTGTTCTTGAGGGGAAAAAGGAAAACAAGTCTCTTCTTCCTTCCCATATTCTTTGATCAGCTCTTTTCCTGAAGGTTAAAGAGCATTCATTCAGATGTTTTCTTTGTGATCCTGAGTTCTGGGTTTCTGTCTGAAACCCAGACAGAATTGGAATACATATTTTAAATTGGAACACATATCCTGTGCATGTTCTTAATTTTTTATAGCCTTCTTCTGGCTTGTAAATTGTGTTTGCAGACAATGGACTACATATAATTGCCATTATACAGAGTGTCAGGAGGGAAATAGAACATTCTAAAGAGATGGGCTCTTTGTTTTTTGTTGAAAAACTAATTTTGGGTTCCTGATTTTTCCTTAACATCAAATTCTTACAGGAACTACATTCTGTCCATCAGTGTTTCTTCGGGACTCATCGCCCTCCTGTCCACGGGCTCCAAGTAGACCATGTCAACGTCGCCCCTAACTTTGTGTCTGTGGGTGGCCTGTGGTACATGGAGAAGTAGCAGGCTGGTCAGAGTGGAAGACACGGAAGGTGTTTGGAGTTTGAGGGTTTGAAAAACCCAACAACATGCAACTCAGTATTTGTTTATTGGCTCTTTTTTGAAAAGACTGTTGAAATTAAATAAATTGAAAGGGAAACTCAGAGTACCAGGACATTTATTAAAAGGCAAAAAGTGTCTTGCAATGTATAATGCTATAATCACAAGAGGAGAAAATAACTTGTTTCCTTGATTTGTCAGAGGTCACAGTAACCTGGGCTGACTGTTATTATTTATAATAATAGCAAGAAGTTAATAACTGGTTCTGTGTGTTCCAAGCACAATATTACAACTTTTTTTGAACCTTAAATATCAGAATGAATCCCTGGCGGGAGGGGAGTGTGGGCTAGGCGGATTGAACTTCATGTTTATAGTTTCCTGAATTTGTGATTTGATATACTCATAACTCAAAGTTAAAAACATGGCTTCTCCAACTTGGGGAAGACAAACTTGTGGAAAAGTACTTTGAAAACAAAAAAAAAAAGAAGAAGAAAAGTAGCCAAGGTAATAACCTAAAAATAGTGCCCAGGCATATGCGAGGTGTCCTGTGGGGTTAAAGCACACACTGTTCAGCTGGACAGTGTTGGCCTTGGGTGGCCAGGGAGGTCAGTTTGACCCTCCCATATTGGTTTGCCTTGTTTATAGAGACTGGAATCATTGTTTTCTTTGAGTATGGTCTCAGACCACTGGAGGAATGTTCAGTAAGAGAGAGAACCTCTTTCCTGAGTATTGATGTGTAAATGACCAAAGTAATTTTCATGATCTTAGTTCTAGAATTCTAAGAACACACCAAGGAATTACGGTGATTTTAGTGCTTATCGGCATTTTTCCATTAGGACTTTTATAAATTTGACCCTTTTAGTCCATAGGTTCCCATTGATCGTGAATAAAATATTGATTTCTTCAGCTCTTGGGGCCGAGAGCAGTCTTTTGCATTTTTTAACCAGTGTGAGTATACAGATACTATCATTTTCTTTGTGTGCCATGCATTTTTTGAAAAAATTTGGGAAGCTCTTCTTGAACCAATATCATTTAAAAGGTTATGGAATCCCAGATGGTAGTCGTTTCATATTCCTATGAGCTTTTACCACATCTAGTAATTTCTTATTGGCAGTAGCTCAAAGGAAATACCATTATTTCTAATTCCCAATCTTAACTTGAATCTTGTTTTCACTTCTTAAGGTGAATATTGCAAATAGTACTTGCTGTTTTACTTATAACTATAGAAAGGTGTTCGTGAGGAGTTCATTTCTTACTTGCCTGTTGGAGACTTTGGTAGGCCACGTCCAAGAACTGGGAAAGAAGATATTGGCACAGTGGTCTTCATTGTCTTCAGGTGAGGAGTACAGTAGGTTGGTGCAAAAGTCATTGCGGTTTTGGCAATTAGTTTTAACCTGTTAAATTGCAATTACTTTTGCACCAGCCTAATATTTCATCATTGTTTCTAGAAGTTTGAAATTCTTTACTTTTATTTGGTGCGTTATCCATGTGCCATCACTGGATAATATGGGGTAAATGGGAAGTCAGAAGAGATTCACTGCACAGCAGCTAGTGTAACACATGAGAGGTTTATTTTTGTTTTAACCTTCCTCCCCCTTCTCTCCCTCCCCTCGCCGTTGATAAATAATAGTTTGAGTAGTGGCATGGGGTTTATGTACCAAATACATTTGCTTCACAAAATGACTATTTGACTGTCAACATCTATTTGTTACTTGTAGCTGGGCCAAGTATCTTTTTAAAGTGCGGGTTAAAAATTGCCACTAGATGGCAGTGCCTGTGTAGCTGGGGGAAATTGCCACCATTCTTACTATATTACACAATGTAGCTGAAATGGGGTGGTGAAATAGAGGCCTGTGCTTAACAAACTGAATAATTTGAAGAAAAGCAAGTAAGCAAAATTTGATTTTGGTTCTGGGTTTTTTCTCCAGCACTCTTTTGTTTTTAATCTTTATAATGGTTTCTAACTTCTTATACTGTTAGATAAATTTGTGTGCATAAGTTTATGACATGTACTCACAGTTCCACAGTTTTCATTCAGGATACTTTACCAGTACTTTACTCTTGGGAATTACAGAACCTTTTCTCCATTCCTCTCCCATCGTCTGAAATGACTCTGTGGTACATAGAATTATGATTTATGGTTTAGTTAGTAAAAACTTGCTGTAGAATTTTTATCTCAAAAGACCCCCTTGTCCAACAGCAGTAAAATAAAGGGTTCTGCTGTAATGGGGATTCAAAGTGATTAAATTCCATTTTTGACACCCCTAGTGATAAGTAGGGGCATAAAGTACTGGAACATTTTACATTTCCCTATTTTTAATTTTTTTACAACTTAATAAAAATCTTGGATTGAAATTATTCTTAGCCAGTAAAAATTTACTGGTTGTTCTGTTTGATATATTATTCTACCTTGGAAAGAATAATTTGAAGTAAGTTTTGAAATTAACTGAAATGAGGTTGGATTCATACCTAAAATTCTTGTGAAAGGCCTTATTAAGTATCATTAAACTTTGCTTTTTAAAATTTATATTTTCCCCAGGCTTCTTTATAAGAATCATGTGAATAAGTATATCTTTATTATGTTACTTTACATTATCCATCATTTTAATTTCCCACACATGTAAACGTGTTTTTGTAGTTACTGATCAAATATTTGTATGGCGTTGACTGGCATAGTGCAGTTATATTACAGAGCAGAATAATGTTAGGTCTCTGCCAGTATGTGCCTGCTGTGCCTGCCCTCCCTGTTTGTGTGTTTCCAGTATGTGTGCCCGTTACTGCTGTTTCTGGAGACACAAAGGAAGCCTATACATAGTCATGTACATGTATAGAGACCCAGTCTACAGGTACGTGTGTTTGGGCTGAAGGGCTTATCTCCCACCTGGGGAATTAATTGAAGATTAGGAGGGGGTTTTAAGTGGTTGGTTTAGATTTTCATGCAGGCATTTAGAGACTGACTTCTCATTGGCCTTCATGAATTTTGATTGCATCTCTTTGACCTTTTCCCTCTTAGCTGATTCTGAATGTGGATTCATACCCAAGCTTTTTTTAACTTAAAAATTCACACACCCAGTTGACTTTTACGTAAAACTTTAAAGCTAAAAAGGAAAGTTGTACTTACAAGAGCACTGAATAAAATACGAAATACTTGGGTTGTACGCCTGGTTCTGCCATGTACTAGCAGTGTGAGTTTGGGAAGTTCTTTTTCTCTCCAGGCCTGATTGCCTCACTGGCCAAGGAGGAATGGTCTTAAAGACAGCTAAGGTCTCTTGAAGCTCTGCTAGCTTATCTGGTGACCCTTGGCACAGTGTTAATGGAGATGAAGGGACAGTTCTTAAAGTGGAAAGCTAGGCACAGAGTTTCTCGTTCTAATGTCTCTTGGTCAAGATTTCAGTATGTGGATGGCTGCTACCCGGGTTAGTCTCAGGAATGGTATGTTTTCTCCCAAAAAATTCTTTCCAGAAAATAAAATGAGTGCATGGACATTTTTTTTAAGGATATAACTGTGAATTTCTTATCTAGTATATTTACCATGGCAGATGATTTGTTTATTAAAAACGAGCTGTTTCTACGGCTAAGCAATACTGTTTGTATTTGGTTGTAATTTGTGGGCTCTTTTAAATGAGTTTGAGGAGTTGTAACCTTAGTGCAGAGGATTTCTAAAACCCAATGAGAGATGGTATCTTTAGGAGCTAAGCATTTACGCCATTAATAAAAGTTTGGATTGCCGTTTAAATCTTGATCACTGCTGTTTCTGTTAGATAGATATATATACATTTTTTACCTTATAGTGAAAGATCAGATAAAAACTAATTGTGAGATTAAATGCACAAAATGCTTTTATTACTCTAAGCAAATTAATAAGTTAAATTGCAGTTCCATTAGACAACTTCAGCTTATTATACATACAGTAATTTACTGGATTGATTGAATATACAATGAACAACTGCAAAATGATCCATTTTCATCATCAGTCTGATAATTTGGGGTAAAAAACCCAAATTATTTCCCTAATTGAATACAAGTAGTAGTAATCAAAAAAAAAAAATTAGTTGGTATTTCACACTAACATTTTCAGATTTAGAACTTAACCATGAAATACATATCTGGAAATGATGGCAGGAAATAGCATTTAAAGCTGACAGTGTATTTCTTCTGTTAGTCTCAAAGTGATTTCTATATGAAGGACCTGCTGGCCAGAAAATTAAATTATAATTTTGTACATGCTCAGATATCCAAATAGTTATAGGACCTGTGCCCCCAGTACACCCCCCCAAAAAGAAAAAACATGTTTTCTCCCTTACAGGTACACAGTATATTCTCACAATTTTTCTCAAATGGAATATTCATGAGGGTAAGTAGCCAATAGTATGGCAGGGCTAGATAGGTCTCAGTTTCTGAGTGCACTAGAGCTAGTCCCCTTTAATCCATGCAGTGAGCTTTCATGCATATAGTTTAACGCACATAATTTGATTATAGAATCAGGAAGTTCTTTAACGTTTGCTTTTCATTGGGCAAGTTAATTCACCCAGCGTATGCCAAGTAGTGACATTTTTCATGAAGCCCATGATTTACTTTCGTGTAATAACTCCTCAAAACATCAAGCATGATGTTGTAAAATCCCAGTGCTAATTAAACAGCAAACATTTGCCTTTCTGGGTATTATACAGGTTTACTTACAAGAACTGAGCATGTGTATATTTTTAAAGCTCAAATATTTAAACTTGCAGAAGCTGTGCCTACAAGCAGTCGAAGTATAAAGCAGGTTTTCATAACATGTAGTCAAAAATGAACACTTCATTGCAGATGCAGTACATTTTATCCAAAGCTAAGCTTCCATAGCAGTACAATCTTCCCTTTCATGAATTAACCACAGTGTCTCTAGTTAAAGGTGGAGGTGTTCATCCTTTTACCACCTCTACGTGTAAATGGACATAGCATTATTTGAATCTTAATAGACATCTTGGCTAAATTGCTATCCAGGGTCGTTCTTGGGGCCAAACACAGTGAATATTTAAAAGGTTATTAAAGCAAATACCTAGGAATTTTAGTTTTGTTGAATGACAAGTGAAACAACTCTTGCTAACAGGAATGTGAAAATAGAAAAAAAGTGTAAAATTGTTTGTGTTTATTTTTCCAGACAAGACTTCTGACTGAACATAGCTACTCTTTCAGATGCAATCCATGTTGCATCTGTGGATTTTGTTCATTTGAAAAAATATATCTGTGTAGCCTTCTTCAAGTTACTGAATACCTAAAGGTAATATATTTTACCCCCATATACTTTCCATTGTATTAGCATGAGGTGTACACAGCAATGCAAGAATAGGTGACTCCAGTCCAAGATAAGAAAATAGAATGGATTTTCTTAGTTATGAGTTTTCAGATGTGCTCATAATTCAGGTGCACAGTGGTAGCAACAGCAGGCACCTCAGAATCCAGGGACACTAGAGGTTGAGCAGCGGGCTGCTAAGTGATGTAAAAGACTGGCTAGTAACACCGTTCTGTACCGGTATAGACCGATTTTTAACCATGCAGCTCCTGTGGCTCATGCATTGCCTTACGATCTGTAGTCCTTTTTGCTGTAGGGCTTGTTGCGCAATATGTTATCAATCTCATTTACCACATGTGATGTCATCTTTGGGAGAACCTGAGAGCAGGAGAAGTACAAAGGATGTGATTAGGACTTGATATTTGTTCTCTGTGCTGAAAATCTAGACTGGTATACATTTATAAACCTAACTGGACTATAAGCTCCTCATCAAACTATAAGCTCCTCGAAGTCAGGGATCTTGTTTTATTCACCCCTGTATCTCCAGTGCCAATAAGAGCGCTTGGGCCATAGTTGGTGCTCGTGATTACAGGTTGGCTGAATAAATGAAGGCTCATAGAAATATAGACTATCCAGAGCAGCTCTACCCAGTTAGAAATATAATGCAAGCCACACAATACGATTTTAGATTTTCTAGTGGCCACGTGAATGAAAGTGAAAAGAAACAGGTGAAATTAATGTTTTTAATCCATTATATCCAAAACATTTCAACATGTAGTCAGTAGAAAATTCTTAAGATGCTTCCCATTTTGTTAAAATACTAAGTCTTTCAAATCCAGTGTCCATTTTACACTTAACAGCACATCTGCATTTGGATGAGCTAGTGTGCATGCATTCAACAGCCACGTGTGGCGAGAGGCTACGGTAAGTGGACAGGACAGGCCCAGAGACTAATGAGAAGCTACCACTGGGGGTCAGAACCCCAGTGAAGGATGGCCAAGGGTTAACAGCATCTTAGGTAGAGGAAATAGCATGAAAAAAGCAGAAGTCTGCAATGGAGTAATACAAGTTTGAATTGAGTGGCTGAGGTGTGGAATGGTAGGAACAGGGGAAAGAAGTGTGGGGAAAAAGGGGAAGGCTTTGAATGCCATTTTTTGGTGTTGGACTTTATTTTGTAGATAGTAGGCAACCTCTCAGGACTTCTGAACTGGGAGAGAACCCATCAGACACTTGGTAGCTTGAAGGATGAGTTGGTGTAGGCTGAGAGGGAACACGGATGTCAGAAATTTATTGCTATATCTCAACATAATAAAGGCCACATATGATAAACCCACAGCTAACATCACACTCAATGGGGAAAAGCTAAGACCATTCCCCTTAAGATCAGGAACAAGGCAAGGTTGCCCACTTTCTCCACTTCTACACAGTTCTAGAAGTTCTAACCACAGCAATCAGATGAGAAAAAGAAAAGGCATCCAGATTGGTAAGGAGGAAGCAAAATTGTCATTATATGCAGATGACATGATACTATATATCGAGAACCCCAAAGACTCCACCAAAAAACTGTTAGAACTGATAAATGAATTTAGTAAAGTAGCAAGACACAAAATTAATATTCAGAAATCAGTTGCATTTGTATATATCAATAATAAAATGTCAGAAGAAGAAATTAAGAAACATTTCCATTTCCAATTGCTTCAAAGACCGTAAAATACCTAGGAATAAATTTAACCAAAGAAGTAAAAGAACTGTACTAGGAAAATTATAAGACACTGAAGAGAGAAAGAAGATACAAATAGATGAAAACACATACCATGCTCATGCATAGGAAAAATTAGCATAGTTAAAATGTCCATACTGCCTAAGGCAATACACAGATTCAATGCAATTCCCATCAAACTACCAAGGATGTTTTTCACAGAAATAGGACATATAATCCTAAAATTTATATGGAACCATGAAAGACCCCTGATAGCCTTGGCAATCTTGAGAAATAAGAACAAAGTGGGAGGTATCACAATACCTGATATCAAATTATACTATAAGGCTACAGTAATCAGAACAGCATGGTAGTGGCATAAAAACAGACACATAGATCAATGGAACAAAATAGTCCAGAAATCATACTTAGACGGTCATTTAAAATACAACAGAAATTTTGTTGGGGTATAGACAGTCTATTCAATAAATGGTGCTGGGAAACCTGGACAGACATCCAAAAAAATGAAGCTGGACCACCTCCTTACATTATACACAAGAATAAATTCAAAATGGATTAAAGACTTAAATGTAAGACCTGAAACCATAAAACTCCTAGAAGAAAATGTAGGAAGAAAGTTTACAGACATTACCTGAAGTAATATTTTTACTGACATATCCCCTCAAGCAAAGGAAATAAGAGAAAAAATAAACATGGGATTATGTCAAACTAAAAAGTTTTTTCACAGCTAAGGAAACCAATAAAAAGGGAGCCTACTGAATGGAAGAAGATATTTTTCAATGATATATCTGATAAGGGGTTAATACCCAAAATTTTAAAAAACTCAGTCAATTCAACTCCAAAAAATAACCCAATTAAAAAATGGGTGTAGGACATGAAGAGACATTTTTCTAAAGAGGACATACAGATGGCAAACAGACATGAAAAAATGTTCAACCTCACTAATCATTAGAAAAATGAGATACCACCCTACTCTAGTCAGAATGACTATCATCAATAAATCAACAAACAAGTGTTGGCGAGGATGTGGCAAAAAGGGAACCCTCATGCACTGTTGGTGGTATTGCAGATTGGTGCAGCCACAATGGAAAAACAGTATGAAGGTATCTCAATCTCAAAAAAAATTGAAAATGGAACTACCTTATGACCCAGGAATTCCACTCTTGGGTATCCCAAAAATGCTAATTGGAAAAAAATCTATGCACCCTTATGCTTATTGCAGCACTATTCACAATAGCCAAGACATGGAAACAACCTAAATGCCCATCAGTAGATGACTGGATTCAGAAACTGGTACATTTATACAGTGGAATATCACAGCCATAAAGAAGAAATCTTACCATTTGCAGCAATATGGATGGACTTAGAGAACATTATGCTTAGTGAAATAAGTCAGACAGAGAAAGACAAATACCATATGATCTCACTTATATGTGAAATCTAAAGAATAGAATAAATGAACGAACTAATCAGAAACAGTCTCAGAGACATGGAGGAAAAACAGGATTACTAGATAGAGGTGGGAGTGGGGATAAGGGGGAAGTTGAGGGGATTAGAAAGCACAATCGATAACCTTACGATTGCCACGGGGATACGAAAGACAATTTGGGGAATATAATCAAAGATTTTGTAGGGTATCCAATGGATTCTTGTCTTATTAGGGAGACCACCTCAGGGAAGATGTAGATGCCTGATCACTGCACTGTACACCTGAAGCTGAATAATGTCAACTATAATTTTATATATATACACATATATATATGTATACATATATGTATATACACCGTGCTTCCCCGAAAATAAGACCTAGCCGGACCGTCAGCTCTAATGTGTCTTTTGAAGCAAAAATTAATATTAAGACCCAGTCTTATATATACACACACACTATATATATATATATATATATATATATATATATATCGTCACAAGAGGTGGAGTACAACATAAGGAATAGAGACAGGAAGTGTAATGGCTGTATGCGATGTCAGGGATAGTAGATTGGGGAAAGGGGTATCACTTTGAGAGGGGTATAAATGATAAATGTCTATTACAGTGCTTTGTACACATGAAACTAATAAAAAAAATAAATCAAATTGGGAAGTTCTGGCAAAAAAAAGACAGTCATTGCTGCCCTAGCTAGACACTGAAAGCCTTAAGTAAGACAGGTGTAGTGGAGTAGAAAATGAGAGTGGTTCTGAGACATTCTGGAGGATGATAGTGATTTTAAGACTGCATGTCTAGAAAGATACTGATACAAATGATTGTGATTGGCGTCCACAGGAGAAGTAGTTTGGAGTGTAAGTGTGGAGTTGAAGGTGACTGTGTGTGGGCTATCCAGGTGGAAATGGCTTTAGGCTGCAGGAAGTGCAGCTGTGGAGCTTGCTAGTAGCAGGAGGATGAGTTGAGGATTTGCAAGTTATTGTCATGGACATGCTAACTGAAGCCCTGGGAAAGGATGAGATCATCGGGGCTAGCTAGTGTTTATTGTGAGAAGGGGGCCAAGGGCACACATTACACCATCAGACAAGGAACAAAGGCAGACGTTTTTGCAGGAATAGTCTGACCCTGTGTGGAGACTGTGGTGAAATACAATTACGATGACCAGTTCTAAGGTTTAAGCCTTACCCTGCCTCTGCTGCAGTCACGCTGGGCAGGGTGACCTTGTCTCCACTCAGGTGCCATCCCCAGAAACCTTAGGGTTGGCAGAGCAGTAGAGCTACTCAGTCTGGGAACTGGTTCTGCTTAATGTTTTCTTATCTGAAGCTAAAGGAAGAGTTTCATTTCCCACCAGTTCTGGAGTCTCAGAGGATGTAAACCAATGTGTTATTTCAAGTGAGACTGCAATGATGAGACCCAAATCTAGAAATTGGATTTGTTGGAAGTTTTGTGTCTATAGTGGGTTAGCCATGTGAGGAAAAAAAAATTTTTTTATTCATTACACCAAAATAAATTTCAGATAGAGATTTAAACATTAAAAAAAATGAAACCATGAAAGTACTCGAATAAAACAAGAAAAAAATATATAATGTTGCAAGGCCTGAATTATAAAGAGAAGCCATACATCCAGAATTTCATGTGAAATTACCCGATTTTTAAAAATGTTGACAGCTGTTTTACATTTTCATCTGCGCATTACACAAACACTCCCTGGGCTACCAGTTTTGCAACCTTGGTGTTACTCTGACTGGAATAATTGGTGGGTGAGGGGTGTCTGACTGGTGGGGTACTAGGGAAGTCCCAGGATTGGGTCCCTTGAGTCGGACCTTGGCAGGCTGGGGTGGTGGCCACTGCCGGCAGAGGACCATTGTTACTTCTGGTGATCTGAGTGGTTCCAGGTGGCTGGAGATTGGGATTCTGGGGTAGACCAGCCCTGGATGTGAGGAGCCTGGGCTTCTCTGAGCGGCTGATGGGGGCCTCAGAAGGGTTTTAAGGCTGATGGGGTGGAGAGGGAGCGGCAATTCTCTGCACCTTTTAGGTGGGGAGGGTGGGGGCTGTGTAGGTGGTGGGCTTTCTGTAGCTGTGGTTTCTCCTCCAGTCTGTCCCAACTGAAGTTCTGATTTACATATACCCCCTAGGTTATGCACATTAGGCACATTTGATCCCTTGGAGCAGCTGCCTTACCGTGCCTACTAGAAATTTCCTTTCCTGACAACTGCTGGCACTGCAGCTTTCTATCCTGTACCTGGTCTCACCACTGCTGGGACCCTGCAGCCACCCCACCTTATTCCCCCCACCCCCACCCCCGAGCAGCCCAAAAATAGCTTGTCTAGGGTGGATTCTTAGGTGCCGGGCTGGTGGGAGGTGGGAGTAGGAAGGGGATGAGGCTGGTAAGCGCCCATGGTGGGAGCCTCCCCGCCTGGATAACACCTCTTGTAGCTTACCTTTTGAGTGTGGAAGCCCTATCTCGCTACCAGCCAGAGTCGTACTGGCAAGGAGATGCTTTGGGAAGATGACTGACCCAGAGTTTTCCTCTGAAATGTACCCTCAGCTACCTGGAGTACTACAGCCCAGGAGTGACCTCTCTACCATCTAGGCGTGTTGACTGACCCTGGGATGGCAATGCTCGCTCTGTATCAGTATGACGGGAATCCTCTTTCCTCCCTCTTCTTGCCAAGCTATCAGCAAGTCCTGTCTCTGTCTCCAAAACTGACAGAATCCATCCACTTCACCTCCATGGCCATCATCCTAGCTGGTCCAAGCCACCATCACCTGTCACCTGGACAACTGCCCTTGCCTTTCTTCATTCTAATTTCCAGCAGCCAAGAGCAATCTTAAAACGTTCAAATAACAGCATGTCTCTCTTCTGAAAACCCTCCACGTAGAACAAAACTCTGACCCCTCTAGTGTCCTGTAAAGTCTGTCCCCTGCCTGGCTCTCCAGTATATCCGCCGTCCCTTTTGCGTACTGCATGTTGGCCACACGTGCCCAGGACTGGCCTTCCCTGGGTCTGGAAGCTCTTCCCTGGGTTTTCACATGCTGGGGCCTCTTCTTCCAGACTTCAGAATGCACATACCGGGAGGGGCCTGGCAAGGACACTATTTAAAGTGGGCCCATCCATTTGTCAAGTAGCCTATTACCACACCCTCTTAAGTCATTCTCAAGCTTTGAAATTCTTTTATATATTTATTATGTGCCTCTCCCATTGGAATGGAAGCTCCTTGAACATTGGACAATCTCTTGTTTCCTGTGGTATCCCCAGTGCCCAGTCACAGCAGGTTCTCAAAGCTCTGCTGAATGAACGAAGCGACAGGTTGCTTAATTCACTGTCAGCGAGCCCGTGTTCTTACTCTCTGCCTGGCGTGGTTCTAGGCATAGAATAAGTGCTCAATAAAGCTTAGTGGAATTGACATCATCAGATGGAATTCCAGGTCTGTTGGGTACATGGTTGCTCTGTTTCCTCACCATCACTGCGTAGCCTTTATCTTTTCCCAGAGCGTACGTGAAAAGGAGTAAAGGTGGGGGCGGCCATCATAAGAGCAGCATTTCCCTGAAGGGATGGGGAGCCCCCACAGAATCCAGGAGGAGCTGGGCTCGGAGGGCTTCTTGGAAGCAGAGGCACAGCCCTCAGAAAGGTGACGGTGGCAAAGGAAGTCTGTGCCATTTATCCCCCAGCATATTCTGGGCTATTCAGAAGGGTTTTTAACCATTTTAGGTTAGATCAATTTTATCGCCACTCCATCTGTTTCTTTTGGGAGAAGTAATGGAGAGGTAAGTGCTTGTTTCAGGGACAGGTGAACAGGGGAGAAGCTGTGAGACAGTTCTGTTCCCCAGTAAGCAGGAGGAAAGGACACCTTACCTGTTGGGCAGGTGGTGGTGGCTATGGCAAGAGCACTGGGCGGGCTCCCTCCTGGGGACCCCTGCTGAGAGTGGGGGAGGCTCAGGACTGAGATGTGGCCTTTGGGGAGGAGGATGGTCAGGACAGCCGCTGAGCCTCACCCCCCTCAGAACTCCCACCCCTGTGGGCTCCCCAGAGCAGTCTCTGGCCAGAGCCTTGGGCCTCAGGCAGTCCACTCATGGGAGGGAGTGGAGATGGGCACTCTTGAATGTACTGCCAGGGAGATGGGACCCTGGAAGTCCAAACAGAATTTTGATTCTATTTCTTTCAAAATGTGGCAAACATTCATTCACTCAACAAGTGTTTCTTAAGTGTTGACTAAGGGCCATATAGTACGCTAGGAACTGGAAACCAGTGGAGAAGCAAGAAAGGCACAGGTCTCTGACCTCAGGGAGCTTACAATCCAGCAGGAAACCATGCTACATTATCCTAAGTGCTGTGATCAGAGGGCGTGCAGGCTGCTATGAGAGCAGAAAGGAGGGGCTTGGCACACTGGAGGGTGGCAGTAAGTATTTGTGGAAAGAACAAATAAGAGTAAATGATATACGTATGTTGTCCTATGGCTCTTACATTTCAAGCAGGTTATTAAGCATACTTTTATGATCAGGCCTGAGAACCCAGTCAGCAAATTTAACATTGCTTGGGGCGTGGCATGCCATCCTACAGAAACAAACCATCCTGAGACATGAGCTTTCAGATCATTGCTGTTAATAAGAATACTCCTGGATCCATGTTCTGTAACAGTTCTGTTGCCTGTTCTGCCTTTGTCCCCCCTTTCCTTCCACCCCCCATCTAGGAATAGGTAGCCTGTTCCCTATACTAGCAGCTTTCGTGCAACTGGAAGCTGTGACATGAGGGAGGACAGAGGCGGGGAGAGATGGGACCCTGCCTGGGGACATCTTTCAAAGACACTGTGAAATTCCCTGGAGTGTGTTGGAAAGGGCTGTGGTACTTGCCTGAATGGCACCAAGGTTCTCAATGAGTTGTTCAGGGGTAGATGATCCCAGGAGCACAGAACTCACACCCTCGTTCCTCAGGCACCATGCTGGGGAGACAGAGCACTGGGTCAGGATAGCAGAGCACTTCTGATGATTGATTCGCTTACAAACACCACCTACAGCTGCCATTGTGGCAACCAAACTGTACTTTGTGGCAAACATTTATTTTCATAACGGTCATTCATTCATAACGTTTTGGGAGAGGATGGACTGTGTCTCCGGGATTAGAAACCTCAGCAGCACCCCTGTTGTGGAGACGATCTGGTAAATCTGTGCGTTTGAATTGTGGCCTTAGGGCACCACTGCTTTCTATGTGAGGCCTTGCCTGAACAACGGGGCATCGGATCCAGCCACTCACCCCAGGAACACGTTCCTGTGCCTGGAAACACCTGGCACTGCTCAGCCGCAGACGTCTGGATTCCTGTTTCCATGCTGGCCCACAAGCTCCTGCCTTTGCTTCGTATTCATGCTCTCACTTTCCTCTCCCCTGCTACAGAGTTCTGTAGACTCTATGTGTCTGGTTCCTTTGTTTCTACCTGTCCACCCTCGTGGGACCGACCTTTCTTCCTAACAAAAGATGCATCCTGTGTCAATTATCTCACTCTCACTAACCCTCAAACCCCACTCCCCTTCTTCCTCTGCCTCTCTGGCAACATCTACACTTAAATTCTCCATCAGCGCCTGCCCCTCACTCTTAGCACATGACCTCTGGCTTGATGTAAAACATCAAGGCCATCTGTGGGGTCTTCCTTCATTCCCCACTCTCCACGGGCACAAAGACACGTCCACATGCCCCAGGTTCAGAGAACGCCTTGTGCTGTTTCTGTCTGAGGCCAAACTCGGTCTGGATCCATCTCCTTTTGTCTTTTCTTGGACTTAATTCATGTTCTCTCTCTCTCTCTCTCTCCCCCCTACCCCTCCTCCCCGAATTGTATTATTTGGCAATACTGTCGTCATTGTCTTTTCTATCAACATAATGTGCTCAAATGTCTTCCAGTGTAAAATAAGCTTCCTCTGATCCTTCATACCTGCCGAGCAGCGGTCCCACCCTTTTCGCCTTAAACTTCTGAAAGGCCAGTTTAGACTCCCTGATGCCCCTTTCTCACCTCCCAGTCCCCTTCCTGACATGTCTGAAGCCGAGGTCTCCCTGGGGTTGCAGTAGACTGCTCGGCGTGTGGCTGCCTGGAACTCCATGTTTCTATAGGCCCACAGACGCAGTGTCTGCTCTGTGTCCCTGGGAGATGTCCGACAGGCATTGCAGACTTCTTGCTACTTACACCTAAGCCTGTCACGCCTCTATTCCCCATTTGGTGGTGTCCCCAACGACGTGGTCTCCCCATCTGGAAACCTGGCACTTAAACTTTGGGACTGTCGCATTCTGACCCCACATTTACCTTTCACTGCCAAGTCTAGTTGAGTACCTGCTTAAATATTTCTCTAATCCAGTGGTTCTCTAAGGTTAGCATGTATCAGAACATCAGAAAGGTTAGCATGAGGGCTCGTGAAACACCGATTATTGGTGCCCCTCCCAGACTTTGTGACTGAGAAGGTCCCGCTGGGCCTGAGAAGCTGCATTTCTGACAAGCTCCCCCTGTGATGCTGACGCTGCTGATCCAGAAACCAGGTTTTCTTTCTTTCTTTTTTAACTTTACTAAGGTAAAACTTACACACCAAAAATTTTACCCATTTTAAGTGCGCAGTTCAATAATTTTTGGTAAATGTACCAAGTGTGTTAAAATCTAAAACTGTATTTAAGCCATTTTAAGTAGTTTTAGAACATTTCCATCACCCCAATAAGCTCATTCATGCCCATTTACAGTTAATCCCCTTCCCATGGCCAACTGCAGGAAACCACTAATAACTTTGTATCCTGCAGATCTATTGTTTCTGGACATTTCAACTAACTAGAATCATAGAATATGGGTCTTCTGTGTTTGACTTCTTTCATTTAGCACTGTTTGTGAGGTTCATCCATGTTATAGCATGTATCAGTATATCATTTCTTTTTATTGCTGAAGACTATTCCACTGTGTGCATGTGGGGCCCACACTTGAGAATCGCTGCTCTGGTTCTGCTGTCTGCTGCCCTCCTTCAGGCCTCACCATCTCTGTCTGGCACAACTCCTTCTCCTACCTCTTCTTTGGATTGTCCCCCACCCCCACCCCCACCCGGCTTTCACATGTCCAGCAGCAGTTTCTCCAGATACAAATCTGATCGTGTCACTTGCTGGCTAAACGTTCCTCAGCGTGTGCCTTACGTAATCATTGCCCTGTAAGCTGAAACTCTCATTTCTCACCGTGGCAAACCTCGCTTTCTAGCCCACTCTCCAGCTTCACGTCTCCTACTCCTGGCCTTGAACTTTGTGCTTTAGGAACACTTTGTAAATCCTCTCCATCCACAAACATCATGCTGTTTTCCTCCTCCTTGAGCCCTTGGCTCAAGCAGTCGCCTTGGTCTGGAATGTCCCTTTGCGTCCTCCCTTTGTTGCCTTACTATCCACTCAGCATTTGAGATTCCGCACAGGAACTACCTTCTCCCAAAGGTCTTCCCTGAATTCCAGGCTGGTTTGGGAGCTCCTCCACCTCCTGGGCCTTTCCCAATTATTTTACTACAACACTGTATTAAAACGACCCGTTTATTTTTTTGCTTTGCCCACCAGGCTGTGAGATTTGCTCAGTTGGATGCTCAGTACCCAGCCCAGTACCTGTACGTGGAAGGTACTCAAGGTTCTTAGCAAATGTTTGTTGAATAAACACAGGCATGAATGACTGATGGGTGAAAAGGACCCAAGGACTTCTTCTGCCCCATTTTCTCAAGGCCCTGCTGTCAACTAAAACTCTTAAGCTGTTACCATGCTCAGGCCTTTTAATGCAATCGCTAAATCTTTCCACGTGGGCAAAATAATGTCCTATAAAGGCAACAAGCCAAGGTATCCAGGGCTGCTGCTGCTGCTGCTTTTTCTTCCTCACTCTCTCTCTCTCTTTCTCTCTCTGGCTGCATTATTTCCTGCTTGGTACTTAAAACTCTGTTTTGGCACCAGTGGACCTTTTCTACAGGCAAAGCAGGTAATGGGGAAAATTATTGCCCATAAACTAGCTGGTATCAGCAACAGCCAATTTCCCACTCTGGGATGCAGGGCGTAGGAGAACCCACTGGACAGAACTGGCTAGCACACATGCAGATGATTCTAGATAATTAGCATCTAACCAAATGGCACCAAGCAGGCGACACAGAGTGCCTGTACCAGCCAGGTGTGAACGCTGGCTCCTGCGCAGGCAGGTGCAGGCCTGTGAGGTGGGAGCCTGCCCATGGTTGGGTTCAAGTAGTTGGTTTCCTGCTGGTGGGGAGGGAGGGATTTCCCCTCCCCCACATCCTTCTAGCAGATCAAAGGTAATTTCCCTCTTGGTTTGAGAGGTCTGTGGTTAAAAACAAAACTACTTGTTTATTGAAAAAAAGAAATGACAGGCATGATAGATACAGCTGGGGGCACAGAGGGAGGGAAAGGAGAAGCAAGACATGTTCTAACTTAAACTCAAACTCTGTAAAGAGGATCTTTCATGTGTATCTAACATCGAGTGAACGTTTAAATCTTGTAAAGATTTCCTCTTTAGAAAGACAATGTTCTCTCTCTTTCAGAGCTAAATTTAATACTCAGTTTCATGTTACTACCTAAAAAACATATTTATGACTATATATCAAGAATAAGTGTTTCTGCTTGTGCCTGTCACTCTGACCACATGCCATGCCAGGGGGAGACAGAGTTTCAGGTCCCAGGTGTCTAATTCTTTACAAAAACATCAGCAGCCTCATCACCATCGATACCACAAAGAGTATCTACTCTCTGCTTACTCAACAAGTTTGTAAGATGTGTATTATTATACCCATTTTACAGATGAGAAAATTGATAGCAGGTTAAATAACTTGCTGATGAGCAAATAACTAATACTTTTTACTGTGTTCGGTAAAGATATAGGGATGCTAACTAATCACATTAAATATAGTCTTGGATTCTCTTTTTTTTTCCTTTCAGGAAGAAAGGATTAAAGGTAGTCATACATATACTTAGGTTAAATGGTATTCCCCTCCCTGACCCCCAAACCACCTCCCATTTCCATCTTTCCATGACTATTAACTGCCAGTACCATTTCCTTGCCTTCCAACCTCAGAAGGGTCAAGATTCTAACAAATATTCTATCACATTATTTTATTTTTATAAAACTTGTCTTGAGCTTTTTTTTCTTCTCATTAAGTCACTTATCTGATTTGTTTCAGTTCCTGCTATTTCTTAATTCTTAGGATTCTTTTCTAGAATTTACACCTATTTTATTTTTCCCATAGCTACCACACGAATTCTTTTATCTTTAGTTTCTTCATTTGTAAAGTGGAAATGATAATAGCAAATGCTCCATTAATATCTGTAAGTAAGGGCTTGTAATAGTATAGCTCTCAGGGTTGTTTTGATGACTAAGGCTACGAGATAATGGCATGAAGTGCTTGTCACAGAGCCTGACGGATAGCCACCAGCATGGGAACTGAAAGTTTCCATGCTTTTTTATCCAACACCCAGCCACTAGCCACATGTAGCCATTGAAAACGTGAGATGTGTTCAGCCTGAGTTGAGATGTGCTGTAGGCATAAAATACATTTTGGATTTTGAATAGTATGAAAAACAGAGTGTAAAAGGTCTCCATAACTTTTAAAATATTTATTACCTGTTAAAATGATAATATTTTGACTATATGGGGTTAAATAAAGTCCCTTATTCAAATTAGTTTCACGCATTTCCTTTTTACATTTTGAATATGGCCACTAGAAAATGCATAATTAAATATGTGGTTCACATTATATTTCTGTTGGATCGTGCAGTTGCCTGTGGTTTTCAGTTGTTTCCAGGGACCATGACCTTCCATTGACTCCACAGTTGTTAGAGGAGCAATTTCCATGGCCCCTGGGAAGTTTCAGGGGGACATTGCTTCTCTAGGACAGACTTTCCCTGAGGCAGTTGCCTTGGTCCTCTGTCCCAGCTCTGTTTCTCAGTCTCTCACCTTGCCCTGCTTAAGCTTCAACAGGGATGGAAAACTGAGCCAGAAGAAATGGATATCCCCACACAATTCAGAGGGTACTCCCACCCCCGACACGGTGAGGATGTGTGCATTTTCACTCACGAGTCCTCATTTAAACTGGGTTATAAAGGAGGGGAAGGAGGTGACACACGTAGAAAATTCTGGGGAACTCTGAAAATCTCGTTTTAGATAATATTCACCAGGAGTTTATGCTGCCCCTACATATGTGTTTTCTCATAGAGGGATAGGGACCAACAATTGAAAGCTGTATTTTCTGTGCCCCAGCAGAGCCCCTCCCTCGTAACTGGCTTACCAACAGCTAGCTGGGGGAGTGTGCAGCCCAGACGCTCAGCAATCGGGGAGAGGTCTTTTAACTTGTTTTGCTGTTTTCTTCCTTCTTCACTCACAATTCTTTCCTTCAACCACTGGTAGCACTAGGAATAAGATTTAAAGGTTAATGTCCAGTAAGGGTTTGACGTCAAAGACTGTTAATTCAATAAAACATAAGAACCGCATGGTGAATTCCTGCATTTCCTTGACTCTGACCTTTGTGTTTCATGGTGCTGAGGATACCTTATGCCTTCATTCAAAGAAATGGTCCCCATGGTCTTGCTCCTTATTTAGTGGTTCAAAACAGATTAATTTTAACTAATATTCATCACTCAAATCCATCAACATGCATGAAAGATGTGAAAATCCTGACATATAATCAATTATATCCAGTTTGCTAAGTGGAGGAAATGATGTTTCTTACTGCCATAGCCAATTTTAGAATGTAGCAAAAGAAACAAAACAAACAAACAAACAAACAAAACCCCAAAGCATTTACATTTCACCAGTCTATTATGTTTCCTTTTTGTCAAGAAAGCTGGGTGCCAAGCTTTCTGCTCAAAGAAAGGCATTATTTTACATTCTTGTTATAACTGTCTTTCTCCCTCTTGCCTTCAATTTACTCCCAGTTTTGTATTCTTATAATGGGGCTTTATTGTTAGCTTTTTCAGCTCCTTCCTAGAAGTAGACATGGTATAACTGATAGGTACCAAGCACATTTTTAAAAATTTAAAAGTGGATAAAGACTTTCCCAAATGTGTATTACCTTTTCTATAGTGAAACGTAAAAGGTAAGGAAACTCAAATGGGAAACTATTCTTTAAAACGTATGAGAAGTAACTGACTCTGATCTGTGGACTATAAAGTGAGCCTAATTTCCTGAATACAAGGACTTTTAAATCTTTTAAAACTTCTCAATGGCCTACTTTTCAGAAGGTTCTGTTCTTACTATGAAACAGGGAAGAATAGATTCTTCCATACAAAGCTAGCACTAAGGCAGAAACACCCAAAGCAAAAGAATATTTGTAAGACTTTGTTAGTCTGTTTTAGTGAAAATAATAAAAAGCATCCCACTCTGTGGCAATGTGGACTTTCTCCATTACGCGTATGTGTGACATAATTGCCACCACAGACTTTCCTTTATCTTCCCAAAGGCAGCATCAAACTCTGCAGTTGTCACGGTCACTCCACCCACACGATTTGAATAGGCAGCTGCCTTTTGTTTTGAAAGTAGTTTTTCATCATTCTAAGACAATGTTTCCAAAGAAAAGAGGAACCACATTATGTTTTATTATGATTTTTTGGAATGGTTTTGCAGATGTGGAAAAGAGAAAGGGCAAGTCTCCCTGGGCGGTTCACCTCCTTGACCTCCAAGGCGTATGCTCTGCCTCCTTCCTTATGGGAGACTTTGCTTAGGGACATGACCAAGAGTTTTCCCAGCCTCAGCTCTGGGAAACCTCAGCTTGTCCCAGGAGGGAGGGGACTGGAGATGACAGCTGGTGCCAGTGATGCTGAGGTAGACAGTTATGATAATGAACACTGTGACTGGGGCTCAGCAGCCTTCCCTGGCAAGGGGGCTGGGCATGTCAGAGACTCCCTGAACCAGTGGGAAAAACAGCAGTCCTCACTGTAGTTTCCTAACATCTGTCAGGGGACCAGTATCTCTAAATGTTATTCAAATTAAAAATAAATAAATAAATAAAAAGTTGAAAACCAAAAGCCAAATGCTTTTTAAATAATTGATTTTTATTATAACTAGGAGACTTCCTAAGGATTCGATACATACCACACATATAAAGAATGATTGGTTTATTTATTAATCTCTGGAACTCCATTTTTCAAATCTTATGTGCAACGCATTGTTGCTCTTAGGATTGGGTTACAAGTTCTGTGTGTGAAAAAATATTTATACACGCACACACATGCATGCACACACACACACACCAGGGCAGACTTCCCAAAGTAACAAACATCACAATCTTTTATTGAGTCCCTCTCTTCCCACCCTCAACACTGTCAATCTCATTGCTGCCTTAATTATTGGAAAAAGTAAGCAGGTTAGAGTTTTTAAACAGTAAATGCATAGTATTCATATTGTTTTCCTCCTGCCAAAGGAAACAAAAAGTGTTTTGGAAATAAATAGTTTTAACTGCCTTACAAGTGCGAAAATGTTAGCATCAGGAGGAGAAGAGGCTTAATTAAAATATTAATTAATTATGAAAGCAAAGCAGTATTTTATGAGAGAGGATTGGCTGGGGGTTTGGTTGTGTGCAATAATAAAAAACTAGCTTGTTGATTGTGAGCAATACTCTATGAATCAAGAAGACCTAGGGGGTTTGCAGGCATCTGTCACATTGCCTTGTGAGCCACAGTCATTGGAAAGACTCCCCCTCCCCCCAAAATACGAAATTTCCTCTTCCAACCTTATTGTGTTGCTCACCCCATTGCTACAGTGATTTGATTACATGTTGATCTTTTTTTCTAACTAAGTGGAAGGCAAAGATAGCTTCTTGTTCATTTCAACATCTCCTGCCCTGACACAGTGGTTGGCACAGAGGAGGGGGCCCAGCCCATATGTTGGCGAGAAAGGAATCTGAGAAACCAGGCGCCACAAGTAAAAATAAATCTCTTCAACTTTTCAGATTGAGCACCCCCTCCTTCCTACAGTATGACTTCATACAGTATGATTCACAAGTCCATAATGCTTGTGAATTTCACACTGTTTCCTAATTCACCCCTTCACATATCTGTCTCTCAGACACGTCCCAGAGTTACTCTTTGAGGATCGAGGCTGTCCCCATTCATCCCTGTACGCTTAGCACTCAGCACAGAGCCCGGCATGAACTAGACACTCAGTAAATATTTGTGTAAAAAACAATCAAAAGAGCTTTTCTCCACAGATTAGGGGGCTACTGTGTTTATACATAAGTCACAAAATTCTCTAAATTTTCCTAAAGCCTATTTCTTTGCTGTCTTCCAATGCCATGACCATTATTTATGTGTCCCCATTTTATAGGTAACGGTAGTGGAGTGGGTATAGTCTGTGAGCCTGGCCCCATAACCTGTGATTGGAGCTCAGGCAGTGACTAGGAAACTATGGACAGAATCAGTCCCACTGCATCTCTGGAACTTGTCTAGAATAATTTAGCATCCAAGATTGACTATTTCAATTTAAACATCAAAGTTTGGGGCTCAAAAGAGCAGCCAAGTCTTCATGAGTGAGGTTGCAACCTCTAGGTAAAATGCTGGAGCTAAAACATTTCCTTCTGATATCAGACCATAATGTGCAATAGCCTTAGTTTCTTAATTTGAACCCCTGGAGTACTTGGACTGCCCTTCTCTATCCCCCCCATTTTTATTCACCTAGTGTTGCATGTTTCCTAGTTTCCTTTGACAGAGGGGTACATATTTTATGACTCTTTTATAAGGCAGTTTGCTAACAACAGGGAAGAGCTTTCCATAGTTTTATTGTACTTTTCATTTCTATTTAAACTTTCTGTTTCAAAGCTACACACCTGGTCTTTTGATCAGACTTGTTGATCTTCTGTTCTGGCTCACTGCATTCATTTAACAAACATTACTGAGTACCTATTGTGTGCTAGGTTCTGTTATGAGTTACATGAGTAAGTTTCAGTCATCACAGATCATTGTCTGGTAACTTGAGAAGTGTTTTATAGTTGGAGTGACCCCTTCAATGATTTCCTTAGAAGCCATGTTTGTACTGCCCTCCTGTGGAAAATACCCAACAATGGTACATGACGTGAGCTGATCACAGCAACTTATCTTTTTACTCACTGTCATTAGTCTCACAGGTTGGCACATGACCCAGGCTTGGCCAGTTTTCTCTGGACTGATGCTGAGAGAGAAAAGATCTCTTTCTCTTAGGTTACATGCTTTAAGGAGGTAAACCTGCAATCACCAGCTTTCCCACTACTGGCCTCATGGAGAAGACCTATTAGTAGTAGAAGAAAATGACACCCCCCATGCAGAGAGAAATAGGGCAGCTAGAAAATCCTGACAACGTGCAAGTCTGTGGATGGAGTCGCCTCTCAGGCCATCGCCACTCATCCTTCCCAGGGAGTGCCTATGTGTCCTCTTCTTGGACGAAATTAGTTTGAATAGAGTTCTGTTCCTTGCAACCAAAGAATTCTAAGACTCTGCAAGAAACATTCATGAACTAACAGAAGAAGATGAAATAACTCAATTTTATAAAGTGAAAAGGTGAAGATGACCAAGCTTTGTCTTTAGAAATGAAGAGAGCTTCCGGATGAAAAGGGCATTTCTGGGAGGCCGGGGGGGGGGGGGGTACAGTGCATTTGGGTGGAAAACAAAGTAATATGATATGGGGAGAGAAAAGAATGGAAAAACGGGACCAACTTAGATCCCAAGGGGATTTCCTTGAATATTTTTCTGTGGGGCTTGGGTTTTGTCCTATAAACAATGACTGGGGAGTCATTAAAGTATTTTAAGCATGGTTATGATTAATCTTTTAGAAAGATAAATTGGCCATCGTGGTGGGTTGTTGAGAAAAGGGGGGAAAAGAGAGTCCAGACAGGAGGTTATTGCAACTAACCAGGAAAGAAACGATGGCAATCTGAACAGGAGCTATGCTGGGTCAAGATGTGGACTGGAGGAGTGGCTGCCCCATTAGACAAGAGTGAGGCAGGAGAGGACGCCCTGAGGTACTGCCTTGGCTTCTCAGTGGGACGACCAGGTGGATGGGTGGAGGCTCTGTTTAACAGGAAGGAAGGGCAGGGTCTGGGGTGTGAGGTAGATTTCATGGGACAGCCCATGGGACAGCCACCTGGAGATATGTAATAGACACAAAGAAGCAGTGGTGTTTAGCTCAGCAGTGAAGTCAGAGCTGATGACACTGATTTAGAAGTCATTGTTACAGTAGTGGGTCAGATGCAGCCTCCCAGAAAGCCCCCGGGTAAATAGTTCTAAAAGATAGGTATTTTTCACACTGGGTTAATTTATCCTTCAGATACAGTTCAATATTTACAATAGACACAAAATATTAGCATCTTTGTTTTATGGGTATAACTTGCAACAGCCAGTGTGAAAGACCAATCATTTATTCTATTTTTTGGTGGGGGCGGGTAAGGAGGGAGGTTAGGGAGATGTGAAAGTTACCAACTCATTTGTCTACTTGCCTGACTCTCTATGTTAAATTATTTTTAACTATTAGCATTCTCATTCGCTCCTAAGGTTGTCCTGATGATTCAGGAAGCCTTGAGAGTATGTTTTATGATTGGCTGCCTTTCACCTGTTGAGAGCCCTTAATGTTTACCGTTAAGGACGTTTCAAAATAGATGGAGCTGACTTTATAAACGTCAAAAATATAAATGTTTTCTGAGTCGCTTTTGGGCTTAGCCACCTTCAAATATTTTGTATCTCCTTTTTAAATTTTTTTCTCCTTTTGTTAGTGCATTTGTGAAAGTTTTTTCAGCTATCTGTAAGCTTTTTCCAAATAGTGATGGAGGTTAACCAATCATACACTCCAAATACAGGATAGCTACTTCTTCCTTCTTTAAAAACCTGGATTTGGGGTGATGAAATTGAGAGCCAGGAGACCCAGTTTCTAATAACAACTTTATTATGAGTTTATGCTCTTGGATTAGTATCTACCCTCTCTGTGCTCACTTTCTGCATCTGGAAAAGGCCTACCCTCTTATAATGATAGTCTAAAAACAAATACCCAATATATAGGGAAGTACTGTGAGTTTTTCAGAAAGTCTGAAAGAATGTAAGGCAATATACTTAGTTAAAATTGACTAAAAGTCACGCGTATCCATTTGCCTTTGTGAGGATAAAAAGAGATGAATGATAACGCTTAGCTCAGTGCTCAGCACATAGTAGGCGCTAAGTACAATTGCAGTTTTCAATGCTTCCCTTCCTTCTTCACTCTCTTTTTGCCTTCCTCCTTTTATACCTTCATCCCTGAAAATGCTTTTTAGTTTTTCTTTGCTGACTTATTTAAACTTGGTTCATAACGATCTTCAGTTTTCAGAAGCAAGACCATATTTAATATTTTAGGATAATTATATTTGTGATAATACAAAACTAGAAATAGGACCATGTCACCATGCTTACGTTGCATTATTTTAGAGAACAAACAAGCTCACAGGTCAACTGTTACAGGCAGAAAGGAAAGTGACAGGCCTTGAAAAGGTTCTGATTAGAGAAGCTCACGCTGGTCCCAGCCACAGTGATTAAATGGTTGGCAGTTTGGACCTAACTTGAGCTGACCTCCCGCTAACTTTGTGCGGATGGAGGCAAGAGGCTTTCAGACTTCTGCTTCCTCTTAGGGGCCTTTGGCTTGTCTGACTTTTGAAAGTGCCTGTATTCTCTCTGCCTAACATTACGGAGTAATTTGTGATTCTAATGTTATTACACATTCTCTCAAGGTTTAAGAAAACAGACACGTTGTTATTAATAAGGAGATGTTTGGAGTACTCTCCAATAAATTAATCATCAAAATTTTCTGAACGGAGGTAATTTTATGTCAGCAATCTTAAACATCTTATGCTTCAGAGAAGAATTTTAAGCTACAAGATATAGCAGGCAGAGTTGACCTCTGAGAAGGCCCTCCTCGAGCCCCCGTGACAGGCTTGGCTGTGTGTGTTTCTGCTTCCCCAACTCTCCCTCCTCACCCTCCACCCTCACACAGTAAAAAATGTTAACCAACCTCAAACCGCACTCAGCTATAACTGGTTAACCCCATATGGGTTAAATTTCTGTGGCTTAAATTTTGTTTTCTCAAGAAAAGTAAAATTAGATCCTCTCATATAGAAAAGGGATTTTTACATTTCGGTCAGTTTCAAAGGAGGAACGAAATGCCTTTTTTTAAACATAAGAATATATAACAATGGAGGCATTTGAGCCCTGAGTTGTCCAACCAGGTCATTGGCCATTTCCTCCCAGGCCCCAGAGGAGGAGAAGTCTCCATGCTGGCAGATTATGAAGGGCTGACTGATGCCTGGCCAGGAGCAGAGACCTCTGGCGCGCTCAGGGCCCCAGGAGCCTGCCAGAGGACACTGCCCGGCTAAGGCCATGCTCTGCCTGAGCGGGAAGCCACTGGCTGCTGCTCAGCTCTTTCATTTCATCTTCCCTCCCTCTCCACATCCCTGTCTCCCATCCCCAGACTCTTTTCTAGAGCTGGAAGAAAATACCTTCAGAGAAGCCCTGGAGCTTTCAGGCACCCCATTTCCATATTTTCCTGAGATGATTCCACAGGCAAGCGGAGACCATGTCATTGCTCCAACTCCTACAGAAGGGAAAAAAAACAAACTTTAGAAGTTGCCTGTGCAAACTGGGATCAAAAGTGTGGTGGTGTTTAAGCAGGACTTGGTTTGTTATGGGGAAAAGCTGGCCAGCTAAAAAGAGTTTATATCAGCATCTATCTTTCTGTTCCAATTTAGGCATTTACGAATTGTGCTTCATTTTTATAAACCAATTCAACACACACTGTCAGTTACAGAGAGCAGGCCATATTAACTACCCTGAAAATGTGACTTATTCATAATTTTCTGATGTCCAACATTCATGTTTCTTTTTACACTCAGAGACGCCACACTTTTACTTGCACAGAAATCAGCTCTTTGCTTGTCCACTCGGTGCCTAAATAGTGCTTTGTACAGAGTAGACATGCAATGCCCGGTGCACAGTAAACACATGGTAAATGATAGTAATAATAATTATTGTTGTTGAATTTTTTTTATCCTTTTTTCCCTTACCCAGCATTTTTCTGCTCATGTGAACCTCTATTTCTTAGAGAATAAATTATCTCTGGAAACTGCTTTGATAAATAAGCCTGAAAATATGGCTTATTCGTTTTTCTGAGGTCTAAAATTCTTGTGTATATGTTGTGTATTTATTTTTCCCTCTCTTTGAAATCATCATGTCTACCTCCACAAACATGTCAGTCATTCTTGAATTTCCTGTCAGACTCAGTTTCCGGCACAGAGTAGGAGATATAGATGTATATATCCATAACTTTTCTGGAAAGACAGTCATAATCCACTCAAAGATGCATGCCTTGGCTCCAGCAAGCACCCTATGAGTTTAGTTCTTCCCTTCATTCTATATGTATTTTGTTTTCAACACCTGCTGAGTACAGCTTATATGCCGGTCACAATTTGCAACTCTGCTGTATCTGCCTTGTAGACTACATATAAGCACATTTGATTCTTCTACAGTTTCTGGAATGTATAGCTCTTACATCCCTTTGTTAATGAAGGATATTTAGGAAAGCATTTCAGTAAATCTTGTTTTCCAGGTCACTGGTCTCCTGTTGTTAAAAATATTAAGTAAATTTGATTGTGAAGATTACCTATTTTATGGTAGAGCTCTGGTAGCTGAACTTCCACTTTCTCTCTCTGGAAAAGATGGTACTCAGCTTGTTCACAGACTGGAGGGATCATATTGAATTGTCTTGCTACAGAATAGGCTTCCTAGGGAGAAATGAGATTGCAGCTGGTTTATACTGATGAGAAATAAGGCTGCCCTGTGATTTGTGTGCATGAGAAGTTTTCATTTTAGTGAAATCAGTACAAACCAAGAGACATGGAGGATGCCAAATAATAAGCAAAATTATGACCATCAATTTCACTCGGAACAATCAATACCAAATGCAAGAAATACTTTTTAGTCTTCAGAAGGGTTTGGACTAAGTAGAGTCCAGAGGAAATTATCCAAAGTGTGAATTATGGACAATTTTTAAAAAATGTAATTTGACTACTTTTAGGTTTCTAAAGAAATAAAACTTAGACTAATAGAAAATGATCTGTAATTAGCATGTAATAAACAGTATAGTTATTTAATACAGTGTTTTTAAAGAAAACTAGAATTTTGTGTTCATATATCTTATTAGCTGAGAAATTCAATTTATTCTCTTGTCACCCAAGAAGGTGCTAAAACATGATTCTTTTTAGAGACCTGCACCCTCCCTGTTGTATTGTGAGCTGATGAGATCCAGGCCCCATATCCATCTCTGTAATGATGGAATTCATCATAGAATTTGAGTGCCATGGTGATTACGAGTAGAGATTGTGAGAGTTCTTTCAGTTTAGACGTATCTGCAAAACAATAGAGGCACACTTCGGAGACTTTGGGTTTGCTCCAGACTACCGCAATAAAGTGAGTGTCGCAATAACGTGAGTGACACTACCGTGTTTCCCCAAAAGTAAGACCCAGCCAGACAATCAACTTTAATGTGTCTTTTGGAGCAAAAATTAATATAAGATCTGGACTTATTTTACTATGAGACTGGGTCTTTAATATGATATGATATGATATGTTATGATATGATATGATATGATATGATATAATGTAATATCAGGTCTTATATTAATTTTTGCTCCAAAAGATGCATTAGAGCTGATTGTACAGCCAGGTCTTATTTTGGGGGAAACACGGTAATTTTGGGCTTCCCAGTTTATATAAATGTTATATTCACACTATATTCACACTATACCATAGTCTATTCAGTGTGCAATACCATTATGGCTAAAAAACTAAGTGTACATACCTTAATTGAAAAACACGTTATTGCTAAAAAATGTTAACTATCAGGAAGCCTTCAGGAAGAGGTCATCTTTTTGCTGGTGGAGGGTGACAAGGAATAACCAAAATGTGACACAGAGACACAAAGGAGCAAATGCTGTTGGAAAACTGGCACCACTGGACTTGCTCAACACAGGGTTGCCGCAAACCTTCAATTTATAAAAACGGTGCAATATCTGTGAAGCGCAATACAGTGCAGAGCAATAAAAACAAGGTATGCCTGTGATAAGATACTGGGTGGCCATTTGAAAATAGAAATGAAATTACCATGATCTCCATAGCACTCCAGCGTGAGGTTCCCCAGTACATAGCCATTCCTTGGTTTATCACGTGTGTCATGGCTCGAACAATTTCTACGGAAGACCAAACAGCATTTCAAGAGTTTCTCGGCTTTTCAAAGTTATGCGGTCTTTGTCTCTCTTTTTGTTTTTCCTGCCCAAAGCTTAGAAGTTTAATGCAATTATTTGTTTGATTAATACAGTTACTTAACATTGGCGACAACATAATAGTCTACCATGAAATATTGATGGTTTGGAGGCTAATGGTACTTTTGGGTAAATTGACTTTCATTTCCATTTGCAGCAATAACACTAAATGATATTAAAAACATAATGACCACCTTAAGTTCTTCTTTTACTTTTATTGCTTCATGGTTCCTGGCCTGACAAAACAACGCATGAGTCACCTCTTGCAGAACCTGGGAGACGTAAGAGAAAGCATCTATTTTGACTTTGTAGAAGTAAGGTCAGTGAGGGTAGGAGGCCTGCCTTTGTGTGTCAGATTCGCAGAGCGAGGGCTCACACAGGGTGGCTGTTTAATAGAGATGACAGAACAACAGTGTATTTAGCAGAAAGATAAATCTACTAAATGCTGAGCAAACAGCTGAAGCCACATTGGGTCCCAGCCCACAACGGCACTACTTGTCCTTGAGCACTTTGAACCAAGCTTTATTCGAAGACACCCATGTAATGAATTTTACTGGGACCTGCTCGTGGTCCCACCCAGTTTGCTCATCAGCCTCTTCCAGCTTGACACGACAATTCCTAAACAGGACAATGAATGCCTTCCCCAGAGGGGTGGACTGAGCTAATCCCCTTGGCAGCCAGATGTGATGCAGAACCAAAGAGCAAGAGAGCCTCAGGTTCAGCTGAGTGGAAAGTCACAGTCACAGTTGGATTTCTCCTACCAAGCAGGTCAGCCAGACACCCAGGACGCCTGCTAATTTCACATTTTCAAGGGGTCGCAGCCTGGACTTCTCTGTGTCCCACAAAGACCTGTGGGTTCCATGTCCTTCAGAAGAATCCAATCCTGGTCTCAAAGTTGAGTTGAGGATTGGGAATGAGACAGAGGGTTAGGTTCTTTGCTTCCTTGCTTTGGCTTATGTAAATCATTTTAAATTGCTCTTGGTTTCTTTCCCCTCACTCTTTCTTTGGAACATGGGAATGCTTTCATTCACCATTGTCTACCCAGTAGAGGTAGAATTTGGCTTACAAGGAAACTAAACTAACTCAGCCTTGAAAGCAGGAAGTTCATTCTCTCTTCCTAAAGCAAATTAGATATACAAAGTTATGCGAAACATTTTTCTTTTATTATGTAAATGGCAATGATAACCATTTCTGGAAGCGGAAAGCCGTTTTAAAACGTCTGCCCCAGAAGCATTCTCTCTCTTTGATATCTCCATTGTTATACCAGCTCCCTTTCCTTTCACATCCTGTTTCCTTCAGGAGCCGAGGAGTTTATTGAATCAACAATATTTATTAAGTATCTGCTGCACTGGGTACTGGGAATACTGTGATGAATCAAACATGTTGGTAAACACTGATGAGGTTAACAGAGAATAAATTGAACCTAGGACACTTCCCTGTTTCTAATCTGTCGTCCAGTACGATGAGCACAGAACAGGGCCGTGGCTTGGCCACATGGCAGTCACTGAGGCCATGACAAGAGCAATTAAGGTGGAGTGCAAGTTCTGACTCTTCCTGTACCTTCATTCACTGATATAACGTACATGATTAAAAAGCCTAACATTTGCCAGGCACTGTGCAAGTTGCTGGGTTCATCTGTGAGTAGAACAGATAAAAAGCTCCTGGACTCAGGGAGTTTAAGGTTGAGTGGAGAAGATGGAAATGCAAACAAGTATGTATTTGTTTACTTCATAACATTATAAAATGTGAAATGTTATGAAGTAAACAAATAGGGGGCTGAGATAGGGAATAAAAGGGAAGATTTATTTAGTTAGGTCAAGGAAGGTCTCCTTGAGGAGTCATGTGTAGGTGTCAAAAAATAAAAAGGAGCCTGCCATGGGAAGAACAGGGGAGACGTATGCTAGACACATGCATGTGCAAAGGCCCTGAGGCAGAGCTTAGTGATTTTTAGCAGTCTGAAAAAAGCCCTTGTGGCTGGAGTCTGGTAAGGAAGGAGGAAGGGTACAAGATGAAATTGGCAGAGGGCAAACCATGTTATTTTTCTGTTATTCAGAGTTTAATGGGACATCATGAACATTCTTTAGGTAAGGGAATGACAGGCTGTAGTTTACTCTTCAGAAAAGCACTCTTTCTGACTTGCTGGGAAGAATCACAGTGGGAGGACTGCAGGAAGCAGGAAGATCGTTAAGAATGTATTGCAGTATTCCAGGCAGGAGATGCGCGTGGCTTGGAATAGGGTTGTGGACTAGAGACATGGATGGATTCAAATATAGTTTAGAGATAGAATGCACAAGATTTGCAGATAGACTGAATGTGGCACGTAAGGGAAAGGTAGGAATCAAGGGGATCTCCCAGGGACCCGGTCATTTACAGTGATGAGGGAGTCTGAGGGAGGAACAGGTTTTGGGAGGTGGCGGGAATCAAAGGTTCCTGTTTGGACATGCAAAAAATGGAGATGCCTATGAGATACTAAAGGGGAGATGTCGTGTAGAGATGGTTGGATAAGTGACACAGTAATCAACCTGGGTTTGAGGTGATATATTTATTAGTTACCAGTCTATTAGTTGTACTTAAATTCATGGAAGGGGATGAGTCTATGTAAGGGGAGTCTACAAAGAGAAAAGAAAAGAGAAGAGGTCCTAAGAGCCAGCCCAGGGGTTGGAGATCGGACATTGTAGGGTCTGGGTTATCAGCAGCCAGAGAGGCAGGAAGCTTTCAGAATCAAGAGCAGAGAATGCTTCGAGAAGGAGCTGAGCTCACACACTTGGAACACTGTGAGCATTGAAGTCAGAAGGGCCCAAAACGGTGTCTACTGGATTCAGCCACAGGACAGGGCAGTCACAGCAGACCACAATATGAGCAGTTTCTGTGCCAGTAGTGCATGGGGCCAAGGCCAGGCTGGAGCCAATGGAAGAGTGGGCGTGGGAAAAGGAAGCCGTTAGAGACAACCTGGGTAGACTCTAAAGACTTTCTTTTCCCATGTTCATGTTTGGAAGTGAACCAAGCAGAGAAATAGGACAGTAGCTGAAGGGGCATTTAGGGTCAAAGAAGAAATTTATTTTAAAGATGGAAGATGAAAGAATAAGCCTATATGCCCTTGGACGTGATCTAGGAAGAAGAATTATTGATGATACAGGCTAGGGGGGTGGGGAAGAAAGGAGAGAGAAGACTTTTTAAAGTGAGATGGAGGAGGCGCAAAGCACCGGTGGGGGAGGAAAGACACTTTTATCAAGATGGTGGGATGTTTGTAGAACTCATCACAGGACAACACGGGAGCTCCTTTTTGATGAATTCTATTTTCAATAAACTATTAGTCAAGTGAATAAGAGGAGGATGTGAGAAGTGAGGAAAAGGTGAGAACAAATAGTTCAGAGTGTGGAATAGCCTACAGGAAACTCCAATGGCCCAGGCGCTTTAATTGACTGTCAATTCTTTCTCCCTGATTTGTCTGGCCTTTGACTCTGCAGACCAGAGCATGGTGGAATGTGGAAAGGAGAATTCCAGGAGTCCTTTTTTCTTTGTTACAGACACAATCATTATCTTTGAGAACAATCTATCATGGTAATAGTATTGAAAGATTTATAGTTGAGTTTCATTGATCACAGTATTACAACTTGAAGAAGAGCCAAGGACAACAAAAATTGTAATATACACCAAATGAACAAAGCTAGCTTTCTCTTTTCTTCTCGTCTTGCCTTGATTGGATGAAGGCATTTCTCGCCAAGTTCTGAGATAAAGGATGTCTTTAGAATCACACTGACTGATCATAATATCACAAATAGTCCCTGTCATTGTCCCATCAAAAATTAATTTAAAAATAAAACATTTAGAAAGGCTAAAGGACCATGGCTCTTATTTTCAGTTTCATTTGTAGTAAAAGCTTTAATTCAGGAGTCCTTATCCTCTGGAGGATTCTGCAGTGCAGAATGCAGGAAGAAATTGTGGGAGAACTGAGAGGCCACGGTTAGAGATTCATGTTGCCACAAATTAAATTTCATGCATATTAATATTTTTTTAATATCAGGGAAAAATTCCCCAAGTGTTTAAGGTGTCTAACAGGAAATCACCGTACTGATGCCTGAGGTGGGTTTTTATATGATTCTACTATTTAAGAACACTAGAGGGCAGCATTGTTAAGAAAAAAAAATTAACCGAGTCTAAATGCATTCGTTTTACTTGTGTATCATGGAAATACATTTTAAAAGCATCCTAGTCTGAGCATTGATCCTAAATGGGGAAGAGCACATTAAGAATATCATTTAGTGCATTGCATTCACTTGACCTTGGGAAAGGACATCCAGACAAACAAACTGATTAAATCGGTCAACCCAGGACTGAATGACTTCCCTGCTTTTCCGGGAAGCCTTAGCACCAGTGGTCTCAAACCTGAGTGCACATTAAAACACCAAGGGAGGTTGGAAAACAATACTATCCGGGCTCCACCGAAGTAATGTTTATCAGAATCTCTGGGGGTGAGGGCTGGTATCAATACTTTAAGAATTCATCCTTTGCAATTCCAGCGTGCAGCCAGGGCTTGGAACCACTGTGCTTGTCTCCACCAGTGCTCCCAAAGTGTAACAATGCCACTTTATGGACCAGCAGCATCAGCAGCCCTGGGAACTTGTTGGAAATACAATTCTTAGGGCCTGACCTCAGAACCACTGAATTACAAATTCTGGGGGTAGCTGGGGCCTAGCAGTCTATTTTAACCGGCCCTGCAAGCCACTCTGGTGAAAACTGAAGTTTGAGAACCACTGCTTTATATCCTTCCCACCTAAGCCATTGCAGTGGGTATTAATTTCCATGTTTCCTTTCTGCTCTTTCATCTAATCTGAATGCTTCATGCTATAAATTAACATTTAATTTAGTTATTTGCTTTAGTCCATATGACATGCATGCATGTACACATACACACATACACACACACACACACACACACACACACACACATATTTTGGTATGAATCAGGATCACCTGAGAAATTAGATGAAAATGCAGAGGTCCAGGCCCTAGCCTACTTCAATGAACCTGGGCCTTTGTATTATTTTCATCTGCTCTCAAATCTCAAAGCTTGAGAAACACTGTTTAAACTACAGGCAAACTTTGTTAAATCTTCTCTGTGTACTCCCTGTGTCCTCCTTTCCAGGCTGAAATAATCAGTACTGTTCTTTAGCCCGCATGCTGCAGACAGCTCTCTGTCTTATTCCCTGTATCCTTAACGTGTAACTAGCCCTCTATAAATGCTGCAAATCACTTGTGCTTCTCTGAGTCTTCCATTTCCCCATCTGTAAAGTGAGGATAGCACTGGTCCTGTGGAAGCCTTTCAAAGCTTGACATGAGATAACGTGTGTGGACCAACTTGTGAAGCTAAAAGAGCTAACACAAACTGAGTAAGAAGTAAGCAGGGTATGGCCCTAGTCGTGTCTTCCCAAATAGGCTCACATTCTAACATTTTAGTTTAAAAAAGAAAAAAAGATTGACATTTTTCTTTCAATAATGTAGATCATCTATATTTTCAAATATGCATTTTATGCTAAAGGACTTAATAAAACTGTTTTTGAGTGAAACATATTTGTCAATAAACATGTTTTGTTTTAAACTAGCCCTCATGAAAAAAATGGTTGCTCACATTAAACCGTGGTTCATGGGGAATGTTCCCTAGAACCTTGAAAGTCATAAGTAAATAGTTATCCTGCATGAACAATAAACCATAGGACTAAACATACAAATATGCAGAAATGAGTGTTTTGATCACATAGAATGTACTCAAGTTAATCTGGCTATAAAGACACAAAATGATTTAAAAAAAAAGAAACCTTAGAGATATGCCAGTGCAGTTTCCTCTTACTCTGGATGAGGAAATATAGGCTAGGAGTTCATTGTTTTAAAGCCTAATTAAAAGCTTGAATGTTATTAACAATTAAAAATATTTCAAATATGCTTACAAAATGCTGAGTATGAATATACAAACTAATAATTGTACTTATACAGTGGAACTATATGTAATTTTGTTCTATATTTTCCAAGTTTCTGTAAGTGTGCATTATCACACTTTTATAATATAAAAAAAGAAAGAACAAGATTCCCAAACAAAGGTGCCACTTTAAAACACTAACATGTTATAGGTTAATTCACAAATACTAGGCTTAAACAAATGAAGTTGCCATTTTTAGAGGTCAAAATGGCTGACTGTTGACAGTGTCATTCACGTGGTTCAACTTAACTGCTCTTAGGTCCTTTCTTTTTTAAGAGGAGAGCACCGTGACAACTGGGGCACTGGTAGAACACAGAGACTTGATTTCATTGGAGGAATTGTTGTAAACACTAATAAAAAATAACTCTAGACCTGGACACCATTTTTATTCAAAACCAGCTGTTTGTTGTTTATCTAACTTGAGTTATTTACATAACGTCAGCAGCTTGTGGTGGTGTTGATTTATAATCGTGCCTCTTTGTGGCTTAGAAGTTTCCTATTGGTTCTTTGTTAGTCCTTTATCTTCTTGGCTGAGGAGAGCCCTCCCTCAGTGTTCAGCTGAGTGTCTAGAGATATGCCCTTTCTCACAGGAATGGAAACGCATACCCATACAATGTAGTAATGCCATGTTTAGCCTTAATGTGTTGCTGACTGAGGAAAGTCTGGCTCCATCTGCCTTGCAGAGCACACAGGATTCAGGAGACACTGGTTTATGTCCCATCCTTGTCACTATCTTGGGCACATTCCTCGACCTTCCTGGATTTCAGTTTCTTCAACACAAATGAGCAGACTGATATTAATTGAGCCCACAGGCAATCTTTCTAATAACTATTTAGGTGGGTTATATTGTAACCCTTATTTTATTGATGAAAAAGCTGAGGCTCAGAAAAATAGTCACATGGGCACGTTCTCAGGAGATAGTCTATAATGCCTCTTCTAGCTTTGAAGTTCGGTGATTGGTTGTCTTGGAAGGTTTTGTGCATAGTACACGGTGGGAGAAGGTGGGTTGGGGCCAGAAAAATGACAGGGCATTTACTTCATTGATCCCATTGTGTATTTGTCAGCACGTGATGCCTTCTGTGTGGTTATATCGATCCTTTTGTACTTAATACACCAATGACTATAGTTCATGATGTGTTTAAATGGCTTGAGAAATATGAGCTATCTTTTTGCTTCCTTGAACAAAGACCTCAAAACTGATAACTCTTTGGAAAAAAAAAAGAGCTAAAAAAGAGCTCATTTCTGCTTCTGACCTGTTGAGACTTAGAGAAAGAGTGATCTTCACAAGATAATTTATAAGGAATAGCTTTCTGGATCAGGGTATCAGCCAAAAAGATTCTCGACCAAACAGCTCAGAATAAGAGACTAAGAAGGGATACATATGGAGCTTTATGTCTCCAAGGACAATACACTGTTCTCACCCTGCAGCTACCCTGAGAGAACCTCTCTAAAGGTCATCCGGTCTTCAACCTCTTTGCTCTGCCACACTCTGGTTTTCCCTGACCCTAGAGAGTTTGAACTGAGACTTTAAAATTGCCCAGATGTGATTAACGAATCTTACTCTGGTATGTAGAAAAGGTATTTGAAATGGGACAGTTTTATTCTCACTTTTACCCAGAGTCCAAAGTCCTTGAACAAAAACAACAGTTGGTAAGTATCCCCAAGTTCCAAACTGAGGTCCTAGACCATCTATGTAGGACCAGCAAAAAAGGTGTGGCTATCTTTAGTCCACCCCCCACCTTGGAAGAATAAATGGGTGGAGATTAAGGTTGAGAGACAATTTAATTGGACGTGTTTGAGTTTTGTGGCATTTCCTTACCTCCCTCGTGATGCGTCCCTTCACCGCCATTTTTTACCTTATCTCAAACTGAATAAAACTCTAGAACCTAAAAACCCCATTTGCAGAATGTGCAAACAAGAACAATTCCTTGTAGAGCCTGAGCTTACTGTGACTTATGAAGAGACAGACACAGGCTATCCTGGGGACCCTGCTTATGCCTCGTTCAGCTCCCCCTACAGAGGGGGAGGCTATGTGATGCTGCCTGCTTTTAATATTATTTCTTCCGCCACTAGATGGGGGCTATTTAATCCTAGCAAGAGAGAGACCTTTAATTTTACATTTAGATGACCATGTCCAAGCAACTGGCAATAATGACACAGCTTTCTTATCATACAATACCACTCTATCCTCAATTTTTCTGTGTAATCCTCTTTGCACTACATCCGGCCTTTCCAGCTTCTCACTTAGATGCACTTCTGCCTGATGACACTCCCAATAAATAATTGTGTCGAATATGGATCATAAAATCTCACATTTCTCTTCAACATAATCTAAACATGGTCCCCACTATTTCCTGCTAAAACCTGTCGAATTGAAACTATCAGTTTGTAATTTCTATGTTTAGTTAATACTAAATGGTAGTAATTAAAGATTTCTATTCTGGTGGGTATAAAGTGCTATTCTCGCATAATGCCAAATTTTATAGGATTTGTGAATAGTGGAACAAATTCTAATTGACTTAGAGACTATCAAAATGAGAGTACGTGAACCCATTGCCTTAAATTTTGTCTGGAGCAAGGCAACTAATAAACACATTTACACAAATAAACAAATCTAAGTGAACTGAAATTCCAGGGTAGTGCAAATTTCCTAGATACCTAACTTATAGATTCATTGGTGAAGCTAAACTTATGTCATCAGTGGATTGTAGGAAACTGGTCTGCTACATTCACATCCTGGAGTTTTCTTTGACAATATTACTAGTCAAACTTTTAAAATGGATTTTTTGTAGTTTGAACATGAATCTTCCCCTATTGTGGGATATCTCTCTGACATGAATGACAAAATCGAAATTTGAAAAAGGATTCTCTTTCCCTCTAAAATTTTTGAAGTTTTGCTCTTGTCCATTAAGTCCGCAAACTTTATTACAGAATATGGCCGTCTCAGTTAGTTTGGGCTGCTATAACTAAAATACCATAGACATATACAAAAATACAAGAATACCATAGGTGGCATACATACCAGACATTCATTTCTCACAGCCTGGAGGCTGGGAAGACCAAGAGGAAGCACTGGCAGGTTTAGTGTCTGGTGAGAGCTTTCTTTCTGGTTCATAGACAGCTTCTTGCTGTGCCCTCTCATGGTGGAGGCACAAGGATATTGTCTGGGGTCTCTTTACTAAAGGCACTAATCACATCCATGAAGCCTCCACCTTGATGACCTACACATTTACCAAAGGCCCACCTCCTAATAGCATCACATTGAGAATTAGGTTTCAACATAGGCATTTCTGGAGGACACAAACATTCAGTCTATAGCAATGGCCTAGAAAGTTCTCAAAGCAGGTGTTACCAGCTGCTCTTGTCGCCATGGAAGACATTCATTCCATGAATACCTGATTTTGAATAGCCTAATTTTTTTCCCAGTGAATGTACTAGAATGAATGATCTACAAAATGTATGCATAAATAAATAAGGACATTAACTTGCTGTGTACATTTCTTTGATAGAACGAATTTAAGTTTAGAATAGCTAACTGAAACCCTTCTTAGATATCAGGAACAAGGATGGTGGAAGGGAATTCTGGTATATGACAATAAAACCTATTAGCAACACATAGAAAAAGATGTGCTAGAAGCTATCTTTGAGAATTATTATCTTTTTATTTCGTGATCCTCTTGAGTTTTAGGTTGCAGTTTTTCTTAGTGTGTTAGTTTTTTTTTTTTTATGGAATATGTTATTGAAAACTCAATTGTCCTTAAATTGTAAGTCCTTAAATTGTAAAGGAGATTTATAGGCTTTTGTCACCGGAAATGCAGAGGTCGTACATACTTCAGAATTGGTTGTTCCGAGTCATTAAGGACCAATATTTTCTAAACCTGTGCTCTGCTATCCCCAGGCTGGATTCCGTTGTGGCATTAGGTGGCCATGACTGCCTGCTTGCTTGTCCATCTTTGTCCAGGGCTCTTTTGCCTCAGATTCCAAGACTGCTGACATTTACTCTGTGCTGTTTTGGTCACATGAACCAGTGACTCTGGTTAAGGGGAAAAAGTGGGATGATTGACTTAACACAACCCAGGCCCATCCTGGAACTGAAGACTGGAAAGGGGAGAGGAAGAGGGCTTCCTCTGAGTCAGTCGGCAGTGTGGGGAGGGGGTGATTACCCACACGAAAATCTGGATGCCTGAGAAAGGATGACTGCTAGGCCAACCACCAACTGTATTTCCGCTGTGCTCAGACAGGGTTTGGGCATACCAACAACAGTGGGGCAGGGAGAGAGCAAATTCTACCAAGTGCTACCGTGTGCTTGGCTCTGTGCTGGGCATTTTACCAACATGATTGCATTTAAGTTTCGCTATAGCCAAATGAGGTGGCATTGTTACATTTTCATTTTACATTTGAAGAAATTGAAGCTCAGAGAGATTAAGAACTCGATGAAGCCACATTTGCAGTTTCCTCTGAAACCAGCCTCACCCAGCTACCCCCATGCTCAAACAATATGAAGTAAAATATCTTCTTCCCTTTGTCTTCATCCAGATTTAGGTATTTCACGTGCACTCTTTTGATTTTGCTATTTGAAGCACATAGAGGGTTAAAATATCTTTATCAACTGAGGCAATGAGTCTTCGGGCATGTCAAAAGGAAACGTATTATTCAAAACACTCATTAAGGAATAGTTTTCCAAATGTTCATTGAGATCCTAAAAAATGAATTTAACCAAACCCTACAAGTTCTACACGGCACCCAATATATTTATAGCCATTATCAGTGGAACAATTATTTTTATACTTCGAACCATCTGTCATTGCATTGTAGATATCTGACTCAAGCCTTGCATTTCTGATCTTTTAAATTGTGTTCATATCACTTTCATTGGTCAGACACACCGATGGAGAATCTTGACTCGTAGCTTCCTAGTCTGTGATCCTGTCTGGAGCTTTTTATTTATACAACTGTCTGTGTATCAGTTTCTTGGGATAGGCTTTTAACT
This sequence comes from Rhinolophus hipposideros, assembly GCF_964194185.1. NCBI lineage: Eukaryota > Metazoa > Chordata > Mammalia > Chiroptera > Rhinolophidae > Rhinolophus > Rhinolophus hipposideros. Next base: position 83,969,328 of record NC_138048.1, read on the forward strand.
TTACTTTAAAAGGAATTCTGTCTTGTGGATGAAAGATGAAAGCAGGCAACTTAGCAGAGCACAGATAAGAGAAAAACAATATTTATCCTAATGTGATTTTCTGCTGGCAAATCTAGTTTCATGCTGTAACAGGAAGCAGTCTTTATTGCTTCTTTAGAAGTATAGAGCTGGCCTTACTTCCTGGTCCTATCATGGGGGACGTCTGAAAGGAGATGCTATCTTAATGATATTAAAACCTCTACCCCTACAGCAAATGCGGCCCCCCTGTCAGACCCATTTTTGGCTTTGCAAAGCTTATCTGTATCTGGTAACTAACCAAAAGGCAACTTTTAAACTTGACATGGTGGAGTGATTTTTCTCGGCTTTTCAACAGTGAACTATGTGATAAAGAGGAAATACTAACTCTGCTAAATTTTAAAACAAAGTACCTGCTGCTCTGTATTGCTAAAATGTAAGGCCCAGTGGCAGCTGAGCAACTCCACTGCAAGAGCCAATGCAGAGGACGCCAGCCTGTCCCCGGGTCTGTCCTGGGATGCCCCATGTTCTTTCCTTGTGTCTATTTTACGGTTCCACCCGTAGTCTGCTTGTACCTGGAGCCCTTGATCTCTTGCTTTGGGGCTTTCTTTCCCATTTCTGAGGTGCTTCTATCCCGCCCCCCCCCGCCCCACAGAGGGCTGTTTTCCCTTATTTTCTTCATTAGAATCTTCTCATAAGGAAGTATTTAGCAAGGTTTCATTGTGCTTCTTAAATATTTCTGCATGATCCACCAAAGTGCCGCAAAGCAAATGTTATTAGACAGTTTTGACTTTAGCATGCAAATTTATGCAGATTTCTACCCCACCCGTCAATAAAACATTTACTTTAAAACAATCATAACATTTTTCTTTACAACTCTTTGAGTAAAACGGAAGGAAGGAAAATGTCTCCAGTTTACCCTGTGGCTTTTCCAACTCCCCTCACCCTCCCACAGCTGACTTTTCCACACACAACACACTTCCTTGTGCTTCAGGGGAAACACATGCCTGGCTGTGAGGCAAAGAGCAGCAAGAAGGAGTCAGCGACTAAAAAGGTGTAATGAATTGTCCCCCTTGGGGACTGGTCTTTAATTAGGCACAGAACCCTAGTTTAACCTAATCCTTCATGTCCTGAACTTTGATATATTTTCATGCCACATTTTATGAGGCTCTCTTGTATACAAATAAGGGTCTTCTGGAAGATTAATAATAAGGTTACACTCATTTAGTGCTCATAATGTACTTGGCCTTGTTCTGAACACTTTACATATTTTAAATCATTTAGTTCTCACAACAATCTTATAGCATAGGTTTATTATTACTCGTATTTTGTACATAAGGAAAGTGAGGCATAACGAAAGTGAGTAAATTATTTAAACTTACCCAGCTAGTAAGTGTTGGAGCTGGGGTTTGAAAGCACGCAGCCTGGCCCTAGCCTGCTCTTACTCATAGAGAACACTTCCGCTCATTAGACATAGGCTGAATTGTTCCCAGCCAAATGGATGGGGATGCCCTGGCAAAGCATGACAGGTTACATTAAAGGAACAAAATGCTGGCTACAGAGCTCCTTTGGGGAACCAACAGGAAGTGTGGTTTCCTGAGATCACACAGTTCATATAGGTGGCTGCCCTGTGTGCGGACGCGTGTGTGTGTTTTGTGTGTGTGTTTTGTGTGTGTGTTTTGTGTGTGTGTGTTTTGTATGTGTGTGTTTTGTGTTTTGTGTGTGTGTGTGTGTGTGTATGTGTGCATGGTGCTTCTTTGTGACATAGCAACATGGACAGTTTCTCTTCCCTACTTGGGACTCATTGCATTGAAGCTTTTACATGTGAACCTCTTTCAATACAGGAAGTTGACAGGATAGAAATAGATGATGGAGTCAACTACTGTCTACAAAGTAAGGCAGGAAAAGGTAAGTGCTACACAGAGGAAGAGGCATCATGCTACACAGGTGAAAAAAGAGGGGGTGCTTAATTCCAACTAAGATCAGGATGGCTTCCTAGGGGATAGTCCAGGCTGTTTGTTTTCTTAACAAACAGCAGTACTTTCTACACAAAGAGCAGTGCTTTTCAAAAATTTTTATCACACTTCCCAATTTTCTTTTCCAAAAAGGTATATTAGTTGATATGTCAAATAAGTACTGTACTATCAAGCTAATGTTATAAAATATATATGATGGCACCCAGATCTTGGCTTCAAAGTACTATTTTTCATTAAAAGAAACTAGGGCTCTGGCGAGAAATGGCTGATTATACAGGGCTGAGGAATACATAGGTAAGCTTGGAACATCTCGTGCAAAAAACAACTGGGGAAGCAAAAAAGTCCTCAGAAAAAAAGAAATATGGAGACATGTGTAAAGGACATGGAAGACATGCTAAAGATACTCTAAATATCCATGTTGGGGATAATTGTAGCAACAAAATAAATAATGAATTATAAATCATAGGATAAAATCAGAGCCCATTAGCTCATACTGACATAAATAATTGAATAAATTAAATAAAAAATATTCAATAATTGTCACATAGATCAATGGAACAGAATAGAGAGCCCAGAAATAAATCCATGCCTATATGGTTATTTAATCTACGACAATGGAAGCAAGAATGTACGGTGGGGTAAAGACAGTCTATTCAATAAAGGGTGTTGGGAAACCTGGACAGACTCATGCAAAAAAATTAAGCTGGACCACCTCCTTACACCATATACAAGAATAAATTCAAAACGGTTGAAAGACTTAAATGTAAGATCTGAAACCATAAAATTCCTAGAAGAAAATATAGCAAGAAATTTTACAGACATTACGCAGAGTAAGATTTTTACTGATATATCCCCTCAGGCAAGGGAAGTAAGAGAAAAATAAACATGTGGGATTACATCAAACTAGAAAGTTTTTTCACAGCAAAGGAAACCATCAATAAAACAAAAAGGGATCCTACTGAATGGGAGAAGATATACCCAATAAGGGGTTAATATCCCAAACCTATAAAAAACTCACTTAACTCCAAAAAAACAAACAACCCAAAAATTAAAAAATGGGCTGAGGACATGAAGAGACATTTTTCTATAGAGGACATACAGATGGCAGACAGACATATGAAAAAATGCTCAACCTCACTAATCATTAGAGAAATGCAAATAAAAACCACAATTAGATACCACCTCACCCCAGTCAAAATGGCTATCATCAATAAATCAACAAACAACAAGTGCTGGCATGGATGTGGAGAAAAGGGAACGCTTGTGCACTGTTGGTGGGATTGCAGATTGGTGCAGCCAGTATGGAAAACAGTATGGAGGTATCTCAGGAATCTGAAGATAGAACTACCCTATGATCCAGTAATTCCACTCCTAGGTATCTATCCAGAGAAATCCAAAACTCCAATTCAAAAAAATTTATGCCCCGCTATGTTTATTGTAGCCCTATACACAATAGCCAAGACATGGAAACAACTGAAATGCACATCGGTAGATGACTGGATTAAGAAACTGTGGTACATTTGTACAATGGAGTATTACGCAGACATTAAGAAGAACGAAATCTTACCATTTACAACAATATGGATGGACCTAGAAAACATTATGTTTAGTGAAATAAGCCAGACAGAGAAAGACAAATACCATGTGATCTCCCTTATGTGTGGAATCTAAAGAAAAGAATAATTGAATGAACTAATCTGAAACAGTCTCAGAGACATAGAGGAAAAACCGAGGGTTGCTAGATGGGGGGTTGGGTGGGGACAAGGGGGAAGGTGAGGGGATTAGAAAGCACAATCAATAACCACAAGATGGCCAATGGGATATGAAAGTCAATTTGGGGAATGTAATCAATAATGTTGTAAGATTTTATAGGGTATCCGATGGACACTTGTCTCTTTAGGGAGACCACCTCAGGGAAAATGTAGATGCCTGATCACTGCACTGTACACCTGAAGCTGAACAATAATGAATGCCAACTATAATTTATATACACACACACACACACACACACACAATATATATATATATATATATATATATATATATATGTAAGAGTATAATTACTCTTCTTGTAACTACATATATATATATACTATATACTATACTATATACTATATATATATGTATATATATATATATATATATATATATACACACTATATAGTTACAAGAAAAGGAGTACAGCATTAGGAATAGAGGCAGTGGAAATGTAACGGCTGTGTGAGATGTCAGAGGGGTAGTAGATGGGGGGAGGGAGATTATCACTGTGTGAGGGATATAAATGATAAACGTTTAACTATTACATTGTTTTGTACACCTGAAACTAATAAAAAATTCAATAATTGAACAAACAAATAAATAGGGGAGAAGAGAAAGCTCTTCCTTACAGTAGAATGGCAACTAAAAAAAGTAGAAAGAATGATGAAAATAGAAAATCATCATTTGGCAAATACTACAGTGCTTAATTTCAGGCAAGATTTATTGAGGAGTGCTAAAATTAAGTGGGCAAAAGTATGATGAGAAACAGGATATTTGCATAGTTTAAAAGTATCTCCCCCAAAGATACTCATTAGGTATATACACTCTCTATTTCATACGTACTAAAGGAAAAATAGTAACTTTACAGTGGAGAAACCTGGTAGGTATCACATTAACCAAAATTGACATCATCAGTAATGGGAAAAAGAGACCCCCTGATGTGATACACTGAGAGGGTGCCACATTTCTATGGCTTCTTTGTCCAAATTACCCGACTTGAATTTAATCAGTAGCAAACATCTCTAACTGAGGAACATTCTACAACATAACTGGCTAGTAGTCTTCTAAAGTGTCAAAATTATGAAAGACAAAGACAGCTTAAAGGAGACCAGACACGTGACAATGAACTGCAATGTATGAACTACAAGTTGGATCTGGGCCAGAAAAAGCTATGAGTGAGACAACTGGAGAAATACAAATAAGATCCATAGATTATATAACATTGCTGTGTCAATGTTAATTTCCATATTTTAATAATTGTACCATGGTTATGTAAGATGTTAGTGCTTGAGGGAATCTGGGAGAGGGGTATATAGGAATCTTTTGTACTATTTTTACTACTTTTAATGCCCATAATTATATCAATGGATTGTTTAAAAATAGAAAATAAGACATATGCAATAAATAGAAACTTGACAAATAACAAGATGGAAAATAAATGGAAATTATGGTTTCTTCTCATCCTGCAATGGATTATCTGGCACAGCCTGCTTTGGAGTCACAGAGGGAAGGAGGCTGGCTCAGCACAGCTTGATTAGGAAACGGCAGGTAGGTCTCTTGTGCTGGCATGTTTCTGGAGGGATGTGGTGAGAAATGGGTTGGCTTCTGATGGTGGACTCTGGGATAGAAAAACTAGCATTGATTATGTATTTCTAAATCCTCAGGACTGTGCCTGGACTTCAACAACCATGAGATCATATTTACTACTGACAACTCGATACCACGGGCATTTTTATCTCATTTGTGTGTTGTATGTGTGTGTTTATCATTTTAATATTTAGCTTTGTCAAAGTAACACATGCACGTTGTTTAAAGAGTTAATGCTAAAAGGCTTATGACAAAAAGCAGTAGTCCTTTGACTGTTTGCCTGCACCCCAGAGGAAACCATTTGCAACACATGCAGCTGTTTATTCTGGTACGAATCTCTACATTTCTCAATAATATTTATGCATTACTCTGTTGGTCCAGCTTTTTTAGATGTTATCTGCTGACCTGTGAAAGTGAGGTCAGCTCCCTTTCATACACCCCTCTGTCTTCACGATCTCCCAATATATTCACTTCTCAGTTTAGAGTTAAATTCATATTCTGTGTTTTCATTTTAATGACTGAGTACTTAGTGTCCACTGCTGAGCAAAGTAGTTTACAATGATCACATTTCCTTTCTTCTATAACTTTTTCATCTTCTTTTAGTTGACAATTGCTTCATTAACTTAATTTTATATGGAGCTGTAGCTGAATTTCCCATACTTTATGCAAATGTCTCTCAATACAGTTTTCCACATGGTCAAGTTTGTGAGAAACTCAGCAGTCTTCCCCTCACTCCCCCCCCACCCCGCACTACAACATCCCATCTAGAGCCTGCCATCATCCTGTCACAACCTACACTGGCTGCTCTCTGTCCCTCCTGCACAGCTGGCATTCTGGCACTTATTTTCAAAACGTCCTGGAAATTCTCTTCTTCCCTTTAATGAATTGGATCTTATCCTTTTTGTGGCATTCTTTTCTCATTTTGGTAGAGAACATATTCCAGTAGCTTCTGAGGAGTTGTGTTTGGGAAATAGGAAAGTCAACATGTTATTATTCCTGTAGATTCCCACCATGTTTTTCCTTATAATTCTGAAGACTTGCTCCAACATACTGGGTCTCAATTCTGCTGTTGGAAAGCTCTGGGCAATCGTTATTCTCGATCCTTCGTGTGTGTACACTATTAAGTCTCTGGAATATTTTAGGATGCTTTTCTTTATATTCTCAGTTGTGAAATTTCATTATAATGTTTCTTTGTGTGGGTCTTCATTAATTGTGGTGGTCACTTGGTGGGAACTTTCAATCTGGAGACTCATAGTCTTCAAATGTGGACATGATCTTGTATTTTTTTTTTTTTTTTGATAACTACCTCTCCTCCCTTGCATCTGTTCTTTCTCTAGAAATCTTGTAGCTGAATTAATGTTGGACTTCCTGAAAAGAACCTTAATTTTCTCATCTTTTCATTCCTATTGTCTATGCCTTTTTTTTCTTCACTTTTGGAATATTTCCTCAACTTTAATGTTCAACTTCTTTATTGACTTTAACATTTTTTAAGCATTATATTTTTAATCTCTAATATTTTTCCTTTTCTATTTTTCAGTTACAGTTGACATACAATATTATGTTAGTTTCAGGTGTACAACATAGTGATTAGACATTTATATAACTTATGAAGTGATCACACCGACAAATCTAGTACCCATCTGACACCATACATAGTTATTACAATGTTATTGACTATCTGATCTACGCTTTACTTTACATCCCCATGACTTTTTTGTAACTACCAATTTGTACTTTCTTTCAACTTTTTTACCCATCCTCCCGACTCTCTCCCATCTGGCAACCATCAAAACGTATCTCTAATATTTTTTTTTGTAGTGCTATGCCATTCTTGCTCTTTTTCATCCTGTTCTCGTTCTATTAATGCAGTATCTTCTCTTATCTGACCAAGTATATTAATTATAATTTCCTTGAAATTTTCTATATCACTCTTCATTGCTATTTTCTTCTAATGAGCTCTTTCAAAAATTTTTTTCACATTGGAGGTTTTCTTTGAATGTCAGGTTTCTGTTTACATGTAAGGGCAAAGCACTAAAATTGTGCTTGGATGGCACTTGTTAACTAGTGCAATTCATGGTGGGAGCAATTAGGGGACTTGCCACTTTTTCCCACTGGGATTTTCTTTCAGTACAATGTCAGTATCTGTTAGTTTTTTTTTTTTTTCCTGGGATAGTTAATTTTCTCCAGAGAATTATTCCCTTATCTTTGCATGGGGAAAGCAACCTGGCTGTTAGTGACCTGGAAGTGAGAGGAGAGATGTGGGGTCTCAAATTTTACAATCCTTTTTTTTCCCCCCCAGCCTGGTCCCACTTTCTTCTGACTGGTATCTCTTAGACTAGAGCTTCTCAACTAATTCCTCCAGTTAATGTACCTATTGCTTTCTTCATTGAAGGAGAAAGGCAGGATCCTGCCTGCAGATCTGGACAGGGAGCTTTAATAACTCTGTATAATCTTGTAAACAACCAACTTGTATCTAGTTCTTACTCCACACAGCCCCCACCTGTCTTCTGTGGCATTGGTGTCTGTAATGCCATAACCTTTCTTAAGTTGTATGGTGCAGATTTACTTGCTTCTCCCTTGTGGCCATTTTTAATAAATCTTTTCAGTTCTGCTAAATCATTTACAATTTCTCTATCCCTTCCCCAATTTCATATATATTGGTGCAGGTTTCCAGTTGTCTGCTACTTCCATTAGAAAGGGAGTTTCTATTTCCGTTCTTGGCTCTGTATGTTATTTATTCGGTGTTATTTATTTATTGGGTGATTTTTTAAATTGCCTATTTTTTAAAAAAGGGGCAGAAATATTTTACTTTGTCATCCTAAATCTAGAGGTTTCTTCACTGTTTTCCAATTGAGGAAGCTGACACTCAGAGATTACGTAGCTTTCACTCCTTCACCCATCCCCTATTTCATAAAATTGGTCTTGTCAAAATTATTGATCAACTCTGCACCGTGAATACCAACGTACAATTCTTAGCCCTCATCTTACTTGTTCCATCAGTAGCATTTCATATGGTCAATCAATTCTTCCTCTGTGATGTGTTCTCTTTACCTGCTCTTTGGGCACCATACTCTTCTCTACCTCTTAATATTGGAGAGCCCCAGAGCTCAGTCCGTAGTCCTTTCTTTCTATGTCCTGTTTTTCTTTCCATTTTAACTCCCTGCGTAATTTTATCAATTCTCAATGCTTGAAATACCATTTACATGCAAAGAACTCCCAAATTTAAATCTCTGTCTATCTCCTGAGTTTCAGATTCAGTGTCCAGCTGCCTACTCAACATCTTTACTTGGACGTCTAATGAACATCTCAAACTCACAATGACTAAACACAGACTCCTGATCTCTCCTACAAACCAATTCCACCTATGTTATTTCCCTTATCAGTCGATGGTGGCTCCATCTTTATGGTGACTCAAGCCTAATCCCCTGGAGTCAGTCTTCACTTCTCTTTCCATTACACCCACATCCAACTCATCGGGAACTTTCGCTGGCTGTACTATTAATATTTACCCAAACTGATCCACTTTTAAACTTCCACAGCTAGCACCCTCATCTGAGCCATCATCGTCTCTCACCTAGATTGTTACAATTATTTCTTAACATGTCTTCCTGCTCTTGCATTTGCCCCTTTATAATTTATTCTAATTCTAAGCCAGAGGGATCCTTTAGAAATGCACCGTATTTCCCCCAAAATAAGACCTAGCCAGACAATCAGCTCTAATGCATCTTTTGGAGCAAAAATTAATATAAGACCCGGTCTTGTTTTACTATAAGACCGGGTCTTATATTATAGTAAAATATATTATATATAGTATGATATAATATAAACTAGGTCTTATATTAATTTTTGCTCCAAAAGACACATTAGAGCTGATTATCCAGCTAGGTCTTATTTTTGGGGAAACAGGGTAAGCTAAATCGTGTCACTTCTTTGTCCAAAATTCAGACGGCACCAAAAGCTGTGGCCCCTGTATTCTCTCTATCCTCATCTCCTATACTCTTCCTTCCTTACTGTCTGCAGCCGCATTAATGTCCTTGATGTTCCTCAAACACAACAGGCTGCTCCCATCTCAGGGCCTCTGCACTGTTTCTACAGCCAGAAACAGCCTCCCTGTCTTCCTCCTGCTCACTGTGCTCCTTCTAGTCTTTGCTCAGATCTTACCTTCTCAGTGAGCACTCTCGACTCCCCCAGCATTCCCATCCTCATGCCCTCCTCTATATTTTCTTTTTGCTACATTTTCTTTTCCCATTTCCTCCAATTTTTTCTTTTTGGTCTCCACATCTCCCTTTTTTGTGTTGTGTTAAGTTTTGTGTGAGTTCTTAAGTCAGTTTTTTTTTTTCTCGTCTTATTAGATAAAAGCACTCATTTATAGGTGGTAATTAAGTTTGTTCCATTACCAACTATACTTCCAGTTTCTGTGCTAATGACACAACACTTTTTTTCTCTCCAAGTAAAGAAGAATATTGAAAACACTGAACTTCCCCCGCCCCACCCCGCCTTCTGCTCTTTCTCTGTACCCATTGCTTCTACCCACTTACCCTTAAAAAAAAACAAAACAAACAAACAAAAAAAACCCAAAAAAACAATTTTCTTGTATAAGTAAATTCTGGGTTGACTTTTAAGGATTTAAAAAGTTGTCTGAAAGTATCTCTTTTAATTCTCATTAATATTGTATGATTGGCTTCACTGAAGCTAGTCACAACACAAGTTCACCATTCAGAATTTAAAACAAATAAGCAAAACCTAACACAGGGATACATTCAGAAAGGATGAATAAATTCCAAACTGCAGAGGTTGAGGATTTCTGGCTTATAACCTTTTTTCAGTATTTGAACACTGACAAGCAATTACCCCCCAAAGTAGAAGTGACACTTTCAAAAGTGTTCAGATTCCTGAGGAGGGTTTGTGGGGAAGAATAGTGATAGGGTATGAAGGATATCTATATATAATATGTAAATTTTATATTTGGCCTTTTTATATTTGACCTTTATAGGTGGCCAAGCACCTTATTTTATAATTTGTGGACACCTGAATCTTAAGCACACAAGTTTTTCCCAAACTTCCAGTTATATTGGACATAATGTTATTTTCTTATAAAGTAAGCAAATTTGTGTTCTGAAACTAATAGAAGAGTTCTTTTTTTTAATGTGTAAGTTAAGTCAGGTTGATTTAAAATTAGGTATTTAAAGACATGTAACTAGTATGTGGAACAAGCACGAACATGATAATGTAATCGTAACATAGCTTTAATTTTAAAGCTCCCACTGGCTCTTCACATTCACTGGGAACAAATGTCCCTTGGCCCTGATGAAAACTCAGGCTGGCCCTACAGCTTTTCTGTCCACTCTTGGGTAATAGACAGCCCTGACATCATTTTCAATCATAAACAGCTTCCATAGATCTCAGGTCAAAATTCCAAACTCAAATTCTTTTCCCTTTCCTAGCTTGGATCTGCTTAGACTAGAAGCTTGCAGTAAGGGGTGACATGGGACAGCGCTGGTGTCCCTTCCATTCCTCTACTTTCTGCTTCTTTTCTGGTCCCTTTTACTACTGGCTTTGGGTGTTTAGCTCCAGCCCCTAACCTCCTAGAGGCTGTTTTCCTAGAGGACAGGACCCAAGATGACCCCACCCAAGAAATATTCACAGACCCTCTCTGTCACCCCCAAGGAGAAAAGCACTCTCCTGGCTGTACCCCTAAAGTAGAGATCCAGCCCACTTTTCTACCCCTAGATCTGCCAGACATGAGTCAGCTCCCAAGCCACTATACTCCCCAACTGAGAAGGTCACATTTTGAACAATATGAGTAGCCTCCCAACTCCACACCCACAACTAGGGCTGGAGTGAAGAGACAGCCTTCTCCCACTGTTGGGGTGGGATGGGCTCACAGCACAGTTTCCTCCAGATATACCCTTCTCACTAGATCCTCTCTCCTCCTCTCTCTCAACCTTCATATTCTTGCAAGTGAGGGGGCTCCAGAGTCAAGGAACTGAGAGTGAGGTGGGGGAGAAGAAAGGGAAAGCTCGTCTCTACAGAAGAATGCCCACTCACAGATGGAGAAGGGTTGCAACCTCCATGTAACAATGGACATGCGCAGGGATCCTCATTGGATGCTAAAACCAGGTTGTGGGGAAGGAGGCTATTTACCTGGTCTCAGAGAATCACATTGTAGGTTATTCATTAATTACCAAGTCAAAGAGGTACCATCATGGTGGAGAAAGCTGGCAGACATCATCTTAACCAAGTGATCAACCTTAACTTGACCAATAATAGGACACAGTGACCCTCATGGGAACCTCTGAGGGACACACTGAGAAGGACCCAACATCACCTGTGTAGTCTTCTTGCAGAAATGCTTAATCTTAATCTAATCACAAGACAACAATCAGACAAATCCAGACTGAGAAAGTTTCTCCAGAGCAACAGGCTTGGATTTTTAAAAAATGTCAATGTCATTAAAGAGCAAAAAAGGTGAAGGAACAGTTTTAGACTAAAGGAGATTCAAAGGCCATGGCAACTAAAAGCAATGTGGAATTCTTAATTAAATCATGGACCCACTTTCTCCCCGCGAAAACCTCAAGTAAATCCTGTAAAGGACATTACAGGAAATTTGAATATGGTTTGTATACTAGATAATAGTACGTATTAATGTTAGAACTCTCGGGGGTGATGATTATGTTATGGGTATATAGAAGAATGCCTTGTTCTCAGGGGACAGGAAAGTGTGGGTGAAACATTACAACGAGAAAGCGAGAAAGAGCAAAATAGGGACAAAATACAGCACAATGTGGTACATCTAGATGAAGAGTATTATATGTTTATTTTTTCAACTTTTCTGTAGGTTTTAATTTTTCAAAATAAAAAGCTGGGGAAAGAAAGAGAAATGGAACCAGCCCTTGCCCATTTCCTTTGCAAGTATACAAATGCAGATTGGGTGCCTCTCTTTAAAATTTCATTTCAAAAAGAAATGAAATTGTGTCTTGGTGCCTGGCTGAAACTTTAATGATTATATCTCATTATGCATATCTATTTCCCAAATTATAAACATATGTAACAACAATATCAACCTCAAAATATGTGTACAAGGCCTTACAGTTTCTAAAACATGTTTACTTATATTATCTCTTAATGTCTTCATACCAATCTTGGAAATAGTTAGGGAAGGTAATATTTTTATTCTTCCGATTTTCCAAATGACACACAGAGCAACAGAGTCTGAGCAACTCAACCAAGTTTACATGCCTACAACTAACATCCTCACCCTCTGATTGCAGACCCCCTATTTTTTTACTACACATATTAAATATACAGGAGGAGTTTAACAAAAAACATTTACTCTCTTGTTGCTTCATTTTGTACAGAGAGCAAGAGAGAGAGTTAAGGGTATTTGTTTGTCCCCACTGTCTGAGAGTTCCAGGTAAATGATGGCATAGGTGGCTCTGCTCACCCCATGAAATCAGCAGGCTTGGAAACCCTGCGTTTGTGTGAGATGCTGCTCAGTGACAGGCTGTTAAAATCCACAGCCCCACCTGTCCAGGCTAGCGAGTTGGATAATGTTAGTCTTCGAGTTGCACCCATGTCATTGCAGATCAGCTGCAGCATAATGAGGAATTTACAAAGATGAATTCCCCTGAGATTGAGTCAACATTCCCTCAGAATACGGAGGTAAATCTTGTCACAGCTCCAGCTATCTTTCAGGTAGATGACAACTCCCACAGAAGGAAGTTCACATGAGTCACAAACCCACAGCCCCAGAATACTAAGCAGCTCTGTTTCCACCTGACAGCTGGGGGTGAGCAGAAGCCATCTCCGTTCTCTCTCTGTTTCTTTTTTTCTTAACTAAAAACAACTTGAAAAAATAAACAACAACAAAAACCACCCTTTCTGAGCTTGGTGAGGGCCACAGATTTGGGGCAAGAAGTTCCAATGAGCCCCCAGACACACGGTCCCTGTTGTTTCTCCTTTTGTATCTTCCTAATGATAGGGGTTGAATCTCTTCTGCCTTCACTGTTGACTGAAGATGTGAAGAAAGGAAACAAAAGGGGGCAAGAGAATGGAGGATGTAGCTAAACGGTATGGAACATGAGCATATTCTATTCTATGTGCTCATGTTGGAAAGATCCTCCCTTCCAACCAAAACTTTATGGAATAAGGTTGGAAATCTTTGCCTTCCAAAGAAAGCACAAAATACAGTAGCAGATGATTACAAAGTGGAATGTCGTTTTCTTTAAAGCTAGCCCATCACGTATTTTCTGCAGCCTTGGCAATCTGAACTTCTCAGTATGTCTAATAGAGGGAGTTTTTCTAAAGCCCCTGTTCTGTGGAACCCAGATGGAGAAAGGTAATTTGTTAACCAGGGCCCGGTTCCTGAGAGAGGCATGTCAGAGTGATCGTGTTCAGAACTTTGGGGCCCTCTGTCAAATCTGGAAAATTATTTCAATGGCCTTAGAAGACTGCAAGTCTAAGGCAGAGTGGTAAACTCTGTAATGTGCCTTTGCTGTGTTACTTTAGATTACTCAGTTCTGCTCAAGAAAGTAAGAACACAAACAAATAAGGAGGGAAAATGAGACGGGGTAGAGAACAGAGCAGTTTGTGAGACTGGCAGAATTCACAGTGTGTGTCTAGTAAAACGAAGTGGCTTAGTAACCTTTGAGTCATGGCAGCCACAGACAAAGCAGCAACCGTGCATGCTGAGCATAGAGAGGGGAGGATGGAAAGACATGATATTCACAATGCATCCGTATGAGTAACACCAAACACTCAAGATACACTAAATATACATGAAACTCGTGAGGACTCAAAAGAGGTCTTAAATCAGCCACCGTGGGTGACCCCATTCTGGCTTCAAAAATTCTCTGCAGAAGAAATCCGCATTTCTTGTTCACAGCTATACATCAGGCTAACTAGTGAGGTACAGCTAATGGCCAGGTGGATTTGTCCCCGACGTTTCCAATACAGCAAGTGATCCATTGACCCAGGCACCTTCAGTCTGCTGTGTTTCTTGCTCAAACCTCACCTCTGACCATTATAACCAGGCCACCATAGGGAAGGCCAATGCAGCTGAAAGAAGAGATCACGTGAACACTGCCTGCCCCAAAATTCGTGTAGTTGGGTCCCTGTACCTGCTTGTACTCTACCCTAATTGATTTAATTCCACCTATCTCTTCCCCCTCGCTTCTCACTATGTTTTTCTTTTAATTGGTTTAATAAACCATGTGATTCATGCATCTTAATTTGTTGTGTGAGCCTTTCTGTTTTGGGACCTCTAGGATTACCGGTAGTGAACTAGGAGGCTACTATTGCCCCAGGGTCATTTCCCACGTGGCAAATTTACAAAAGGACCATGCAAACAATAACAATAAAAATTGATAGCTTAAACTTTTTGAACAATTACCAGGTACTAAGCAACATTCTAAACATTTTGTATGTATTATCTCAAATAATTCTCATAATAACCCGTAGAGTAGATATTATCACTTGCATTTTACAGACAAGTAAACTGAGGATAAGAGATTAATTTGCCTAAGATCACAAAGCTAGTAAGAAAGAGGAAGATGATTTGAATTCGGATCTATCTGACTCCAAAGTCCTGCTCTTCCTATGTCGGGGGAGGCCTAGGTACTCCCTCCATATCCTTCTCAGTTAGACCTTCTTTGGACACCTTATGTAAATTCTACCTCATGTACTTCCTATCCCCCTTCTAGGATTTATTTTTTTCTCTATACTAGTATCACTATCTAATGTCATTTTCTTACCAACTTATTATCTATCTCCCCCACAAGAATGCAGTTTGCAGGATGTTTGCCTGATTTATTAACTTCTGCTTCTCCTGGTGCTTGGCACATAGTAGATATCCAATGAATATCAGTTGAATGAATGAGCGAATCCTATTACTGAGCTTTTTTCTAGATACACATTTGAAAATAATGTCACAGGTTCAAGATTGCTTTTGAACTGAATAGATTAACCTTGGAAAATCTATGATGACATTAATATTAAAGGGAACGGAGGATTTCAGAACAAAATTCCAAGGAGAAAATAATGGGCTAGAAGACTTCCTCGCCAGCGCTGTACCTTGATTGCTCCATGGCCTCACCATAGACCCTGGTTGGCCCTACACCTGGCCACTTTCATTGGATTTTCATCACGTGATAATTTCAGGGTCTTGGATTTCTATGGTTACCTCCGAGTAGAGATCCAGAGAAAAATCAGTTTTACATGTAGGCGCATTATGTGGGGCATTTTAGAAATGCAGCTTATATTTGCCTCCTCAGCTCTGAGTGAGGTGGTGGACCTACATTGTTAACTCATTCAGATGTCTCTTTATATATTACCTCCATTTTCAGGTGAAGATATGGAGTCTCAGCGAGGATAGTAATTGTCCCTGGTATACAGTCTAATGGGTACAAAGCCAGGATGAGAAGATGTGTCCATCTAATGTTCTGTCGTCCACTTTGCAGAAATATTGTCCCAATGAGAAAGAGGCCCGCAATGAATAAAAAAATGGTTTCTTTCTAAAAAGCTGCACTGGAGACTAAAAGAACCCAAAGTTAACCCAATCATCCCTCCCTGTGTTTTTCCTTAGAATGGATGAAATTAATTTCTCCTTTTATGACAGGACTTGCTTCCTGTTCTGTATAGGATAAAACATCAAGGGATAGAAAGTATGCAGGGTAGATTTTACATAGGGTGTCCAAGGTAGGTCTAACCAAGAAGGATAAAACATAAGTCTAAAGCAGTAGTAAAATGTTTGGCAAATTCACATTTAAGTGAAAATAAAACTGATTTCATAAAATTGGAACACTTTTTCTCCAATTTTATGAAATCAGACTTGGTAGGGTTTTGCTTCTCTTCTTGAATATGAAAATCATTTTCTCCAAATTAATTTATTGAAAACTCAGCTATCGCAGCCTTCTCAAGCCAGGAGGTTAAATTGATCTGATGGATACCAGAGGCTCTCAGGAACCTCCTGGCCAGAGACATAAATGACATGTGCTAGATAATTTTAATTTGATATCATAATCCTCAGGGGCAACTGAACTGCCAAGAAATCATCCCTCCATTCATTTCTACTCATTTAAGTATCAATCAGATTTCTAGGGAGAGATCCGGCATCTGGATGCTGCCCTTGTTGCAGATGAGGAGACATGGGTGTAAGAGTGTCCTGGGGCTGTTTGCCAGTGTCCCATCCTTCTTAACATCACCCTGAAATATGCTGAAACAGAGTAAGTACCAGCATGTTCACAGATGTTAGGAAACCCACATAAGTTTTCAAGTAGAGAAAAATTAGGTTAGAACTATTTGACTTTAGAGCTTCATTCAGTCAGTTGCTCAAACACTTATCCATTCATCCATCCATCCATCCATCCATCCATCCATCCATCCATCCATCCATCCATCCATTCTTCTAGCTATCCTTCCACCCAATAAATATTTATTGAGCACCTACTCTGTGTCTGGTCCTCTGTTAGACTGGAAATAGAATTTGTATGGTCAAATACAGTGGCCACTAACCGCATATGACTATTGCGCACTTGACATGTGACTGGTCCAAATTAAGATGAGCTATAAGTGTGAAATATATTACAAATTTCAAAGACTTAATATGAAAAAAAGAAAGTAAAAAGTCTCATTAGCAATTTTTATATTGAAATAATTTTTTATACATTGGATTAAAGTATACATATTTTTACAATTAATCTCACCCATTTCTTTTTACTTTTTAAATGTAGCTAAAAGAAAATTATAAATACATATGTGGCTTGCATAATATTTCTATTGCACAGCACTGTTATAGACTATTTGCAGAAGACTTCTTCCTGCTATTATTATGGTGTTTTTTGGGGGGACAGATTGAGAGTGTCTTTCAGGAAGGATAATAAAATATAAATGCAGAAGGGATGACCCATTGTGGGTAGGTGATATTTCTAGGTTTTAGATCATTAAGATTTTGTTCTGAAAACTTTACTTTGGATGCTAAATATCTAGGTCCAGTGTTCTGGAGGTGAAAAAAAAATGTAGAAAAATTGGGATGCTGCAATGTTTGCCACTTTCTTGTATTTCCTGTACTGTTATTGGATATTCTAGATTCCTGAATATCCATAGATCACTGATTGCATATGGTGACACTAAAAAAGATGGTTTAGAAAGAAGTAAATACTTATGGAATAGGTTGTTTGACATGATGATATTATGGAATTAGGTGAAGCTAACTTTGATCTCGTCTCTCTCATTTGAAATAAGACATCTGGGTTGTTTTATGTCTGCATTGAATTGCTAACAGGAAACTGTAATTAGGAAAGGAATAATATCTAATGACTCAAGGAGTCTATGAGATTAACTAGTTTTGGCCAAAAGCTCAAAATAAAAGTTAGAAGGCTCAACTCCAAGTGTTGTTTTCTTTTAAATTAAAAGTTAAATTAATATAAAAATCATCATATTCACAGATCAACAAATTATTGGCTTTCTTCCTTCATTTTTAAAAAGCTATATAAAGGAAAATGGGTCCCTTCTTTCTTCTGTTATTCACAAGTGGTACAAGGTTTATAGCCTCCTTTCATTGCCTATCGTCATGCTCCATCACGTCCTCCCTGAAGCAATGAGCAGCAAGTAGATGGAGAAATGAGCCTGGCACTTGGGAATGACAGAAAACCGAATAAAAAAACTCCTAGTACACGTCGTCAGACACACACATGCTCCAAGTCTATCCCTATTCAGGAGGACTCGTTGGAGTGAACTTTCTCTTTCCAATGAGCTCAAGAGGTTTTAAAATACACATAGGGGATTGATGGAAAATGAGAGAATTAAGACTATTAGTGTCACAGAGCATGAGGACCTGTCAGTGACTACAGGGAAGAACACAGCAGCATGAGAAGTAAGAAACAGAATATGGGCTGATTTTTCCTGGGATTGGAAAACATGCCACCGATGCCAGATATTGTAGCAGAGACAGATGGCACAGCAAATGCTGTGAAAGAAAAATGACTTACTACGAGGTGAACCAGAAAAACAAGGAGGCCAGAGGACAAAGCACACAAGTGCCCCTCTGCTGTCCAGAACATCTTCCCAGAGCTCTAAAATGTTGAATTGTGTGCCGTAGGGTTGTAGATTGCAAATGAAGTGTCACCCCTTTCTCCACTGATGAGACATTTGGAATTCTTTTCAGAGGACTCGGTTTTTGTCTATCGGTTTTCTAAGGAAGAAGGGAAGGCAGCAACTCATTGGATATATGATGCCAAGATATTATGAAGAAGGTGTTACTGCTCATCTTTTTCTGGCTCAATGGGTTGCTCTATGATATGTCAAAACTGGATGAAACTCATCCTGGTCTATTTTAGAAATGTTCCCAATTAACATCCTTTCAGGGTACAAATTAAATGAATGGAGTTGGCATTTTAATACATTTAAATCAAAGTTGTTTAACATGTGTCTTGGAAAGCTGGTCTATGCTCTTTCATTAGATCTCATTAGGGGTTTAAAAGAGGTGCCTCAGAAAAAGTATAAGTTAGTTTGTGTGGTGCCTCTGTGGAGTTGTCTGGGAATGGCCAAAACCAGTAAAAATCTACAAATGCTAAGGGTCTCCTACAGGATAGCCAGCATATACACACAGCACAGGGCCAATATCTGTAGGTTTAATGCATGAAAATTTGGCAATACATAATCGGCAACCACTCTTGCATCATTTCATTTATATTAGACATGAATGTGATTGAGCCTAAAATTGCCAATGTGAGTTGCTGAAATGAGAAAAGGCTGTGAATGATATTAAGAATTTTCTGGCCATTACAAAAAAAAAAAGTGGCTCGGTGATATCTAGTGATGGTTTTGTCACTATATTTGGTGAAGAAATTGAGTAACTAATTAAAGGCTATAGAGTAGCATTGACTAACAAAGAATTACTGTAGAGTTTTCAAGGGTAATTTTGATTATACATAACATTTACTTTCTGTGTTGCTTTTAGAAACAAATAACCCTCCTAAGGTAGCCCCATTGTACATGTACAACTTTCATTCTCCACACATATGACTTACAAAACCACTGAAGAAATGAATCTTAAGAACAACATGGAATCCAGAAAAAGCTTGGACACCAGTTGTTTTTGTTTTTCTTTTTTTTGTTTTGTTTTTTCATTCTTAGAGGAGCAAATGTACCCAAGGCCACCTGGCAATCCCTGTCTATTTCTTACATGCTTCTTATTTCCCATTTCTTCTTCTCTCTATTACCCAGATCAGTGCTTTCCTCTCTTACAGTGAAAAGATGAAATGTAGAGAATGAGTTTCCAGAGACTAGCCTCAAACTGGCACTTCCATTGCGCCCACCTTAGAACATAGCATAGGAAGTCTGAGGATACACCTGTTCTGAAAGCTAGGGAGAAATCCCATTTTAATCTGGAGCAAGTCCTACGTGAGCGATTGCCTGTGGTGTGTCCTTGCTAAGTCCTCGCAGAGGAATAAAACTCTGAGCCTGATGGGCCGGCTCGGAGTGGATCTGCCCCTGGTGGGGGTGCGAGTGGGAGTGGGGGTGGGGGTGGGGAAGGATAGGCTACATGGCAGTATAAGGTGGCTGACTGCCCCAGAGCCACATTCCTCTCCATTGTTTGACACTCTTCATTAGACTTCTGAATCTGGACAATGGCTCATGATAAAATAGCTTCTTATTCTGCTATGCAGAATTTTCTATAAGGAAATCAGAGAACATGGGAATGTTATCTGATTCCAGCAGAGGCTGGACCATGCTACAGTTCTACCTTTTTTTTTTTTTTTAACAATTGGAAGCACCCTTCTAATAAATTTCAACACATAATCAGTGTTCATACAACAGACACCATTATCATATCAGCATCACATAGTTTGGCTCCTAATCGAGAATTTCTTCCTTTTATAGGTACATCATGCAAATTACAAAACTGTCTGTTTGAGAGACTCCTACATTATATCCCTAAGATTAAAGATAGGGGTAGGATGGGCAAAATGGGGAAAAACACAAAAGACTGAAAAATCCCAGCTGTTCGTCTATCCTGCATATGGTGTAATTGCAAAGAACACTAGGACACTTTTCCAAAGAGGAAAATAGTCACTAGGCACTTAAAATGGGAAGCAATTTCAGTCTTTCACAGCCCCCACTAAATGGCCTTTCATCTGCAACTTTTACTCACTACATAGCTGTAGTACTCTGCTCTAATGTGAAAAGAGTGACATTATATTATCCTTGCAATAAGCACTTCTTGTACTAAAAAATGTTTATGATTTGCTTTATCAAATACCCATTTTCTGCTTTGATAAAAGTATGCATTTTTATGTCATTTCCATGGATAATTTTTTATTATGAATTTCTAACACTAATATTGCCTTATGCAATAGTAAACTCCTAATTTACTCAGAATCAATCAAGCAGACAATTCTAGGAGAAAATTATACATATATAAATATGTATTTTAAACATTTCTCTGTAGTTGAAAAAGAGACAAATGGCAAGGAAAATAACTTAAATAACATTGTTTTGGTCAGAAATGCAAGCCACAGGAAAATTCATATGTACTTCAATCATTTATAACTTGTACAACTTCTATAACCCGACAGCAAGAATAAATCTTCATAGAACTTTTATAGGTTTATTACAAGATCCTGAACTACCTTTTGAATCATCAAAGACAGATTTACCATCAGTGTAATTTTATGTTGATTATTCTAATTCTTTGAAAATTTGTAGATCTATGTCATATCATAAACCTCAAATAGCAAGAACATTCTCCTTTTCCCAAAATGTTTTTATTCTCCTTTACCCCAGATAAGTGATAATCCTATGACTGCAAACCTCAATTAACTAAAATATTGTTTGTAATTTACCTCCCAGACAATCTTCTTTCTCAACCATTCCATAAATTAATGTAAACTGAAGAAAACCTGGTTTTAAGAATGTTCTGAAAAATGCTTAAATTATTGTCTTCAAGCAGTTATAACAGAAAGGAAATAAAACGTTGAAGCTCCTTTAGAATCAAAAACCAAATTGGAACAGTCTCATTTTGAATAGTGGCTCCTGTAAAATTCCTGCTCATGGTACCACTTAGCACTTATTACTACAGATTGGAAACTAATCAGACTTAGGGTCATTAAAAATAGGAAGACCCTCAGCAGACTCACTCCAAAATAATGATGGCTGAGTTATAAACTCCCCTTCCAATTAATTTTATTGTTTTAGTTGATAGAATCACAGAAGTGAAATGAACCTGGAAAAAGTGAGCATGGTACCCAACAGGAGGCACAATTCCAATGCCTGCAACTGCTTTAAAAAATAATGAAGATGTAGGATGTTTAGCATTGGCTTAAGGAGTAAATACTGAGGCTGAAAGACATCGACTGGAAAGGTTTTTATTTTTCATACTCAATCAAATCCGTCTGAATGTATTTTATTTCCTACTGTGAGTGGAATAAATTGTGAAGCTGGAATCAATAACTCTACAATTTTTATTAAATTTCTTCACTCACCTTCCATGGGGGTGTTATTGTCTGGTCGATTTGCAAAGACTACGTCCACATACTCAAGCTGCAGCCTCTGGAGGGAGCCCTTCAATCCTGAGAAGAGAAGCAGAGAAAACCAAAAACGTCTAAGTATGAGCACTATGAGAAATAGCTGAAGTTTGGTTACCTTTAAGAATTTACTCTCTCTTTTTTCAAAAAGAGCATTGGATTAGTTTCAAAAAGGCATTGAATATAATGATGTGTTAACTGATCTCTAAAACCTTTAAAAAATATATGAAAGGCTGATTTTGACCCCAACAAGGAAAAATCTTAGAATTTTCTCAATGATTTTAGCTCTCCTATCTCACTGGAAAACCCATACTTAGTAATAATCTTGCACAATGACTCATGGGTGGCAGTATCCAGAAGCAAAGTTTAGAATAAAAAGCAGACTAAGAGTTTCTTCTTGAAAAATGTAAATTAATGTCATGTATTGAATTACTTAATGGGATAGAGATATATTTATTGCACATCAAAAACATAAAAACAGTATAAATCAGAAATAAATGACTACCAGCCCTATGTACACATGGGTTTTATTATAGTAGGAATAAAAGGGTTGGCAAATGAAGGCTTTTGTTCCAATTTACTGATTTGAACAAAATTTGAAGAACCTTAAATATAGCTGAGCTCTACCATTTTTATTGTTCTCCATTTTTTGGGGGAGATACAAAAATGCTAGAAGCTATAAAGACCTAAGAGGTAATATAAAGGAGAGAGTGAGAGCATTAAAAAAATCTGGCACTAATATTCATTTTTTTAGCCCTAACCATTTGGTCACATTTCTATGAGCACTCATAAAAACTTATTTAATTTCAGTGAAATTAATATTTCCTTGAAATAGAATGCATTGTATATAATATTATACAACCAAAAGGATGACAGTGTTCATGAGTAGTTTTACCTCATTTTCATAAGGCACAGCATTTCCTAATTAGCCAATTTAATTTCTTCAGGAAGACCGGAGGTTTTTCTCTTTTTATTATAGGCATAAAATTAATTGCATGTTAAATGAAGCTCTTATAAATTTAAATTTGGCTCATTTAAATTTGATTTTTCAAACTGGTTTATTGGCCAGCCACAATTATGTTTTTGACAGGAAAATGGAGTGCTTGAATATAGTTCCGGAAATATTTTTCATTCATTGAAAAAGGATTGTCTGTAGTGGAAGCTTGTTCAAAAGAGCACTGATGAAGAGATGAGGGTAGGTAGGTGTTATAAGGTCTAATGCTTGCTCTCAAAAGACTGTAGTGACTTTCAGACTCAGGCTACCTCAAGGGCAGCTTGAAATTAAATTTACTTTAAAAAGCACTATGATATGAGCTACTTTTCGGAAACAATTGTGTTTATGGAGGAGGTAAGGGAGGACAGGATAACCAAGCAGACAAATAATAGGGTGTTACAATTGCGAAAGTTTAGAAATCTGTACCCTAGCACGTTGTGTGACCCCACCTGGGTTATTTCACCTTCTTTTGTGACTCAGTTTTCTGATCTGCAGTGGAGATAACAGTATTTACTACCTTTGGAATTGTTGCTCCAGAGAGCAAACAAAATCAATTGTCAAGAGATACGGTAATTATAATGGTGTGCACATCTGGAAAGGTTCAGAATGAGAAGTGCTAAAGCAAATGCTACAGATTTTCACTAAAGCCCCTGGTTTTGGAAGGAGGCATTTAGTGACATTCTGGTCCACGCCTGGCACTGGAAGCAATGTCCTCCTTTCTGATGATGGCCCACTCCTTCTATGTCTTTTCAAACAGCTCAGTGTGGGCTGAGAGCAAGTAGGAGAAGAAGCTGAGACTGACTTGGCCCTTGTAATGCTGTGTGACCAATCAGTCATGACTTAAATCATTTCCTCTTTCACACCATAAGCGTGTGCTGAATTCCAATTTGATCCTGAAATTGTGCTGGGCTCTGGTGGTATAAAGATGTATGGACACGGTGCTCACCCCCAAGAAGCCAGCAGTGCATACTGAGAGCATCTATTGGTATAGGGTCATTGATCATGGTAATAATGTGTGCTCCTAAATAATGGCGTGCACTTGCCATAAAGGTCATTGTATTTGGTCATTCCTCACCTGTCAGTTCTTTCTCTAGGAAGCAGAGACTCAAGTGTCTTCATGTGAGACTATAAGCAATGATATTAGTGATCCACCTGGTCCCTACTCTGTCTTTGCAGTGAAGTAAAAGGAGATTGTGCCCCTAAGAGACATTATCCACTCAGTGTGAAAATCTGTCATACAGTCTTGTAATCCGTGGTATGAATTTTGGATTTTACTCTATGTGAGATGGAAAAATATTGGTTGTGGGACTGGGAGGTAAGGAAATGGGGGTTAAGCAGAGAAAACGATATTTCCCTGAAATCTCTAATGGGATAGACTTCCATTTTGAACTGAGCACTTGGTGTGCTGAGAAAGATCCGTTGGGGACAAAAGAGAAAGCAGGAGGGACACCAGTAAGGAGGTGACTGCAGCAGACCAAGGTTGGACCAAGTCGGTGAGAGGTGTTCAAATTTGGGACGAGTTGTATAAGCAGAAATGTGCTGATGTGCTGGATACAGAGAGTGGAGTCAAGGATGACTCTCAGATGTTTGGCCTGAGAAGTGAAGTGCGTATAAGTAAGGTGAGGCAGTCAGGGGAAAAGAATATTGGTGGTGATGGTGGGAGCCATGATAAGTCTGAGCAGCACATGCAACACCCACACGGGGCCATTGGCAGCTGGGTGGCCCAGTGTGGCATATTCAGTGAGATGTCTATATGCAGGTGAAGCACAGGGTTTGAGATGCAGGGTACTAATTCAGGCTTGCCTGAATGACCTCGCCTATGTCTCTGAGCTCCTTTGGGCCTTCATTTCCTCATCTGTCCAAAGATGAAAGGGAGCTAGGTGATCCTTGTGCTTTGACCTTTCTGGGGACTGCAAACCAAATCGGGTAGTCCTGTCTTTTCCTATTTGGATACTTTAATCTTGTAGAAATAGCAAAGAATCATAGCAACATAGAGATGTGCTCAGTGACTGTCTCCTTGAGAGCCATTTAGGGTTTATCTTCAATAAACAAATTGTCATGTTCTATCTCCACTTAGCAAATGTTTGTTGAGCACTGACTTGGGGCCAGGTATTGTCTTAAGTTTAACTAGACATGCAAAAATGCATTAGCCTTGGCTCTGGAGGGGCATCTGGACAGCGAATCATAACCCAAGGTGGTAAGTGCTCCAGTGCAGTGTTGCACTTGCTGGAGGCACTTTTGACATAGCCTGTCCTTTGGCACCCACCCAGGGTCTGTGGGACTGAACATAGGAGAAGCATGAGAAATGCTTCCTGCCCTTGAGGAACGTCTAGCAATTAACTGGCAAATCCTCAAAAGCCCACAGGATGATAAATTGTGTTGTGCAAAGAAAATAGCTTTTAAGTGACTACAGTAAAAAAAGAAATCTAGCTTCGTTTTTCTTCTAGGTTCTGAAGTTGAACAGGAACTGTATTATTCATAAGGTGAACCTCAAATCAAGTTAAGCCTATTTCACAGGCATCTAAAGAAATCTGCTCACTCAGAGATTAAGCAGATCGCCATAGAGGTGGATCAGGTGGTCAGGGTTGCAGGCTTATTGGGGTGGAAACAGGAAATCAGTAGTTTGGAGATTCTGCAAGGGTTCTACTCAAAGATGCTATATCGTCATCTTTTACACCTACCACACATTTGATTTCCTATCTAGCTTGAAAAAAAATGTTAGCTTAAGTAATGTACACGGTTTCCCTGCATAATTTTCCAGCATCTTCTTGGCAGACTTCTCATTCATGATTTAAAATACACTTGAGATATGTATATATATTTGAAAACTGCACTGTATTAGAATAATACATGTGACTGCATCTGCCATTATGAAACATGGTTATCCTGGTGGGTAATTTTAGTTTACTATGAACATGGAACACTAGAAAGGTATCCTGTGCTGAATCCATTTGTTAAAAAATTTATACTTCAATTGCAAAATCATCAATTATCTCTTTTTTTAAAAAAGTTCAGATAGGAGGGTTTAACATTTGCTATTCATTAAAAAATTTCAAGCAGAGCTTTCTCAGATGATTTTCTTTATCTACTCCTGAAACAAAATGACAGTGGGTTTTTGTTTTGAATCGCATAGCAAAACTGTTGTTTACCTGAAAGGCAAACACAGACTTAGACACAGCTTTTGTAAAAGCACACAATTTACTTATTCTTCCAGTATGACTTACCAAACCATTTCTATTTTTCCTGGTAGAGCCTAAGGAAATTTGATCTGCTAAATTTTAAAAGAGGCTTAATGAATGTTTGTAAAATGGTGGAATGAATAAATAGAGCTTCAGAGACTGAGAGGACCTGGGGATTCTAAATGGATATAATAAACCTATTAGTGAAATTTCTACCCCTCCTTGTGAATCTAAGGAGAATGTTATTCCTAACTGGACTCAAGTCAAGGACTTTGGGCCCATTGAAAAGGCCTTTCATATGAATTTTCTTCAAAACTACATTATGTACAAGTCAAACTCATTTTTCACTCTATAAACTAACTCAGGTGGCCAAGGTCACTCAGCATACAAGTGGCCTGAACTCTCCATGAATTGGGCTTCTGTCTTATCCTTTAAGAGCAGCTCTCAGATTTAATGTGTGTATGACTATCCCGTGTCGAACAAAGTCACCTTCATCACAGAACAAGTACCAATGAGGCTCAAGGATAATGACTTATAAATCACTCAAATTTTATTTTGGGTCTGGAAATCTCATGTGCCTTTTTTCTGCAAAAATCACTCAATTCCCTAATTTTAGCCTGCCCAGAAATATCCTTTTTGCTGACTCTCTTGCACTCATGAACATTTTTTGTCTTTGGCTGAAACTGTGAACTGAAAAATAACATAATGACATAATAATAACTGATCCTAATTCTTCTTCAATCTCAAAAGTTTGGAATTTTGTGTTGAAGTTTGAATCTGGGTCAGTTTGAACTTCAGCTGAACTGCTTCATCTATCCTGAGAGATTAGTTCCTAAGAGAACTCCTGACTTATTTAAAAGGGAGCGAGAATTTAAGGTATTTCTATTAAGTTGTATGAGGCTTGAAGAAAACTTCAATTCTCTCTTTAAAAAAAGAAAGAATTCTAAAATTATGCGCACACACTGGTAAATATTAAAGCAATGGAGATTCGTTAAAAAGCACAGTATCACACCTCCATTTTTTTCTCTTTGATTTTATTTCTTCATTGATTGCCAGTGTGAACAATTTTCTAAATATCTTTTTTAATCAATTAGAGTGAAAAGAAAAGAAGTAGCACTGTTGGTTCAACTTGTTACTACAAGCTGACTTGGGTTTAACAAACTGTGTGGTAGATGAAAATACTGGGGTAAAGGCTAGAGAAGGAGTGGTACCACTTTTGAGAGGCAGGTTGGGTTTAACTTTACAGTGACAAACTGGACACCAAGGCCTGAAGAGAGCTTGTTTGGGTGAGGAATCTGGAAGCTTTCTGTAGTGCTAGAATGTGGTTATTTATTGTGACGACCTCAGGTGTTGCTTACTTAGTAAAGGGTGTTCTTATCCATAGAATGGTGACTAGCAGTTGCACTACGAAGAATGATGGTGACAAAAGTAAAATTTATCAAGTGCTTATTATGCTCACTGTGCTCAATGTGAATGATCTAATTTCAATTGATGTATAGTATCATCATAAGGCAGGAATATTTGTGACCCATTTTATAGTCAAAGAAATGGAGGTTTAGTGAGGTTAAGTCATTTGCACAAAGTCCCCCAGCTCATACATGACAGAGTTGGAACTTGAACCAATGTTTGTCTGATTTTAGAGCCCAAATGCTTACAAATATATTAAAAACCAGTTAGTGAGAAATACCAAACTCAAACAAAGACTATGGAAGTAAATGAATATAATTATTACTGTTAAAAGTGTGTGTGTGTGTGTGTGTGTGTGTGTGTGTGTACACAAGATCTGGCTTCAAAAGTCTCCATTTTAAATTAAATGATTGAATACTAAAACTGTTTTTTATTCTAATGCAAGTCTAAGATATTTCAAAGTCATTATCGTTATAGGTCAATAGGGAGCTCCAACTCCCAAACTAGGAAGAATGTCTTTAAAAGTAATATTACATTTTAGATTAGATTCATGCAGAGAAAAATTTCACCATGAAATGACAGCCTAGGAGAAAACATTTGCAACTCATGTCATTGACAAACGGTGAACATCAATAACGTATAAAGAGCTCCTACAAATTAATAAGATCAAAACAAACAACTCAAAAGAAAAATAGCTTAAGAATACAAAGACTTAATTCCCAGAACAAGAAGCACATAATTATGAAAAGCTCAAACCCATTAGTAAATAATTGTACAAAAAAGCAAATAAATAAGATCAATTCATTCATCAGATAGGTATGTTCTTTTTAGAAAGTAATTTTGTGTGAAAATATCCATTATTTTTTGACCTAACAATGTAATTTCCAGTTTCTAATTCATTTATATAACGATGGTCATTTGTATAATTCTTTAAAATGCTAAAAACAGGAATGACACATAAATCGTGTGTGTGTGTGTGTGTCTAAATTTATTTTAATTGAGACAAAAAGTGAAGTTTAAGTTCATAGCTATAGCTTAATTCCATTGGTTCAACACGATATGTTTTTGTGTTTATAAGTAAGTTGTGTAGATAGTCAGTGTGACTGTAGGAAAAAGTTGGGAACCAGATTGTCAAATTTGGAATGACATGAAGTGAGCAAAGGGAGGACTTTACTTCTTTATCCATTTTTATTTTCAGAGTGGTGTGATTAGAATATATTTTATGCTTTTTGGTAACTTTGGCATTTCATAAATGAAATCAGATTTTAAAAGGAGAAAAATCATCTGTGTCAATGATTAATCATGAATCTAAAGTTATAAAATCTTGGATTTTTATGAATTAATTCATGAACTAGTAGAAAGATGTTAGAAACATGGCAGCCCCTTTTAACATGTTTTCCTTTATTGAAAAAATGTAAAATTTTTGTAATATACAGACAAGCAAGAAATAAATGAAAGTTCCTTATAATTTTCATAATTCTCACAGAGAAATAGGGTTGTAGTACTCTACTATTAATATAATGGTTCTTGCAGACTATTTTATTAGGTTGGTGTAAAAGTAATTGCGTTTTTTGCAATTATTTTTAATCTTTTAAACTGCAATTACTTTTTTTTAAAGATTTTTTTTTTATTATTGAGGAAGGGATACAGGACTTTATTGGGGAACAGTGTGTACTTCCAGGACTTTTTTCCAAGTCAAGTTGTTGTCCTTTCAATCTTAGTTGTGTCAATCTTAGTTGTGGAGGGTGCTGTTCAGCTTCAAGTTGTTGTCCTTTCAGTCTTAGTTGTGGAGGGCGCAGCTCAGCTCCAGGTCCAGTTGCAGTTGCTAGTTGCAGGGGGCAAAGCCCACCATCCCTTGGTGGGATTCGAGGAATTGAACTGGCAACCTTGTGGTTGAGAGCCCACTGGCCCATGTGGGAATCGAACCCGCAGCCTTCAGAGTTAGGAGCACGGAGCTCTAACTACCTGAGCCACCGGGCTGGCCCAAAACTGCAATTTATTTTGCACCAATCTAATATTTTCTCTTTATTTCTAAGCTATGCAAAATTTTGATACCATTGCAAAAGCAATGGCACCATGAATCAATCACCCAGTGGTAATTTTCTACAAGTTTTTTCCATGCATATATACTTTTTTTAAAAAGTATGGTTGTCTTAACATAGGTCCACACAAAAACTTGCATACAAATGTCTATAGCAGCATTATTCATAGAATAGTCCAAAAGTGAAAACAACACAAATGCATATCAACTGATGACTAGATGATATGTGGCAGAGTTATACAATGTAATTTTATTTGGCAAAAAAAAGGAATGAAGTACTGACACATGCTACAACGTGGAGGAACAATATGCTAAGTGAAAGAAGCTAACCACAAAATATCACATACTGTACGTTCTTATTTATATAGAATGTCCAGAATTAGAAAATCTATATAGAGAAAAGTAGATCAGTGGTTGCTTGGGGCTATAGGAGAGGGTAAGGAGGGGATGGGAAATGACTACTAGTGCGTAAAAGTTTTCTTTTTGGGGTGATGAAAATGTTTTAAAATTAAATTATAGTGATTGTACAACTCTGTAATTACCCTTAGAACCAATTAACTGTACACTTTAAATGGGTAAACTTTTATGGTATATAAATTACATCTCAATAAAACTCTTTAAAAAGTCTTATGGAAGTGTTTTATTAATGTCAGCATAGCTGTAAATGAGAAGAGTTCTAGAAACTTTGACTTTTTTCTGAGATTCCATTCTTTCCTCTATTATCACTACACTCCCCACACTCAACCCCAGGAAGAAACTTAGTTGACTGTGATTCTTTTTACAGAGAATTTTCCACCCCCCCTAAAATATTTTGAACCTATTCGGTTGATACCTTTTTTGAATCAGCAGCCCACAGACGAAAATAAAATGGAAGCACCAGTACCTACCTTCAATAATATGTTTTCTTGACAACCCTCTTTCCGTTTCAGCTCTAAGAAGAAAAAGAAGCAAACGACTTTGAGTGGAAAAGTACAGAATAATAATTCTAGAACAAATTGCTAATTTCATACCCTGTTCTTTGCAAATTCTGCACCTCTGCAGGCTGAAGAGAAAAGGCTGGTGAGCAACATACTGAGCCCCTTTTCTTTGGAGACCGCAGGAGATGAATTAACCATGACTGTCATCACTCCATAGTAATAACAACTTAGCCATGCACAGCCTGTCCATCTATAACTTGACACATGGCTCAACCTTCCCACCTTGTTCTTACCCAATCCCAAGCAAGTTCAAAAACTCAAATTCAAAAAAGGCTTCACTTTAGTTTGTGAACTTAACTATAAAATTGCCAGGCTGCTGACGAGTCATTAGCTCTTCTGAGAAAGGAAGCAAATTTGATAGCGCCTTTGACTTTCAAAACAAATTAACTATTTCCTTTTAAAATGTGATCGACCAACTTTTCCTTAAATGATATGCTAAGAAGAGCAACTTTTAACCAGGACTTTTGCCTTTTCAGACCATTCTCAAGCTCTGGCCCATTAGAAAGAAATATGTCTGAGTTTAAAGTATTGATGAAATGTTTCTTCAAAATTAGTACCTTTGGCAACCTCTTTTTAAAGCATACAAGTTTACCATTCGTGATTTTATATCTTTTATAAGTATATCAGATAATAGTGTACATAACACTCTACTACATAATGGTTCTTGTGGATTGTTTTACTTCCTGTTTATTTCTTAATTTTAGGCAAAATTTGGAGTTCCACTGCAAAAGCACCAGGCAATGGCACCGTGGATCAGAGCATAGACCATGTAAGCCTATATTTCTCATAGGTACTATGTTGCTTTATTTTTATATAAACTACAATAGGAATAAACATCTGAATTCCATCTTTCTGTCTTCATCATGGGTGTGCACACTAACATCATAAACAGGCTCAATAAAATATGAGTAAATACAGAAGGTGCCAAAAAATGTATACACATTTTAAGAAAGGAAAACTATATTAAAATTGTAATACTCAATATATACCAATAACAAAAGATGAATACAAGTCACGCTTGACTTCCGCATTTACAAGAGGTGTTCAAAGTGATTACCATCAGCATCCAGACACTTTTGATTACGGTGAACTACTGTTTGAGCTACGTTGACCAAAGTGTCGACATGTATACATTTTTTTGTCACCCCCAGTTGTATGTGTGTACGTATGTATACACATATACATTTTGAGGAACTGGCCTCTGACTCTAATTTCATTTTTAACTCTTCCCTATCAATTATTAGCAGATGAATAAGGTTTCGTTTGTTTGTTTTTTTTCTAAGACTCCACGGAAGGTACATGAAAAGGTACCTTGAAAAGGTACATGGAATAGCTTGCTATTTTCTTACATGTTTGTCAAAAAGATCAGACTTCTAAGTCCTGCTGGGTAATGTAAGCACCAGTTCAAACACCCGTAGACCCATCAGAAGCTAACTCACCCTGTAAAATTTGTTCTGCATCCCACACCAGAGAGAGGACTGCTCTTTCATGAGGCCTGACAGAGAGTGACACAAGTAGCTCTGTGTCACTCTCCAGTGGGATGCTCCTTTTGATGAGCACGTTCAGTGCGCTCAGCAGAAACGATCAGAGACGTACACGTTAGACCAGAAGAGATATTTTTATCTTTACATTCTGTAGAAATCTCCAAGTTTGGGCAGATTTGAATAGATTTTCTTTTGTGATGCTATGTGCTTATTTTCTTCCCCCAAAATTTGAACTCTATTTTGAAGATGGTTCTAAGGATGAGGATGGTATTTGAAAATTTCCACGAATCACTTGGTAATGAGCGACCGCATGCTTTGTACTACATTTCTTTGGGGGCATCTTGCTAAACTTGACTCCTAGGCTAACTGCTATTTCCTTCAAGTGAGAAAAAAATAACCTTTCCTTGCAAACCAATTAATTTAAGTACGTTAGATGTAAAATGGTTCCCTAAAAAGATAAAAGCATGAACTACTACTTGTTTACTGTCAAGAAGGGAAAATAAAAGGAATTTAACTTACTTTCCACCCCAGTACAGTTTGGTTGTTATGACCAGGCTGGACCTCCTGTATATGGAACAGACAAGCAGAGAGAAATATTAAATAAATTGCTGGTTATTATACAGAGTCATATTATTATTATTATAACACTACAAAGAAATATATAAAATATAGCTTATATTTTAAAAAATTGGTGTAAAGAGATAAATTTGTTAATTCATGTCACTGAAATGTAAGGACAAAGGGAACTGGTGAATGGGGACTTCAAGTCAGACCCCAGAGAAAGAGGCTGAATGGAGTGACCTTTAATAGAGGGGTTGGAGGAGGGGGAGGGCTGTGACAGCAAACAGGTAAGTGGTGGTGGCAAAGGGAAGGTAATTGGTAGGCATAGAGGGTCAGAAAGAGTAAATGAGAAGGGTAAGTGAAAGGACTTAAAGGATGGATTGCTTTAGTAGCTCAGACAAACAGCCATCAACTACCACTTACTTAGCATCTAACTTAACGTTGCGCATAAACTTTTCTGGGGTTAAGTCTACCCTCCAAGGACCATAGACCTAGTGATTCTGAGTTACTACCTCTCCCACCACCACATTTACAGGCAAGAACTGACTACATGGAAATATGAATGATGAAGTAAATTATAATAGTCAATAAATAGGAATACAATTTCTTTGAGTGTCTTATTAAATGGAAATGTCATTTCAGGAAAACGGTCCTATAATCCTTAACTCAAAGCTTTACTACCTTATGCTTAAGGGAATAAAATGTGAAAATCTTGTCAGCAAATTTATTACTTTCTCAAAACCACACCCAAAGGCAGAAAATACCATTATGGTCGTGGAATAAGAAATATGTCTTGAGAATTATAGTTATATAATTTCAAATTGGGAGACAGATCTCAGTGTAATATAGTTGCTCCAGGTATGTAATTCAATTGAACTGGTCTAGAAAAAAAAATCATTTGTGATTCAAAAGTTAAGACCAAAACTTGCCGAGTATTTGAAATAAGGCATTTATACTTCCATTAGCTGTCGCGGCGATGCCTCAGGGCTCTCAGGTATGAAAGCCTAGTATGATTAATGATAACCAATGGGGAACAGCAGTGACAATTCTGACAACAGGCTGCAACAAGAAAAATTTGCAGAAAATGTCAGCAACCCCATCCCACTGAAGCTAATTCCCCGAAAATAATTTGAATCACTGAAATGAAAAGTCTACAGATATATGCATCTGTACATTCCAGAAGGGCTGCTGCATTTTCCAGGTTGATCTGTCAACCTCATGAAACCTAGTATAGTAGCAAGGTCTCCTTTAGCAATCATTGGCAGAGCTTCAATCGAAAACTGGATGGGGTAGTATGAAAAATGCATGCAGCCCTTTTGATGATTCAGAGTATTTGCGCCTGCCAAACACCACCGCGGACTTACTTATTTTTGTAAAGCTGGGCTTTCTGTAAAATGTTCGGCCTTACATGGGTGTGCCCACTAACATCTGTGTTCAAATTGCAAGAGTAGACAGCAACCTGGCAAATCATCTGGCAAATCATCACTGACCTCACGGAGGCATTTGGAGTGGGTGGAGAATGATAATATGAATGGTTTACTTTGCACCACCTTCAAAATACTTTTGCATACTGTCTGTCACGTTATCAGCATGACACTTCCTGAATAATTAGACTGTCCATTTTACAGGTGGGGCAATTGAGACTCAAAGACAGAAGTAACTTGTCCTGGGCAGCACAGCTAGTGAGTGGTGGCACTGGGACTAGAAGACAAGTATGCTAGTTGAAACTGCTTTTATAGACTCTGTGCTACGATGATATGGTTTATCTTTTCATCAGTCTTCTGGGGGCAGCTGTGAACTGATATCAATACTTTGTAGCATGATGATAGCTTGAGTTTTTATTTGCAAGACTGAAAGGTAGTTTGTGAAATATTCATGTTAATCTGCTTTCTTTGGGCTTGTGCACTATGGAGAGTGGTGGCTAAATGTTCTCTGGGTGCTGAAGGGAGAAGAGCTACTGCACTAACACGTCCCCTCCTTCCTCAGGTACTCTGTCAGCCTACACCTCACTGCAGATTTCACTGCACCCCTACTGGCCTCATCTCCAAGGTCTCTGTTATAGGTTGAGTTGTGTCCCTCAAAATTTTATGTTAAACTCCTAACTCCTCAGTACCTCAGAATGTGAGCTGATTTGGAAATAGGGTCATTGCAAATGTAATTAGTCAAATGAAGATGAGGTCATATTGGAGAGCGGTGAGCCTTTATTCCAATATCAATGTGACTGATGTCTTTAAAAGAAAACACAGACACACATGGGGGGAGAACACCATGTGATGACGATGACAGAGGTAAAGGTCTGCAGCCCAGGGGATCTTATGCTCCACACTTTGTACAGACTGACAGGCCAGTTGATCTGCTGTGTTTTATACTAGTGACAATAAAGATTATTTTTGGATAAAAAAAAAAAAGTGCTGTATCTGTACCAAGGAACACCAAAGCTCCCACCAGACGCTCAGAAGAGGCAAGGAAGGATTCTACCCAGAGTTTCAGAGGGAATATGGCCCTGTCCAAATCTTGATTTTGGACTTCTGGCCTCCAGAACTGTGAGAGAATAAATTTTTGTTGGTTTAAGCTCCAGTTTGTGGCCCTTTGTCACAGCAGCACTATGAAATTGATCCAATCCCTATTTGGGAAATGATGGATGGATCAACATATGAGTGGGAAAGTGACTCGGGTAAGGTGGAGGACTGGGAGGGGACATGAATATTTTTCCATATTTAAGGATGAATACAGTTCTCTTATAACACACAGCCCCTGGAGTTGGGGAGGAAGAGAAGTGGGAGGGAGAAAGTAGGTCACTAAATTTTATTTGTTGACATCTCCATAAATTTCTGGTTTTCTATTTCCACAAGGCCCCTAGTTCCTACCAAACGTTTATCTAAGAGTGAGGAGTAAACAGCCCTAATACATAGAGCTCTGTATGACCTTTCTAGCTTCCTCTTCCAGAGGGAAATTAAATGCTTTGTACAGAGAACCCATAAAGGATAGCAGATGAAGCGCTTTCTTGAGTCCCCAGATAATAGGGCTGCCGGTAGACAAGAGAGACACTGGCAGATAAGAAAGCTTTGGGGTATTTATCTCAAGGGCTTCTTACTTTATTATTTCTTTGCTTTCAGAGTTATTAATAGTGGTGTGTACAATATACATAATCAGCTTCCTGTCAGCTGGCTTCCTTCACCAAATTACCATAAATGGTGGTCAGAAGCCATGAAAATGTCACTTTCTTTTATGGACGAAAACCTCCTGAACATTCCCCCCTTCTCTGCTCAACCCCTTGGTAATTCACTGTGATTAATGACTAGTCAATAACTTTTGAAGCACCAGAAATGAACTGGCTGGTATTTTCAGAACACTGTAAATCATTTCTTTACTAAAAGTTGACCTTATTTTGGAGAACCCTTTTGTCAATTGTCATACAATTTTTATTTTCCCTTTTCTGGTACAAATAGTAAGTCTTTTAAAAAGGTAAGTAAATGATTATGGTGAATGAATTACCTCCAGCCTTTCTTCTTGATGATGCTCCCCAGAATCACTTCAGCCCTGCAGGGGGAAACAGATAATGTCTTAGGGTACAGTGTCCTGGAAATGTGGGAGTCAATCCAAAACACCAGAACCATTTCTTGTTTGAATTGTCAGTGCCTTCATCTCCCCAAAATAGAAAGGGCTCTCCATTTCCACTGTTTCTGCTCATGCCTGCAGAATCCTGCTCCGGAACATTCCAGAAACACCTGCCAAATCCTGACACACTGGCAGGAGACCACCTGAGATTCTGATACTAAGAAACAGTGGAGTCCCTTGGCAGTTTGGTGTTTTGAAACCACTGATCCCATATATAAATGTTGCGCTTCGCAGTGCCCGATGGGAGTCAAGGTTTTCCTTCTATTTGCAGTGGTCCCCATTTGGGACCAGGGAGGACAATGAGACCTCAACTGTTTAGACAGAAAATACTGACTCCCAGGAGATCTTGCAGGATAAAAGAACCCACGTGTGGGTTTAGATGCCCCAGCGGCCAGGACTACAGCTCTAGTGGCCCACGTAGAGAATGATCTGGGTTCCAGTGAGAAGGACTGTCATAGAAACAGGACAAAAGGTCCTTCTTGCACCAAAGCCTGGGTTGTGGAAAGGTTCACTGATGGGATCCCCACTTCCTCTCCTCATCTACCTAGCTCAGCTGGGACCTAAGCTGGAGGAGACTAAAACTGTCTTCTAGGTCCCTCCCAGTAAGACCAACTGTGAGAAGCAGCTGGTCTCTAGAGACTTGTGAATGGGGACATCAATGGAATTAGCACTTGGTCCATTAGTGTCCTATAGATGGGAGTCATTGCTAATCGGTTTTTGTCTTCACTGAACACTCCGTCTTTGTTGGAGTGTATTTAGGAGCCTGGCAATAAGCCATGATGTGCTTAGCTCTGGAGCATGCCCCCAAAAGACATGCACTGAATGTTAGGGTTATCTTCTTCCTCTCCTCCATCTCTCTGACAGTTGCCTTTGCAACCTTGCATTTCACAGTGGGAAACTGTCTCAGTTACACTCTGACAATCAACCAGAAATTAGCCGGGACTGATTATCCTTCACAGTAGGAACATAAACAGAACTCTAACAGACTCGCTCATCACTCCTCCCTTTGTCAACCTGAACCCAATTTGGTGTTGAGCAGAACTCAACAAAAGAAGAAAACAGTGAGAAAGGGTAGGATATAGAAAGGAGCAAGGCCTTATCAATTGTATTTTCTCTCCTTGAATTCAACAAAAAATATCAGGGATGTGGGCTCTCAACCTCCTTGATGGTCCCTAAGCACACACCTGCCCTTGAAAAGGAGGAAACCCACTCAAGGGACAGGCCCTTCAACTAGGCAACAGTGAACCGGATGCAGCAAGTCCAGCAGTTTGATCGTGATTCTCACCTGGAAGTGGGGGCGGGCATTAGGCCTGCAGGTGGCTATGTGTTACAGTCCTGTTAGAAAATTGCAGAGCTGCTCAAGCAGCTGTCCAGCTATTTAGTTCCTTTCAGCTCCTGGAGCTGTGTCCATGTTCACCGTGGGAGGCCCAGGTGTTCCAGTTCTGTTCTGGAATGTGCTGCTGTGCCTGGACCTGGAACGCATGGATTCTGTGGCCTGGCCCTGAGGGCACAGGCCCCATGTGTTCTGATTCAGGAGTGAGCCCTGTCCTAGAGCTCATACCTGCTCTCAGGTCAAAGGGAAGGTGGTAGCAAGATGTGACTTCTCCAGCAAAGGAAGCAAGGCCTCTTTGTAGCCCTCTCTGTCCTCAGAATGGAGTCTGAAATGCCCTCTTTTAAAAGATATTAGATTTCCTGGCAACATTGACCCATATTTTAATCTCTGACCTACCTATAATGCTACATGGAGGGACAAGTCTGTAAACAGGAAAAGCAGGCCCTGCTTCCCTGCAGAGTGGACAGCCCAGTTTCCCTCAAGGGCTGAGGAACTATGAGATGTCGTCATAAAATAACGAGACTAGCTTTTGAACAACCACACTGCAATCTGTTCATTTATTTGCTCATTCGTATATCTGATTAACATTGATTGACTTCC
The DNA here is from genome assembly GCF_964194185.1 of Rhinolophus hipposideros. Taxonomy (NCBI): domain Eukaryota; kingdom Metazoa; phylum Chordata; class Mammalia; order Chiroptera; family Rhinolophidae; genus Rhinolophus; species Rhinolophus hipposideros. The sequence goes on from NC_138048.1 coordinate 84,007,381, forward strand.
ACTGCTACCACTCTGGTCCCACCCACTTTTTACCCTTACGTAGACCATGGCAATTGCTCCTGGTCTATTCATCATGCAGGGACCAGAGGTGGGAAAGTTTGGGTGGGCAGAGGGGGCTGGAGATGGTCAAGATCCCTAATCCTGGTGATGGTGGTAGAGGGGGGGAGAAAAGCAGTGCCATCCACATGTGTGGGAAGGGCAGATCCTTTTCACCAGCAGGTCAGCAATGTTTTGGGCAGAGTCTCTTGGTTCTACAGATGCCACCTCAGAGCCACAAATAGATACTGACTTACTTTCCAGCGGCGTAGACCTCGGCAGTATCAAAGAGATTAACTCCACTTTCGTAGGCGATTGTCATGAGCCGTTCAGCAACCTGCAAGAGGATGCGAAGGTCAGTCAGAAAAGCCAAATGCTTTCCAAACATGGGAAATGACTTTGAATCCTCTAGTGGTCTTTGAGAACACTGAAATTCCACTAACCACTCCTTGATTTCTCAGTTGTAGTAAAGAAAGAAAACAAGAAGCTTCAACCAGCATGTTTAAGGTAACCATTCTTCCCCTCAGACATCTACCTGGGTGCTAAGGGATTTCCAGTGGTCAGGAGCACAGTGAAGTAAATAGATTTGTTTCTCACTCTGCTTGGAAGATCAGGTTTGACAACATCTCTCTGACAAAGAGGATAATTTGTACTGTGATTGACTTCATTTCTCTTCTCCTTTCTCCAAGCCAATAGGTTGTGGTACCTGGGTGACTCGTGACCGAATAGTTTGTGCCTTTTTTCCTCAAGGCTTAGCAGACTGTACTAATGAATCAATGGTTAGACAGAGCTGTGACTGTTCTAACTCCTGCCACCCGCTTCTCAACAAAACCTCAGACATCATCACAGTGGCCAGCCAGCCAAATCGATAGAGAAAGGAAGGAGGAAGGCACTGGCTCACCAGGGATCCAACTCCCTCATGTCAGCCTGAAAATAGATCTCCAGGCTCCTTGTTCCTTCCTTTGTTCTGCTGAAGACAAGTGGCAAGTATGACAGAAGAGTGTTGGTGGGGATAGCTGTAAACAACGGCCTGAGTGATAGCTATAGAGGAATGGCCATAAACAACAGTGGAGAAGGGACATTTTCATCTTGCTGATAGACTTATTAGTCAACTGAGAAATTATATACCTCACAAATAATTAAAATTGATTTTTCCATTATGGTTTTGACTGTGGGCTAAAGTTGCTTCATCAGCGTATCCAAGATAAACTATTTTGTTGTTGTTTTTAAAGTTGGCTATTCAAGAAAATTGTTAGGCTAGCAAAATGGAGATCCTGCAAATCCTTTAGAAAAGTAGCAGCAAAAATGCTATGACTGCTTTTAATTTGGTACTCTTATCACATTTATCCTGAATAGAGATTAAAAGATAAGTATAATCTTTCCCACTATGAATGTCCTGTGTTTGAGAAATTATCATGCTTGTATTGTACATCATTCTTGTGTTATGTCACATGATGTACTGGTGGATTATTACTGGGAAATGTGCATAATACATTTTATATAGAAAGAAGTTTTAAGATAAGATGGAGAATCCTGGATGGATAGTTGGACTAAATGATTGCTGAGATGTTTCCCAACCATAGAATTTGAAGACCTCAACATAGAATAACAAAATCACTGAACTAAGTCAGAAGACCGACTTCTGGCCCTGAATGTACCAGTTACTAGATAAATGAACTTGGGCAAGTCATTTGAACGCTCTGTATTTCAGTTTCTTCATCTGCAAAATGAGGATGATTCTGTTCAGATGTCCCATGGAGCCTACAGGCCCAGAGGAAGCTGACCTCCCTTGCCTTTCCCTGGCCTTCCCATTCTAATTGCGGCCCAGAATTCCTACAGCTCTCTTACTACCTGAGGATGGAGTCGATACCCAAAGGAATACAGGGCCAAGAGAATCACTGGGAAATGGAGTGGGGGCCACTGGTTGCGTCAACCCCGAAGCTTGCTCTACTTCTACACTTCTAGTGTGAAAGTCAAAATAACTTATTTTCTAATGGGTTAAGACAATTTGAGTTCTTAGTTACGTGCAATTGAAGGAATCCTAACTACCTTACAGATGAGAACATGTAAATAAAACTCTGAAAATTAAATGCCTTATAAGATGATAATACACCATTTTCTAGAAACGGCATTCATATGAGTAACATCTATCACGTTTTTTTGCTGAAGCCAAATCATCTTTGGGAGGCATCTCATGGTGTTATCTAGTTATCTAGTTTCATGTTTGAATTTCATGAATGAATTTTGATAATATCCCTGGCAAGTGGCTATTCCATCTATGGATATCCCCAGTAATGGGGATATCACCACCTCTTGAGGCTGCACTGATGATTGCATCACCCAGCACATTACTGTGTGGTCATTCCTGGATCCCATAATTGTCCTTGCTTTGTGCTGAGCTCATCTGAAGGCGAAGTGGGAAAATTGCCATGAGCTTAAGCAATTCACCCACTGGCATGACTGGTCTGCTGCGCCTCCCTTCCTTCTCGTGACTGGCATTCTCTCCACAGGGACCTGGGGGATGTCACAGGTGCTCTCTGGAAGGACAGTTAGCTATTTGTCTGGTCTGTATCTGAGCTGAGAGTGGTTGCAGCCATTCATGAGATACGTGTGGTTGAGATTTTAGAACCATAATTTTGAAAGGATTTTTTTCAGAGCCCAGCCCTTCACACTCTGACATGGGCAACCTGGGCTTATTGCAGCAGAGTGGCCAACACTGTAAAGGGGAAAGCAAAGATGAAGGGGAAAGTGACGTGCTTACAGTCGGCCACTCTGCTGCAAAAGGGAAGTGCCATACCTGGCAGTAGAAGGTTATGCACGTACTGGGTACAGTGGATTATTAACTTTAGACCTCCTTCCCTACTTGTTACTATTTTGTATATAAGTCTGTGGTCATTGCTCTGATACCTGTGGGCTTGCCTCTGTGCCGCCTCCATACGCCCTACCTGATGCCCATCAGAGGACCCTATACTGGACTCTGTGATGGCCACCCAGATTCTCCTTCAGAACTGAAGGACTTATTCCCATAGTTGCTAGGAATGCTGACATGAGATGGACTTCAGCTATCAGCCCTTTCTGGAAATTGCACTTGGCTAAAGAGAGTTGCCAAGCCCAATCTTAGACCTGCTTCTAGGGATATAATTGCTCAGTCCTCTTGCCCCAACTTGGGACAACCCTGCAGGCCATTTCAGCTCCTGAGCTCCCCAAGGGGTCAGCTGAGATGGCAAAATGGCTCAGTTTCTGTCTGCCCAATTCTACCTCCTTCCCTGCCCTGTGTTGATCCTGAGAGCGCTTCCTAACAGTGCTCTGCATGCTACTCTCTAGCTCAGAGTCTGTTTCTCAAGGAATCCCCCAGGTGACACTCTCTCTAGAGTAACCCGTGCCGAATACTGGGAACAGGCATTCAGACAGATAATAATATGCAGATAAGATTCCTCCTCCAGCATCTATTAAATCATGCTGGTGACTTTGGGAGCTGTGGAAAAGACCCCTGGTTCCCCCAGGGTTCTGCTTAGGAATGATAGTAAGAACTACCTTTACAGAGGGCTTGTTCTGGCTGGGTACCCGTCTGAGCGCCTTCTAGGTGTCATCTTATTCATGTTGGCCAGGACCCCTCTGAGTTGGGGCTATCCTCTGCATTTTCCTGGCAACCGCTAATACTAGATGTAAATGTTAGTTAGTCTAGTCAGTGCCAAAGTGGGCTGCGTCCCCTGAGTGTATCCATTCAGATATAGCATCAGTGGTGCTGCAGGCAGGCAAGGAAGGATCGGGGGTCTGGAGGGCACTGGAGCCTCAGCTCATTATGCCCTGTAGATACCCCTTAGGGCAATGGTAAGAATGTCACCTTGGTAAGCATTGTTCTGAATGTATAAACAAAGATTTAAAGGAATTTTATGGCAACTATGATTATTACAGCTGCCATTTATGGAGTGTCTGCTACCTACTAGTCAAAAGTCTATATAACTGTCTGATATGCACGACATGCTTAATCCATTCTACAGACCTTCAACGTCTACATTATCATCCCATTTCACAAAGGAGGAACTGAGACTCATGGAAGTTGGATTAACTTGCCCAAGCCGGGGTGACCAACTGTCCTGGTTTGCCCAGGACTGAGAAGGCCCAGGCTAAAAGGTGAAAGTCCATGCAAACTGGGACCAGTTGGTCACCCTAGGTGAAGCTAAAGCAAACAACAGCAATAAAATATTTTCATAAAGTGATTAATTCCAAACTGGTTCCTTCTCTATCTATTTAGCCTGCACATATAATACATTGACAGCCTCAGGATTAATAGTCTAAATGTGAAAAATATAAGAAGCAAGAGAAAACTGAAAACAATCTTTGAGTCAATCTTGACCGTTTCCTGTGATTAAAACATCATCCGTGTAAGATGCCAGGATCCCAGGAAGAATACCTCTACCATATAGCTCTCTTTGTATTTTCTTTGATCAGCTTAATGGAAAGAAAAAGTAACTTACCTCATCTGAAATTTGACCTCCAAATGTCACCCATGTTCCTAGAAAATAATAAATATTTGCACGTTACTTATAATTTTTCTAATATTGTGTATAATGAGAGGACACACTTTTTCTTATGATAAGACCACTTCAATTGGTTGTTCCTGAAGGAGCCTGGATGAGGGGCACTGAAATCCAGCCCACCCCCGTCTTCCCACTCAGCGGTCCAGCAGCACCTGCATACCCCTGGAGGGAGGGATGCCCTTTCTTCATTGAAAGGCACCATATATGCTAGGAGCAGCCCTGTCCTACACAATGCTTTTTCTTCTGATATAGAACCATGAATATTAGTGTGAAAGAGGGTAGTGCTACCATGCCCACTCTGGCTATACATCCATTCTTACTTTCACTTAGATAAGAAGCCACCAGTTCTGAAAGTGAAGGTAAGACCTTGGGTTATGGTTCTTCCCTTCTTTGTCTCCAACAAGCAAGGGACTCTGTTTTTTATTCCCAGGTATTTTATAGTCTTGAAAGCAATTGTAAATGGGGTTGTTTTCTTAATTTCTCCTTCTGATGTTTTATTATTGGTATATAAAAATGCAACTGATTTCTGAGTATTAATTTTGTATCCTGCTACTTTACTAAATTCATTTATCAGCTCTAATAGTTTCTTGGTGGATGTATTCCCTATTATCTTTCAAAAGGAACCCTCTCAACTGTCCTTCCAGTTCCCATTTTCAAGCCCCAGGAGGTGGCACTTAACCACCTTCTCTGTTGTGATCTGCTACTCCAGAATGGAGATCTCCATTGGTTTAGGGCTGGGAGTAGAGGGAACTGGAGTGAGGAATGGGAAGGCAAGGGGAGAGAGGCATAACCAGCAGCCAGATTTGCCTTGGTCCAGCAGGAGGGAAGCAGACCCTGCATGGGCTCTTGCCACTGCCCTTTACTGCTACCTCATTCCTTCCTTCCTACTCTGATCCACTGTTTGAGCCCTAATTGCATGCCAGGCAAAGGCATTGCACCCAGGTGGTAGGTGGTAGGGACAATCAGGTGGTTAATCCAATTCCTTCCTCCCATATGACAATACTATGCCTGAGGCGGACACAAGGTGGTAAGACAGGCAGTTTGCTACCCAGATTGGAGGGAGATAGCGCTCAGGAAAGACTTCGTGGAATTGGTGACATTTTAGTTGAGTTGCAAAGGAGGTGACTGAATGAAGAAGGAAGGGACAGATATTCAATTATATAGGCAAGGCAAGGAGGTAGAAAACTTTAGAGTGTGTTGATAAGCTGTGGCGTGGGCCATTGGGCCAATGAGGAAACATAACACAAAGAGAAAGGTGGCCGGAATGAGAGCAGCGTGGGCTCAATTGCTATTTGTGGGAACATACAAAGAAACACTGTTGGAAACTTATGTTTTGTATTCCATAATAACAGTCATTGCTACCATTTATGGAACACCTTCCAAATGCCAACAGTATGCTGAGAAATTTGCATACTTTCATGTTTAATCTTTTTGGAAAACGTACAACACAATTTTATTATTCCTATTTCCAGATCAGGAATCTAACGTCAACCAACCTAATGAGTGAAATACTCAGGATTCCCCACAGACGCTTGGCTTCAAGGAAGCCATCCTTGACACTGCATTTCGCTGCCTCATTAGAATGTCTCCAAATTAATTACGGCACTTGGATTTCATACTCCACAGAATGTTGATGTAATTGTATGTTTTCCCTTCTTTGTTCCCAGGGACGAACTCAAAGGTAGGATATAAATTATTTTTTTCTACACCCTACAACCCCAGAGGGTGCAGATGGGCAGTCCACAGGCTGCCCCAGACTTGCTGTGCCTGGCTCGAATTATGTTCACCCACCTGCTATTTTAATACATTTTGAATAAGCTACCAACATTTAAATAATTTGAAGATGTTTCTTTAAAATGTCTAATTTCCAGTGTCTCTTAACAACAGAGGGCCTGTGTCCCCACTGTGCCAACATCCCTGACTCCGAGGGGCGATGTCGTCTGTTGGAAGGATGCTGCCCTCCGCAGTTAGTCAAAGGCCGGACGGCTTCCTTTGTATTTCCAACACTGAAATCACATGCAATCGTTCTTTCCCACCTCACGTTTACTGCTATTTTTCTTATTGTAAAATTAAGAGAAAAATGAACTTATGCATCTCCTGAAACACAGAGTTGAGTATTTCAAGAAAAATATAAGAGTGTGCTTTATGGTGGATGTGAAGAACATTTAAACAAAGACTGTTCACACAAACAAATTATAACTTAAGTCACCATAATAAAACCAGCCATGAGTGGTATACAGAAAAGATGGGCGTTGAGAAGCTTAATGGACTGGTGAAATGTCAGGGTTTGTTCTTGAATGAGAGGAAAATAAGTGATCGGCTGTGAAATGCAGTTCTCTATTAAGTGAAAAAAAATGGCCGGGGCATCAAAACCTTTTTACAGACAACACTTTTATAAAATAATCTCTTTTGAATGCAGCAGAAATGATATGTCCAGAGCATAAACAAACATTTGCAAATTTTAGTATAACCAGAAACATTGTAGTTTTGCATGTTAAAAATATGGTTGAGAACTTTCAGGATAAGTTAAATTATTGGTGACATTTTCTATTGCAGCAAAAGAGAGCACAGATATAAATAACAGCACATTGTTAGCTATATTTATTTGTGATGTTTTGCGAATTTTGGAGGGTCTAAGAACTTTTGAACAAGGAGTTCTGTGAGGCACAATGTCAGGAAATGGCTCAGTTCAGGACGAGAAAGGTCTCAGACCACTGGATGTAGGATGTACTGTTCCAAGTTATGTGACTTTACAAGGGGCTGACTCTGGAGCAGCAGATCCCAAGGCAGCAGTATTTTGTAATAGGGGCACTAAACATTTTAAGTCTATAAATCCATTAATTTTCTCATTCATCAGGAGTTGCTTTGGGCTAACAAGCTAAAATGAGACGAGCCATGGATTCAGTAATTAATATCATGAATCGGCTATTCTGTTATAACTTGGAGCAACATCAGGCCAGTGTCTGCTTGATGAATTTGCTGGCTTACTTGTGCTGTGATGAAGGAGATTTTTTTTAAGTATTCATGGCATCAAAGGGAGCAGTCCTATCTCCACTGAATAGAAAAGGTTGGCTCGAAATTCCAAGTTTCTTGCTGACATTATAACTCATCTACACCTTTTGAATATTTTTTTTATGAGACATTCACAAGTATTTGCATAAATATTTCATTTGCTTCTCTACATCCTGACAGAATAGTCTTTGGGAAATTCATTTGTTAAAGAATAATTTGGTCCTCTTTCCTACATTGCAGGCAGTTTCCAAAAATGAAATTGATAGCTTGAAATTTATTCCTCGAAACTGGGCCATTGAATACTGAATTTCAAACTTTATGAAAACAAGCTAGCATTATTTAGCTTAACTTTCTCAATTAATTTTTGACAATACAAATGAAGGGCTCTGATGTGAAGTTATTAAACTGTAGTACAAAATGATATTGAAGACTAAATATGACAACATTGAAAATCAGGATTGAACACACATCTTGGAGATCACCCTACTTATAAGAACCATTTAATAATTCTACCCATGTTGGAAAGAGTTTATTTTTAGAAATATGAATCTGAAAATAAATCTGAAAAAACTACCTACCGACCCCAGTTTAAGTATTTAAAGCTGCATACAGTATTCGTACCACAGTGAAAAAAATACAGTGACTGACATTTTGCTACAGAAGATGTCAAGTTTCTGATTCCAAATCAAAGCATTAATGAATTATGAAAAAAATAGTAATTATTAAATGTTTTTATTTTTCAGTTAGTTTGAAAATTTTAATATAAAAAAATTTTATATTAAAATTTTAATATAAAATAGAACATGGATATCATATATGCATATATATGAGGTGTGATCAAACAGTATGGTGAATGTTTACATGAAAAAAAATTATTACAGTAAAAGAAACATTGCCATTCATCCCCATCAGAATACTCCTCCTTGCTTCAAACACACTTATCCCATCATTCTTGCCACTTTCTGAAGCAGTTCTAAAAGTCCTCTATTGTGAGTGTCTTCAGTTGCACTGTCGTGGCTGCCTCTGTGTCCTGAATCATTTTGACTTTAGAGAAGAGCCAGAATCGCACAATGCCAGATAGGTGAATAAGGTAGATGAGGACACACTGTCATGTTTTTATTTGACAGAAATTGTCATTCCAGAAGTGATGTGTGACACAGAGCCTTTGCTTTGCGATCACAAAATACAGTGAATGCTGCTGCCAAGTGTCGTCTGACAGAAAGGCAGGGTTCTTTAATACAGGAAGTGGCGCGAGGAACCTTAGTAACACAGTGTGTGACAAGTTTCAACTTGTTCAGGGCAGTCAATCAGGTGTGAGCTACAGTTGAGAAAAGATGTGTTTTAAAGTGTGTTATAAATCATCCTCCATCATGACAATGCTCCATGTCACAGATTGCTTCTGGTATAAGGCAATTTCTGTCAAATAAAACATTACAGTGTGTCCTCATCCACCTTATTCACTGGATCTGGCACTGTGCAACTTCTGGCTCTTCCCCAAAGTCAAAATGATCATGAAAGATAAACATTTTAAATCTATTCAGGATATCGAGGCAGCCACGACAGTGCAACTAAAGACACTCACGAAGGAAGACTTCCAAAACTGCTTCAGAAAGTGGGAAGAACGATGGGATACGTGTGTTCAAAGAAAGGGGGTGTATTTTGAGGGGGATTAATGGCAATATATCTTTTACTGTAATAAATTTTTAAAAATTTAAACATTCATTGTATTTTTATTACTATATCATATATAATATACATATTATATTTATATATGTCTATATATGTAGACATATATGTATATGTCTACACTATAACTTAGCAAAAATAAAGAGCTTGATACCATTTCTGGGACTTTTGTTACTCTTACATTCAGCTTCCTTATTCAGGTAGGCTACCTCATTGAACTTTTAGACATTTGCTACTCATTTGTTTTATAATTATTTGTTTACAAACTTTAATCTTTCACTAGGGAATAAGCTGTCTGAGGGTTAGTGTTTTATTTCATTTATCTCTTATCTCCACAGCCCTAGAATAGAAGTGAGTCCTTAGTAGATGGTCAATAATTGTTGGTCAAATTGAATTGCCTTTTCGACAGTCATTAATCTACAAAATACTGGGATAATTCCCCACCAAACTAACATGTTTATTTTGATTTAAAGAAACATAAGCAATGCCCTTCAATAGTCTTCAGTTCTTCTAGTCCTGAGGTGATTGATATGTTTTTTTCTGGTCTCTGGGTACCCACCCAGCTGTGTCCCATCCCGGAAAGGAGCTTGGGAAAGTCCCTCTCCTAGGCTGCAAGGCCTCTGGGGGTGGGTTGGGGGTGGCAAAATGAAGCAGGGTCCAACAGCCACCCCTGAGGAAGAGTTGCCACTTACAAATAGGACGCAGTCTCTCCTGATGGAGAGGGATGGAGTGGCAGACTTCCAGACAGGGAAATTCTGCTCGTATGATTTTATTCTCTACTGCCCTCTTCACCCAAGATCTAAGGTGGTTTATTAGTTAATATGATTCTTAAAAGTCCTCTGTGACCGGTTTCTTGATCATTTCTCTGCTTCTAAAGAGAATACTCCTTCTTGAGACCTAGGATCGTGTACGATTCACTGTGAAACCTCAAGTTAGGGGGGCATTATTTAGAAGATAGTTTTACTAATCTGACACGTGTTATTTCTAACCTTTTAAAAGCAGAGAGAGTATAAAGAGAACTTTGAATTGTTATTGTGTCTTCTGATGAAACTCCTTCACGTACCAAGGAATGTATGCTTTGAAGACTTCTGCTTGGTCATAGAAAAATGATTGCTGAAACATTAAAACCTGCCGTTACACATACACACATACACAGCCGTATCTTGGTTACTCAGTTACCTTGTTGGTAATTGCTTCTTATTACTCATTTAGGAAACACGCTTATTATTTAAATGACTTCCTTCCTAGAGTGTGAAGAGATGTTTTAGACCATTAGATGTAGTACATTAGAGGTAATACTGTGTGTCCAGGCAGGCTACCTCCCTGGCCCGTTAGCCTAGTACATCATCTTAGTGCAATTATCAAGACCAGAAAATTGACATTGTCCAGTACTAATAACTAAACAAAAGACCTCTTTTGGAATCTCACCGTCCTCTCTTCTGTCCCAGGAGCCTATGCAGGACCCAACATGACATTTAGTGTTCATGTCTCCTTAGTCTCCTCTGACCTGTGACAGTTCTTCAGCTTTTCCTTGTCTTTGGTGACCTTGACATTTTTGAAGAGTACTGATCAAGTACGCTATAAAATGTCCCTCAATTTGGGTTTGAATCATTTTAAGGTTCTAGATTTGGTGACTTCTTTTTCTATATTGCAGTTTGACTTGCTTAAGGTTTGGATATGTATTTTTTTATAACTACCAAGACGGAAATATATAAATGCAATTGTAATATTTATTATGCCACAGCTAACTTTTCTTCACTCTTTCATGCAACAAATATTCATTGAGTCTACCATATGGCAGGCATTGTACTTAAATTATCAGGATACAATAATGAGCAAAACTGGTAATTATTTTTCTTCTCATGGAGCAGATTTATGGGGAAAGAGAAAACAATAACAAAAATAAGTTAAATATATGGTTTTGATTTATGAATGTTAATTTCATAAATAAGTAACATATAAAACACATAATATTTATTGATGGGTGTTAAAGAGAGTCATTTTTATGAGGCCAGGCTACGGTATATGAAATGTCAGGAGGTGGGTGTCGAGATTTTAGATAGGGTGGCCAGGTAAGTTTCATGAAGAAAGTAGTTTTTGAGAAGAGACCCAAAGAAAATGAAGGAGCTCGCCATGCAGCTAGCTGGAGGGAAAGACAGGGTGTGGTGGGGGGACATGAGCAGGAGGGGTGTGTACTTCTTTGGAATGTTCCAGGTCAATGAGGAGGCCAGAATGACCAGAGAAGAGAAGGTGAGGTCCAAGGGGTCATGGGGAACAGACAATGTAGGGTCATGTCAATTACAAAAAGGACTTTGGAGAAGCCAATGAAGAGTTTTGAATAGTGAAGGAACCCCATCTGATACTCCTTGAAAGAACCATGTGTTGCAGTGTTGAGGTCACACCTCCAAGGCTGAGGCTGAAGCATAGCAGCAGTTAGGAGGCTGGTGTGATAATTAATCCAGGAGAGACGACAGTGGTTGGACCGAGGTGGTGGTAGTGAGGTTAGTGAAAAGTGCTTGAATATTTGATAAGTTTTGAAGACAAGGCAATAGGGTTTGCTGATTAAAAGAATGTAGGGTGTGAGAGAAGGTGAGACTTCAGGAACAAACAACATCAAGGTCAGAGCAAGGGGAGAATAGAGACCCAACTCAACACAAACAACTGTAAGTTTTGCACATAGAGCACATATCAACTCCAGGTTAATGTAGTCAAGGTTGACCAAGTGATCAAGAACTATTTAATCTCGAGGTGTTTAGAGTTATTTATTAGAATCTGTTATATCACTGAAGAATTTAAGGTTAGCGATTCAAACCCCAGATCTCACCGAATTTAGACAACGTACTGGGCAAAAGTTACGTGGTCACTATCTCATTCAAATGGAATTGTTCCTAGAGAGAGGGGGAGCTGGAGGAAGGAGCATCCCTCCACACTGCATGGAAAACAAGAAACAATGTAAGCTGAGGATGTGGAGGAGGGGGCACCAAGCACCCCTGAGAGCAGGGCCGGGGAAGAAGCCCTCTGAGGTCTGCCCTTCTGAGCTGTGGGCTGAGTCTCCTGAGAATGGAAGCCTTCCCATGTCCTTATGGCCAAGTCTGACTTATACTTCAGGACCCAGAACTTCAACCTCAGAGTACAGAGCTGCTGGACACAGTCACTTCACACTTCCTCTGGGGAGTCGAAGTGAATATTTTAGGTCTCTGTTCCATTAACTCTGTGACCCTGAGAAAGTCTTGGTGTCTACTTTCCTTAATTTCTAGTTTCCTTGCACACAAAATTAGGGACATCAAGCTCCTTTCATTTCTATAATTTCATGACTCTGTGGTTGGAATGTGAAGGGAGAAAAAATCATTTCATTTACTCTTCTTTTACACTTTGAACTGCTATTACCACACTGACCACCTTGCATTGAAACTATGTTAATTTACTTTCACAAACGACTTCCCCATCAGACTGTAACTGTCCTGATGGCAGGGACCAACTTTAATCTGTATTTTCAATTCTAACCACTGAAGTGGAGCCTGCACATAGTAGGTGCGGAATAATTGTTCAATCACTAAATAAACATTTTAAGACACGGGCATTCCAGCCCTAGTAAGAAAGTGTCTCTGACATGACAGCCTGTGCAGTATGTGGGTTGCTTCTCTCACTCACCATCTTGGGCGAGTGACTCTCAACCCTGGCTGCACCTCTGAATGTCCTGGGGAGTTTTCAATGGTACTGCTGACCTGTTTCCTCACTAGACCCGTTGACTCAGAATCTGTGGGAACAGGATCCCGGCGTCAGAATTTGAAAAGGATCCTCAGATAATTCCAGGGCTAAGAACCACTGTTCTAGACTCTTTCCATACCGATAATTGAGTATCTCATCCTTTTCTTTACACTTTCACTTGTCTTTCTCACACTTTTACTGAACTTTTACCATCCCCATTTTTACAGAGGTCTAAGAGACTTGCCCAAAGTTCAAGTATCTAGTAAGTGTTACAGCTGGAGCTGGCATTGAAATCCAAACAAGTCCCTCCCTGCCCCCAACCAACTTCCCACTCTTATCGATACCATGGTGTGCAGTAAAAGCTGTTCTTTCCGTAAGAGAGGTTCAGTTGCACAGGTAAGTGCTTTAATGTGCACATGGCTGCAGGACCCAAACCAAACAGACAGAAAGCAGGCACTTAGCTATCTGGACCTGAGGGGAAATCTCAGATGATAGGGCTGGGATGTACCGACAGTTGACAGAGGTGAAGAATTGGCTTCTTGCCCTTGTTGCCCTCTACCAATTGAGGATCGTGGGATGGAGGTATTCTGCTCAGGAAGCGGTAGAGTTAGTAGTTGAGCAGTTAGGGGGAATCAGGCAGCCCTGGGTTGGAATTCTGACTCTACCCCTCACTAGCATGGGGAGGGAGGGTAGTAATAATAGATAGTTCACAGAGTTGTTAGGAGGAGTCAGTGAAATTTGGTGTTTAACAGCGTCTGCCAATGCAAGCATTGATTTTCAATCTCCAATCAATGGCTCCTATGCTTCAGGGTACATCAAGAACTCTCTAGGAGCCCCACTCTGAAAGCTGATTCTGCAAGAATCTTTATATGTAACAAGCATCCCAGGTGATCGGGAGGCAAAACGCTGTTCTGAGCAACCCAGTTGTGGCCACTACAGATAAACTAGGTGTGGACCTGTGTCTGGGCACCTGGGACACAGCCCAAGGCTCTAGCTGTGACAAATGGCGCAAAGCGTTCTTCCTTCATCTGTTGATGTTTGCCACAGAGCCTGGCCCTTAGTTTTGGATTCAAGCTGCAACTTGGTCTTTCATTTTTGGCTTCTAGTGTATTGCTAACGAGCATCTGGCCTGAGGTAATGAATGTGATAACAACTTGGCCTTTTCATTTTTACTTTGATTATCTTTTCTTGCAAGAACCAATAAAACCACTCAAACTCTGGGGGATTGAGGGGGTGCTTTATAAAGACACCTGCACTTTATAAAGAGCTGAAAATAACAATGAAACTAGACAAGGAAGTGGTAAAGCCCATGTGGAATCAAACAGGGCTCTCAGGCAGGTGAAGGGCAAGTAGAATTCCCATTTACAGGCAACTCTGCAAGCTCTGAAGAATTCTACATATTTTACAGATGAGGAAGTGAGTGGTAGAGAAGTGACTTGCCACAGCTGGTTAGAGGTGGGGTCTCCAAGGCCATGGTCTCTCCCAGCCCCATGCTGCTTTCTGGTAATGATACCTCCCTCACCCCTCCACCCTCTTGAGCCAAATGGTACAGCCTAGTGTTTTCTCTCAATGCTTGTAACAATATCCCACTTTCATGAATCTTCCATGTTCTTCCATCTGCCAAATGCCTCTGTCACTGAACCTGCCTTATAATAAGCTTAACACCTATCTCTGCCCCCAAACCACCTCATCTATGGATGAAGAATGGCATACACTTGCCCTCACTCCTCTGGGTCACCTCCTGGCTCCCAGTTTCTCCCAACTCCACTTGAAGACAGGTTTTATCTTCCTAAGAGACCCCATGCACAGAGCCGTCCTGGGCTATAAGCTCTCAAATCCATAAGAACCCCAGAGCCAAGGCTGAGAGCTGAGCAATGAGATGGGTGTCACTGAAGGAATCTGGGGCAGGTTGTACCAGGGATCAAGGCAGTAGCAGAGGGGAGTGCAGTCTTAAGTTAGTCAAGGCTGGGGTAGGGCTGGCTGGCTGGGTTTCCCAGAAAAACCAATGGACAGTTGGACCCTGAACCACCTTTTAATGCCCATGTATAGGCTTGAGGTTTTGAGGGTTGAATGCCTGGGATAGACATTAGGTTCTTGTGATTTTTGTAGAGAATGTACAAATATTTGATATTTTCCTTCTTTCTTTGAGCTAAAGTGCCAAAGGACACTACCAGTTCCATTTTTGTTTTAAGATTTGTTTCAGGGAAAATTTGCCTGGAATCCTTGTGTTCTGTTTCTCCATTAATCTGATTAGTAAAGTTTAAAGACAAGGAAGTGGTGATGGAAGCAGGACGAAGGATGGGGACGAGTTTAGAAAAGGCAGCTTTGTGCTATAAGACACTCCTTTGTGAGCATAGCATAGGAATGAAATCTCACTGCTCTAAATCTTCCCTCAGAAAACAATGACCCACTCCCCACATTTAGATGTTAGAATTAATAATATACTCATATAGTAATTTAAATCCATGGCTTAAGCACCTTAAGTTTCCTTATGTTGGTATGACTCCTGACTGGATCGATTTAGCATGTTGGGCCTGTTATGGAAATTTTAAAATAAAATAAAGCCCCCAAATTTTCAGATACATTTTTCTTCTCAGTGTTTTGCCCACACTATTGAGATGAATATTATTACTTTTACAATCAGAAGCAAGTTGTTTTTTTTAATTTTAAACCTTATTACTTCATGGGGAAATCCATTCATAAACAAGAGTTTTAACAAATTATAGCTTTCCCTCCTTCTTGAATATGAAAAAGAGGCAGTGTTTGTGTTTTGTTCTAAGTTTCTTGGTAAAAATTCCTCATAGTTTCTTGTACTGATATTTACATGTTGAAAATTATTTCTTACAATGAAGATTCCAGGGCATTTATAACCAGCATGTATCATTAATGTGCCTGTTCATTTGGTTATTTGAAAGAACTCCTATAAGAAATGTACACAATAATTAAATAGGTGAAATAACGCAGTGTTAGAATAAGATTAGACACCTATTGTGGGACATTAGGTCTAAATGTCATTTTACGTTTTTGTAAACAAATTCAATATTTTCAATATCTTCTAAAATGGGATCTATTATTAAGATTGAAAGTTTTGTTGTTTTTTCAGTGAACTCCTAGCACAGGGCCTGGATAGTATGTGTTCAAATATGTTTTTCTTATTTTTTTGCATTTATCTTTTGTTTTCCCACAGTAAGTTACTGTGAATAAGAACTCTCTGAAAAACACTGATGTCAAGAAGTTTTAAAGTCAACATTACTTCCTTTACATTTTCTTTTATCTCTGAAAAGTTCACATCAAATCTTTGTCTTTGTGCAGGGATATGCTTTCGGATGGTTTAGTGAGTTATTCTCCTCAAACAGTAATAATTTTAAAGAACTCTGTTGTATCTGTATGAAAAAAACAGTGTGTGCTCATAGGGCTATCAGGTATTCCAGGAAATAAATTTTTATTCCATGGTGAGGCAAAGAAACTTTTAGTGAAAACAAGGATAACACATTGTAAAAAAGAATAAAAAATATTTTACAACAGTCCTTTCAAATTCTCCCTCTTGGGCTATGAGCTTCAAGATGTTTGCAGTTTTAAATATCACTAACAAAAACTCAGAAGAAATACAAAATGATTCACGTACTTTTTGACTGAGAAGTTTTTGAAATGCAGAGAAATTAAAACTGAGGAACTCTATAAAGAATAAGTTAGTAAAAACTTAAAGACTTTAAAAGTTCCCAACTCTATTACATTCAAATTAACTCAGTTCCCATGTAGAATCCCTGTAGATTTATGGATTTACATATAAAGTTTGTTTATTTTATCTGTGACTAACAGGTACCAACTGTTAATGATTTTAGCTTTTTTTATTAATTCTATAATAACTTCCTTTTCCTAATGGAAAATTCATAGCTGTATCAAGTAGATGAGGTATTTTTTCAGCTCCCATAGAACTATGCATGGATTTTTAAAAAAAACTTTATTTAAGAACTGACTCTATTTCTATCTAAGAGTCAGAGACCTTCCCTTTTCAGTAATTATATGTAGAAATTTATCATGTTAAAGAAGAAAGTGGAGCAATACTAAATCATAAAACCATGTTGGTATATCTTTAATCTTAGCAGATCCCATTTAATTAAAACTCTACGTAGAGTCATTCTCCTTTGAAATGATATTTTGTATTATACTGAAAAATTAATTATGGCACTGGAGAAGTCCAGAACAGCTCCTGGCAGCCTGATCTGAACACTGGTGTTCCCAATCAGGTTTTAGCATGGAAGTGATGACATTATAACCAAATAGTCCTGATTTTATAGGGATGGAATAAAATTTCCATCATGCAATTTTCAACATACTGTATGCAAAGTTATCCAGAAATTTAGGTAGCCAAAGACATCAAGGAATAGAAAAGTTACATTTCTAGATCAACAATATTTTGGATTGTTCTCAATATAGAAGATTGGTCTTCCTGAGCCATTTTCAAAACCACTAACATTTTGGGATAATTTCTGTATCCCCAGAGTCTATATAAAACCTGGTATAGCATTATTCACAGTAGGTAAGATATGAAAGCAAGCTAAGTATCCGTTGATAGATGAATGATTAAAGAAAATGTGGTATATATACATGCAATAAAACATTATTCAGCTTTAAAAAAAACGAAATCCTGCCATTGGCAGCAACATGAATAAACCTGGAGAACATTATGCTAAATGAAATAAACCAGACAGAGAAAGACAAATACTGTATGCTCTCACTTATATGTGAAATCTAAAAAAATTGAGCTCTTAAAACTAGCGAGTAGAACATTGGTTGCCAGGGACTGGGGAGGGGGTGGGAGACATGGGGAAATGTTGCTTAAAGGGTACAAACTATCATTTACAAGATGAATAATTTCTGGGGATCTAACACGTAGCATGGTGACTATAGTTAATAACACTGTATACTTGAATTTGTTAAGAGAGCAGATCTTAGTGTTCTCATGACAAAAAAAAAAAGAAAAATAGGTAACCATGTAAAAAAAAAACACAAAAACCCTGGTACACAGTAGGAGTTTATTAAGTGTTTTATGAATGAATAAATTTAAGACCAGCAGAGAGGAAATAATCAGCATAGCAGTGATGTTCAATAAACTCTTTTATCGACTGCTGATCTTCTTTTCATTAATTCATTGCTTGGAAATACGTTAATCTGAATCAATGCATTTGTGGCTTTATATGAGTTAGTGGTCTGGGTATTCCCCAGCTACCACACCAGTATACACAGTGAGAGAACATTCCAGAGGATTGCTGGGAGGTTGGCATGGATCCAGAGAGTCATTATCGTAGAATAACACTTGCATTTGCCATCTTAAAACAGTGATAGCATTTTGTTACTCCTGTTAGCAGCAGGGGCCCTGGTTTCAGGAAACAAGGGACAAGGCTACCAGAAGGAACTCCTGGGGGAGCAAATACACTCGCCTGGTGACTCTCCACCTTTGATCATTTTGTGATTAGTCAAGAACCTTAGGGACCACTCATTGCAAAGCATTAGAACTGTCTGGTAACTAGGAAAGAATATGCCACTAAGAGATCTGGTTTGTACCATGCTTCATGGTTCCTGAAGTTTGGCTGGAAATCTCAGCTTACTCACCACAAAAACAGGGAATCTGACCGTCTGTTCACCACTGTCCCTCCAACACCAAGAACAGAGCTCAGTTTTGCAGGTCAACTATCTTTCAGATCCTAGGCAATACATTCTGAAATTATTTCTCTTATTTTTCAACAGGGCTGAGTATGTCTAGTACAGTACTAAGGACACAACAGGTCCTCACTAAATGTTACTTTCCTTTTTATCTTCCAAAGAGATGTATGTCAAGCAGCAAAAATTCTATAGGAAAATAAATGACTTTTCCAGAGACTGCCAAAGTTAGAACTTAGAATGCATTAGTTCTAACAGTATACCCATCTTAACATAGCACAGGAAAAATCTATGATTTATTATGGATTGTTCGGAAGTGACATATGGAGAGTAATGAATACACTAAAACATTCAAAAGTGCTGCAAAATTCTGAATTTTAATTGGAGACCAAAGCTAAATGAAAAACAAAGACCCCACCTGGCACTTGCATCTTGCACTGGGCACTAAAAGTGGCATGCCCCTGGTCACTGGATCTGTCTTCTGCATGCTGCCTGAGAGATCTGCAAAATCTCTCAGGTGCTCAAAGCCTCCATGGTGGACTCAGCCATCTGATAAAAAGTAACACAGGTGGGGATTCAGGAAGCAGAGTTTCGAGCTCCTTGACCTGGGATCTGATGCCTTACCCCACCCCAAAGATTCTGGGTTAGTTGGTCTGAGGAAGAGCTCAGGCACAGGTATTTTTTAAAAGCTCCCCATGTGAGAGTAATGGCAGTTAGAGTTCAAAACTGGTCTAGGCAGTGATCAGAATGTCATTGGAATGGACTCAATCCCTCTACAAGCTCCCACAATGACGGGAAGCTTGGAGTGGTAGGAAGAGAGACATTAAGTATGGGGCAGAGGTTGAAGAACCATTCAGAAAAGATTAACAGGCCTTGACTCCAAACTGGACATTGTAATGCCTCACAGGGTCTTTAGCTCTGACCAAATAAAGAACTACAGACTATTCTTTCAAGATTCTCTCTTTGGTGATTTGCCCTTCATTTTATCGGGATTATTAAACCTCTGCAAAAATCCCAGTGGCAGTAGATGACTGTAGCAAAAATAGCTTACTGGGGGGGAGGGGGAGGGGAAAGGTGGGATAAAAGAGCATCAGCATTCTCACTTTCTGGGACAATATTATAAGGGCTACCGATCCTGATAGAAAAGGGTACAGGTGAGACACATCAGTTTGATGAGGCCAGGGAAGAATTTCTCCCATGGTGCCATGTAGAGTGATTAATTCAATATGGAGATTTAAAAGCTTAACTGAAGCTTAGTCAGAGAAGAGCTACTAGGACATTACACTGTTCCTACACATTTTATTAACTCTAGGCGATCCTTGATTTTCCACTAACAGGTTTTCGTGTCTATGGCATCCACATGCAAATAGAAATACAAAATTCATTCCAAGGACAAACATAAATGCATTTGGGAAAATGTCCCTCTCTCAGCAGAGGTAATTGAGAATCCATGTCTTCCTCATACAGCTCCAGTGGGTCAGAGGACCAACATAGCAGCCACCAAGTCACCTGAATAAAATGCGAACTCTTCTGAAAGTTACAGCGACATAGAAATTACATACAGTTAGCACTCCTTGGATATTGCAAACTCCCAAGTATAAACCTCAATTTAAAAAATTGTATGCAAGACAGGTGATGACTATTAGATGGACAGTAGAAAATGCTGATGGGGTAGAAATAGAAGACCACAAAGCTGCCGTGAAAAATACAGAGTTGACAATGTGACACATAGGTGATGTATTGTACACTTGAAACCTATGTAACTTTAATAATCATTGTCACCCCAATAAACTTTAATTAAAAAAAAAATAAAGCTGAGCTTCCACACAAGAAAACTTGAGTGGAGGTTCGCCTTATTCATATTCCAAATATATGTATTAAAGATCTACTATTAGCCCTCGATTGCTATCATCTCTCACTCTTGCTAATTTTGTGCTGTTGCCTTCCTCACACACTGTCCTCTAATCCCTGTCTTCAATTCCTTCCTTAACCAGAAAGGTTAGAAAGGTTGGGTAACATGGTTCACTGTGTAGAAGATCCTCTTGCCCTATTCTCAACTGCATTATTTCACTCTTCCGTCATTGCACCTGCCTGGCTAAAATCGACCCCTGGAGGAATGTGACTATCTGGCTGCTCATTACCTGTAACCAAGATGCTGAGCTGTGCTGGAGAAAATCACAGACTGCTGAGACCCATACGTTATAAATTCTTGGTCTACAGTAACTGTGCATAGAGCCCACCAGTCCTCTGTTTTCTAATCATTTTTTTCTCCACTGTTTAGATTTCAAACTTGCCCTGCTTTTCTCAACCTCAGATCCCACCCCTCTTCCTTCATCGTCAGCGGATAATCACACCTTCTGCTTCACAGAGAAAATAAAACCGAACAAACTATAACCTCCTCCACTTCCTGCTGCCGAATCTATCAACCTCCCCATAGCAGACACGATTAATGTCCTGCATACTTCTCTGTGGGTGTCCAGCTACCTGAGGACTCCCTCTGGTATGTACCCCACCTCCCTCACTCTGGTGGATGGGCACTCACCATTGGTTCCAGAGTTAAGGGGACATAAACTAAGACAGCACCCATCTTTTCTTCCTTTCTTTCTGTCACTGTGGAAGAGGGTCCCTTCTCCCATCCAAGATTCATTTCTCTACTGATTGATTATCTGGGTCTCATTTCCTGTTCTTTCTCAGGGACCTCACTCCATTGATTACCAACTCTCATTACTGTATCTTTTTTTCGCCTGATCCTACTTCGTTTATTAATTTTATGACTCCATTTCACTTCCTTTTTGTTCATATTGTCTGATTTGTATTTGTCCATTTCTTCATTTTCCATTTACCTCTGTCCTTTTCCTTAAAGAACAGAGCTTCTTTAAATGCACTGTGGCAAGTGATTCCTGGAGTTAAATATTTCAGAGTCCCAATCACAAAACCAATAAATTCCAAGTTTCATGGCACGGCCTCCAATATTCTTTGTAATCTTTCCAAAGTCCTCTCTCATCATTTTCTTTCCCATATAGTTCCCTCTCCAGGCCATGCTGATTTAGACTTCCTTGCTTCTCTTCCTGAAATTGATCAATTCATTTACAAAATATTTATTGAGCTCTCATCATCCCCCAGAACCATGCCAGATAGTGGGGGTCAAAGTGGCAAATGGTAATTATGGAGCTCCCCGTTCATTGGGGAAGACAGATCAATACTCCAACAATTACCATACAGGCCTTAGGAAGCTTCTCCTACACTTGGTCAGGAAAGCCCAGATCTCAGTGAGGGGTTTGTAGGAAATTCAACAAAAGAAGTGCCTGTGGTTTTCTTTCTCTTGCTGACCTGACAGATTCCTATGCATGCTTCAAAATCATACTGCTCCAGCAACTTCCCCTACTCCCTGGTCCATGCCATTTCTGTGTTTTTTACTTCAGTCTCTGTCTCTCTACCTCTATCACATCATTGTTAAACTGCTTTTTCACTTGTTTACTCTTTGACCTGTCTATTTTTCACCTTATTCATTCTTTTGTACCCAACTCAGATCTCTCTTCTTCCAAGAAGCCTTCCACGATCTCCCCAACTCTATCTTAGGCAATCCTCATTGGTGTTCTCCTAGCACCTTGCATTTCTCTCAGAGCACTAGCCACACAGTGACTTATTCAGTCATTTCACAAAGGAGAATATACTAAGCACCTTCTCTGATCTAGGCACGTGTGCTGAGCTGACAATCCAGCAGGAAATAAGTCGGGCTAAAGAAACGATCACCAAAAAAACAAATGCAGGGTGTCCTCTGGAGACACACAGACCAAGGATCTAGTCCAGCCGGGGAATCAGGTCATGCCCCCTCCCCCCCCCACCTCCCACCCCCATGTAGGCTGTGTGAGGGCAGGTGCTGGTGCACTGGTCCATCTTTTCCCCAGCACAGCCTCTGGCACACTTTTGTATAATCCAAAAACACAGGCATGAATGAGAGGAAAGCCAGATTCCAGGCCTTCCAGGGACAATGGAGTCAGTTGCAGCTTCTGCCCTTTAAGGCCTTACAAACTAAGATGCTAGTGGAATCTAAGGCCATAAATCTACGAGCAGGGCCAGGGCAGCCGACCAGCCCTCCCGGGAAGGTGCTGAATGGGAAGGCAGCCGCTCTGCTCCTGAACATTGACCCTGGGAATGGTGTGACAGGTAATGAAGTCAGACAGAGGGTGCCTTCCAGAAACAAGTTGCAGGACCCGTCCTGCCTCCTCTCTTCAACCAGCAGTTATGAATATCACTGCTAAAAGCAGCTTGATTCCATTCCCCAAATTGACTTTCGTATCCCCATGGCAATCTTGTGGTTACTGACTGTGCATTCTAATCCCCTCACCATCCCGCTGATCCCCCCCCACCACGTCTCACAACCCTCAGTTTTTCCTCTATGTCTCTGAGACTGTTTCTGATTCGTTCATTTATTCTTTTTTTAAAAAAATTCCACATATAATTGAGATCATATGGTATTTGTCTTTCTCTGTCGACTTATATGAAGCTAAACAATAATGAACGTCAATGTCAACTACAATTTTATATATATGATTACAAGAAGCAGAGTACAGCATTAGGAATAGAGACAGTGGAAATGTTATGGCTGTGTGCGATGTCAGAGGGGTAATAGATGGGGGGAGAAGGGTTATCACTGCGTGAGGGATATAAATGATAAATGTTTAACTATTACATTGTTTTGTGCACCTGAAACTAATAAAAAGTAAATAAATAAATAAAAACAATAAAAATATGAATAAAAATGATGATAGCTCAAAAAAAAAAAAAAAAAGCAGCTTGACCAGGTTGGGCTACTGTTGCTGCTAAGGGGAAAAGGAAAGGGAGTGAAGAGCGGCAGATGAAGGTACCATCAGCAGGGGAGGTAGAGACTAAGAAGAAACATGACAAAGTCCCACAGAAAACTTGTTTCAAGTCACCACAAACAGCCAAACCAGGACTTCTATCTTTCTGTTTCCTTCTCTTCACCCTGAAATAATCCCTATGGTTACACTGTCAGCTCTAATTTATCTCCTGCTTATTACCTCATCACCAATTTTCTATAATTGCATGTTAGGTAGCCTCTTCCTCCTCTCATTTTAATTGTCAAATATAAAATACACATTGCTGGTATTTTCTGCTTTGCTCTCTTGGAGGTCCTCCTTTGCATATTTTCATCATCCAGGTATTAGGATGAAGCTTCCATTTGTAAATGAGCCTCAGTCTCACGGATCCTTCGAGATTATAGGGAAAATGTACAGAAGAGAGTGTATTAAAAATGCAAAACTACATATTTACCCTGCAGAGGAAAATTTTCTCAATTAGGCAAACTGAGGTATCAGAAGCTGACCTCATGAGCTGACCCACCAAACTGAGCATCATGCTATAGAACAGGCTGGGAGAACTTTAATTTCAACCAGGGCTATCAATGACTCAGAAAAGGCTCAGATAAGCTAAACGAGGGGGGAAGGGATTTCAGGACCCAGGGATATCTTTTCATCTTAACTCAGAGCAGAGGAACTCAGAGCCCTTTAGGCAAGAGCACTGTAACTTTCCTTTGGGAATCTGCATTCTGTGGTTGCGGTAGATTTAAAGCTGTCCTCCAGCTTCAAGAGTAGTTCTTGATTGACTGAAATCTTTCAGTGATTGGTTCAGGATGGATACACAAGCCCGTCAGAGCCAAGGGGATATGAGGCTTGGAGCCACTGTGGCCATCTTGTCATTCTGAGGCAGCCCAAGAATGGAACCAACCGCTGGTTTGCAGAGCTCACAGTCTGACCCAGGGATCAGCCATCTGGATCCACAGTGCATGGGAGCCTAGAAATTCTCCTACGTGAGTCTAGAAATTTCTGTTTTTGCTTAAGCTGATGTTTTTGCTTTGCCTTGAGCTGGGTTTTCTGTTCACTTACTCAAGAAGGCTTCTGATTGATTCACACTTGATAAACCTAAAAAGAACTGAGATTTTATTCCTAACTCCGCCCAGCTAAGCCCTCTAAGGCGTATGTATAATCTCCACACGTTTCTCCTCCGTGTGCCACTGCAGGGCACCCCTCAGACATTTATGCCACCCTCCCGGAGGTGTCTCCCCACAGCCCTGCACTGTCTTAACACGAACACACCAGAGGTGGACCCCCTCTTTACAGGAGGATAGCACCCAACTGATTTCCTCGTGTGTAGCCTCACTCCTAGAGGAGCACAACTGCACTGATGATTGAAATAGTAAAACTGTCCTTTGGGTTTTCATGCTGCATAGAGTTTAGGAAAATAATCTTATAAAGGTGATCTTTATCAACATAGAGTGTTCAGGGCAAACTCTGGGGAAACAACAGGAATAGACTCACATGTACACAAAGTGTACCTTAGGCTGCAGCTTTGAGTACAGCTAGCCACTCATGGCAGGACTTCCTGAGGAGCATGGGCAGTGTGCACAGAAGGGGCAGCCAGGAGTCGGGAGCTTCAGTCAGGGCACTCACTTGCCTTCTTACTTTGAAATCTCATAGGGAAATCACACCTGATCATGGGCCACAGGACACAGATTCTGGCCCCCATTCCATCTATGGAGCTTTGATGGGTCTTTGTCTTCCCTCACTCTGGAGAGTGACGCCAGGAGTCATTCAGGTTCTGACATTTTCTAGTTCTAAAATAAAGGCATTTTTAACCAGCTGCCACCCTGGAGTCATGCTGAATTTGATGGCTGCGCACATCACAGCTATTAGAGCTAGAAGGGGCCTTACATGCTGGTCCAGCCATTCACGTCCCTCAAAGAGGAAGCTGAGGACCCGAAGAGTGGCAGACAATAGCAGTGGCTGTGAGCACTTGGAATCTGGAGGTAGATAGGGTGGTGGGGACCCAGGTGGCTGGTGGAGGGGCCAGGGGCTAGATATAAGGGCTCTGCTGTCTCTTGGGCATTTCCCATCTTTCTGCCTCTGTTTTTCTCATCTGTAAAAGGAGTGGTGACTGCAAGGACTGATTCTCCCTCTCATAACTGTTAGACCATGTTTATAAATTATTATCCGTTTCAGCAAATTGCCCACATCTGGCTCTGGGAGGACCCTCTTTCCCATGCTACTCAATAGCTTTGCAACCATTTGTGTCATTTTTGAATCCCAGATTAGCAAATGAAGGCTAATCATCCCTTTACAACTGCACTGAGGGCAATGAGATTGTGTGTGTGTGTATGTGTGTGTATACACGGGGTTCTTTTAGACTCCTCTGCTTTCTCTTCTTAAGTTTTCCCTTGAGCCCTAGCTCTGACCATGCGTGGAAAATCAGGCTGCTGTTCTTGCCTCACACTGTACCTAATAGACTCCACCAGGGACGGCCAAGGCACGTGGGCCGCAGTCATTGGTAATTCAGAGGGCAGCCAGGTTATCAGCAATTCTTTAGAAGGATTTTATCTATGCAAGTAGGAAATGAGGGAGAAGTATTTTAAAATAAATTTGTAAAAATACAAACGTCTGCTCATTTTTAATGGGTGCGCATCATGATGCTTATTCAAGGTAGACTTTCCAGGAAAAGTGACAAGCACCAAACTCGGGTGCTATGTTTAATATTCATGCAGCATTTAAATTCTGAGTATTTTGGTCTTAAGATAGTGCACTCTGTTATGCAGAAAAATTAATAAACTTTCTCAGGGAAGAAATTGCACTTTTTAAATTGTTTCTCCAGAGTCTTGGAGGCCCTTTATAAACACTATTGTTGTTATGTCATTGTAATAATAAGCAAGGGGCCTAGTGTACATTAGCCTCGGCAATAAGGGTGACAGTCACAAAGGGTGTCACAAAAATAATACCATCCGTGTTAAATATTTCATGTCATGTTCTCTTTGTGTCAAAATATTTAGTGCAGTGAGAGCATCTCCAAGGCAGAGGGAGACGAGCCAGGAGTGTGTGCTGCACATATGCAGTACATTACAAAGAAGCCCACACAGTCCATTCTTAAGATTCACAGCTTTTGCTCTAGAAGGTTCCCTCGGTTAGGGAAGGGCATAAGGCAATACGGACGAAGGTGGCAGTCACGGAATGGAAGGGAATTGAGCTCAATTTGCCTGCCCCAGGAACCTTCTCAGGACTTTGGCTCCAGAGAAGCCAAAGGCCAGCCCTGAGCTGGGCAGATTTTCCTGTTGGAGGCCACGGTTCAGGTGGAAATGACTTGGCAAACTCCAGTAGCCAGGACTGGAGGCTGCCGCCACCTGGTAGGTAGAAATCACGGCTCTGGCACCGAGCGGCTCACCAGATACCAGTTCTCCATCTGGTGAGGGCAACAGGTTCCAACACTGCCACTGTCACCAAATCATCATCAGTGCAGGCTTTTAAAAACACTTGAGTCTGGGAGCTTATGATTCCAAAGGTCTGGGTGGAGACCAGTTATCAGCATTTTTAAAAGCACCACAGATAATTCTGTGGTGAGAAGAAATGGCTCTGAAGAGACTCGTGTTCTTCAAGGTGTTACATATTTTCCTTTAGGGCTTCATTTTTTCAAGATGAAGTGGGAAAGGGCTACATAAAAGAACATAAGATGTAATAATCATGGAGTCAGTTTGCACTACCTAGGAATTACGGCCTGGAGGTTTGTGTAAAACAGTGCAGGGTAAAATCGGCCCTTTTCAAGCACCTGTAGGAGCAGCTGCCCACTGCGGTGAAACACCTCCATGGTAAGCAAGAATCAGGCAGGTCTCCTGCTCCCCATGTGAAACTTTGTGGAGCAACTCAGAGTGCAGACAGGTGTCTCTTTCTAACTACTGGAGTGAGAGCCCTGCTGAGAAGGCCAAAGCCAACCCAGCCTGGACCCCATGGCACAGTATATGCAGTAGACCTCCTGGTCCCTGACTTGTTTGGGGGACAATCCTCGATGCTGGGACTCTCTCTCTCTCCCCTCCCCACCTCCCACCTCCACAAGGCCCTCTATGTTTCTGCATTGATATGCTGCTGAAGAAAACCAAAGAACTGAGCTGGCTGCAGCCCAGCAATTCATGATTTCTGACTTCTGCAGGATCTTCACTATTACCCAGTGCACTTTTTGTCATTCCTCAGCAATTGATCCATCTATCCAGTCATTCATTCAGTAAATACTTTTGAGCACCTACTACTTATCTGATACCATGATCTATTAAAGGTACAACAACAGTATAGAAAAAACAGGTGGTCTTTGCTCTCAGGGAGCAAGCAGTCTGGTAAACTCCACAAGGTGGGTGTCCTAAACCTGTGCAAATATTTCAGTTCTCTGTATTTGCCAGTGATCTCAATGACAACCCTGGGTTCGCCATTGTTAGAAGTTCCGGGGTCTTTGTTTCCAGCTCAGAGCTCTCTTCAACTCTCCCCATGCCCTCTGGGTATCTGAAACCAGAGGATCACAGGCTCACTGATCACCATTCCCCAACAACGCTCCCACTTCTCCAGATCCTCCTGCCTCTGATTGCTAACTCTTGCATTTCCTCCTGAGATTTCAACTTGTCCACCCCCATTCCCCATCCAGGAACCCAGGCACCCTCTTCTCGGGACGACCTCTCATTCTGCACCCCAAGGTCACCAAGTCCTGTTTATTCTTCCTCCTAAATAATCACATCCTTTCTGTCCATCTTTGATATCACCATCTCATTATCTGACTCCTAATCTATCCCCCAATCTCCAGTTTCAACCCTTTCCCCCTCCAATCTAGCTTTCGAATAGCTCCCGGAAAACAATCCTAATGCATTTGATCATGTCCTACTCCTGATCCAAGTTTTTAAATGGCTTCAGAGTTTTAAACTTTTCTTTGGCAGAAAGATGTCTTCCCTTCACCCCCCTTCAAAATGTAATATGAAACACTAAAAAGAGCTATTAAGCCATGAAAAGATATGGAGGAAACTTAAAGGCATATTGCTACTGCCAGTGAGAGAAGCCAATTTGAAAAGGCCACATACTGTAAGATTCCAACTATATGACATTATGGAAAAGGCAAAACTTGGAGATCATAAAAGGATCAGTGGTTGCCAAGGAATAGGAGAGAGGAAGAGATGAAAAGGCAGAGCACAGAGGATTTGTAAGGCAGTGAAACTACTCTGTCTGGTACTAGAATGGTGGATACATCCCATTATACATTTGTCTGAACCCACAGAATGGAAAACATCAAGAGATACATATACCTAGTGTAAACTATAGTCTCTGGGTGACGATGATGTGTCGATGCAGGACTGTAACCAATGGATCACTCTATTGTGGGATGGAGACAGTGAGGGAAGCTGTGGGTATGTGGTGGACGGGCTCTCTGTATTTTCTGCTCAGTTTTGCTGTGACCCTAAAACTGCTCTAAAAAATAGTCATTGATTACCTATCATATTTAAAACATTACATTTATATTTAAAAATTTGTAATTTACATTTAAAATTTTACATTTAAATTTACATTAACATTTTTTATATTTACATTTTGGAAAAAGTGGAGTTACTTTGAAGGACGCTGTGGGAATGGAACGAGGAGAGTGGACAGAGTGGAGCCCTGCCTGTCCCTCATCCCCCAAGAGTTCACTGAGACCTGGGGATGTCCTGGAGACCATAGGTCTTGGAGGAATACCAGAGACCTAGTGGACAAGAGCTAAATGCCTTACAAAGACAAACAAGGGCTTTCCCGATCAGGCCTCGCTTTCCTTCCAGACTCATTTCTTCTGGTTCCCGAACACCTTGCATTCACAATATTCTACATGTACACTTATGTTTCCCCAAGTACCTCCTGCCCTGTAATACTCGCTCCAAGCTATTGTTCGTGTTGCTTCCTCTATCTTGAGTTCTTTGCCCTTTTTCCACCTTCTTCTCCACTTGATGACTGCCTTTAAGTTTCAACTCCTGCATCCAAATTCCCCAGGAGCTTTTCCTTGCCGCTTGGTTCATGCAGGACTCTCCATTATGGTATTGCCAAAGGCATTGTCTGTTTTTATAGGCCTGACTCCCATTAGCTAGGAGCAATCTGACAGGAGGGTCCCAGCTTTCATCTTGGCATCTCCTGTAACCAGCACAATGACTGGATTCCTAAATGCTTGCTGAGAATGAATGAATGAATGAATGAATGAATGAATACATAAATTCTACTCTTCCGCTCTTCGAAGATGATCCTACCTCCATCTAGTGGATTTTGGATGGACTTACTCCTTTCCCACAAGTTTTGTTGAATTTGGGTCTTAACAGTAGTGGTCAGTGTAGTTATAAAAGAGGCCAATCACAGCAACCGACAAGTGGGTTTGGCCACTTAATATTTTCCCCTTTCTCTTGTTGGCAGAGCTATGTTCCTTCAGATGTCTCTTCAGTTCATCCTCAGGCTACTTCACCTATCTGCTCCTATTTACACATACTCTTTGTTTATCAAAAGGAAAGATGGCAGAGCAAGAAATTCCCAGCCTGTCCTCTGACAGAGAAGAGAGTCAGAATTGTTAGCTTTAGCTATGAACTTTAGAGTATTTCCATAAAAGACACCTACAGTCTTGTGATTGCTTGGAACACTTGTGGGGAGCCATGATTTCTTGTTTCTCAGGAGTCTTGTGGTCTGGCTTCTAAAACATTATCTCTGCAAAACACCTGGGGAGCTTGCAAGTTGCTGAGGAATAAGGTGGGAGTGGCCGGTTTCCCCGGACACAGATAACCGATGGCTATCAGGGCAAATGGTAGTCTCTTTCATATGTTAATTACTTTGGGGAATTTTGTAGTGACTCTGTAGTTTCTTTGAAGTTAAAAATTTACCTTCTGTGAGGTAATGCACACATGTGATTGTTAAACTGCACGTACCCATAGGGTATATATTGGTGAAGGTAAAATAAATCCGCGCTCCAGCATCACTGGAGACCGGCCGCATTATTTCTTGTGTGTGTCTCTTTTTTTCATTTCCACTCCCCCTTCCAGGGACCTTTCAACTCATGGCGGCTGGCCCGCCACAAACACTGAATACTGACTTTCCAAAACCTCAGTTGAACATGAGCTGTGATTCCGCTGACATCCCAAGCCTACAGCAATAAACCTGCCCCCCCCCCCCCCCGGATTTCACAGTAGGGTCTGCAGAGCCTGACACACTATCTAAGGCAGGTTTATTATTCCTTTCTCTGAATTTTTTGTCTCCTCTGGCTTACAGAGGCAGCTCAGAAAAATTCTTAGAGAATTCTTATTCATGCTGTCAAGCTTTGTTACCTGTTTTGAATGAAGCCAATCAGCCCATAAACTTTCTTGTTTCCTCCTATTTCTCATTCAGTGTCTTATCGTACGTGTTCAGGCTCTCAGAAAAGCTTGAAGCTCAAATCCGGACTTGTTGCTCCTGAATCAAGTCTGTTTCAAAGTTCACCCAAATACCTACAGCTTACGCATGTGGGGGTTTAAAAAAAACTGTTGTCCACCCTCTGGAGACTCATTTACATGTGGCACTTCAGGGACACCTGAATGTTTTAGGTGTTAAGGGCCTTTGGTTGAGTTTTCTATGTACTTTTGACTAAATTATTTTCTGTCATAGATACTGACTCTATAATTGGTCAATGACTCTTTTTTACTATATTTTTAAATTTATGTTTTCTTAAATCATATGTTTCATAATTTATATTTATAGGTAGTTTCTTTCCATGGAGAGTGAATAATTATTTACCATAAAGCACATTCGCATAAAACTAAGGTTAGTGAATCTCCTGATAGTGAGATTCCCTGGTAGTGAATCTCCTTTCAAATAAAAGTAAATGGTGACAAGATCAGAGCCGTAAATTAAGCAAATGTCTCATTCCCTTCGACTTACGTTGAACAAAAACCACCCTTACCTCCCAAATCAGAGCATGAGGAAGAATCAGAAAGAACTTAGCCATCAATAACTTTAGTATCTTTGAAACACAGTCAAAGGAGGCAGAATTCGTTGCCACGATCTCATTCATTCACTATCATCCCTTTCATTCAACATGGGTCAAGAAACCCTCCTCCCAACTTATATATATATATATACATATATATATATATATGTATATATATATATATATGTATATATATATATATACATATATATATAAACTAAAGTACATAACAATATAGAAAACTAAGTCAAGCAATTAGGCAAAGGGAAAATAAGGATGGAAAAAGTTCAGGTGACGCAGGTGAGGTGAGCAAACAAATATATCCGATGAGGTCCTTCACACTTGCTAAATGGGAATAACACATGAGCCTCTCCCTCTAGGCTGTGCTCTAATATCAGGTTTCTTTCTCTTTGATGAGACCCCATAAGGCATCATGAATATAGTTGCTCTGTGGGCCTGACAGAGAGAGGGGCTGCGTTGGGCAGGAAAGGCTCCGAAAGAGAAGTGGCCCGACGCTGATCAGGAAGTCCTTTCTCACCTTAGAACGGGTCACCATGCACCCCAATCACTCCCTGGTATCCTCCCTAACCTCCCACCTCCCAGCTTACCCCACATGATACCCCAAGTACTTACCAAGTCCCAAGCAAGAAACTCTGAGTCCTGATTTTCCAAGATTCCTAGAATAAAAATAAAGCAACACATGGTCAGCGTTTCCTCAGCTGAAACTGTGTACATTTAACCATGAATATTATATCTCACTTTGGATAACATTGTGCTCGACTAGAGCCGTGGCAGACGCAGAGCCCCAGACACAGGCTGTGGGGTGGGGTGGCGGAGAGGTCTCTCTCTCATTTCCATTTGGGCGCTAGGATATTTGGAATGTGCTGAGGCTCAGCGCAAGAACAAATGTCCCCACCAAATGCAGCTTTGCAGCCCCGAATGACAGTTTTTATTAGTTTGTTTACAAGTTGCCTTTCTCTCTCTTTCTAGAAGGTGAGTTCCTTCAGGGCAGGGTCTGTATCTTATTCACCAACGAGTCATGTATTATTATTCATTCATTATTCATCAACAGAGCCTGACACGCGGTGGACCCTTAATAAATAAATACTCGTTAGTTTAGTAACTGACTTCTACAACAGAGTATTATTACTAGTGGATGGGTATTATTAAAAGAACAAAATCCTTTAGGGTATGTAAGCTAAGTTATATTATTTTTTTAATAAAATGCTACATAAGAAGGTTAAATAGTCCTTTTAAAATGTTTCTTTTCCTCATCAACACCTTTGCTTTTCAACCCTTGAAGTCTATCAGAGAAAGGAAATACAGTCCCACTCTCTAAAGAGGGAGAGAACTAGGCACTGTAGTCTGCATTGTAAGGCATCTGTCCATGGAGACCCAGACTCAACTCATCTTCCTGTCATCTGCCTAACTGCCTTCAGAGAAGGACTCAAATTCTCAGGGAGGGGATGCTTCATAGAATTTTGTAGGGGTTCAATGTGAGCAGTGAAGCTTAAATAATTGAAACATGGTAGACAATTCTGTCTCTTACTATCTGATCAGATGCTCTTCTGAGAACACTATTTTCCTCCCGCCCAAAACAAAACAGCACACACAGACTTTTCTGGCTGCATCACAGCTCAGCTCCTCCAGGCCTTGCCTTGATCTTCCACAGTTTGGCTTCTTTAGAGTTAGTAATCAGTGCTCTCATTTTTGCATTGATTTCTTTTCTCTGCTTGTTATTCTTGTTTATAAAATGCCACCTAAGCAACACATTGAACTTCATAGCACAGTCCACATTGCGAAGAGTGGAACGTTGAAAGACCATCAAGTTTCTATTCCATTGTGGCAACTAGCTTGGTAACCTTGGAGAAATCACTTCCTTCCTCCAGCGTTCATTTTCATCCTCAGTAGGATGGGATAGTAACGCCTATCCCATTCATCCAGCATCACTGTTGTGGGGCCAGGACATGGTAATGTACGCTAAAAGTATTGCACAGTACACAAATGCAAGGCATAATTCTTTTTTGTGATCTTTGACTCTGCTCACCCTCTTACAGGCATAGTGCTAGATTTTCCCATATGAATTAGATATATCCACCTGGAAGGAAGCTCTTGCATAAAGGTGTGTGTGGAAAATATTTTGAACTACTTTACTCAATAGGATAAAAATAAATCGAACCTCTCCCATGAAAATAATTTGCATAAAAAATTGTTCATTTAGTAGTTTCTCAGAAAACTCTAGGATGTGTAGCCAGAAGATCTTTTAGTCTAAAAGTCTACTGATCTACGGCAAAAGCTATACAGTGGGGAGAATAAAAGGAGACTACACCAAAACCAAAAAAACAAGTATATGTAAACAACAGTCCTCCAGATAGAGATATCCAACACTGATGAATTGGTAAATATGTATGGGGAGGTGACCACGTTCCAGGCAATGTCCTGGTCATGGGGATCAGAGAGGAACAAGGCACAGGGCTCTACCCTCTCACCCTTTTCTGTGGGCACAGAAAGACAACCATATAGTTACAATAGAACAGGGTATGGCCTCCGTGGACGTCTTTGGGTGTAAGAGGAAGGCGGATGCTATTTCACGCTTGTATTTGCATAATTTTGTGGGTGTCATGGAAAGAAGATCCAGGTAAGGATTTTCAGGTCATTTTAATATTTTTCCATGATTCTGAGAACAGGGAGGAGGGACTTAGTGCAGAAAACTATGCAGAGCAAGACATTTTTCTCACGAACTCCAGTAGGGCAAGGTGGTCACTGAGCAACATCTCCACAACCAAGATGGGGAGACCTGCCCTATTTTCCTTATGACAGTGACATGGGAAGGCAATGACCACTCTGCTATGAGTTTGGAAGACCCCACTTGATAAATTTGAGAATTGTCAGCAAAAACAGACTGCAAAGTAGCAAGTACTACTCACGGCCCATCTTGCTATCACTGCTGTTTAAACACCCAGGCCAGCTTTTCTGGAATGAAAGCCTTAGAAGATTTTGCACTGTAAGAAAAGTTCGGTTAAGCCAAATATTGATACAGTGGTAATAGGTCCCGCATTGAGCCTTGGAGCTTTTATTTCCTTTAACTTTTTCTCTAAAAGGCTTCACCCTCTACATGGAATGGCTACTACATTCAAATGGCTGTTTATATTTATTTTCTTTCTTCTTATTATTTTTAAATTTTCAATTATAGTTGATATTCAATACTATTTTATATTAGCATAGTGGTTAGACATTTATGAAGTGGTCTCCCAACCCCAGTCCCAATCTCAGGTGGTTGTTTTTAAAGTGAGAAGCCTTTTCTGGGTATGAACCGTAGCCGGTCTCTCAGTCCATTGCCCTGACCTTGTCCGGGGCTGAGTCTATTCACGAGACTCCTACCTCGGTCAGCCCTCTCAACACATGCCAATGCCGCTCGCTTTGCAGATGGAGAAGGTAGGAGGAGCTAGTTTCCTCCAGTTCAGGGACTGGAATCCCAGCACCAATTTCTAAATGTCACATCTGCATCGTCCTGCTCATGTTTCAGTCTGCGCAATACTAACAGGAGACATGGCCATTGTCCAGCTACTCTGATCTATTTACGCTCGGCTAGGTAATAAGAGCCCAAATACCGTATGCATTTGAGCTAATAAATACAACATATATCATCCAAAGCTTTTTTGGGTAGCTGTACCACAAAATAAGGGCCAAGTTTATACCATCATGCTGGGCTATAACAGATGCTCTGGAACCTTCTTTATCTCATCCATATGGAATTTTCACGAACACTTTATGATCTTGAGTGACATTGTACAACAAAACAACTTTAGAGATTTTTCATTTCATGTCTTAATTCCTCAGTGTTTGCACAATTGGGACTACGTAAAAATTCTGTAAGCACATCAAATTTTCAGTTAGATTAAACTCCTTTCCCATTTTATTCAAAATACTAGTCTCATTGCACTGCTCTACCTAGTTTATCTGTGTCAGATATACCAGAAGGAAGTCTCACTGTGTTCATTTTTAGTATCTGCTCCTGTTTAACTCAAAATAAAAGCTCCTCTTCCCCAGGTGAACCTGAGCTGCTCTGCTGCTAATATTAGAAATGAATGACATCAGTGTGGGGGCATGGGACATTTGGCTTTGATAGTCAAATTTTGGAAATCCTAAATCTTAAATCAAAGCTTCAGTAAAGAGTTATCTGGAGAAGGGATATAGCTTCTCAAAACTCAAATGTCGTATTTCTCCTTTCTTTCTTTTCTTTTCTTTTTTACCATGAATTTGCACTTAATTTATTGTCCTCTATGCCATAATTTTGTTTACTAAAACATGATAAAATACAGTTTCACCACCTTGCATCCTCATTATGTGGAAACATATATATTTTTAATTAAAGTTTATTGGGGTGACAAGTGTTACTAAAGTTCCATAGGCTTCAGGTGTACAATTCTGTCATACATCATCTATATATCACATTGTGTGCTCACCACCCAGAGTCAGTTCTCCTTCCATCACCATATTCCCTTCTTTCTGAAGGAAGGACTATCTACTTAGTGAATAATCGGCTGAGTTTATTTTAGAACAGTGGTTAGTTCCATGGCAGAGGCATTAAATGTAATTCCTAGTGTTGTTCTGTGGAACATCCATCAGGCCCTTTTTGATGTTAAGGCAATAATGGAGTGGGGAGAACTGAAATCAGGCATCACCTCGGCACCACATCACAAGCCAGTCTGACTGTTACGGTTCCTTTACAAATCAGAGATGCTCAAAGCAGAAGAATAGCAGCCCAAATGGGTTGTTTTAAATTGTTTATCTCTGAGTACATGTATTTTAGACATTATTCACGGTTGTAAACTGCTCGGAAAAGAGGAGTAGCTAGCTAAAATATGTTCCTTGCTTTCGATTAAGAAAGATATGTATTACATAGGAAAAAATTCCTGATTTACATTTACACAACATGGATGACTGAAAGTAACGGAAGAGGCTTCAGTGGCCTCTTCCGTTAGTGCCATAACGATAACTACAGAGGGTAATCACGCTATCTTACAAGGGCATTGTTCATCACTGTTGATAAGTGAATAATGACTCATTTGGAAACTACCAGGCACATAAATAATTTAGCCATGCATTTTGATG
This sequence comes from Rhinolophus hipposideros, assembly GCF_964194185.1. NCBI lineage: Eukaryota > Metazoa > Chordata > Mammalia > Chiroptera > Rhinolophidae > Rhinolophus > Rhinolophus hipposideros. The sequence continues at coordinate 84,043,923 of NC_138048.1, forward strand.
ACAAGCATTGACAAGTAGAACAATGAAACTTTGTTTCCTTCTTAACTTTCATTGAAGTATCAACAAAGTAGGATGGCATTCTTTCAGATTCTTTGATTTAAAGGTTTAAGTCATTTGTCAGTTGTAAATCCCAACCGACAATGTAAATTCCTATTCATTTGCTTTGAACATATAGAATCACATATTGATCTGTATCATTCTAGAAAAGTCTAGAGATGTACGGCAAAAAAAAAACCAAAAAGACTTCCTTAAAATTAATTAATTAGTTCAATAGAGATGCATTGAGTTCCAACCTTATATTACTGTTGTATCAACCTACATACCAAGCCATGTATTATGGTGTGGGGTTGTTGGCTGAGTGACAGAGAGTTGCTGATGTCATGGAACTTACATCATAGAAAGGGAAACAGACGTTAAACAGTGAATTCATGTTTTGGTTATAACCTTAAACAAAAGAACAGTATGCCCTACGTATAAAATTGGGATGTTGGGGAAGCTGACCTGGTCCTGATGGTTAGGAAAAGCTTCTCTACAGAAGCAGAATTTAAACTGAAATTCAGAGGAGGAGCAGAAAGTAACTTAATGAAAAGAGTAGGGATTAGCAGTTTAAGCAGAGTGAACAGCATGTGCAAAGGCCTGGAGTTTGGAAAAAGCGTGGGTGATTAACGAAATGGAATAGAACAGGTCAGCGGAAGAGTAGAGTGCAGAGTGACTGCAGATGAGTCTGGCGGGGGGGAATCTGTAGGAGGCACATCAAGCAGGTCCTCACCAATTAATTTACGTTACCAATTTTGGTCTTAATATGAAGGAGTAATGGAAAACTACTGAGAAACTTAAGGGGAAATGGATTAAAGGGAGGAAAGGAGAGGAGTCAGGAGGCTCCTTTGGTAATCCTGATGAGAAATGATGGTACCTTGAAATCAGATTCAATGGAGATAGGAAAACAGGGAAGATTCTAGATATTCTTAGCAGGTAAAATCTATAATATTTGTGTTTGATTGAATAGGTGAGTAAAAGAGAAGGAATAATGAGCCATTCTCAGGTTTCTGACTTGAGCAGCTGGGTGAAGAGCGCTGCACTTTACCAGAGTAGGGTTCATTTGAGAAACAGAGGGTTTTGCCTCAGCTTTGGGCCCCTGGGCAAACCTGCGTGAGATATCCTAGCTTTCCCTGAAGCTTAGAGTGGGGAGAGGTGTTTTCTGGGTATCCAGGGTAACAGGTGCCGTGGGCTGTGGTCAACTTCCCAAGGAGACAGTGCTCAGCTGGAACAGAGGGCCACGACTTCAGGAGCTCCCACATCACAGATGGCAGAGAGCATGCTGCACCGGCAAAGGAAATAGAGAAGGAAGGAGTGGTAGAGGTGCAGAAGGACACCAGGAAAGTGTCAGCACAGAGGCCAAGGTGGACACGGTTTCAACAGGGCGACAGTGTCCGGCAGCATTGCAGGCTGCTGAGAGATCCAATTCCGGGAGACAGAAATGCCCTGGCTCTTCAGTCACGTGAGATTGCCACCAACTTCCATGGCCAGTCATTTCAGCGGTGCTGTGGGTGGGCATCAGGCTGGTGGACTGATGAGAGCTTAGGTGCAGAAACGATGCTTATTAGCTGTGTGTGACCTTGGGCGGGTTATTTAGCCTTTTTAAGCCTCTTTCCTCATTCATAAATGGAGATCTTAACAGCCCACATTTTTTGTTGTTGTTGAGATTGACAAAACGTACATGCAGCACTAGACCCAACACCTTTCAATAAATGTTCACTGCTTTCAGCCTTTCCTATATCCTAGGAAAAGTAGTGTCTCAAACACTGAATCTAGGCGGCGGGGCTCTGGTTCAGGTACTGAAGCTGGTAGGAAGCCACCTCTGTGCCTTATACGACCCAGTTCCCTGAACTTCGGATCCACCTACTGCCTGGATTTGTGTTGAGATATCACAACCGTCCTGAATCTATTACATGTACATTGTGAGTCATTTTCCTAGAATCATCAGAAAAGTAGGAGCCAGGAGATACAGATAGATAAGGGAGGCAAAGGAGAAGGTAGTACTTGGTTGGCAAAGATTGGGTAAATCACGTGGGTCTGGGGTAGTTAGAATAGTTCTTCCACCATCACCAGGAGGGGAAGATGGAGGTGTGACAGAAAGCTATGTGGACGGGGTTACACAACCTTGGGTGTTTGGCAGGGGTGGGGGTGGGGGGGGGTTGAGAAATGCTCCCCCAGGTCTAGTTGTCGCTTAAATAAAAGTTACATTTCTTTTTTGCAAGTATCAGAACAGAGGGAAATCAATAGCTCATAGTCCTAAATCAGAAGACTCTAGAACCTTTACCTCAGGGGCATAAAATTTGGGGTTCATGAACTTGGGAATGGAAAAAGAGACATTTTTATTTTTCACCAACTGAACTGAAATTTCACATCTCCTTCAGTTATGAATGTAGGCAAGAAAGCACAGAAGTAGTCACAATTCCTGTGACTTTGCCACCAATAAAAATTACAGGAAAATTTCTGTCACATCACAGTTGCTTCAGCGATCTCAAAAAAAATTATTTGCACTCACCATTTACCCTCATCACCACTTGGAAACTGTGGTATTCTACTTGTTTCTAGAAGTTGTTGTTTGATATATTGATAAAGAAGTGCATGTTTTATGAGGTTGTGAATTTGGATTTTAAATATTTTGAACGGTACTTCAACTTAAGTGGAACCCTGTGTATTTTGCGTATTTAGAGCTCTTATTTTTCTGAGGGGTCTGTAGGCTTCACTGGACTGATAGAGGGCTCTATGCATTAAGGATCTTGGATGCAGATGAAAGATGAAAGTTGTTTTAAAAATGCCGCATGTTACATCCATCTGCAACAAAGCAGGTGAGTTTACAAGGATCTTTTTACAAATGGGAGGGAAGACAATCTTGAAAAATATTTGAAAGCAAAATTAAATATGCAAAACCCCACTGCTACTACTTAAAAGGTGTATAATGTAGTCAATAGGGTTGGCACTTAGTAACCCTACTTATGTGTCTAATTTTGGTAAAGTAAAAAAATATTTCTTAGGCCCTCAATGAATTTTATTCCCAACTCAGGCCCACTACTTGTGTTATCTCTACTAGGATATAAGTCCTTGCCTCTAAGGTCTCCGCGGGCTCCTCAAGGGCCTCATCACCCCTCCTGCAGCACGGGGCTGCCGTGCTTGCCCTCTGGGGCACAGGAGAGAGAAGAGGACTCGCCAGCCTCAGGGCTCTGGGGTCGTAGCAAGAAGTGGATTGCCTCAGGCACAATGCTTTTTATAACAATTCACTTTAATGTGATTCATTCTTTCCACCATTTTATATTCCATTTCATATATCTGTGTCTGTTTTAATATAAAATAATGCTTCCTTCTTAAATTTTCAAGCATGTTTCTTATCTTAGAGATGTGCCGTGTTGGTCCCATGGCTTTACTGGGTACTCCTGGGCACCCTTTACTGCCCCAGTTTGAAAGGCCTGGCTATATATGATTACCAGTCATTTACACCTTAGTGTGAAAGAGTTCCAGACCTTTCTCTTACATCATTTTGCAGGGACCTGAAGGTGCAATCAAGAGATAAAGCACTAAAACTCTGAGAGAGATGGAAAGGGTAATAAAGGTGGGGTGGGCATTAGATGAAGGAAGTGAGCCCCCGAAGGGAGAGCACACTTTGGCCCTTTTCAGATTTTGTCCAGGATCATAGCTCTCCTCCTGACAGAATGACGACACTTTCCTATGTAAATATCTTACGAGCACTTGCTGAAGCAAAGGTCAAGCCTTCTCTGACATCTACTTTGTAATGAGGGCTATGATTAGTTTCCGCTGTAATGAGCTGTGCAGTTTTCAAAGGCAAATGAAACAAACAAAACAGCATCTGATGTAGGAGTTCCATGCTCCACATCTTTTCGACTCCTTTTATGTGGGGGTGTTTCTTACTTCCTCTTCAGAAAGCAAAGTCAGCAATGCAATGCCGACTGAGAGGCACGAGCCTGATGGAGGCAGGTTGGTGTCTAAATAGCCACTTAACCAGAAGGAAATGCTTTCAGCGATAGCGCATTGGTTTGCCTTTCACTTTCCTTGACAGAGGAACAGAAAATTAATGCCTGTTTTCTCTGTGGTGTCCATCTCCTTTACATCTGCCGACGGAGTGCCCTATATCACAGTGCAGGTTATACTCATTGTGTACACGGTTGGTTCTACTTGCAGACTGAGATCTGTTGGGACAGGGTCTTGGTCTGATACACCTGCTTATTTCCAACACCTAGCACAGTGCTGGGTACCTAGCAGGTGTTCAGTGATGCCCACAGTGGGTGCTCTCATGCCATCGCTTTGCTGTGGATAAGGACTGCGTTGTGCCACTCTTGTTGGCTCAGGAGGCTCTGCGGTTTGCTGGAAAACACTGGCCAGCATAGTGCAATGGTGGAATACAAATCGTGGAGAAGTGCCTCTACCCCATCAGTGAAACCTTGGGAGAGTTACCCAACCTCTCCGTGCCCCATCTGCTACTGGGGATAATAATAGAGACTACCTCATAGGGTGCATGTGAGTATGAAATGTGAGGATTAATGCATTTAAGATAATGCTTGGCACATGGTAATTACTCTAAGTGTAAGCTGTTATCAGACAGACGCGAGTTTGAATCCAAGCTCCACTCCCTCCTGGTAACCATAGGCAGCTCATTCACCTCAGACAGTAATCAAGGCAGTGTGGTATTGGCAAAGGAATGAAGCACATATAAATGGAGCAGAATAGACAGTGTATGGAACAGAATAGACAAGCCAGAAATAGCTCCACACAAGTGTAGTCCACTGATTCTTGACAAAGGTACAAAGATAATTTACTGGAGAAAAAATAGTCTTCAACAAATGGTGCTGAAACAAATGGAACAATTGTTTATATACAATAAAATAAACCTTGATACAAACTTCACATCTTATACAAAAATTAACTCAAATGGACCACAGACCCAAATGTAAAACTTAAAACTACAAAACTTCTAGAAAAAAAAAAAGGACAAAAATAATCTGTAAGACTTTAGGTTTGGCAAGAGTTTTTAGATATTGTACCAAAAGATTGATCCATTGAAAAAATTGAAAAATTGGACTTTATAAAAATATAAAACTTTTGCTCTGTGAATGATACGGTTAGGAAAATAAAAAGACAAGCTACTGATTGGAAAGAAAAATGCCTGAACAAAAAATCCAGTAAAAGGTGGCCAAAGTACTAAACAGACACTTGACCAAACAAGATAGTTGGATGGTAAATGAACCATATGATAAAATGCTCCACATCATTAGGCAATAGGGAAATACAAATTAAAACTGTAATGAGATACCAGTACACACTTATTAGAATGGGCAAGATAAAAACAAAACCAAAAACGAACACAATGCTAAGTACTGGCAAAGAGGCAAAGCAAGTGGAACCCTTGCTGGTGGAGATGCGAAATGGTACAGCTCACTTTAGAAACCATTTTGACAGATTCTTATAAACATACTCAGACAATACGACTCAGCAATTCCACCCGTAGGTATTTATCCAAGTGAACTGAAACTTATGCTCCTGCAAACAACTACAGGCAACTACATATATAGCAGCTTTATTCGTAATCATCAGAAACTGGAAACCACCTAGATGCCAGGATCCTAACAGGTGCTTTCACACGGAATTCATGCATAGAAAGGCACACAGTCTTTCCAAGTAGACACTCTTGTGCCCATTTGATCCATGAGGAAATGGAGGCCGAGAGTTTAAGTAACAACAGGCCGAGGTCCCATACATCTAACACGTGGCTCCTTCCAGGAGTGGAATTCTGTCTGCTATGGAAGTGTGTGCTCCTTCCACTGCTCCACCTTGCCTTCATGCAGCCTGCCCATCACAAATGACTCAACAGCTAGCTATTTTCTAGGGGGACAGCAGGGGGAGGGTCTCTGCCTGGGTTGGGTATATTTTAGAGGCCTAGACCTAAAAGAAAATGAGTTTCTGCAGCTCTTGCTAGGCATGCATACCCTCTCCCGATGTCTGTTCTGGACCCCCCGCCCCCTGCCCCCACTCTCCACCCCCACTCCTGACTGTAGCTTTCCACAGTCTCTCTGTGACTGATGGTATGGCAGCAGTGGGAGGTGGTGAACTGCCACTCATCTCACTCTTTCCATCAGCCTTCAGACAGAAACAGCAGGGGAAGAAAGTAGGCAGAAGGAAATGTACAGCTCACACTGTTCAAAATGCAACAGAACTGATTTCATCCCATTTTTTGCTCTTTTGAAAGGAGAAAAAAAAATGAAGTCATTTGTGTGCTCTGCTGATTGGAGAAGGGATCACCCATGGTGCCGGGACGGACCATGTTCACAACATGGGCATGAGGTGTGGGGTTAGGGGCTTGGAAAGGGGGACAGAAAGAAAAAAGTTTGGAAGAGCTGAGGTAGCCTTGCCTGAAAAAGAAGGTTGGATCAAGAGTTATTTCCAGCACAATTCAATCTCACAAACACTTTAGAGCTGTGTGGGCAAGGAGCTAAGGACATCAACGTGAATAAATCGTATCTCCACAATGAATTATTAATTCCCCCAGTACATGTGTATGGAGCACTGGCTGTTGAGACGGATACTGTTCTAGGTTCTAGGGCTGTGGCAGTGAACCTCCTCCTGACCTCAGGAGGCTTACATTCTGCTGGGGTGACTCACAGTAAACAAGGAGGCATAGAAACGGCTTCAACAAATGAGAGGTGCTCTGAAAACGTGAGCTGGATAATGGCAAACCCGAGTGGTCAGGGGGCAGCCACTCCGAGGAGGTGACATCAGAAGGATGGGAAGGAGAAGTCTCGGAAAGATCTTGGGGAAGGAAGTTCCAGGCAGAGAGATGAGCCAGGACTGAGGAACAGAAAGGAGGTGAGTGTGCTTTAAGTCAGGAGGCACTGTGGGGAGCAACACAGGACGAGTTACACAGACACAGAAGCCAGGCTTAAAGGCTGCAGGCAACCAGCTTACTGCTCTCTTCCTGGGCAGGGTGGAGAAAAATCGTCCCCAGATTGCTGAGGACTGTATTCTAAGAGATATTTTATTTAAATAGAGCTTTATAACAGAGAGGGTATTAACCTGCGCTGGAGAAGTTTAGAAGAGGACAGAGACTAGATAAGGGTGGAAGGAGCATCATTTGGGAAAAGGTAACATCTCCCTACACTGGTGAGGTCTTTGGGTTTGGGGGCCTAGGGTTGCCTTGTTGCACAACTCTAAGGGCACACTATATTCCATTTGCACACCCCCGTTTCCCAACTGTACAGTTCCGTGTTCCTGTCTTAGGCTCCCTGCTTTTCCTTTCTGCACCCCTTTGCTTTTTAATGGTATTCTCTCTTGTCCCTCTGGTATCAAGTATCTCCAGGTCTCAGGCTCTGTCTTTTTTCTCTGCATCAAATTCTGTTCTTAGGAAAGCCAGAACAACTCATTCTCACCAAGGTAGGAGTGACCAACACGGCAAAGTGCTGCCTGGAGTGGGGAAGGAGCGATCAGCAACTTAGGATTCCCGGGAAACAGGAAGAATGGCTCTTTACGTGTGCAGATGCTTGGAATGCTTTTCTCACATATTCTCACTCAAGACCCAGCTTCAGAGTCTGTTTCCCAAGGAAGCTTCCCAGGAAGAGCCAGTTGCTTCTTCCCTGAGCTTACCTCTCAACTCTTTTCATTTAATATGGTAAATGCCTTGTCTGGTTGATCTGTCCCCTCTCAAGCTTATGGACTTCTTGAGGACAGAGTCCAGGTCTCATTCATCTGTCTCCCGGGCCCTTGCACGATGCCAGGCTCATGTTGACTGTCTGACCAAGGAGTGGGGGAGGGTTGTAAGAGCCCTTCCTTTGATCATAGTAGATAGGGTCTTCACAGTGATGAACTGAATTAATACTTTTTAGAAAGTATTAATTCGTTTCTTTTTAGGAAACCTCCCTTCCTTCACAGTCTTGCAGTCACTACAATTTTGATTTCTTCAATATTATAAATATTGCTACCAATTGAAGATTCATTTGTTGGCAAACTTCCTCTTCTAAAATGCAAATTATCCTAATAGGATTATGTTCATTTATTTATACAAGAAACATTTATTGTACCTCTGCTCTGTGTCATACGAGTGCACTGCTCCACCAACCGTACCAAAATACTGCTCTTACATAAAACTGCTCTTCATTTTCATATAAGGAATCAAGACTCCCAAGACCTGATGATTCTACTTTTAATAATTTACCTAAAAGAAAGATTCAGATATCTACAATTAGATTTGTGCACAAAAATATAGATGGAGTCATTATTTATAATGGGCAAAGGAAGAAAACTAATTTAAGAGGAGAATCAAATTGTTTCATCAGTAAGATGGAATATTATGTAACTATTTCAAATTACATTAAAAAGAAAATTTTATTAACACAAGCAATTGCTTGCTTTACCATATTAAATGAAAAAAGCAGGATCTGAAAGTTGTTGCAATATGATCTTTAAAAATGCATAGAAGTAAGCCAAGAAGGAAATTCACTAAAAATGAAAACAGTGGTAGTCCTTCTAGGGGATAAGATACTGGTAGATTTAAATTTCTGTATATTTGTATTTTCTAAAGTTTCTTGTATTAAGCATGTATTGCTTTTATGATGGGAAAAAGAAATGTACTGAACTGAGAAACGCGGCACTAGTTGTTAAGAGCAGCCACAGAAAAGGAATGGGCTGGGAGGGGATGGGGACAGCTTTATAAACAGGATGAGCCCAAGCCTGTGTGAGGGCAGGGAGGGCAGGAGACTGGCCGTCCAGGGGGCTGACCTCTGCAGATGGAATGGGGAACAGCGAATGCATGCAGATGGGAGGGCACAGAAGACCTGGTCCAGGGTAGCTCTGTCTTGCCTTGGCCAAGCCTACGATGGAATAGAGACTTCTCCATGTTGGGACAAGGTGAACAAATGCTCTGGTCCCAGACTGGCTGCGCAGCTGAGTAGGAGCCACCTCACTGGGTCTATTTCCCCATAGGTATAATGAGCTTCTAACCTCAGCAGCGTTTATTTTTATTTTGTCATTTTGCAATTTAAGACTCAGCTGTTAGTGTTAGTACCATCAGGTAGCGATGTTAATGAACCGTTCGTCACCAGGAGCTGAAGCTTCTAGGCCCGACTGAAGTCTACAGCAGATCTCCGAGGCCCACAGAAATTCGGCCCTGACTCTGACCGGAACAAAACACCCACATACAGCGCAGGGCCTCCCGCGAGCTCTCCTGAGCTTTGCTCCTGAATCTTACATTCATCTCTTCTATGTCTGATACCTTCCTTTCTCATTCTTCCCAAGCAGACACACTCAACAGCAAAGTCATCAAATTGCTTTGCATGAAATCATTTCTGACCACTCTTCACACACTCTCACCACCAAAAAATAATTAACAATAGTAATAATAAAAGATTTAAAATGAAAGTGAAGACAGGAAGCATAATGTTGAAAGGCTGGAATGAGCAGCAAAGACCTCCGGTTTGAAGGCTGGGCTGCACTCCTCAGCAGCCCTGGGATGCTGGGATCGTCATGTAGCCTCCCAAACCTCAGTGTTTCCATCTGTGAAATGTGCAGAAATTCAGTGCCTGCCTTAACTTGCTTACAGGCAGTTAGTTGTGAGGGTCAAATGAGATAAAGTATGTGAGAAGGCTTACAGAGCCACACAGTTCTTTACAAATGTTCATCATTGCCATGATAATAACTACTGGGATTAATAGTTGCAGGAGCTGCTGCACATGCCCGAAACAAGTGGGGAAAAGACTAGCATTTCTGTGCTCTCAAGGCAAACAGTGGCCTTAGGTTCCATAGCCTGATAGACAGATTTTGTAGCAATATCAAATAACTCACACTGTTAAGAACTCTGCTGAAATGTTTTGTGTAGCCGTTTATGGAAATAAAAGGATTAAGATACATTCTGAACAAAAGTAAAAACAAACATTTTTTGAGTAAGGAAGTTCTTATTCACTCTTTGCTCATTGAGATCTGCACTCAAATAAGGCCAAGAAAAGAAATTAGAAAGTGATTTCTATCAAAGTAATAAATAATGTGTGTGTGTGTGTGTGTGTGTGTGTGTGTGTGTGTGGCGGGGGGTGCTGAGGGGATAGGAAAAGTAGGGTTGAAGAAAAAAATGTCATGTTCAAACCACTGAAATTCCTTTGTGCAATGGCAGATTATTTTTAAAATAATACTCCTCCTTCATTAATTTATGAAACAAATATGTGTTAAACAGCCATTGTGTGCAAAGTCTGACAAGACAGCAGAAAAAACAGACGTGGGCCTTGCCCTTACAGTCTTTAAAGTCTAGCTGGGGAGATTAAACGTTACATGAATAATTACATTATCGCATTGTGTTAAAAGCTATAGAGAAGTACAGAGAACAATGAACACATCCTCTCTATTGTCAAGGCCTAGTGCATCCCGGCCTCAAGTATCCTTATTACAAAACTCCACAATAAGCTACTGTGAGATCTGAGAACCAAGGAGTGAATTCATTGAGTACTGAAGGCAGAGAGCGAAGGCTCGCAGGTGGTCACTGGATTATGGCTATTTTACCTATTCCCTATGGATCTAACTTGGTTCAGGAAACCCTATTTTGAGTCATTATGTATCATGGCCTTGTCTGTCTGCAAAGGGAGAGAAAACATACTCAAGATTTGTCATAAAAATAGCAGGTGTTGAGGAATGTGGATTCAATAATTGAGACCCCATTATTTCATTTGGGCAGTTTGATGATAATTACATCAACATTCCCTAAAATAAATTTTTCAGTGAAAACACTGGTAGGCCAAAAGCATATGTTTCTGAGGAGAGCTTGTGTGAACTTTGTTTTTCTTTTCTCTTAGTGAACAGAAAAACATACCTCTTAGATTAACTTGTAAATCTATTATTTCGATATTGAGAGATACTTCATATTGGTCTCTAGAGATTATGAAACACTATGATTATTGCATTTCTTAACATATTCCCACCTACAATGCTTCTTTTTTTTGTTGCTTTTAAGTCAAACTGCAATTTGCTTTTCCAAACACTTTTTTTTTCTAACTAGTGTAAAAAATAAAATTGAAACTCTTTGGGGGAGACTTTGCCCTTTTCTCTTAATAGAACCTTGCCAAGCAGTCATGCTTTTACAAATGTAGAGAGGAACATGTTTTGGAATGAGCTTTACATTTAATTTGGCTCATTTTGGAAAGAGCATTTCAAAACCCTGGCTGTACGCCTTTGTTGCTATTCTGCAAAAAATGCAGGTTTCATTGGGCGGCTGGGGACTTGGGGACTTCTTAGCTGAAGGGGAAGAGGGTTCTCGTTGTTAGACTAAGAAAATGGAAATCTGCACTCAGACCCTCCTGGTGGCTTTTCTGTGATTAAATGAATGAACTTGGACATTGATGTGTCAAAGTAGCCTCAATTCAATGTCAAGACGCATCCATTAGCTGTAGCACCCTTAACTTAGATTTCACTGCCTAAAAATAGAAAGAAAAATAAAAACACAATCAAGACCCAATTCAGTGACTCATGAAGTACATTTTCAATGTTGAGGGCTGTTCCAATCATGGAACATCAGATGCAGAACTGCTGGTGAAATCCAATTAGCATCTGGTTCAGGATTTACCTGCTTTGCACATACATGCATGCATAAAGCAGGGCTAACATCTAAAATGTGAACGATATCTGTGGTAGGGAGGAAGAGTTAGCAATGAAGGACTCTTTCTAATAATGTTTGTTTTGTATTCTATTTCAGCTTGAGGTTCTCTGTTTATTTATGGAATGTCCTATGATTTGATTCAAGATATTTGTAGAGAAGTGGTGAGAATTTGAGGCCCTCCACATCGAGACCTGGGGATTGAGCCACCTACAAACAAGAATTATATACCCCATCAGAAAGGAGATTTCCTTATGTGGAAACCTTGGAGATCAGTAAGTTCCTTCTGTTCCGTCATTTGTGGAGGGTTTGAGTAGCCCTTGGGTATCACTGTGTTGGGTTCTGGGGCATAGAGGCAAGGAAGACAATGAGTAGACAAGAATCGGACAATAAGTAGACAAGAATCAGTCTAAGATGATGATGAGTAACAACAGAGCTATGTAGGAGGTGGGATGGGAGCAAAAAAGTGGGCAGGGACCTCTGTTTGCTGGTGTTTGAAAGCAGCTTCCCTGGGGAAAGGAGGATCTGAGCTAAGACTTGAGGAGAGAAGAGGTGTTCACCAGGGCAAGAAGTTGGGGAAGGGTTCCAAACAGGAACCAGTTCAAGTAGAGACACATCTAAACAAGAAGGTACATGGTGTGGTTATCAGATGGGCAGTGTGTCAAAGTAAACCTACGGAGTTTGAAACAGAGCTAGGAAGGTCAATTGGGACTAGAGAAAGGCTTGAATGCCATGTTTAATGAATCTAAAATGTAAACCTGTGGGTGATACAGAGCTATCAGAGTATTTAAGCAAGGATAAAATACCATCCAATTTGCATTTCAGAAAGATACTGACAGCAGTGTGGAGGATGGATTGGAGGAGGCAGTGATTGGAGCGAGGGAGATCAACCAGGAGACGATTTCAGTAATCTAAAGAAGAAAGTATCTGTAAATTAGAGCAGCTGCCTTTGATTGACAAGAGGTCTGTAAGTGACCTGTAGTACAATAGCTGTTATCATCACAGACTGCAGAGTTTCACAGACTCTAAAAACATTGCTGGTGTGTTAGATGATAGAAGGGAGACCAACTCAGGAAACATCCTCAGGAAATTTAAACGTCTTTTGGCATTAACATCAAATCTTTGTAAGCTGTTCTTCCTTTCTCTGTCACTGACAGATTAACTTATTTTCCTCCCGAGAGGGCATTGAAAACAAATGAAAAGCTCACGTTTGGGAATCACGCGAAGAATTCGTTATGGATTCGCTTTGACTCGCGGGTGCTTAGAGCTGTGGCCACCACAGAGAGACACCCTTTACAACGTAGGTATATGAGGGACGTGGTGTGGCCTCTGTGGGGTGTAGAGGATAACAGGCAGGGCAGGTAACCGAGCTGGATGATGGAGGCCAAGAGCCTGAAGGAAGAGTTGTGGTTGAGAAAGTGGTACAGTCACATGATATGGCTTCTGAAGTGGAGGATTGCAGACTGTTTTATTGACAATGGAATGCTCTTCATGTTACAGCTTTTAGTGATGGAAAATTCTCCCTCCTCTTAAATTTTACTTTGTCATCTGCCCTTTCCAGGCAGAGGCTACTGAATGGCTGTGGCACCAGGGCAAGGGTGGCGTTTAGCACCCCGTTCACTGTGCGTGTCCATCTTGAGTCCACGTGGGCATCTCTTTTGGGCAGTCGTGGTCTCATAGGCTGTGTGACAGGACTGGGATGGGATACACAGAACTTCCTCTGGATGACTGCCGCCTCTTGTCATGACCAGCTGCTTGCAGTGTAATTTAGTTTCTCTAGTCCATATTTTGTCTTCCCAGGAACACTGAAATCTCCCTGAAGCGGACAACTCTGTCTCAAAGTTCTCAGCCTCTAATAGGGCCTTAGTGCATGTTTGGCGGACGAGCTATTGTGTGGGCTCCCTGCAAGTCCACAGGATGGTCCAGGTTCCACGGTCACATGGACCCCAGCCTTTCCCCATCACCTCTTTACCATACCTCCATCTGCATCCTGAAATGAAAAGCCAGATTGTTTCTGCAAAGAACGTTTCCCACAATTTTTGTGGGTGACCATTCCATACAGCACCCCTAACACAACTGAAACACCAGGCAGACTGTGAGATCCTCACAAACCAGCAGCCTCTGGGGGCTTCTTGTATTTATGAGAAGAGGGGGAAATGCAGGCAGCTGGTGCACCTTTTGCATCCAAGAAAATAATCATGGAAGGCTTGAGTCTAAGTTAAGTAAGACATCCGTCACCCAAATGTCCCCCCAGATACCTACAGAGTCAATGTGTACGGGGGAGGGAGGCATTGAACAGAGAAAGCATGGTAGGCAGGAGACTGGTGGAAAATAAAAAGCAACCCAGAACATGCGTCTCGGTCCTGCCTGGCCAGGGTGACTGTTCGGTCTTAAAAAAAAAATCAGCCATTCCTCAGCGCTGTGGGGCAGCAGTCTCCAAAATGGATGCTCGTGTCCCAAAAGGCAATGAATGCACTGCGGTGTGGAAAGAAAAATTAGAAGTGCTCATATTTGCATTTTTAATCCCTTTTTAAAATGTCTGCTTTTTTGAGGTATATTTTATAATTAATATTAGCACAGCAGTACATGCGTATATTTTAAAAATGAATACTTATGTGTGGGAAGTGCCTGGTTTTCCCATGCACTCAGTGAAAGATGTTTGGAGGTATCTACTGTGGTACAAAACAGCCATCCATTAAAGGTCTTGTTTGCAAAGGCTTCCCTTCTAGTTATGGAGCTGAAAATACATACATACGTAAACATGCATTCAGTAGTTGTTTTTCCCCAGGTACGTACACATACACACACACCCCAAGAGCGTGGCCGTGCTTCTTAAAGCTCAGGACAGATGTTGGGAAAAGAGTGAGTAGAATGAAGGTGAAGAACAAAGAGCATCTCTCTTCTCCGGTAACAGGATGGGTCTCTGGGGGCTGGCATTGTTATTCTTGTGTGGATGGGATTCTTCATACACCAGAAGAAAGGAGTTTTAATGTCCCGATGGAAGGAAGGATGGAATGAAGGATGGAAGGAAGGAAGGGATTCTTCATACACCAGAAGAAAGGAGTTTTAATGTCCCGATGGAAGGAAGTAGAAAGGAGAGAGACACCTTCTTTCAGGAGCCAAGCCATTACAGCTTCCCAGGAGGCGGGGAGCGTTCTTACAAAGCAGAAGGGAAAGGCATAGAAAAATCTTGATAATTCCATTTCTTCACAAAAGCAGCTTGGCTTCCCATGGAAACCGTTCCAGAGCTCTTTCTTCCAGTTAATGTGAACTAAACATGTAGACAGTTCAGAAGTTTGCAGAATAAAGAAATTGAAATATGCTTAGCAGGTACCCAGGTACTCCTAGTTCTCTTTACAGATAAACTGTGCCCAGCTCTTTACGTACATTACTTCATTTACTTCTTATAAATAACAACTGTGAGTTGATAATCTCTCCCATTTTTCCGAGAACTCAGACTCACAGAGTGTTTGAGTGACTGATCCAGCTAGCAGTGCTAAAGTGCGAGTTCCAGCTATCCCTGCTCGACTCTGCCATGGCACACAGCTTTCAAAGGCTTTGTTAAAGGACTCCTACCTTCTGAGTATCCAGTGTGGTTTCTGGTAGCCAGAGTGTATTACTTCTCCTGCCTCAAGGCACAGAGGCGATTCCTACGCTTCAGCCCAATATTGTTACATTTACAAATCAATATACACTAGTAAATACCACCAGATCAGCAGCCAGCAGTCACCCCAAATGTTTTATAATCCTACCATATGTGTTGGATTGTGTCATTACGTCGCTAGTCCTAATTAAGATGAAAAGAATCTGAATCAAAGTAACTGGTTCTGTGAATGCCAGAGCCACTAAAATAGACTCCCCATGGACCTCAGGCTTCCCAGCCCCAAGGCTGCTCGTGTAAACTTCCTGATTACCTATCTGCTGTCCATCCCCACTTTTAGGAGGCCAATGCCTTATCCATTAGGCGACTGGGGATGTCCACCCCCACTTTTAGAATAATTAATTACATTGAAAATGTTGGAAAATGAGTATTGCAGTCAAACATATACCCAGGCAGATAAGGCTTACCCAGGAAACTTGGGGCAGTAGAAATCACATGTTTCATTACATTGTATATTTGCCAGAAAGCTTTCAACCCCTCTACAGTGTTCTTTTGGTCTTGTAATTGGTGGGAGGCCTTTGATTCAGGGCAGCAGAGAGGAATAAGAAGAAATATTGAATATTGTATCTGGTTGATTATGTTATGACTGAGTTCTGGTAAATGAGGCCACACATGAGTGAATCTTGGTGAGAAATGTTTGCCTTGCTCTGGTGGAAAAGATGCATTTTAAGTACAGGAGAATGAAAGTGGCCGCCCTGTTCAATATTTATGTTTTGAATTTTAATTTTAGAGTTTTGTGGGGGATTTTTTTAATACAAAATTAAGCAAAAGAAAGTTTCTAACTTCTTTTCAGAATTTGCATAGTCTACATGTTGAAATAGGTCTATCTGATTTAGCTCTACCTGCCTACAAACAGCGAGATTAGGGCTAGCTATGCATGGAAAATTATCTAGGGCCAACACATGCATTAGAATAATTCGATCTCTCTTTAGAGAAAAAACAAAAACAAAACAAAATTAAACAAGCCCCGTACAAATGGGGATGTTCTCCAGCTCTTCCAAGTCATCTAAAATAAGGTTTATCTAGCCAGATGGTTTCACCAGAACCTTCTAGGTTCACTGCATTGTTTAACCTTCTCATTATTTGTGATCAATACATTGTCCCCAACCTTTGAAGTAATAATAATTTGGTTCGGTTTGACAACCCTTTAAAGGCATCAAACTTGGGCAGGATTGAGCAAATGTTTTTCACATATGGTAATAGGTATAAAGTAGGAAGGAAGGAGGCCGCTTCTCCCGAGTCCTTGAGGCATCGGTTTCTTCTTTTGTCCCTGCCTGCCTGCTCTCGTAGACATCCACGCACACCATTGGCAATATACAGACATATTTAAAAGTGGAAAGAGAGATACATTCTGCTTTGGGAATGTTTACCTAAAATTCACAAGTGATTGTTTTCTTAGGAGAGAGAGAAAACAATAAAAATTGCAACACCAGCAATTTTTCCTTTTCCAAAAATGGTTGGAACCCACGGCCTTCACAAATCAAAATGTCTGGCTTTGAAACTGCGAATTATAATGTGGCTGAAAACGTATTAAGTGCCCAAAGAGAAGAAGAAGGCATTTTTCTTGATAAATGAAAATTGGACTGTGGCGAGCATTTGTATCTGAAAAGAATGATCACCACGCTCTTAGGATTAAAGTGCACACGTCCATTACTTCAACATTGGAACAAAGAAGTTTAAGAAGAAGAATTTCGGAAAGTTCTACTTGATATCTGAACGTTATGTGAAATAGAACGGCAGAATGCGAATAAGAGCTTGCATGCAAAACAGCTCACAAATTGCTGTCTTTGGTTATTTAAGACTATTTCGATGTTCGCAGGGAGAAGCTTTCAATAACACTAGATGATTGACATATCATTATTGAGTTCATTTATATCCTGGACCATTTCCAACTTTCACTGAACACTGGAGCCGGAAAGACTCTATTCTTTTTGGAACTTGAAGAAGAGAACAGAATAAAGCTGGTAAACAAAAATGTATAAAACAGGAAATGAATTGGGAGTTACAAGGATTAGTGTAGAGACTGTGGTTGGGGTGCGGTGCTTAGGGGTGATGTGGTGGCTGAACAGCTTAAGGGTATTTATATGAGGCAAACGTGTCATATTCCTCTGTGATTTGACCTCAAATATTCTTCCTCCTCCTCGTCTTTCTCCTCTTCCTCCTCTTCCTTGTTTTCCTTTCTAGCCTCACAAGGCTTGTCTTTACCATGCATGGTCAGTAAAGGTAAGAAGTTGACAAATGGTTATGGAGACAGCTTCCTTCCTTGTACAACTCAGCTGAGGAAGAAGTTTCTCTTCACCTCTCCTTTGCCCAGAATCAAACATTGTGTGATATCCCCGAGGGCCAGAACACTTCCGAAGCTTTTTGTTCCTATCTTAGTCCAACTTCCCCCGCCCCTTCTGGTCCCTACCTTTGAAAATAGACTTCACTCCTGAGGGATCATTTTTAGAACAGGGTAGAATCAGCATTTGCCTTATTCTAGCTCCCTTACTACTGCTGAGCTCCACTCTAGAAGATTCCAGGAGAGATGGTGAGGCTAATAAAAACGGAGTGTTTATTTCCAGGTTTTGCTCACCCAGCATAAGCCAAATCCTGCCTCTGTAAAACAGCAACTGTGCATTTGTATAGCACCATCTCATTTGAACCCACTATTTTCACTATTCTCATTTAATGTGGGCAGGGTAGGTATTGTTTTTGTCTCGTGGATGTCTGTCTAATCAATACTCCAGAGGTTGACTAACTTCACAGAGAAGAAAACAGAGGGATGGAGTCCGCCCTCAAACGCGCATCATTCCATTATTGGGCTTGTGTTCTCTCCCTAGGCTATGATGCTGCTTTCCTCCTGGTGCTGCTGTGGTAACCATTTTTCAGCTTAGCAATTTAAGATGGGTTCCAATTTGTGCAGATGAACAGATTACTGACATATTCCTTAACTAGACCAAGCTACCTTCTTTTGAACATCCCTTCAACCCTCCCTAGAATGAGGGAATGGAGAGAGAAATTAGACCTTACTTATTCTGTCACACATTGGCTGGTACTATTTAATTTATGACTATTCATTAAGAAGGGAGTGTCCTGTGCTCTATCAGGCAAAGATGGGAAGCTTATTCCTTGTATTGAAAAAGTTTGCTCCATAGGAGCAGATATAAATAGGGGTTTGGAATAACTATTACAGAAAAACAAAACAGGAGGGAATGAAAGGCTTTGGTGTGCAGTGTGGTTGCTGGGGTCAGTGAGGAAGGTAAGAGGAGGGTCCACAGAAGAGATGGAACCTGGCAGGAAGGTGAGATTTGAGCAGCCCTGGGGGGTGGGGTGGAGAAGAGGGGTGTCCCTGGAGACAGGATGAGGCAGAGAAGGTGCAAAAGTGGAGAAAAACAGGGTATGGGGTTGCTCTGAGGAATGGATGTACCTAAGGGACAAGCACATCCAAGTGACCAGAAAACAATGTCTTATTAAAACTAACTTCAGGTAGTTTTGGCAGATGAACTACTCTGAGGTAACTGTAGGGCCCTCTAAGAGCACCACCACTCACAATTGCCGTAGCTAGCCCAGACTGGTCACATGGGAAAAAAAGGTATCGTAAAGTTGCCTACAGAATGTTATACACAACCTAAGTGCACGTTTTATTCATCATTCTAGCTTAAGAGTAAAGCAGCAGCAGAGTTTTAAGTCAGTTAATTGGGAAATAGGCAACAAGGATCCCCCAAATCTGCATACTCCGATACAACAGCCACTAGCCACCTGTGGCTAGTGACCACTTGACATGTGGCTACTCCAAAATGATAAAATACATATCAAATTTCAAAGACCTCCCATAAAAACATATATATTCTTAGTAATTTTATATGATTTGCACGTGGAAAGGATATTTTGGATATGTCGAGTTAAATAAAATATTTTGTTAAAAATTTAAAAATAAATTAAAAAAAAATAAGTTCAGTCTGTCCACTCCGATGAGTGTCATCTCCTTCAAAGCAGTCTCCTTGGGAGTCTAAACCCTAATTCCCATACTCCTGCCTCATGCAAGCTGATCCTGGAACTCCTGTGTGTATGTGTGTGTGTGTGTGTGCACGTGTGTGTACATGTGTGTGTACGTGTGTGTGCGTGTGTGTGTGTGTGTGTGTGTGTTGGGGCGGGATAGCCCTCCAACTTCTTTCTATGTTTTTCTAACCCTGACCTAACTCTCTGAATATTTTGAAGAGAGTCTTATTTTTATAGGCAGCAAAATTAATGAGAAAATCAATCTGTTTTTCCTATTTCTTACTATCCCCTTCCCCTACATCATATGCTCCAATAATTTATTGAGTACTTGTTATGCACTAAATATTGTTTAATACACTTTACAGGTGACATCACATTTAATTAAGTGGTCTCATAAGGTGGAAAATATCATTAATCCTATTTTACAGAAGTGATAACTGAGGCTTAGAAAGGTAAGTTACTTGACCAGGTGAGTGCTATCAGAGCCAATATTTTCACATAGGTATGTCACTCTTTTTACCACTGCGCCATGTTGCCTCTCAATTTATCTCTGTTTTCTCTTTTCATGTGCTGTTCCCTCTCCCTGGAATGACCATTCCTCCTTTTCTTTACTGCTAACTCCTGCTCCTTTCTTAGAATCCAGACTAGCATATGGCCTATTAACCATATTTTCTAGAAAGAATCAGTGTGCTACACGAGTATGTCCTCTCTGTATAAATACCTTTGGTTCTTTGTAATGGTACCTGCATTATGCTGTCATTTGTCTGTCTAAATACCCATCTCCGCAGATTACGACCCCTCTGTTATTTATCTTTGTATTCTTTGTACTTTGCCTGAGGTATTTGGTACCAGTAGGGACTGAAGAATACTTTTTGAATTGATTTGAATAAGAAGGTAGCAATCAAACCTGGTCCTGAAGATGATGCTAATGAGGAGATCAAGAATTTCTCAGCAAAGGCAGCATATTTGGAATAAGTGTGTGGCCCACCACAAGACACTACTTTGAAAGACTTCACTTGGGTGTACAGGTTCTAGTTTCCTTTTTTGTTTGAGGAAGAAAAACACCAAACTACTGTCTGGTCATAGTGGAGTATGTAATTTAGAAAAGCTATCCAACTGAAGAGAATAAAAAAGCTGGACAGAATGAAAGCACACATATTTGAAAGGAACAGAAAGGCAACAGATGAGTGTAAAATTATGGGACCACGATCGGGGAGAAACTGGAAACCCAGAGCAGTAAGGTGGGACGCGGCAGCTGCTCTATCCCCAGGGGCTTCTGCTGATTATCAAAGAAAAGGCTGACAGGCTGAACAGCACTTTGGACAACCTTCCGGGCTGGAGGACAAAACATGAGGCCTGGATGATGGCAGGAGGCTTGGAAAACTCTCCGCACTTTGGTTTGGGATCCTGAATAACTAAACCCAGAAGCAAGGGTGAATGGAAAGTAGACTGGTCCATGAAGAGATGGCAGCTAGGCTTTGAAACCTCTCAAGCCCTGAAACTGGATTGGTATGATCTGTTGCTTTCCTAACACCTGAGAAGCACAGAAGTACTCCAGGCCTAAATGGCTTCATTAATGAATTCTATCAAGTACTGCAGGCAGAAACAACACCCACCCATCATGCCAGAAAACAGAAAAAGAGGGAACATGACTTTAATATCAACACTGGAACAGGACATTATGAGAAAGAAGAATTACTGGCCAATCTCATTGTTGAACATAGATACCAAGATCCTAAAAAAAATCTTGGCAAATTAAGTCTAGCAAAATATAGCAAGAACCCATTCATGACCCAGTAGAATTCATATCAAGAGTGTAAGGATGGTTTAGCACTTGATAAAACAAGAGAAAAATCCTATGATCATTCCAACAGGTACAGCAAAATTATTTGTTTATATTATCCACACATAATTAAAACAAAACTTAGCAAACTATAAATAGAAGGGAACTTCTCTACTCTGATAAAGGGCATCTCAAAAATCTTACAGCAAATACCATATTTATTGCTGAAATGTTGAAAGCTTTACCTTTAAGATTGGAAATAAGAAAAAGATGCCCATGCTTAGGATAATATTCAATATTGTATTGACTAAACCAATAGAGTAAACCTAGAAATAAATACAGCAGGATCAGACACAAGCAAATGAATGATAACCTTGATCCCAGAAATAAAAGAGAGACTTTCTAAAACAAGAGACTACTGAGTCAGTTTGAAGCCTCCCTTTTTACAATGGGACACAAATTCTAATTAGAATTTTATTAAAAATTGTTTTTGGGGAGTTAATTCCTTCACCAAATGCTTGTGTATTGAGTACTTGCTCTAAGCCCTGAGGATAAAGCAATGAATAAGGCAAAGGCCTTTTTCATTCTGGTTGGAGAGCCTGACAATAAACAAG
The DNA here is from genome assembly GCF_964194185.1 of Rhinolophus hipposideros. Taxonomy (NCBI): domain Eukaryota; kingdom Metazoa; phylum Chordata; class Mammalia; order Chiroptera; family Rhinolophidae; genus Rhinolophus; species Rhinolophus hipposideros. The sequence goes on from NC_138048.1 coordinate 84,065,600, forward strand.
TAATCAGATAACTGTACCATATTATTTCAAGTAACGATACAGTGAAGTGGGCTAGGTATAGGCGAGTAGCTGGAGTGAGAGGTCACTGTAAACGGGTGGATGGGATGGTGGATGGGAAGTCTTCTCTGAAGAGGTGACTACGAGCAGTGACCTGAGTGAGAATTCATGCTGAGTAACAAGAGCACTTCAATCCTTTCCTCCAAACGAATTAATTTATTCCTTATGAGAGTAGTGGGCACAGCCCTTAATAACAAAACACCTATTGATAAAGTATTTTTATTCCTGGAGATCACAAAGCGTCTCCTTTTAATGATCCATAAGTTGTTGGGCATCTGACAACTACAAGGGCTGAGATATTAGTTAATAACTATTGACTTTGTGGAGCTCTTTCTCTTTTTCCATGTGCCATCACTCTCCACTGCCCCATTCCCCATCTAAGTCACATGCGTTTTAGACAATGGAAATTGCTGTTGGGGCTACTTTACTCTCAGGGAGTCCTGAGAGTAAAAATAACTTGGTTGGTCAATGCCTGAGGCAGCTCTAGAGCCCTGTTTGTTAGAGTCATCTTTATACTTACTTTCACCCCCTCATTCCTTCCCCCACCCCACCGGTGTTAGGATGTGCCTAGGACACTTGTCCTCTGTCTGGAAATTCTTCTCCAGCATCTTGTAGAGCTGTTAACCCAGGACTAAGCAATTTCAAAGACCACTACCACACGCAAGAGAGATGAATAAACGAAGCTCTTTCCTCAAGTAAGGGAAGTTCTGTTAGCTCTCTTAAAACAGCATCTTTTTTTCCCTACAAAGCTTCTCTTTTCTCAGTTCTGCTAAAGTTTCCGAAATTACAAAACAAAGAAATCATAAACTATAAAAGGAAAAATTCTACCAACAGGCCAGGGGAGTAAACGAAGGTTAACACTGACTGAGTGTCCCATATTACATTAGGAACTTATCATCTCAAGTTTAAGTTTATCTTTAATCTAGATATGATTATCCTTATTTTGTAGATGAGGAAACAGGTTCAGAGTGGTGGAGGTTAAGTAACTTGCCCAAGGCCACAGCAGTAGAAAGCTACAAGACTGAGATTTCAATCTGGGTATTCAAATTCTAGCTGAATTCTAGGAGCTATTTCTTGCCATTCTACTGCATTGTCTTCTTGACCTTCAGAAATTGCTGTTTCAGAATGGCTATTCCCATTTTCTGTATTTCTTCTGAAAAGGTGAAAATATCCTCTTTTTAAGGCAGATGATTTCCCTCCCCCCATCACCTCCATCTCCCATGAGTATTAGAGACTGAACGACACGTCTAAATTGGAGGTCTGACCTAATGACATTCTCCAGCTTTAGACATTTACAGATTGCTCTTGTTCTGGAAAAGCTTGCAACTAGGGAGTGTGGAGAAAGCATTTTCGATACTGTAGAGAGAGCCAACAAAGAAAAATGGAATTTCTTAAGCTGCTAAGGGAAAGAGCTCAGATACTCTCTCCACTTTTTTTTTTTTTGAGTCTAGGATAATCAAATAGCATGCTGCCTTGAAAAAATCTGTATTTTTTTAATAAGAAATGCTTATACTGCTAAAATGTAGTCTCTTCTATACGCAACTGACAGCCCAGCATTCCTGCGCACCTGCAAATTCTGTGCTGGCCCAGCCCTTAGGCCTCGGGTGGCCTGGGGCACCTGCCAGCAACAGCCTTTACCAGAGACTTCTGATCTCGACTAGAGCTGCTTTCAGGGGTTTGCAAGTGCTCATTTCACGGTGTGTTATTGTTGTTGTCTTTGCTTACATTTCATTTGGCAAGAAGCCACGTATTTGGTCCAAAAGAGGATTTGTCTGCGTAGATCAGGGGTCAACAACCTTTTTCTGTACATATTTTAGGCTTTGAGGGCTATACAGTCTCTGCGACAACTTTTCAACTCTGTCCTTATAGCACAAAAGCAACCATAAACAATATGTAGATCAGTGGGCGTGGCTATGTTCCAATAAAACTTTATTTACAAAACACACAGTGGGCCGGATGTGGGCCACCGGTTATAGTTTTCCAAACTCAGGAAGAGAGTAATAATTTCCCCAAGCTCATAAACTGCTTCTCAACATGTGGCCCACAGATCAGCATCAGCATTACCTGGGAAACTGTTAGAAATGCAAATAATCACACGTTGGCACGTATCAAAATAACCTGGCAGGCTTGTTAAACACAGAATGTCAGGTCCCAATCCCAGTACGTACGTATTTTTGATTCAACGGTTTTGTGGTGGGACCTGAGAATTCACTTTTCTCAGAATTTCCCGGAAGGCATGAGTCCTGCAGGTCCAGGACCACACTTTGAGAACCACTATGATAAATGCGTACCTTCCTATTTAAAGGGTCTGGGGAGGGGGTATGTTGTCATAAGAATGCACTGATGGAAGGGGCTGGAGGGGCAGGAGCAGCTGGGAGATTCAGCTCTGCCTGTCTTTCTAATGGACTCCTTGCTGGGGTGAGGGTAGGATGGCCAAGGAAGCAAAAAGAGCCAAGGTCATGGCAAGGTGAGGAACTTCTGGAGCAGGCGCTCAGAGAGGAAAGCTATAATAGGGTTGGACTGTCCCCTTTCCCTGGAGCTAAAGATGGCCCGACAGACTGCATTTCCTTGTGTCCAGGTATAGGAGAGAACAGGGGAACTTTCTGAGCCAGGTGAGGAGTGCACAGGGAGAATTTACAAAAATCTACCTTGCCTGAGAAGGCTGTAGCACAACCAGACCCCAGTTACTTCCCTGTGGTCTCAGATCACACACCTTCAGATCTGAATGACTAGACATGGAGTTGTGGAACTGCAGGCTCCAGCGAAACAACTGGGGGGCAAGAGGAAGGGACACCCCCATTAGACCAGCCCCAGTCTCTCTCACTTTCTGAGCAGAGTTGAGTTTCTTTAATCATTAACAGCCCCTGATGTGAAAGAACAGGCTTGTCAAAGCCAGAGGCTGGTGTGCAAACAGCTTGGATACTAAGCCCTCGACCCTTGAGGGCTTGTCTGGGGATTTGCAGGGCAGGTGGAGCTGGAGATGAGGAGAACTGGGAGTGGAGCTGCCCACAGGATGTGAGATACGCAGGCATGCTCTTGGTGTCCTAGTGGGAAGAAAGTGAACGGGCATAATTGTTTCCACAGCCATTTGCTCCAATGTGTATTATGAAATGCACCCTTGCACTACCGGGACGCTGTCTTGGTTGGAGCCCATGCTAGAACTGCCCAAGAGGACAGCCTGAAGAGAATCAGCTCAGAGTTGTGAAGCGTTGGAACACATGGTGTTGGAATATTATTAGGATGTCTAAGGCTTCATGTCAGAACCAGACTGGGAGAAGCAGCAGTCAGGCTGTACTGCTCTCTGCCCTAACCGTGGGGCCCTGTGGAAGGTTCGCAGGGTTCCAGCGCTGAGCTGCCACATTCTTCCAACCTTCCAGGAATTCTGAACCCAGTTCCACTCCCGGTTTTTGTGAAAGACCTTACTCAAATCTTATTTCAGAAGTTTTTTTTTCGTTGTTGTCGTTGTTTTTGTTTGTTTTCATTTTTTTCAGATGAGACTAACTCCAGATACAAGGTCCTACTTCCTATGCTTTTTGTCTGGCTTGCAGGGTTGGAGCACTGGGTACCGTACCCATAGTTCAATTAGCATTACCCAGGTGATGGGTGATGCCTCCCTTGGGCTTCAAGACCTAATTGACTAGACTTTTCCCAGGCACAGATGGCAGAGAGCAACACCTTTGACCATAAGTTACTTATGCCTTTTCTAGGAAAACAAAACTCATTATAAATAGCACTTATATGTTTTTAAAATTAACAAACGGAACCTGAATTTAGAGCAAGTTTTTAAAAAACAATAACAGATCTGAGGTAAATCTTCTCCATCACCATCTAATTTAGTCCTAACTATAATTATTCTTCACTAGGAAAAATCTCTAACTTTTTCTCATCCGTAATGATTTGGATTAAAAAAAAAAAGAAAGCCCGTATCTTGCACACTTCGCCAAGGTTTTGCCTATTCATTGACTACCTTTTTCAGGGTTCAGAATTGTTTGGTGTCTAAAACACTGATTACCCTAATGGCTCCAGATTTCCCCTACTTCTTAAATGTATCTATATTTTTATTAGTGAATATCTATATTTTTCTTCTTAAATTGGTGAATCCAGATCTATCTAGTAATTTCCCTTTTAATTTTAACTTTAAAGTGTATGAAAATGAGAATCTTAAAAAGCACTGCAATCTAACAATAGGGAAATGGTTAAGAATCTTATGCTACGGGAATATGACGGAATATATGCAGCCATCAAAAATGTTGTAAAATAATAAACAATATAAAAACACCATATATAGGGTTAAAAGGGGGGAGTCTCCATTTTCAGCTGAGAACATGAAACTATTTTGAACCCCCCGTCACGCTCCCGATGCTCATGGAATCCACTCCATCCCCAGCCTATTTGGCTTCTAAGGTTTAGGCTCCTGTCTCATTCAGCTCTGAGTTCACTCCCGGGGATTTGATCATCATACGCAACTCCCCTCGCTTGGCCTCAGACAATCCCTAGATTCATCTCTTGGCTTTTCCTGCCCTTGGCTGCTTTAGTACCTCCCCACGTCCGCCCAGTTTTGGATCCCTGGGACTCAATCTTTTTACACACCCAGAACCTGGACCACATTTGCCCTGCCCCAGCCAATCTCTTAGAACACACAGACCCTTTCAAGTTTAGAAAGAAGAATTTGTAATTTCATGGAGATTATAGAGCAGCATACTAGATCTCTTAAAAAAAAAAATCAAGCTCAGATCCTCCAAAGTCAGCAAAGGATGGAGACTTGACATGAAAGGGAAGCTGGGCCTTGTAGCCCTGACTCTTATTCTCAAAGATTCATCTTTCCTTTGGTATCGCTCTCCTTTGCTGTAAGAATGGTGGTGGCCACCATTCATTGGTAAGAGTGCTGTAGAGGGTCTGGGCTCAATTTGCTAAAGGAGTTGATAGAGTTCCTCACAGAGGTGAGGTGACTTTAACCAATGGTCTGTGTCTAATGAATAAATTGGTTTGACACTGACTGATATTGACAGCGATAGTTAAATCAGTTGAACTACCCATTGCTTGGAAACTTGGAAGCAGTAGGAAGGCCCATATCATCTCTTTAGGTCTCTTCTTAGATGCTTAAAGAATTGATAAAATCTTTAATGACTTTTTTACAACCTGGAAAACTATATAAAAATTTCAAATCCAATCTACAGATAACACAAGTACACAAAATAGAAAGTGCTCACTTTAATGTATAGCTACACTAAATTAGCTAGTCACTATAGGGAAATCATTGCTTATGAGAATGAATAAACTTCTGAAAGAGTCTCACGTTCTGAAAAATTTTAAGAACTTACGTGCTATGTTCAGTTTTTAAATTATATAAATTAAACTTAATTTTCTCATCTTAGCTGAAATATTGTTCTATAAAAGTTTCCTTTACTGTAATTTATTTTTGCTTTAATTTCCCTCATATTAGGTAGCTGTGCCTCGTCTGACTTTTCACATAATTTTGAATCAAATTTTAAAACATGCACTTTTGAAAAAATGCATTAAAATAATAGATTTTTACTTTTTGGCGATATCTATGGCTTCAACTTCGAAGTTTTTCTTTTTCCTTCATTCAGCCAGATTCTCCTTTTGTCTGAAGGAAAATGCAAACTTGTTCCTTCTCTGATCACTTCTTCTTTCTAGAAACATAGCCTTACAGGTCCTGCAGGCACTGGTGTCCGTTCGGTCCCAGTAAGTAAAATGGCCTGTTGGAGCCAGACAAGATTCCCACGGTACCATCTTTTTCATAATTCACATCACTGAGCTTCTCCAGTCAAATGTTTGTCAAACATGGGTAACCCCTCAAAGCCCATGACTTAGAAAGCCACAAAGGCAGGCTGACTGGCACTTTGGTGTTCTCAGGAAAAACCAAATTCTTGCAGAAATTGAAGACGTTAAGGTGAGATTTACTTGCACGAATCTTACTGAGGCTACCTTCCTGAGGAGGCTGGTGAGGAGAAAAGCCCAATCCACACAATTTCAGGCATTTTGTTTTCTTTTCCTGCTCACGGGGTCAGCTTTGGGGAATGTGTTGAAGTAGGACAAATACTGTGTGTTGTACGTCACGTTCCTTCCTGTACATTTCAGTCTCCCAGGTGCCCCTACCTCTCAGGCACCGTGTTCTACTGCTAGCGGAATAAAATCTATGTGATAAATTCATTCACATGTACGTGTCATCCCATTCCAAGGGAGATTTCATGATGGAAGTTTTCTGATGAGAACTGAACTTAACCTAAAAGAAGAATAGAATTTCTTGTATTGCGGTTCCTCTGCCAGGGTGAATATATGAAACAAGAAGCCTTTCCCAGCATTTCTCAAACCATATTTCCTGGCATCCTGGGCCATCCTTGCCTCCAGAAATGCCCTCAATTTCCTGCCTTTCTTTCCACTCATTGTGTTTGACATCTCATTTTTTCATTTCCTCCTAATTCTGTCTCCCTGGAAGTAGATTTTTTCTTTTGCACTCTATCTTCCTTTTGTGCATTGTTCCAGGAGCAAATTGTTTCTGCAACAGCCTTTGGTCTGGGACCCAGTGCCTACTGAGAATGAAAGGAGGGAGGAGGGTGATAGAGCCAGAGGCAATCTGCCTTTCCTCAAACCCTTCTTTTCTGTTGGGCTGCAGAGTAGAGGGACATTCGGGCAAATAGTTCATTTCAGAGGTATTATCTTAAAGTTAAATACGATCATCTTAGCCATTTCACAATACCTTGTATAAGCCAGAGGGGAAGCAAATGCCATACCAGCTTTAACTGCTCAGGATTTCAGCCATTTTCCGACAGGCCCCCATTTAGTTCTTCATTACCCAGTTTCTCATTACCACTTTCAGCAAAAAGTCATTGCATTCATTTAATTACAGAACAAAAAGTGTCTATCCTTGTAACTAAGCAGACTCTTCAAGTAGGATACAGACCATTTTCCAACATTGAATATTTTCTGAAGCACATTTACTAGGGGGCTCATCTATCTTGAAAACAAACCACCCAAGTACTAAACGCCCTTCAAAAGACATCTTGTCTAGTTGTTAGAACAGGAAAATTCAAAGTGCCCCTGATGGTGACAGACTGTGGCAGCTCTGCCAGCGTCTGGAATCCTGGATGCCGTCAAGTGGCAGAGCTGCGAGGTTCAAAACCAGCTCTGGGGTGAAAAACTTTGTTGGAAACCACCCATCTCTGTCATTGCCTATCAAGCTGGCAAAAGAATCAAGCTGAGAATATTTTTTTTTCTTTTTGGCTGGCATATTGAAATCTATAAACCTCTTTCTGTAGAACAGAAGCTGTTGAGGGTTTATTTTTTCCTGACTTGAGCTAGAGCACATGGAAAGAAGTTGGAATGTAAATTTGCCAACTCTCGGAGTGGGGTGGTGAGTTTGTCTTCATAGTGACGTTACTGAAAAGGAACAAAGTGGCTCATAGGGTGACCAACAGTCCCAATTTGCCCAGGACTGTGGGGTTTCCCAGATGTGGGACTCTCAGTGCTAAAACCAGGACAGTTCCAGGACAACCAGGATGGCTATTCACCCTAATAATGTGTTGAGGTGACCCAAACTGTGGTGCTAAGGAGCTTAGGCCTCAAACTCACGAAAAGAGTTTCCAGGCAGCAGAATTTTAAGAAACCATCATTACCGATGTTGAACATCCCTAATGCAGATTATCCATCCATTCATTAAAAACTTCCAGTGCCAAGAAAAATTGAAATGATAAAGGTAGGAATTCCAGCTGCCGAGTAGGCCCAAGGCCCAAGGTGAGGTGAATCTTGGGAATGTGCCTTCCCCTTGCTCCCACATATGACTGCTTTCTCTAAGAGCTCCGCTGTACCCCCTACCCTAGATACCCCCCTCACCATTCTGATCTCCCTATACTTCTCATTTTGCAGCAGCAGCTCTCAGAAAGACCTCAGAAGAAACTTACAAATCTGATGGCCAGTTAGCATCTTCTCAGAGGTTAATAGCTAATAACCTGCTTCCAGAACCAAAAAAAATTAGATTTGGAAGGCACCTGAAAGGTCATCTAGCTTCTCAGAGGCCTGCCTATTGTCAGTCTGGCTGTGTGAGAATCACCTGAGGATGATTATCCGTTGGTCTAAGCTAGGTTATGCTGTGCTAACAAACAAGCTTCCCATTTTGTGGCTTGTAACGACAAAGATTATAACAACAAAGGCTCAATGTCCAATGCAGGTAGGCAGGGTGCTCTGCTCATCGTGGTCACTCAGAGGTCCCAAAGTGACTGATCAGAGTGCCAAACGGAAAAGACAAGAGGGGACTGCCTCACTCTGACAATTCAATACTCCAGCCCAAAGCAGACACTGGCCTCTTCCACTCACAACTCAGAGGCCAGAACTAGTTACACAGCCTCACCCAACCACAAGAGGGCCACACACACAACAATGCTGCCTGGTTCCCAGGAGTCAGCTGGACAGGAAATAATTGGCGACTAGCACTAATGAGTACCACAAAACAAACAAACAAACAAACAAACAAAAATCACCAAAACCCTATGAAATACAGGTTCTGAGTCTAGCTTTTGGAGATCCTGATTCAGTGAATCTGAGTGGAAACTGGAACTAAGATAGATTGAACTCTCCGTGATTGCACAATGGGCATCATGTTGGGAAACTGCTAACGAGGGCATCTGTTGTACCTAAGGCCACACAGCTACTCAGGTGAAGAATCCAATGAGGTCAGGTCTCTTGACTCTTGATTCAGTGCTCTTTCAACTTGGCTGTACTGCTTCCTCAAAGAGTTTGCATTTTATTTTATTTTTTTTTCCAGCTAACGTAGTGGATCTATAATAACATAGTAAGCATCTGTGCAAGGCTAATGGGGCATTTCTTTGGGTCTTGGGGACCTCTTCACATGTCAGATAAGTGGATGGGCCTTCCCCATTTTATCCAGGCTCCATGTTTTCCAGAGGCAAGAGAATATTGGCGTGAGCATGGAAGGAATGAGGTAAAAGAGTCTGTCAGCTCCACTCCCCTGTGTGTCATGCCAGCTGAAGCCACTCCACTTTCCCTCACTAGGTTCTTTCCTCACTTTGTGTTTCTGGCTAAGCTGGTAATATCCTCAGTGTCCTTCTGACCTCTATCCTCAGTATCCACTGATTTAGTTAGATGAGACAATCTGTCACCTTCCCTGGGGAGCCTTTGAGGGAGCCCTTCCACAAGCCTCTCCCTGCCTGTGAGTCCCCCTTGGAGGGCACCCACGTCAGAGTAGCTGCGTGTGAGAAACGCGACCCACAGTGGCAGGAGTGAGTGAATGCTCTTGTTCTCTTGGACCCTGGAGGCTTCACTCCCTTCAGCACATGGTTTTGGCTCCCCTCCTGTGCTCAGTGTCGCTAAAACCCCCTGTGTCGGTGGCCGGGCTGTTCTCAAAAACTGCCACGTCCTTTGGTAGAACTCACACTGTTCCCTCACTGAGCCTGAAATGTTCTGTTCCCCCAAATTTTCATTCTTTAACCAACCAGCTCCGGTTTCACCAACTCACTACAAAATTCCCCAGTTCCCAAAGTCAGAATTAACACTCCTTTCTCCTAGGGTCTAATGGTTTTTCATTCTTGGCTCTCTTCTAAAATTGATTTTTTTTCTACCTCCTATTATAAGTTAACTTGGAGGCCAATGTCTCCCTCAGCGGACTGTGCCTCTCAAGAGCAGGGACCAGATCCATTGTGTCTGTTTCTATCCCTAGCATCTGGCATAGTTCCTGCAATATTTGATGTTGAATACATGTGTCTGCAAGGAAGGAGGAAAGTAAAGAAAGAAGGGAAAAAAGAAGGAAAAGGGGGAGGTTGTTTCACTTTTCTCCCTAGATTCCAATCTCTTTAAGACTATAATTTATTTGTTTTTGAATTTATAGCTATCCCTAACCTCATTCAATTTAGCAATGATTTCATATAAGTGCTCTAGAATTTTGTTTGACCGGGAGACTGAATAAATTCTGTTTTTCTGTGAACTAGTTGCGTTGTTTTGAGACTTAGGCCTTAGTTTTCTTAAATCTAAATCAAAAAGGATTCAAATATCATTCAGACTTCCCAAAGGAATGCTCTGTACCAAAACGAATGTAGATCGCTTCTAAAACTAAATATTGGCTATGTGTAGAATACATGATTCACAAACCAAATCAAGGCACTCTGAAGGATGATGGTATTTCTCTATAATCCAAATCAGCCAAGAAAACAGAACTGCTACACGTGGGTTGCCTTGGTTTTCTGTTCTCTTTCCTGGCAATGGAAGAGAAAGAGGAAGACACTGGGGAAGGACTACACGTGTTTAGAGACCTCAGCTGACGGGAAGGTGTCAGGAAGCAGAAAGTCACCTTGCTGCAATGTGACATTCAGCAGCTGACATGTTTGTAGTGGCTACTCCCATATCTACAATCACGAGGCATAGAAAGGAAACCTGCTGGAGAGATGACTTGGGGCAACCATATCCTTCCAGGCACTGAAGCTAAAACCTCAGCATCTGCTATGGTTTGAGTCTGTGTCCCCTCCAAATTCATATGTTGAAATTCCACTGCTCAACGTAATGGTATTAGCAGGCGGGCCTTCCAGAGGTGATTAGTTCACAAGTGCTCTAATAGCCTACTGAAATCAATATCTTTATAAAAGAAACCCCAGAGAGCTCGCTTACCCCTTTCTACCACATGTGAACACAATATGAAGTCTGAGACTCAGAGGAGAGCCCTCCCCGGACCATGCTGGTGCCATGAACTTGACTTCCAGCCTCCAGAACTGTGAGAAATAAATTTTTGTTGTTTACAAGCCATCCGGTCCGTGGTGCTTTGTTATGGCAGTTCAAACAGACTAAGATAGTACCAGTCCTGACTCCTTTCATCTCACAGCTCATGCCCAATCCTCAGGAAATAAATTCTGTCTGCTCTGTTTTCAAAAGACATCCACAACTCAATTGTTTCTCACCACCTCCACTGCCACCAGCAGTCTTCTCAATCATTCCAGTAGCCTCAGGACAGTTTCCCTGGCTCTAAGCTTGTTTTTTCCTTAGAGGTCAGAGGGATATTGTTAAAACACCAGTCAGATCCCATCTGCTCTGCTCAGAACTCTCCGTGAATTCCCATCTCCACCATGTGCAGGACTCCAGAGCTCTCCAGGACCTGGCCCCCGCTGCCTCCCAGACCTCCTCTCTTACACTCCACTGGTTCCCTCTGGAGCCGCCTTCCCGACCCCCTTGCATTTCGTTAACATCCTGAGCACTCCTGCTCTGAGCATTGAACAGGAGACTGCCTCTACTCTGTGCTCTTCCCCAGACCGCACAGGGCTGGCTCCCTTACCTCCTTCAGCTCATGCGTCACCTTCCCAAGGATGCCTTCCCTGACCGATCTGTCCTGATAGAAGCACAGTTCCCACACCAACGCCCCCCTCCACCTTCCTTTAGTTTTACGCACTGGCCACCACCTAACATAGTACACATTTTCCTTATCTTTTTTGTTATCTGTTCTCTCTCAACTAAAATGTAAGCCTTATGAGGGCAGGGATTTTTGTTGGATTTATTTTTTGCTACATCCCCAGTGCCTAGAGCAGAGCTAGCAGATACAATAGAGGCCCAATAAATATTTGTTGAATGAATGAATAAATGAATGGCTAGAGGGCAGCTCGGAGAACTCACAGGGGGACTATAGAATCCAGTTCAGAAATGGACAAGAACTTGACTTCCCAGCAGGAGGGTCATCTCCTTCACAAACTTCCATGGAATGCTCCTGTGGAGTTTTTCTCACGGTTAAAACAAATGACTCAGTGTGTCCCCCCAAACCGTTCCTAACGAGTGGCTAGCTGGAAATCCCACAGGAAGCCTGCTCCCATAGCCCTGGGGATTTCCAGCAGAAACTGCCAAAAAGCTTGAGACAGGGGGATGTCCCGCTTCCTCTCCTAGGCCCTCCTCCTCCTGCCTCTGGTTCTCTATTCCTAGCTTTGCGTGAGACTGGCTTGGCTCTTGGCCCTCCTGGTTCCTGGGCTTGGAGCCACCTTAAGGCAAGAGAACATCCAACCAATAAACATGTTCTGAGCATCAACTATCTGCCAGGCACTGTGCTGGGTTCTAGGGACCCCCAAAATGAACCCATCAAGGACTCTACGCCCCCCCCCTGGGGAGATGAAGGGAATGCACATAGAAGGGAAAACAGTGAAGCAGGACCCGATTTAAATGTTGAATGGATGACGCACCACTGGAGTTCAGAGGAGGGGGTGAGGGAGCCCTGGAACATGGATGCCCAATGAGGGTTCATGCAGGAGGCAGGGTTTAAACCAGGGCTGAGAGGAGCCGGCAGACCAACCCAAAGGAGCAAGTCTTCTGGAAACATCCAAATACCCATAGTTCAATCCCCAAATCCAAAGGGCAAAATTCTGGAGTAAGTGAAGCCAGGAGTCTCCTCCAGACCCTGAGCTGGAGGCGGCTGCCTTCTTTCCGTGTGGTCTCTAAGGGTGGGAGCAGCATCTCAGAACAGTGGCTCCCATGCCCACCCCTTCCGCCCTTTGTTCCCGGGCCATGGGGGTCCCCTAGTTAGCAGACACAAACCTTCTCAGGACCCACTTCTCGGCTCTGGGACGTTCAGATTCTGGAACGCTTGTAGCATTTACTTCTTCCCTGAGTTTATTCCTATAATGTGGTTTCAGCACATTCATTGTCCTCCTAATCAGATTTGTTTGCGTTTTCACTTCTGAGGTGTGCTCTGAGGATAAAGCCTCCCTGCATGTCCACATACACATTAATTATTCTTGTTCAGAAGGGCAGGATTCCTCCCTTGCCCACCAGCACGTTCTGTAGCACCTGCCCGGAGATGGTCCTGGGACTATTTACACTGACCATACCTCCATGCAACTCTATGGGGACCAACCACGCCTGTCTGAAGAAGAGTTGAGGTAAATTATAAAAATAAGGAGACACACTGAGAAGAAACCAGCTTTTCTCAGCGTTATCTATGAGGTTAGCTTATTCTTTGGGAATCTACGGGTCCTTTCTTTCAATAAGTAATAAACTTAAAAAGTTATTTTCGCAGATTGACATGGCTCGAGTTATCTTTGCTTCTCTCCCTCCTACCACACCTGCAGGTATTTCCACCTCTGCATGGGACCTCCTTCCTTCTCATGATAGGCATTTATTTTAATTCACCTTATCAACTTTCATTCCCCCTCACTTGTGGAGGAATGGGAAAAAGGGGAGTTGGCGGTGGGTAGGTGGGAGTGCTGAGATTTGTGGAGGCTGCTGCCAGACTTGCACAGCATTACTAAGTCAGGCTTCTTCCCTCATGCACAAAACAGAGGCCACCAGCCTGGACTTCCTCCGTGTTCCCTCCTCCAAAGTTTTCACATCTTCTGGTCACAAGGGGCAGTGGACATCTGATTTGATTATTTATTTATTTATTTATTTATTTATTTATTTATTTATTTATTTGAGCTGACCCAGCATCCTTCCCCACTTTTCTGCTATCCACACCGGGGTTTTCTTGGAGAACTCTCTCATTCTCAGCTCACATGGCTTACCAGGAGTCATCCCACCTCTAACTCAGCAGATGGACATGTGACCCTGTCCAAGCCAATCAGCTCTTCTTTCTCTCTAATTGGAATCATTGGTGAGGAATGGGCATATGACTAAATATGGCCAATAAGAATTCATTCTGAGAATTTTATTCAAATGAGAAGAGAATGCCTCCTGAGAGCCTCTGTGCCTGAGGAGTGTGAAGCCAAACAGAAAAATTCAGAGCTAAGAGATGGAGGGACATGAGGTTCTGATTCAGCTTCTCTTAAAATTAGCTCCATCCTTAGACTTTTCTGAGCCAATTAACTTCCCTTATTTGTGCAAGCGGGTTGCTTCATTCTACAAACCAGTGATTAACTTCTGTTGTTATCTGCAACAAAACAAGATTCCTGCCCTCATCTGGGGAAAAAGTATCCCTCCTTCTATTCACCAATGTCCTTGATCACATCTCCTCCTATCTCCTTTTCTCCTCTCTCGTCTTCAGTACCTTGTGTTTCCCTCAAGTCTCTGACATTCTTTAAAAAAAAAAAAAAAGAAACCTTCCCTCAGTTGTATCCTCAGCCCTCCCATTTCCCTTGCCTACCCTTCCCTCCCCTTCTTAAACATTGGACTCCAGGGCTTGTTCAGGGCTCTCCCATCTCTCACTGCTCTCTCCTCTTGGGTATGACTTCATCTATTCCAGTGCCTTCTGGTCTTGCTCACATATTGCCTTTAGTTGCTCGAGTTCTATTTGGGTATTTCCAACTATGGATACCCTGCAGACCAGGTTATGGGGACCTCAAGCTTACAGAGCTCCACACATAGTAGATGCTGAATAAAGAATTGTTAAAAGAATAAATGAAAGCATCCTCAGAATGTAAGGCATACAGAACTTTCTGCCTTACCAGCAAAATTATTTTGAGCTTCTATTATTTTGCACGAGGTTTCCCCACTACCTACCTTTTCTCCAAGTGCCTACTTTGCAGCCTACTTTTTCTTCAAATATCAGTTCAAGTACTATTTCTGGGAAATCTTCCCTGAACAACATATACCCTCTCATGCAACACATGTAACACACACACACACACACACACACACACACACAATTATTTTCTTTTGCTTCTGGGACCCCACAATATCTTACAATTCATTTAAAAGGGATTATGATATTTATTAGATTGTCTTGATTTGCTTGTTTTTATTTCTGTTTGTGCCACTAGACAATGAGTGGCTTCTGGTCTTATCTCTGCCCTTCACCAGGCTGTGACTCAGAAAGTCATTTAACTTCTTGGAGTGTCGATTTCCTCACTTACCAAATGGAGGTAATAACACCAGTCTAGCTTTCATCACAGAGTGGCAGGGAATGAGAGGCTGCATGTAGATGGCCTTTGTAAACTCTATAAACAAGGGTTGTGGCTTCTGCAACGAGCAGAGAGTCAAGAAAACTGCATTCTATTTCCTGCTCTGCCACTCACCATCCCTGTGAACTAGTTTTCTTGTTAGAAGAAATTCAAGCTTGTTGAATTATAGGAGATAATGCATATGAAATTGCTTTGTCAACAAATAAACAAGCAAAAAAATCATAGACAAAGACAACAGTTTGGTGATCACCAGAGGAGAATGGGGATGAGGGAAGGATAAAGGGACTCAAATATATGGTAATGGAAGAAGACTAGATTTTGAGTGTTGAGTGGTGAACACACAATGCAACATACAGATGATGTATTATAGAATTATACCCTTGAAGCTCATGTTATTAACCAATGTCATTAACCAATGTCATTAACCAATGTTTATTAACCAATTAACCAATTAACCAATGTTATTAACCAATGTCATTAACCAAAGACAATTAACCAATGTTATTAACCAATGTCACCCCGATAAATTTAATTTAAAAAAAGAAAGAAGAAATTGCTTTGTAAATTGTGAGGGAGCAATTCAAGGTATTAAGTACTTCATTATTATTTTGCTTTTACTGACATAGTTTAAACACGAAACTAAATTATATCAGTGTAAAGATCTATCAAGGAAGATGTGAGGGAGATTTACATATTGAGTACAGTCCTTGCATATTTATATCACAAGAATGTCGTTTTAATAATTTTACTTTCTTTATGTTGCCTACCATGAGAGCTCACTTTTTTTGAACACTTACTCTGAACATCACATTAAGTGCTCAACCTACATTTAAAAAATCTAACCTTTACAACAACTTAGAAGTAGGTATTGTTAATACCTCACTTTATATATAAAGAAAGCGGGGCTCAAGAAAGTTGAGTAACTTGGCCAAGACCAGACAGCCACAAGTGACAGAGCTGGGCATGACACCCATATCTGCCTCAGTGGGACCAAGTCCATGCCATTCACCACTGCACTCTGCCACCTGTCTCTAGGGGCAAGGGCAAGGGGACACTGGCTGCTAGGACGCAGTGATGCCGAGGATGTTCGGGATGGAATCCTGCTTTTAAGTTCTCTCTCCATTTGACCATAAAAGTTGTTTTTCTGCTGCATTTCCCCTACGTAAGGCTTTTTGACTGGACCCATCTAGTGCAAACAATTAAACCTCAATATTGGTGTAGCTTCTAAAAATGATGTTTGACAATCACTCGCTATGTGCAAACTGTCATGAACAAATGAAATTTTCCAAGGCAAATAAAATGTTCTCTGAGTGTCGTTCAAACTTTGAAGTAGCTCAGGAATTCCTGACCAAAATTAGTGTGGTAAGGAGACAAAAGTTCATCTCTTGCTCTGCTCCATCCCTTTATTTCTCTTCCTACTTTAAGGCAACATATTCACAGCAGAGTCACAGAATCAAAAAGTAGAAGAACAGGAAGGTTCTCAGAGATAAAGTCATCCTACTCCCTCAATTTTTGAGAAAACAGAGACACAGAGCGATTGAGTTCCCGAAGCCCAGATAGCTGGTAAGCATCTGATTACCGCCTATTGGATGGGTGACATTCAAGACCTAACCAATCGAATAGTCACAATAACTCTAGAAGGTAGGTAAAATTATCACCCTATTTTATAGATGAAGAAACTAGGGCATAGAGAGGTTGGGTGACTTGGGCCATTTGGTTCCTGTTCACTGCTTCCTTCTTCTGAATCTTCAACGACCCACCCTATTTTCACACAGGAAATACACAGCCAGGGAGACTGTCCCTTGTCTGTCCTGTACATAGCAGACAGAATCCCTTAAGAGCCACTCCTCTGATGAATGCCTGCGGTAACTGAAATTCCTTTTGTTTTTGCTAGCCAATGCCTATCACAGCCTGGGCCAGAAAGGCCATTGGGTCCAGGCCTCTTCTTTAGACCTTTGACATTCCTCTTACTGAGGCCATACAACTGTCTCAGAGAGACAGAGGAAAGATGGAAATTGCTTATCTTCATCACACAGCCTGTCAACATATCTCCAAAGCTTAATATGTGTTTTTAAACATAAATTATTATTTCAAGATAACAATTATTTGACACTTTACATTTTATGTTAAAATGGTGAACTTATAGGAGACAAACATTTCAAAGCAGTTTAGCTTTTGTAACCTTCCTTTTGCATTTTTTCTTCCTTTTTGAACAGTAACGTGTCCCTTGAACTCCAAGAGGCTTTGACTTGCACTTTTCGAAGCCTCTCCAAATTATTCTTTACGGATATATAAAAATGAGATTAAGCTCTCCATTTAAGGAATCTACAAAGGCGATTAATTCTGTCTGGATTTCACACACCCTGGCTCTCAGGAAATTTCCAAGGCTTTTGTGGTGTTCTTCCTTCGCCCAGCTGTAATTGTTTTGCAGTAGATAAAATTGCTTTGTGGATTTTCCCTGTTCTGTTGGGATAAAATAATGAAAGGAGACAGTTTTCAACTGCTCAGCTGCCTTGAAATCTTGTGTTTGGTCTAAGCAGCTCAGGGCTGTCTGTGTTTTTCAAGTTAGGAAGTCGCTAAGTGCTCAGCTGCTGTTCTTTATAACTGACACAAATTTTACCCTTTCCGCTAATATGCATTCATATTATATGCATTCAGCCCACAAGCATTAATGAAGTGCTCACAGTGTGGTCTCGCGCCTGCCCTCTAGTAGCCAAAGTCGTGTTAGAGAGATAAGACCCGAGAGAGAAGAACTACAACACAAGGAGCTTGTCATGATTTAAAGTCTCTGTGGCTCTCACAGGCATTCACAAACTATTCCTCTCTAACTTCCTTTCACAGTCTCATCTTTGCATTCCCTAACCTATATTGCAGCTACACCAAATCTCTAATTTATCCCTAAAACATCATGCTGTTTCCTTTGCTTAGAGTATCCTTGCAAAGGATTAGAGAGACCCTGTTCTTGGAGTGTCGTCCTTCTCCTGGCAAACTCCTACCCAGGCTTTTAAACCCAGCTCAAAAGCCCATAAATAGTAGCTCACACTTATTGAGTGTCTGTCATGTGCCAGGAGTTTTATGAGCCCCTCACTTGTATCACCTCTGGTTCTAAAATTGTAGCATCCTGTCTTCCAGCACCAGCCTCACCCAAGAGCTTGCTAGAAAGGCAAATTATAGAGGTTCACCCTACTACTAAATCAGAAAATTGGACTCACATCAATGTCTTTACTCCAGGTGATTCTCATACCCACTCGGGTTTAATAACCACCATCTTAACTCATTTAATCCTGACAACAATCTTAAGAGGTTAAACAGTATTATTCTCATTTTATAGCTGAATCCATTGAGGCAAAGAGAAGTTAAATAACTCACCCAAGGCTCTTATCAACCCAATATCCTACTATTCAGAATTTTTTTTCCTCTATGAAGAATTTCCCTTCCCTGGCTCTTTTCTGTGTTCTCCAGTGTGGTGTATCCAATCTGTAATCTCTTTTTTCACATTTTATTATTATAATAAATAACTGTAGTCTCTGGTTTGCTGGAGACCAGGGAGGTCCTCCAAGACAGGCATGCTGCAAGTAATTTATCTTAAACTGCCCCTGATCTGGGGTAGATGGTCAATGAACATTTGTTTAATGAATGAGAAAAATGAATCACAACGTTTCATCAACACTAAAACCAGTTAGAAACCATGTTCAGTATTCTCTGAAGAACAAAGATTTATAGATTTTCACCATCTTTGTTCCATTGCTTTCTGGTTGTTAAGGATAATTTTTGCACAGAAAATGGGCTTGAACTCTGCTTATGTTGCATGCAGAGTTAGATTAACCATTGTAATTCATTTCAACATCTATTGGTTATATCGAGTATTTATTATCTGCATAATACTGTGCAAACTGAGAGGCAGATTTAATTGTTTATTTTACTAAAATTAATTAACATTGCAATTAATTTAAGCCCCCATTTCCTTGTTTGCTTGTGTTTTTAATGTGGGAAAACTCTACCCTGAGAAACCCCTTTTCAGATTGCATTTCCGTAATTTTTCAAAAGTTGTTGTAGACCCTCATCTGAAGTACCCCATTCTTCTTTAAATAGAATTATGTTTCAGGAAGTGAAACAACAGTATCAGCATGCAAGACTATACTATCTTGATGGGAAGAAATCATGTACTGACCTGCTTCAGGTATCTGAGCAGAAAAATAGAATAGGGGAGGGTTGGAGTGGGAGAGCATGTAGGTACCAACATTTGTTGAGATTCTCTCATAATGATTGGTGGTTGCCACAGTTGATCCCACCCTTTTCAGGTCAGGAAACTAAAGCTCAGGAAGTTAATATTAACAAAGACACAGTCCTGCAAGTGGCAAGTTTGAGACTTGAACCTGCGCCTGCTGCCTCACCACGTGATACTATTCTCTAATTAACTTCCTTGACACTTTGAGAAGGGATAGTGGGAGAGGCACAATTCAGAGAGGGCTTTATTTCCTCAATTCTAGAAGTAAAGGACCAACCCCTTGGCTCATTTTGTATCCCGTCTCCTTCCATTTCTACTGACCTTGTTCAGTCCTGTACAGCAGTTTCTGCTAGACAGATTTTGAATGAACAAATACCATACCAGAACCCTCATCCGTTCAATGCTCTAAGACATTCTAAAGATGGCTTCTGAGTACTTAATCTTATAATCCTTGCCCTGGGCTTCTGGTATTATTTATTATTTCAATACTAAAATACTTTTAGGCAGAATTATCTATTTCACAACAATTTACAAGTGATTGTACTTTACAACCAAATGCTTAACTTCTTGGAGGTTTATTTGAAAGACCTCTTGTTTTGCTGGACTCTGCTTCTCCCTGATCTTGTCCCAAAGCCCCTTTCCCTGAGTAGCTTCAACAGTGGAATGCTCGAAATTGTGTGGTTTAGCTCTAACATCAGAGGAGGACGAGGCCAGGGGGTGATTCAGCTGAAGGTCAAGTCCTCTTCTGCTGGTGCAGGAAGGCAGCAGCACTCACTGTCCTACCACAGGAGGGAGAATTTTAGCCTAATACTGGGAAATTACAGTAAGAGGCACACATTGCCCAAGGGTGTGGAAAGCAAAAGCATTATATTGTTCCTACTTATGAAAATTTTATTTTTTATAAACTTCAACATATTTTATTTTTTTCCAAAATGGAAACAATATGAATGACATTTAGTAATTTTGGCCTTTAAAACCTGGCTTGTCTGTGAAGTATTTTATGTCTAATAGTTAATTTGCTATGGTGTGACAGTTGGAGCAACTTGAGAATTGACAAAAATATTTTGACTGATGTAAAACAAATGAAAGTGAAGGCTTAAACATAAACTTTATGTAAGAAGAAACTACCATTTTTTTTCTTAAATTAAATGACATCTGTTTAAACTTAAATTAACTGCATCACTAATATGTGACTAAGTGTGTAAGGCTTAAGCTTTTCTCTGGATGTTTTCCTTTCTTATTTACTTCGTCCCTCACTCGCTCATATATGTGTGTGTGTGTGTGTGTGTGTATATATATATATATATATATATATATATATATATATATATATATACATATATATGCATGTTTGCAATGCATGCCATGCACCTGGAGTTGGAGAGAGAACATAGATGTGATATGCCATGACCCAGCTATTCTACTCCTATACAACTAAGAGAAATAAATACATATGCTCATGAAAAGATATGCACAAGAATGTTCAAGGTGGCTTTATTTATGATAACTCAAAACTGGAAAAAAAAACCCTTAATCTCCATCAACAATAAAATGGATAAATCGTAGTATATTCATACAATGGAATATTATACTGGAATGAAAAAGTCAAACTATTGTCACACACAACAATATGGATGAATCTAAACATACAATATTGAAATGATGCTCAATTTCACTATCTATTAGAAAAATTCAAATCAAAACCACAGTGAGATACCACTTCACACCTCTTAGAATGGCTATTATCAAACAAGACAAGTGATAACAAGTGTTGGAGAGGCTGTGGAGAAAAAGGAACCCTCATATACTGCTTGTGGGAATGTAAATTGGTGCAGCTGCTATGGGGAACAGTATGGAGGTTCCTCAAAAAATTAAGACTAGAATTACTATACAACACAGCAATCCCTCTTCTGGATATCTACCCAAAATGTCTGAAAACATTTATCTGTAAAGATATACGTATCCCTATATTCACTGTACCTTGTTTCCCCGAAAATAAGACCTAGCCGGACAATCAGCTCTAATGCGTCTTTTGGAAAAAAAATTAATATAAGACCCAGTATTATATTATATATTATATTATATTAGACTCGGTCCTATATTACAGTAAAATAAGACTGGGTCTTATATGAATTTTTGTTCCAAAAGATGCATTAGAGCTGATTGTCTGGCTAGGTCTTATTTTGGGGGAAACACGGTAGCATTATTCACAGTGGCCAAGACATGGAAATTACCTAAGTATCCTTCAATAGAGGATTGGATAAAGAAGGTGTGGTACATATATACAATGTAATATTACTTGGCCATAAGATGAAATACTGCCATTTATGACAACAAGGGTGGATCTTGAGATTATCATACTAAGTGAAATATGTCAGACAGAAAACGTCAAGAACCGTATGATTTCACTCATATATGAGATATAAAACTGAAAGCAATAAGCAAACAAGACAAATAAATAAGCAAAACACATAGACACAGACAACATTTTAGTGGTTACCAGAGGGTAAGGGGAAAGAGAAGTATGATAGAAGAGGGTATAGGGGGCCAAATATATGATGATGAAAGGAGATTTGACTTTTTGGGTGGTGAACACAACAATGCAATATAAAGATGATATATTATAGAATTGTGCACTTGAAACCTATATAATTTTATTAACCAATGTCACCCCAATAAATTTAATTTAAAAGTTTACAAAATAAAATGTACAATATTATGTGAGAGAAGCCAGACCCAAAGGATACATTCTATGTGATTTCACTCATATTAACTTTAAGAACACGGAATGTATGGTAATAGAAGTCAGAATAGTAGTTACCTCTGGGAAGGTGGTATTGACTAAGAAACAGTATGAAGGAATGTTTTGGGGAGATGGAAATGTTCTAGATCTTGATCTGTCTGTGTTCCATGAGTATATGCATATAAAAACATTTATCAAGTGGTGTATTGAATATTTGTGCCCTTTACCACATATAAGTTGTACATCAGTCATACACTGAATAATGACATTTTGGTCAATGATAGACCACATATATGATGGTGGTCCCATAATATAATGTAACTGAAAAATTCCTATTGCCTAGATGTCATAATGTCACAGCACAATGAATTACAATCACCTAGAGTATTCAGTACAGTAACATGCTGGACAGGCTTGTAGCCTAAGAGCAATAGGCTATACCATACATGTGTAGTAGGCTAGACCATCTTGGTTTGTATAAGTGCACGCTATGACACTCGCACAACAATGAAATGGCGTCACAATGCATTCCTCAAAACATATCCCCGTCATTAAGCGACACATGACTGTATTAAATACAGAAACAAACAAGAAAGATCTGTAGGAAGAAAACGTACCCACTAATGCTTTACCAAGAAGTTTGGGGCTCTAATAGTTCCACCATTTCCTTTACTGGTGGGAAATGGGGCCACATTGATCACTGGTTTTATACACGGGGCTTTGTGTTACTGGCTTTATGTTCCTTTTTAATTCTCACTCCATCCTGGGAGGTGTGCAGAACAGGTATATTTATCATCTCTGGTAACAAATGCACATTAATTAGTCTGAGGTCACACTGTGAATAAATGTCAGAGTTGGAATTACATCCAGGGCGCCTAAGAGGGTGCCCTTTCAATTCTACAGTGTTGCTTTCCTAGGCAAACTTATTTCAAATAAAGGTAAGCTGGCAAAAATGAACCCCTCTCCAAAAAACAACCACCACCACCACCACCATCATCACAGAGGGTCTAATTGTTTCTCACCTGAAGTCACTCTGGCTGGCTTTGAATGGATCACCAGGTCCTGTGTGTACAAATGCACTCACTGAGGCTTCAGGGCACAGCTCCCCACCCAGGAAACCTTCTCCCAGGGTTTCCAAATAAAATACAGGATGCCCAGTTAAATTTGAATTTCAGACAAACAACCCATAAATTTCTTAATATAAGTATGTCCAGAGTATTGCATAGAAGATACTTACACTGGAAAAGTATTCATGATTTATCTCAGGTCCAAGTTTAACTGGGCAATTATGTTTTTATTCCCTACAATTGGCAACACTACCCCTCTCCCACCCCAACTTTTCCATGAAAATTCCAAGTCCTAGAGCTTTTCATGGCACAATCAGAGCTAGGTGTAATTGCGAAAAGCCAAGCACACACAGGAATACAACCTTGAAAGCAGACTGGAGGAAAGAATGTTGAGCCTTGGGGTTTGGGGTAGAAAGAGAGACCCTGTAGGGAAACTTTGCCATCAAACACTTTGTCTCATTCATGCTTTGCTAAAAGATCTTTCAATTTCAAGAACAGAGAAAAAAATAAAAAATGAAAAAAATCTCCTAGCTCTGTAAATGAATTCCCACCGAATTCTGTGCATTCTGGCTTACCTGCCAGAGGTGTTTGAGACTGGGAGGAGGAAGCGTGAAGCTTTAAGCATCTCTTGTGTCTTTGCAATGCTGTTGCTACAGCATTTCTACTGGGCCATTTGTCAAGGAAAATGAAAAGTCTGCTCAAATTGTCAGCCACTAAAATAGCACAGGTTATAGTTTTTGAATTATCTATTTTTTTGAGGGGGAGGATTGCTTTTTCATATTATCCAGACAGCTTCTTCTATAAATAAAGGACTTGTGTTAAGGTAGTCAGAAGACTCTGAGATGCCACTTTCTGGGAGGGGAATTGTTAAAGGTACTAATTACTCATGCAAAGACTTTTATGAAATACAGAAATCTCTGAAATTTTTCCATTTGAATTCAAAAATCCAGTCAACCTGCCCAGTTATTGGATTAGCCACGACACAATTATGACTCTCTGCTCCTCTTGCAGGTTTCCTGCAATGCTCCAGGGACCAGATCCTTTCCTTCTGCTAACTATATGCTTATTCTCAGTAGCTGAAAAATACCATTCTTGAGAGCCATGTGGTTCAAATTTAAATGCAGTAAGACATTAAAATGAGATATACTACATGCTGCATGAGAGGTCACACTGAGCAAAGTAGTTTCCCTATTTGAATGTTATTAAAACAAAATAAAGAGGCAGAGATACTGGATTCCCTTTCCAACTGGGTAATGATTCCAAATTACAGCTCTAAACATGGAGTCAGGTGGCAATGCAGAAGTCTTTGATGCACGCTGGAGTGTTTCTCCTGTTAATTTAAGAAACAAGATGCTGAGAAATCTCAATTCCTGAGTTGGAGTTCTCCCTCAAATGGGAGGAGTTCTCCTTCCTTCCCTTCCCTAGAGAAGATCATGGCTGCTGAGAGCTGGAATGCTCCTTTGGTCTGCTTGCCATTCCAGTGGGGACCATCATGTCTAACTTTACCAACTCTACAACCTGAAGAGGGTGAAATTCTGTTCTCTATTTTCTTATGCTTTCATGGGTGTTTATCGAGCACCTACTGTGGACCAGCCCTCTCCTAGGTGTTTAGGGATCCAGAGGTAACCTTGAACGAGGCCGCCAGCATCCCCATTATTAAGGAGCTCACGTTTCAGCAGAGGAGAAGACAATAAATTAGTGACTAAGTACACAGTTCCAGATTTTTTCCCTTCATCCTTTTCCAGCATCATCCTCTACACTTTCAGTTTCTGCTCAGTTATTCAAAGTTTGTCCTCTTTTCACCTGTCATTTGTTTTAAACATGATGGGAGACAAGGAGGGATATCTATAATTTCAAAAGATAGATGGTAAACCATAAATATTTGCTATTTTCCCTCTTCAGCACTCATGAAAATGTCACATTGCATACATATTGCACCTACTGTGACATTTGTGCATTAGTTAGAATAAGAATTATCAACTATCGAGAGCCAAGAACTTCTGCTTTCCTTCATTACCTTTTATGTCTGAAGGCCAAATATAGAACAAAATACTAAGTATTCAGTACAGAGACAAGAGAAAGGCTGAGATGAGGAGCATTTTTCCGTCTGGTTACAGGCTTTCTGAATAGTGAGCCCTCCCCACAAAGCCATAAGCGTGTTCACCCCTTACGCTTTCCCAGTGTGCACAAACAATTTAATTTCTGCAATATTTCAAGACTTGTTTGCCTGGGTTATGCCTGGTCTGCATCCGTTTGAATTGTGTGAGACTGTGAACTTGGAGGTTGGGACCTTGTCGATTTTCATTCATTCTGGAAGGGTGGAGCTGGGGCTCAGTGCTTTGCAAGATAGTGAGAGATTGGTAGTGGAAATTCAAGCTGAAAAAGCTCAGGCCCTTCCTGACAAAACGGTTTCATTTGTCCTGGTCCAAGGTCCTCCCCAAATCACAGCAGACAGAAGAGCACAAGTCATGGCCCAGTGGGAGCCCAGATTTAAAGGAAAATGAAAATATCTGAATAGGAACGTGTGCAGTCACTATGATTATAATTGTGAAAAATACAGGTGCATGAGAGCAAACCCTGGAAAGGGGGGGAAAGCTGACAGAGGTATTGTATTGGAAAGGGAGAATGTGGGGGGGCAGTTTAAAATGCCTTAATAATGCTGCTAACATTTTGCAGGGCTCAGGAAGTTTAGTGGTAATTAGCATTTTCCTTAGATCAGGAGGAAGATGAGCCTCTTGCACTCATCTGTCTTCTACAAAGAGAATAGAAACTAACAGCTATTAACATTATCTATGTACCAGGTACCATACACATGGTCCCTCATTAAGCATCTCAGCTCTCTTATAAGGTAGGTACCATTGTTACATCATCTGCATTTTCCCCGTTTTATACATGGGCAACCAAGAGGTTCAGCAAACTGACTGGAGCCACACAATAAGTAACCGGCAGAGACTAGATTCACTCCCAGGCCATGTTAGTCCAAAGCTCTGCTCTGAACTCTTCTACTACACAGCCTAGATTTGGGGCAAGCCTCCTGTCTCTGGGACAACAAAACTAGGAAAACCTTGAATTTCTACTTTCTTTTCCCAGCTCCGGTCCAAGTCCCACAAGTAATGATTTCAGGTGCAGACAATCCCATCTTCACCACTAATGGATTGTGTTTAATATTTAGCTTTGATTCTACCTTTTTCCTGGACATCGTCTGTCTTATGACCTCCCCTTTGATACCGCTTCCCTGACAGTAAGTATAAAGGTACGTTTAATGAAGTAGAGTTTTGAATAATGCCTCTTTCTCCATTCAGGTGGCTATGTTTGTGTCACAGCTTTAACCCACAGAAGGGCATCTCATTTCTGTGCTGAGGGGCACCTGCTCCACATTCATTTCTAATATGTGTTGCCATGAGCTGAGGATCATTTGATATTCATCAAAGGACTTGGTTTCAGGCTCAGCTGAGGTCTGAGGGGAGAATTTCTGACATGAAAAATGGGCTGAGCTTAACTGGAACTAAGCAGTCTACTCTCAAATACGCTTCATTCGTCACACGTACATCTCAACTGCTCAGAGAGCCGAGAGGACTGGGCAAGTTTGGACTCTTAATTGTGCAATTTAGCCTGAAGGCAGATGAATGGAGCAGACAGCCTCTGATACTTCCTTCAGACTGACAACTCTGCGGCCTCTTTGGCATGCTACCAAGCATCTCTCTTGGAATTACAAGAGTTGAGCTGGAAGTGACGGAAAGACCTTGAGATGTACTGCGTGGAACAGAGAGAAAGTAAGAAGTATTCAAATGTGAACTATATAAGCAAAGTGTGCCTAAGCTACCTCATCGGACTTGTAGTGTGTCACTTCCGTTTAGCTGTTGAACCAGAAATGGAGTCGTGGAGTCTTGCCTACAAGCATTTTAGACTTCACTCTTGGAGAACATAGTTAATGTTAAAAATCCCTAACTATAATAAATGCAACTGCCGAAGTATAGAATTCACAAATGTCTTATTCCTGCATTGAACAATATGCTTCATCAGATTTAATTGGATTATTTGTAAATGATTATGATAAAATGCTAAATGAAAATATTTTCAAGTAATAATGTAATTGGATTTGGCTGAATATACTAAGAAGCAAAATCAAATGAACAAATAAATAACTACCCCAAGTATTAAAAACTTTCAGTTGGATTTTGATAAAGCATAACCACTTGTCAAACAATGACATTTGAATAAGTTTTTCAAAGGATTACATATATTTACCGCAAGAGTGTTACTAATTTAAAATGTGATCTGGGGTAAAATCAATCATTTTTTCTAGTTAATATAAACAGTTGTTTTTCTAATTAATATAATTAACTTCACATCAGACATACAGGCATTCCCATTGGAGTGCCAATTACACAAATTCATTTTCACTGCTCTTTCTGTGGCACCTGAGATGGCAATATCCTGACTCCCTACTTACCTGGCCAGAAAACCAGCTTCCACAGGCCACGTCTGAGACAGTTCTGAGAACTGAGCTGGGCTCTCAGGGAAGACTGCTCCTATTCTCAGAGTTGTTCTTTAATTCCTGATGAATTTATCCACAGAAGACCTTATTATAAATAAATTATTCAAATTTGTTTGTGAGAGTAAAATTCTAAATAGCATTTTTATAGGAGCCAGTAAATGCATAATTAAACGTAATGGTGTGGAGAATAAATCCCCCTTCATTCAATAGTAATAAAGCTTAGAATTAATAACTATAATGCCAACAGAAAACAGTAATAGTGCTTATCATTCATTACTCATTCCATGTCCTGCACTGTTCTCAGCACTTTTCATGTATTAACTCAATCCTCACATCAACCTCTGAATTAGACACTATTTTTATCGCCAAATTTTAGATGAGGAAACTGAGCTACAGAGAGAGCTAAGATCATATAAACTAGCAAAGATTAGAGTCAGGCAATTTAGAGTCAGCAATCTTCCCTGCCTCAATAACAGCAGGAATACAACAGTTTGATACCTAATCAGACGTCTGACTGTGTTCACATGAATGCAGGATAGATGTTAAAGTTCCCTTTGCATTTACCTGTTTCTTCACTCCTCTTTTCTATCTGCATAGCTATCTCTGATCGCAACAATAACCACAGGCCAATTTAGAAAGTACAGAAGAGCACAAATATGGAAAATCACCCATAATCCCATCACTATACACTTCCCAGTCTTTGATAGGTAGGTAGGTAGACAGATAGGTAGGTAGGTAGGTAGGTAGGTAGATAGACAGATACACTCGTATGTAATGCACATGTAGATAGATAGATAGATAGATAGGGAACAGTATCTTTGACTATTTTATTTACTACGATATTTCAAGTTCCTGGAACAATGCATGGCACAGGACGGGGGCTCAATAACCTTTGTTGAATGAATATAGGCAAATAATTCACTTACATATTTCAAAAATATTTACTGAGAGCCTTCTCTGTGCCAGGCATTGTTCTGGGCAGAGGGATTATAGCAGTGATAAGCAGAGGTTCTCTGCCTTCATGAAGCTTATATGCTAGTGGAGAGTGGCTGACACCACACAAATAAATTACATATATCTGTGTATATATGTATATGTCTGCATATTATGCACACATGAACACACATGGCAAAATGCAATAATGTCAAATGGTGATAAGCATCACAAAGGAAAATGAAGCAGGAAAGGGGGATGAGAAGTGTGGGGTGGGGATGGGGTGGCTATGTGAAATAGGGAGCTAGTACAGGCCTCACTGAGAAGGTGCCATTTGAGGTGAGACCTGACATTGGTCCAAGGGGAGCCAAGGGGATGTCTGGGGATGCGCAGGCAGGAAGACGCAAGTCCAAAGGTACTGGAGTAACAATGGGTTTGGTCTGTTGGAGGAAAACCCAGGAGGCCCATGTGGCAGGAACAGAGTGAGCAGAGGTGGGAAGAATGATGAGGGCCAGGAAGTACTGGGACATTGGGGGTATCAGATCGTGAAGGGTTTGGCTGGACCATTGTAAGGGCTTTGGCTTTGACTCTGAGTGGATGGGGAGACACTGGAGGGTTCTGCACAGAGCAGTGACATGAAATGACTTAGGGTGTCAAAGGATCCCTCTGGCTGCTGGGTTGCAAGTAGGCTATTTCAGGGCAGTAGGCAGTAGTGAGACCAGGTAAGAGGCCGTGGCAGTAACCCAGGGGAGAGACAGAAGCTTGGGTTAGATGGTAGTAGTGGAGAAAGTGAGGAACTGTTGAAATTTGGGTTTATTTTGAAGAAAGAACCAATAGGATTTTGCTAACAGATTACATGTGGGGGAGGAGAGGAAAAGATGGGTCAAGAATGATGCAAAGTTTTTGGACTTGCAAAGTTTTGGCTTCTGAGACCTGAAGGATGGAGGATATGACCTGTTATGAACTGAAATGTGGAATGCTGGAAGAAAGGCAGGTTGGGTGGGGGTGGGAGGATATGGAGCTTGGTTTTGGATATGTAAACTTTGAGATCCAAGTAGATATGTCAAGTGGGCAGTCACATGTACAAATCTAGAGCCTGAGACAGAAAGTCAGGCTTGATACAATGATGTGAATATCTAATTACAAAATTTAGATTATCTTATGAATAATATGGAAATCAATTTACATTCAATTATATATTATGAACATTTTCTCATGTGATTCAATAAAATTATATACATTTAAAATTAATATATATCAAACACTTGAGGTTAAGAATAGCCCTAGAATACATTTGTTATCTTGTTTAATCCTCACATAAACATCAGGGTGTAGTTATTTTGATGCTCATTTACAGATGAGAAAACTGAGGCTTCAATGGGGTAAAAAGACTTGTTCAAGGTCACAACCAGCACGCGGGAGGATAGGATACAAACTTGGATTTTCTAGCGCTTTTTCTACCACACCACCATTGCCTCTAAGGTACAATTCCCAGTTTCACTTTTCTCAAACTATGACAAATCTATAGAAAGATTATTATAGCTAAATACCTGTTAAGCATCTCAGGATGTCACTCAAAAATAGAATCTATAACGACACACTCTACGGATTGCATAACATGGTGATGTGCAACTTCTACCTAATCTGATCATTGGCAGATGACCTAAAGTCACATAATGACATACACATACCATGGTAATTATTTCCTTAGTGTTACATAAGCAAATCATTCATCCTTTCCCTCACGTCCTTGCTCCTTTTTGGCCTCTTGGATCCTGGTTGAAGGTCCCTGACCTTTCTAATCCAGAGGCAATAAGAGCCGACTGGTATAAACTGATTAGCTGAAAGAAAATCATTGCTAATTCACTGGGCTTCACCGTTTGAAATCGCTTAAAAACCAATGGCAACAGGTTATGGGAGAGGGTAGACAAGATGTAAGGTCATTACAAATTGTCTTAGAATCATAGAAACTTGGCCTCTAATGTACCATGTGAGGTATAGCCTGAGGCATGTGATACCTGGGGTGCTGGTGAGGGAGCTGAGGAGAGGAGAACCAGGCAAAGAAAAAGGAAAAAAACGTGAGTTCATTAAAAAAAGAAAGAAAAGATTAGTGACCATTGGCAGAATTTGTATTTTTCTCCTGCTGTGGGGTTGGGAGGGGCATTCATTTTCAATGCATATCAACAGAATGACTCAAACAACCAAATGTTGAAAGGAGGTCTGCTGGTGATAATGGAATCCTCCTCAGAGCAGAACTGGCAGGGTACTTCTGCTAGACATGTTCATGTGAAATAAACTCAAGATTTGTTTATTTAAAATTAAATACTATTTTGGACAAATCATAGCAGGCGTTTTCTTTTTTGAGCACTGTAAGATGTGCTGCCCTTAAAATACTCATATGTTATGCATAGGGGTCACATAGTTTTTTGCTGATAAACTTTAAGAGTCCGTAGTCTAAAACAATAATTATAAGTTCTATTCTTTCTTGAGGACTTTTCATCCACCAGACTCTCTGAGAGGTGATTTAAATACTACCTCATCAAAACCCTGTTTTATCGATGGGGAAACTGAGCCATGTTTTCTCATCTGAGGCCACACAGGTGGGGAAAGGGGAAGCTACCGTGTTTCCCCAAAAATAAGACCTAACCAGGAAGATAAGCCCTAGCATGATTTTGCATGATGACATCCCTTGAACATAAACCCTAATGTGTCTTTTGGAGCAAAACCTAATATAAAACCTGGTCTTATTTTCGGGGAAACACGGTAGAAGTTTGACCCAACAGTCAGGTTAGCTCAAGCTCACTTTCGAAGAAAATGGAAAAACACGGACAACAAAAAAAGCCATCGAGAAGATAACTCATTGTAATTATTTCCACAGGCATCAGCAGTGTGTTTTCTATTGTGTGTGTGAAAAACCTGTAGCCTTTCCCAAGGAACTCCCAAGGCAATTGCAGAGATCCAAGTAACTGCAAGCTGCCTTGCAGTGACTGGGGGTCAACGAGAGGGAGGAGAGGGAAGGGTCTGGTGGGTGGTGAGAACACAGTGGGGTTGAGGAACTCAGCGTCCTTGGGGCTCCTGCTCTGGGCACCTGCTCTGGCTTCTCTGCTGTCCTTCTCTCAGCAGGGCCCAGAGCACAATTCCCTCCCTCCTCACCACCCTAGCATGTGGGCCCCATAGGAGAAATGGAGCTTATATCACTCTGGACAGCTGCTAGCTGATGGAGGAACAAAAATGACCGACCAAAATTATGTCATGACCTTAATTTTTTTGGTCTTTGTTGTTGTTTTAGGAGAAGGGATGATGTACAGTAAAGCAAGAAAAATTCTCAAGCCTATTTGCCAAAAGTTATAATCCTTTAAAATTAATCCATCCCCTGGGAGGCCTGTGGTGGCTCAAAGGATGAAAAGGAACATTGTTTTAAACCTGTGCTGTCATTCGGTAGCTACACGCCACATGTAGCTGTTGTCACACATGGCTGTTGTTCACCTGAAATGTAGCTGGTGCAACTGAGACGCTGCATTTTTAATATTATTTCATTTTCATTCATTTGAATTTAAAAATTGACCTCAATTCAGTTATTTTAAGTATGTCTGGAGCAACTTGGAAATATGAGCCGATTTTTTCAGCTGTAAATTTTATGAAAACTAAATAGATTCAGTATTTCTGATGAAAACTTAACATCCAAATTGAGTGTTTTAAGTTTAAAATATTTACCAGATTTTGAAGATTCAGTATAAAAAAATGTAAAAAATCTCATTAATAATTTTTATATCATATCAAATGGTAATATAAATATAGTGATTAATGTAGCCACTACATATATCAAAATGATAATATTATGGATACGGTAGATTAAATAGATATATTATGAAATTAATTTCATTTGCTTCTTTTTACATTTGTTAATGTGGCTACTAGAAAATTTTAAATTACATAAGTAGCTTCACTATATTTCTATTAGAAAGCGCTGCTCTAAAACTTCTTATAATTTATGAATTAAAAGTATCAAACAGCTTTCTGAGCACTGAATAACCTTTGAGTTTTTTAAGAAGTGAAATTGCATAGAAAATAGTCAGAACCTTGTACTACACCCTTTATCTTGTTGGCTCTGTCTTTCCCTACAGTAGTAGGGAATTCCTTGAACTGCCCACTCAACTGGCAGAAGAGGTGCTAGTTTTGTGATACATTACACTGTCATACAGAAAACTAGAAATGGAATTCACGAGGGGCTCATTAGAAATAATTAATATATCCTCCTGTAGCTCAAATATTAAGACTCCCTTTTCTACCTGTGTCTCCACTTGAAAGTTCCCCCTCATAGCAGCATGAGCCACTTCTCAGACCAGCCAAAGGATTCACTGTGGGAACTTGCAACATTTTTTATTAAGAGGAAGCATGCATTTATTCAAGCCTAGTAACAGAATCCAGAGTCTTCAGAATGAGGGTGTGGGTGTGAGTGTGTGTGTGTGTGTGTGTGTGTGTGTGTGTGTGTGTGTGTGTGAGAGAGAGAGAGAGAGAGAGAGAGAGAGAGAGAGAGAGAGAGAGAGAGACGACTACATGCTCATACATACATTTATGTTTCATGGCTTTGGCCACAGAGACTTTGCTTGTTTCTTCCACTTCATCTCAAATAAAACACCCACCACAACACAACACACCTGAGACGTTCTGCCTGTTGAGTGGCAGTTCAAGAGACTCCCCACTGCTGTAACTTGAGAAGACAGAGCCAACAAGGAATTCTCAGGTCCTACTGCTGACACCACAGTCCCCTCCGCTAACTTGGTCCTGTCTCTGTAGGATTTCATTATTTCTTGCAAATCCGGAGAAATATTACTGTTTAGCTCTTCTTTTCTAAGCTGGTAAAAGACAGTTCTGCAGAAACTTGTGCATCTAGTAAGGAAAATGTACTCAGAACCCTAACATGTACTTTGTGGGACCAGTGATGATACATCTCCAAGTTAATAGCATATTTGTCTTGTGCTGCATTCTGTTGTACTATTTGCATAAGAGAAAGGGAACTATGGGAGTTGCTTACTTTCAAAATTTGAAAAGTAGGATTCCCCTTGGGTTTCGAAGAGGCAGTGAGTGAAAATCCAAAGAGACTGGGCTTAATGAGTGCCTGACTGCTGATGCCAGCACCTCTGTGACGCTAATGTCCATCAGCAACTTGGGTCTATGATCCCTGCCCCTGCCATGGTCAAAGGAGTAATATAAACAACTTTAAATGAGTTCTTAAAGAAATTATCATATTTTTTAAATGAAGACAGAATAATTGATGTGTGTGTGTGTGTGTGTGTGTGTGTGTGTGTGTGTGTGTGTGGTTACTACCTGAGCCTTGCCTGATGTGTTTCTTGTGGAAACTGGTCTTGTAGACTGAAAAGTTTTCATGCTCACAGTCACCCCCTCTCTAAGTTGTATATTGAGACAGCTTTCCATGTGTTTCTTCCTCAGTGATCTCTAACTTGGGGTCACACTTTCAGTAGTGTGAAATTTCAAACATTTTAGAACAATGAAATGGGAATATAGTGACTGAGGTTCTGAGGTTTCAAAATCAGATCCTCCACCTGTGACTGTAGGTGACGATCAAAAAACATATGCCTTCTATGCAATACTCCCAAACTGAATTTTGATTATGGATGCCAATTTTCTCCGTGATAAAATTAGCAATAAAATTCTAAGTTTTGAGTAATAAATATGAATTTATTTTATGTTTGTACTAAAAATAAATAAATAACCCCCCACGAACTTGTTGCAGTATTTCAATGAACGAGGGCCTTTGAGGTAGGTCAACATATGCATAGCTGATTGTTTTGCAAGACGGCAAGTGGAGCACTGAGCGTGAAAGATGGAGCTGTCTGGGCAGCAGGGACATCTCCTTTACCTCAGTCCCACCATCTGTGACCTACTTGTCAGGGGGCTTTCGAGGATCTCTGCATTAATGCTTGTGAGACGGAGTTAGAACCTAAGGACGTGGGTCTCATTTCAATGCTGGCAACTTATGTGAATTAAAATGGTAGATTTTTGGTGATATATCATGCATTCTGTATAAAATATTTAGATATTTCCATTCTGCATATATATATACACACACACACATATATAATGGCACAAGCATGATTATACTCTTTAAAGCTTAAACAAATTGTACTGTAGGATCATTTGTATGATCCATTATTAATCTTTTAGAATGAAACATGTGGTATCTACAAACACTAAGGTATCAACCAACTTCATTTCCTATGCATTATCCCAAAGCAGCCAATTAGGATGGCCTTCAACCTTTCCCTTATCAGATACTTTAATGGAATAATACCCAGGCTCATAGGCTAGATTCTTGAACGGAAATCTTTCATTTGGATATTGTGTGTGAGCTGATATTCTGAAGGTCGCAGGTTTTTCTGGTTGGAAATTTGGATAAAATAGATATTGAGTCAAAGTAGATACATCACAAATTGTAGCACCTTCATTTTACTGGAACTAAATAGGGATGAATATTGAACTGAGTATTCAATTGAATATTTAGTTGAATAGTCTCCACTTGCCTCACTGGCACTGGTCTTTTTTTGGGATGGATGGGAGGGCTATGCTTAGTTAAACAGAAATAACAGAAGTTATTTCAATTCTGCATTGGAGACAGAAACTGAGATGTAACTTTTGGCAAAGTTGAGAAACAGGAATAATGAACCATTTTAATTTGATCTCCAGGGCTTCATTCTAATGCTCTTTAAGTTTCCTCACCTGCCTTCCTCACTGCGTCTTAAGAAAAGGGGCAACTGATATTTTTAATTCACTGTGCTTGGGCCAGTTGATTTGAGGCCGAAATGTTTCAAAAGATATTACAGCAATACCTGCATGGTAGGTAGTCTCTCATATCCCCTTTGCTTCCCAGTATTCCCACCTTGTATAATTTCATCCCTCTGAGTGTGAACTGGACCCAGTGACTGACTTTTAACACATAGAATATGACAAAAGCAATGGGATGCCACTTCCAAGACTAGGTTAGAAAATGACTGTGGCCTCCTCCTTCCCTCTCTGGCTCTGTTGCTTGCTCTCTCTAATGGAAACCAGCCCCCCTGTCGTGAGCTGATCCACAGACTCAGTCAGCAAGGAGCTGAGGGAGTTCTCTGGCCAACAGCCAGCAAGAAACCATCATATGTTGGGGCCTCCCAGGAGTCAAATGAGTGAGTCTGGAAGTGGATTTTCCCCCAGCTGAGATGGTACTGGCCAGGCCAATACTTTGTCTGTGAGCTCACGAGATGCCCTGAGACAGAAGACGCACGTGAGCCACACCTGGATTCCTGATCCCCAGAAACTGTGAGATAATAGATAGAAACTATTAAACTTTGGAGCAATGTTACACAGCAATAGACAACTTATATAACCTATAACACTTATCATAATCATGTATTCATATGTCCATGAGCTTCTTGAGGCCAGGGCCGGGGTCTGTTTCATCCTTGTTTGTTAGGCATCTATCGAGTGAAAGAATTAGACAAGAAGGAGAATAGGACAGAGAAAGAGAGAGAGGAAGGGGAAAAGGTAAGCATCTGTGAAAGAACAGAAACTCAAGATGACATAAAGCTGAAAATTAACAGCTGATTGCCTGAAGAATAGTCACTAAACTGACAGATTTCACCTCCACTTCTAATTAATTTTACATTTGGTGAACAGCTTAACAACTGCTCATAGCAGAGTTCTTCCCTGGAGTATGCGCTGGACTCATCTCGGGAGCTCCTATCAAATGGGTGAGTGCGGAATGCCGGCCCTCCATCTAAGATGGCTGGGGCGAACGCCACGTCGGTGCTGCCCTGGCTGAGAAGCCCTGCCTGACCATCAGCACAAAGGCCGTCCACAGCCAGGCATGAGGACTGGTAGCCAATCTTACTCCATGGTCGGGGGTGCCTGTGGGGAAGCCTAGGCAGAAGCTTGTGGAGAATAGAGCAGACAGCAGGAAGGGGTCAGCTGGGTTTCCTGGGGGCAGTGGCCTTTCTCTGCCCAGGACTGTCCAAAACCTTTCTGCTGTGGGTGGGGGTTTTTCCTTTTCAGGCTGCTCACCTGGGGCCTGGGCAGCCAGGAGCATTAAGAGAACATGAAATAAATAGATCCATTGAATGTGACCCTCAGGGCAGGGATGCTGCCGGGAGACTTGGTAAAGAAGAGACTGCAACTAAAGGCGTTGTCCCAGGGTCCAGTGCCGTTCCTGTCACTAAAGTGTTAGGTACTATAGAAAGGTCCAAACCATGGTGAGGACTTGGGGTGGAAGAACTCTGAGCTCCTTTTCCACTGTGTGAACTCTGTGTTGACGTGAGATTATGATACATTCACTGACATGTCTTTTCCTTATATTTTCTGTTCCCTTACCCCCCACCCCCGGGAGTCTCCCCTTTGAGAAGCTGCAGTATTCATTGTCTCTGAGTGACTGTGACACCACAGAATGCAGACATTCAACTTCAGAGGAGAAGAGAAGGGACTCTGGGCATAAAGAGCAGCTTTGGAAGAATCTGTGATGAGGCTTAGCCCATACCCTCCCAGCCTGTGGACGACAACCATCTCTGAAGAGGGAAGGAAGAGACATTGATGTGGGTCCCCAAGACAAGACCTAAGGAGAGATGTTATTGGCAGAAACTCTAGACAGGGCAGGGAATGGGGTGTCTAAAGGCAGAAGTGTGGCCCTGTGAGGCAGCAATGTCCTCCAGCTCCGGTCCCCTGTGTATCACCATGGACTTGAGCTTCAATGGCTGATAGGAAGCCTGGGTGGATGAGTTGAGCCAGCCTTACAGAATTCCTCGGGGCCCCAGTGAGGTGCCCTGCGTCCCGAAGAGAGCAGTAGACAGGTTAAGGAGACCTCCATGGTGAGACAGGACGGAGAGGGACCTGCAGTGGATGGGGACTCTCGGCTGAATGGGCGCTAAGGCAGCCCAGCCCACACTTGCCCGAGCACCACACCAGTCTCAGAACAGAGGCTCAGCCCTAGAAGAAGGACAGAGGGAGGCTCTAAATAGCCTGAGATTGTTTCACACGCCCACTGGAATAAAGGGCAAATTAAATAAAATTAATTGCAGATGCAGAGAAGAAAAGAATGTCACAGGTCTCACACAGCTCAGTCAATAAGCTGAGACTATTACCCACCTCAGAGCCTTCCATGTGTTAGGAGGACAGATTAGAGAAGTTATGGAGAGGAGCTTCTGCCATAACCCCTACTCCAGGGCCCTCTACCTTTCAACAGGCTGGAAGAAATTCTCTGTGAGTCCAGATGTTTGTAGTACCAGTTAAATCCCAAATGAGGATTAAAAAGTAAAAGGAAACCAGGGGGCAGTGAACAGTAGGATAGTAAGTGCTAAATTAGAGATAAACTGGAGCTTGATTAACGTCAGGTGGATGTTGAAAGACTGCATTACACTCAGCACACCATGCAGCAGAATGGAAAGCCTCCATCTGTTCATGCCAGTCTCCATGTGCTCTGTTGCCTCTTCCTTAGAAGCCCATGCACTCCCGTGATGTAGAACTCCTTTATCACAGTGCTGTTTGCTTAGCCCTGACTCTTTTTGGTAGGGTTCTGCTTGCTTTCTTGGCTTACTTTCCCCAACTCACAAGATAAGCTCAGTGTTGCCAACTAGGAAAATAACAGAAGCATTGTTGCATCTGCTCTGAGATTTCTTGAAAAACTTCAGAGACATTTCTTATAAGAGCTTCCACCTTAGCTCAGGTTTTCATTTTCTTTCCATTTTGGGTGATTAAAAAATAAGTTGTTACCCCACACCACCATCTATTAATCTGTTTGTCTGATTCCATTCATTCAGTCAGTACTTTCTTTGGCGCCCATGCATATCTCACACAGAACCTGTAACACACAGTGTCCCAGCTCCTGAGTTCCTGTTTCTGGCACCCTCCAGCTGGGTGAGAGTAGAGGCTACTCTTTTGTACTCTTGCTGACTACAAAAATCAATGTACAAAAATCCAGTGCATTCCTATATACTAACAATGAAATTTCAGAAAAAGAAACGAAAATAAAAACACAATTTCTTTTGTAATTGCAACAACAAGAATAAAATACCAAGGAATAAACTTAACAAAGGATGTAAAGAACCTATACACTGAAAACTATAAGACATTCTTAAAAGAAATTGAAGAAAACACAAAGAAATGGAAAGATAATCCGAATTCATGGGTTAGAAGAATCAACATAGTTAAAATGGCCGTATCAACCAAAGCAATATACAGATTTAATGCAATCCCC
This sequence comes from Rhinolophus hipposideros, assembly GCF_964194185.1. NCBI lineage: Eukaryota > Metazoa > Chordata > Mammalia > Chiroptera > Rhinolophidae > Rhinolophus > Rhinolophus hipposideros. Next base: position 84,104,197 of record NC_138048.1, read on the forward strand.
ATAAAAAACCCAACAGCATTTTTTAAAGAAATGGAACAAAAATCATCATATTTGTATGGAATTACAAAAGGCCCCTGAACAGCCAAAAAAAATCTTAAGAAAAAAGAACAAGGCTGAAGATGTCACACTCCCTGACTTAAATTTATACTAGAAAGTGACTATAATCAAAACAGCATTGTATTGGTAGAAAAATAGACACACACACCAATGGAACAGAATTGAAATCCCATATGTAAACCCACATATATTGGGCAGAACATTTTCAACAAAGGAGCCAAGAATATATAATGGAGAAAAGAAAGCCTTTTCAATAAATGGTGCTGGGAAAATTGGAAAGCCACGTGCAAAACAATGAAACTAGACTACTGTCTGTCACCATATACTAAAATTAACTCAAATGGGTCAAAGACCTAAACTGAAGACCTAAAACAATAAATTGCATAGAAGAAAGCATAGGTACTAAACTTATGGACCTTGGGTTCAAAAAGGATTTTATGCAGGTGACCCCACAGGCAAGGGAAGTGAAAGCAAAAATAAATGAAAGGAACTATATCAAACTAAAAAGTTTCTGCACAGCAAAAGAAACCATCAACAAAACAAAGCAGCAACCAACAGAATAGGAAAAGATATTTGCAAGCAACGCCTCTGAAAAGAGCAAATATCCAAAATGTTTAAAGAACTCATACAACTCAACAATAAAAAAACAATCCAATTAAAAAATGGGCAAAGGAACTAAACAAATATTTCTCCCCAAAAGATATACAAACAGCCAACAGATACATGAAAAAATGTTCAGCTTCACTAGCTATTAGGAAAACGCAAATCAAAACCACAATAAGAAATTACCTTGCATCTGTTAGGTGATTGACTATCATCATGAATGATTATCATCAACAAGACAAACAATAATAAGTGTTGGAGAGGCTGTGGAGAAAAAGCCTGCTGATGGGAATGTAAATTGGTACAGACACCATGGAAAACAGTATGGAGGTTCCTCAAAAAATTAAGAATAGAATTACCATATGACCCAGGAATTCCTCTCCTGGGTATCTACCAAAAACATCTGAAAACATTTATCATAAAGATATATGTGCCCCTATGCTCATTGCAGTATTATTTATGGTGGTCACAACATGGAAACAAAGTGTCTGTCAGTAGATGATTGGATAAAGAAAATGTGATATATATACACAATGGAATACTATTCTGCCATAAGAAAAGATGAAATACTCCATTTGTGACAACATGGGTGGATCTTGAGATTAGTCAGACAGAAAAATGTCCAGAACCATGTGACTTCACTTATATATGGCATATAAAACTGAAAGCAACAAAGGAACAAGACAAACAGACAAAGAAATAAAAACTCATAGACACAGACAACAGTTTAGTGGTTACCAGAGGGTAAGTGGGGAGGGGAGTGGTAGAAGAGGAAAAAGGGAACAAATATATGGTGATAGATTCTGGATGGTGAACACACAATACAATATATAGATGATGTATTACAGAATTATACACCTGAAACCTATATAATTTTACTAACCAATGTCACCCCAATAAATTTAATAAACAAAATAATAAGAAAAGAAAATCACTTCTTGTAACTAATCTGTTTGATCAATTCAGCATTTTATCTCACTTATTTAATATTTTTTAAAAAAAGGCAGTTGCACTCAGATGTGTTCAGCACTGAACCAAAGTTTAATTATCCTGACATGGTCACTGTCTGCTAAGGGTTTTCAGAATAAAATGATGGTGGACACAGGTAACAATAATATAAAAATAACAAGCACCCAGACCCTGGCCATATGGTGGAATAGATAAACACCGTGCCTGCATCCTTCTGTGAACACAGTAAAATTACAACTAAATTATAGAACCATCTTAAGTCCAGCCGAAAAGAAGTCCTATAACTAAAAATATAAAGAATCCACATCAGGACTGGTAGGAGGGGTGGAGACAAAGAATGGGCCCCAAACCGCCCTGTTGTGTTTGAGAATCAGGAGGGCTATCTCTGCCATGGAGATTCACTTCAGAGAAGTGAGGGATCTCAGCCCCCCACACCAGGCTCTCTAGTTTAGACTTCTGGTGGAGGGAAGAGGAGCCCCCACATCTGGCTGTGAAAAACACTGGGGATTATGACAGTTTGGCTGGGACAGAACGCTGCAGGAAACCCACATCCTCTTAATGGCCCATGCACAGCCTCTCTCGCAGGCACTTACCTTGTGTTCCAGCAGGGGGACAGTGACTTGGGGGGCCTCAGAGACATATGGGAGGCACACTGAGGTGTGGTTTCAGGGGAGAACTGGAGGACAGTTGGCATTTCCCTGAGGAGGGGAGCCATCCTCCTTCCATGCAGCCAGCAGACGGGCGTCATATTGCCTGTGTTGAACCCACCTTCCACAGGCCAAATCTGAATCTGATTGGCCTGGTGAGCTCTGCTGTTCATCCCAGCTGACTCAGCTGAAACCCTGCCCTACTCAATACGTGCACAGCTGAAGGAACTTTCTCATGAGCAGCCAACCCCACCCACATTGCACTCTTTCTTGGAAAACTACCTGTCTGCTGGGCCACAGGTGAGCAGCTACTGAGCTTGGTGTGCTCTAAGACTTTTACTGAGTTGCTCCAGCTCAGCACTGGCAGCAAACAAGAATATATTTAACCTAGTGGCTGCAATTTTTCCCACTCTAGTGACTGCCTGAGACCCTGCCTACTGCATGAGGCTTTATCTGTGGCTGGACCTGAAGAGAGCCAGCAGGTGGAGTCAGGCCTTTGGGTATCCTGGCTTTTTGCGGAGTTACCCCAGACCTGGTACTGGGGGCAGCTGACCTCAGTTCACAGTGAGGCCTCTCCCACATGCCTCCAAGTTTTGCACAGGCAGAGAATAACCACAGATCACTTTATAGCTCCTATCAGGTAGTCCCCAGCTGGTTACAACAGTGGGTGACCTGGGCTTGCACAAGACCCCTTCCCAAGAGGCTCCAGAACAAATATATTTGGTGGTTGGCTTCAGAAAACAGCAGATCACCACCCAATTACCCACACAAGTAGCATACACAAAGGGTGGTCTTAACAGGCACCAGAGCCTGCAGGGGCAAATCCTGCTTCATGTGAGAAGTCCCCTCATACAACAGCCCATAAGCTGTGCATGTGGCCAAACCCCACAGCCAATCAGACTGACATACAATAGACATACAAGCCCAGGAAGTGTAGAGTCCCAAACAGGATGAACCCAAACAGGCCCACATCTAGACACATTATAATTAAAATGACAAAGTTAAAGACAAAGAGAGAATTGTAAAAGCAGCGAGCGAAAGGCAAGTAGTAACTTATAAGGAAGCCCCCATAAGATTGTCAGCTGATTTCTCAACAGAAACTTTGCAGCCAGAGGGATTGGCACAAAAATTCCACGTGATGAAAAGAAAGGACCTACTACAACCAAGGATACTCTACCCAGCAAGGCTATCATTTAAAATTGAAGGACAGATAAAGAGATTTCCAGATAAGGAAAAGCTAAAGGAGTTCATCACCACCAAATCAGTACTACAAGGAATTTTAGAGGGACTTCTTTAAGGAAAAAAAGAAAAACAAAAAAAAGATCAAAATTATGAATAATAAAATAGCAATAGCTACATATCTATCAACAATTGCTTTCAATGTAAATGGTAAATGGATTAAATGCTCCAATCAAGAGACATAGTAGCTATGAATGGATAAGAGAACAACACCCTTACATATGCTGCCTATAAGAGACTCACTTCAGACTGAAAAATGCATACAAAGAGTAAAGGGATGGATATGGATTATTTCATGAAAATGAAAATGAAAAAAACCAAAAAAAGCTGGGATAGCAAAACTTATATCAGACACATAGACTTTAAAACAAAGGCTAAGAAGAGATAATGAAGGACCCAGTAATCCCACTTCAGGGTAATATCAGAAGATACCCCAAATGCTATAAATACTTCAAGGGGAAGTGTGCAGCCATATGTTCATTGTAGCACTGTTTACAATGGCCGAGACGTGGAGGCAGCCTGGGTATCCATCGATGGATGAATGGGTAAATAAGAGGTGGTCCATGTATACAGTGGAATATTGCTTGGCTAGAGAAGGGAATGGGTTCTTGCCGCCTGCAGTGGCATGGATGGACCTGAAGGGTGTAGTGCTGAGTGGAGTATATCAGACAGAGAAAGACAGATGCAATGTATTTTCCTTATATGTGGAATCTAAGAACAAAATTAACTAACAAAACAAACTCATAGATACAGAAAACATTTTGATGGTTGCCAGATGGAAGGCAGCTTGGAGGTGTGGGTAAATAAAAGGGGAAGGGATTAAGAAGTAAATTGATTGTCACAAAGTAGTTATGGGGATGTAGGGTATAGCCTAAGGAATATAGTCAATAATACTGTAATAACTATTTCTGGTGTCAGATGGGTACTAGATTTATCAGGGTAATGGGAGGGGGTTGGGGGCAGGATGAAACAGGTGAAGGGATTAAGAAGGACAAATTGGCAGTTACAAAATAGTCATGGGGATACAAATAAAGCATAAGGAATGTAGTCAATAATATGGTAATAAATATATATAGTGCTAGGTAGGTACTAGACTAGTCAAGTGGATCACTTCTTAAATTATATAAGTCTAACTACTATGCTGTATACCTGAAATTAATATAAAATAATATAACTGTAATTGATAAAATTAAAAAGGGGGTTGGGAGGTGAAGGGGAATAAGAGGTCCAAATTTCCAGGTATAAAACAAGTAAGTCATGGGGCTGTAATGTACAGCATGGGGGATATAGTCAATAATATTGTGACCGCATGGTATGGTGTCAGATGGTTGGTGGACTTATCATGGCGATCACTTCTTTAGGTATATAAATGCTGAATAACTATGGTGTACCCCTGAAACTAATATAATATTGTATGTTAGCTATATTTTTAATAAAAAATCTTTAAAAATAGATTTCTTAACACCCAACTGTTAGTACATGTAAAACAACATTGAGCTCAGCATTTTGAAAACAGTTTGAAAAAGATGACCAAATTCCAAATGATCCCCATCTTAAGCCCAGAAGAAAATTTAGAAGTTGATTTAGCCAACACTGACAGGGCTCCGTATATGACAGGGAGACAAAGAAATTACAGAGAGGAGAAAAATAACTCAGTAGGAAATGAAAATTAAAGAGGAAAAACAAAGACAAGAAGCTAGAGAATTTGAAGTCGAAGTAGTGGGCTAGGAGATCACTGACAATTATCTCAGTGCTACAGATGATCTTTTCCTAATTAGAAGGTACTTTGTGAAACAGTTGTTCAGAAAGGGAACTGCTTTGTCCTCCTGTGGAATTTTAATGAACTTTTAGTGGGTTGCCCTCTAGTATGGTGCTGGACCAGAGTCAGGAAGGGAAGTTTCTGTTGCAGGCTCCACATTGGCTGGAACATGACTGAATGTACTCCTTCAAGACTTCCCTACTTTTTTTTTTTTTTTTTTCACTTGCCCCAGATAACCTCACAAGAAGAAATTCAATGTTGCCTCTAGAACTGATTACCATTTCTATGAGTCAGTGTAGTATAATGAAGTGTTTGAGAGTTCAGGAGCTGCATGACCAAGTACAATTATTAACTTCCTGTGTCTCAGTTTCCTCATCTGTGAAATGGGGGAAATATCAGCTCGCTCTTAGGGTCCTTGTGTTATTGTGAGGCTTAAACAAGTAGTAAGTAGATTTAAAGTGTTCAGAACAATTTCTGACATATACAGTGATCAATACATGTAAGCACTCTCATTATCATCATCATTTTCACCAGACTGCCATCATTATCACCTTCATCATCATCTTCACCAGACAGTGCATATGCAGGGGCTGCAAACTCAAATGCTGCCTCCTTTAGGCCCGGCAAGTCACCAAAATGAGAAAAGCAGCCAGGTATGCAATAGAGAGTGACGGAGACTGTGACTGTTTACGGAATGCATGCTTGTCTGGTATAAATAACACAATTAAAACATTCAAAATCACTATGCTTGCCAAAACAAAACAGATCTTAAGTCTGGATTCCTTCTCATCAGATGCCAGTTTATGCCTTGCAGTGGTATATAAATAACAATGTCATCAACACCCTCTTTATAGTAAACACCAGGATGAGTTCCTGGTATAATTTCTCATAATGGGTTGAGGAAAGCACTTAATATAAGCAGAGAGCATCTTCTAGTAAAAGTCATTCTGCCTTCAGGTTGCGGCATCATGATAGAGTCAGAGGAAGGGTTTGGAAGATCCAAGGGAAAGGAAGGACTTTCCATAAATATTAATCTTTAAGCCTCCGAAGAGGCTCCTTCCAAGGTGTATGCCTCAGAGGAAATCACATCTGTTCCCATGGATTCAGCAACAATACTGAATGTGAGTTGATGCCTCCCAAAGTCATTTCTTCTGATCAGAATGCTCCTCTAAGTTTGGACACAGGTATATAACTGTCTGTCTTACAGTTCCACTTGGCATACAGATTTCTCAAACCTTACATGTCCAAAACGGAACTCATTTCCCCCCAAATCCTGTTCCTCAACTCAGTAAGTGACACCACCATCCTTCCAATGACTCAAACCAGAAAAGCAGGGAGAAGCCCTGTTTCTCAATCTCTCATGCCCAATACACCAGCAAGCAATGTCCATTTCATCTCCAACATACATTTCAACTCTAACCATAGCCCTGAGTCTCTGCTGCCACCACCCAAATCTGATCACTGGTGTCTCTTGCCTGGACCACTGTAACAGCCCCTTGTCTGCTGTGCTGCTTCTCCTGCACCCCTCCAAGACACTCTCCCAAGCCAAGTTCTCTCCCAGCTCTTGGCCTGTGCATATGCTGTTCCCACTGTTGAGTTGCTCTTCCACCCACTCTTTACTATTTCCTCAGTTTTAGACCTTAGCTTAAATGTCACAGCTTCAAAAAGCCCACCCTGGTCACTCTATCATATAAAATAGGTCTCCTCTTGTGACTTTCTATTTCAGCCCCTGGTTTCTGTTCTTTTTCTTTCTTTTCTTTTTCTTTTTGTAGCTCTTATAATCCCCTACATTCTTTTATTAGTGTGTTCATTTCTTTTTATTTGCTTGTACCTTAAGGACTGGGGCCCTGCGTATCCTGTTCTCCTTGTATCCCCAGTGTCTAGAACAATGTCTGGTCCTTGGTAGATAAATGGTCCATATATATTTCCTGAATTAAAAAAAGAAAAAAAAAAAGAATGAAGAATGAATCAGATTCCTTCCAAAGGATCCTTCTGTTTTGGGTTTCATTGGCTCTGCCCTGTCAGATCCATACTGCACATATTTTGAGAACTGGAAATCTCTCAGAAGTACCAAGTTAGTTTAAAGTATACAAAGATATGTGAATTGTGAAAAAACTTTAAAGGTCACAACTTTGAAGAGCTAGCAAATCATGTCTGAAATAAAAATACCACTCAGAAATGATGGGGATAAGCTCTCTCAGTTGTTAAGTGAGTCTATAAAAGGACTTGAAGGATGGAAGTTTCCAGATTCTTTAAGTGTTCTTTTGATTAATCTTTTCACAGAGGCAATAAAATGCTGGAATGGAAACATTTCTGTACATAATATGCTAACTGGTGGATGAGTTTCTTATAATATGAAACCAAACAAGCCCAATTCTATTGATTCTCTAGTTCCTTCTGATGAATCAAGTTCTTATGGTGACAAATCCAGTCAGATATGTCTTCTCAGAGTCTTAAGAAGCCTGCAGAGAGCTCAGGCAAAGGACGATGACCTTCTCCTCAAACAGCAAGCAACCGGGCCCTAACACACCTGCCAGGGCTGAGTTCCAGGGGTGGAAAAACTTCATTTTCAGCTGAGTTAGATGTCACTTATGATCTTATTTCTTCTAGGACTGTTTCAGTGCTGACTGCCTGTTTCTCTTTTTTCTGGTTTCCTATAGGAAACATTGTGTCGTGCATTTTACCTGGCACATGAAGCTAAACTTCAAAAAAAAAAAGTTTCATCTTTTAACCTTATTAAAATTTGTGTTACTTTTTTTCACTTTATAAGTAAAACTAAAAAATACATATTTCTTACTTCAGGAATATTTTTCTTTAAATACTTATGCCACATAGACTCTGAAAAGAAAATATCATTTAGCTTTCTTCTCCTCCTTGTTCTCCTTCTTCTCCTTCTTCTTCTCTTCTTATTTTCTCTCTCTTTCACTCTGTCTGTTTCTCTCTCTGTCTGTCTCTCCCTCTCTCCGTCTCTTTATCTCACTAAGAGAGTTGGATTTATTTTATCACTCTTATCACTCATACGTTTTATGAGAGTGGCATGCTGAGAACCAGTTGGGCAAAATGTCTGAAAATCATCTGCTGAAAAATTCATCTGCTGAATTGATGTAAGGGCTATAACTGAAAAAAACTATGTTTCATAACATTAATCACCTTCTGCCATTTACTTAGACTCCTTCATATTTGACTACTTCATTTTTGATGATTATCATAGCTAGCATTGGATGATCACTTATGAATAAGATACCGTACATGTATTATTTCATTTAATTCTCACACCAACCCTGACACTTATTATACCCATTTTTTAGGAGGGAAAAAACACCTCATACTTCGTATGATTTCTCCTGATTGTAAAGCATTTAAGAGACAGTGTCATGATGGGAAATGAAACCTTGGTCAACCACAGACTCTATGCCTTTTCCCACCAGACACTGCTCTTTAGCTTGTTTGTTTGGAGAGCTGTTTCTGCTCATTTATTTCTTCACGGAGGTTAGTGTGACTATAACTTGTCATGGACCACACATATATCAGCAGATACAAATTCTATTATTTCCTCTGCGTTTCTCTCCTACCATTTCAAAAATAATGAAATGTGGAGATTAAACAGTCATTGATCTGCTTTATTTCCCTTCTGGTATCTGCTCTAAGAGCTTTATGTGAATAGCTTCTCCAGACCATATAATGAACTACATGAACATGGAAAATGTATGTATCAGACCATAACAGGCCCAAATACATGGCTGTCATTTCAGCGAGGGCAAATGCTTAATGTTCACATAATTTAAGATTATATCCCTCCCACTTGTTCCCTTCAAAAATGAGGCCCAGCCAACTGGGCTTGTTTAAATTCAGGTAGCTCTGTGGTGGTTGCTATTCAGGAGTACAGTCCCAGACATCCTCACGGATTCATTTTCCTTTCTCTCTTCTTTCTTTGTCTTTTCTCTTTTTCCCTTCACTTCTTTCATATAGAGGCTGGAACTGATCGTTATTCTTCTGTTTGTTTCTAGTTCAAATTAGGGTTGGTGGAGAATATTGCAACGCTGTCTGTTACCTTCCAGCTGCCAAACCCTTTGTTCCCCCGCATTCTTCCCAGGATTTCACAAGGGAGTGCCTCAGCAAACTGAGGCCCGATGGAATTATATCGGTCCCTCCCTTTCAATGGATTCCTTGGAGTTGTGCGTGTGTGAAGGCAAAGTACAAGCTGGAACACAATGGGAACTTTCAGAAAGACAGCCAGCAGGCTACATAACTCACAGATCTTGAGATTAACAATCACCTCCTTAGAAGTTAACCAATAAAAACTATGTGTTGGCCTGATTTGGAGGTCAGTCCTTGAGGCTTGGGGCTCAGTCCTTGAGGCTTGAGTCCCTTGGCCCCGCTTGCATTCTATTCTTGGCTACTGTCTTTTCTTAACCCTTCACCGCCCTTCTCGCTTCCCACCGCTTGTGTCATGCTGGACGCGACAGCTGTCCTTCCAAATCAGTTGGTAAAGAGTTTCCACCTCAAGCTCTCCCCAAAGTGCCCCAAGCACCTCAGTCCCAGAGACTATGTTATCCCTCTAACTGCACCCACTATTCCGCAACTGAATGGCTAGCCTGCTCCAGCATGAAGGCCAGCGTATCAACCTTGCTTCTAACAGTTTGTTCCAGCGAACTGTAATAATACAACCTTCACATTTCCATTACCTGAAATCCAGGGATCTCAAATAAAACATGCAGAGAAAACATTTTTGTTTAGTGGGCCATAATGTAATGTATTAACCGTGGAGACACCAAGCCACCCATCCATAAATCTGCTTTCAATTCAAGTTGCGTAATCTCAAATTCCAGTGAGTTTCAATGAACTTGAGTTCTTCCTTGTGTTAACATTACACTTGAACAAAGATAGAATATGTCTTTATTTTCAATTGCATGACACACTTAGAGAATTAAAAACCAGAACCAAATTAGAATGCAATTTTAAAATTGGTACACTTATTTCTAAAACATTGACCCACTTCTTTAGCCCCCATGCAAACATTATTAATGTAGCGATTAGTTTTTCCCTTTTGTCACTAGGAAAAGGAGAATTACTATGCCTTCTGAATCCGATTCAGTGCCTGCTGAACACAGCATGCGAGTAAAGTATAAATAGTACAAATGAATAAAACAAATTATGCTATTTATTTATTTATACTTCTGATCCCAGAAAAGATTTTAGGCATCTTATTATTTATTATGAGAAGAATGCCCAGAAACAATTTGATTTTAGTTTGTTTAGCATGTTTAGAATGTGAACTCTGGGAGGAAGGGGCCATACTTCTGGGGTGTCATGCATATGCTAGTTGGTGCCCAACAGGTAGATTTTCCATTTCACCATGGAGGATAGAGAATATTTGAAGGTGACCAAAAAAATAAGGTGGGAGAATCAAAAATTCAGACCAAAAAAAAGTTTTGTTTAATATTCAATAGTTGTATGAACTTGTAAGCTTTATTTATCCTTTAATGATCCATGACACACCTCCATCCCCCATTAATTGACACTGCATGTTTCTGTTTTTTTCTTGAACGGGTATTAGGCATATCATGTTGGAGTCAGATGAGATTGTCTTTTTGAGTCAATGGGATACCTTCATGGGGAGGGTGAAGTTCTTTGAAGGAATAGTTATTGTCAGTTATCAAAGGAAGAGTTCAGGTCTCAGAACTTGGACAACTAACCTTGGACAGGTGGAAGCAGGCACGCCTCTCTGTACTGGATCTCATGCTCTGGGTCTAGAACTAGAGAAGAACAGAGGGCCAGACCTGGAGATAGGACATGATGGGCTCTCGGAGACTCAGAGCATAAACCTGCAACCTGATTCTATCTCGTTGTACACTGTTCTCTCAGTTTATTTCTTGGGAAATTTTAAATTTCCCAAAGTATAGTCCATGGATCATATTTGAATCACCCAGAATCATCCCAGATGTATTAAAGCAGAATCTTCAGGACTAGGACCCTGTTAGCTCACATTAAATGGGCCCTCCAACTGAGAATCAGTGTCCTGGTCTTTAGTAAAGTCAGGTTTAAATATTCCCATCTTCTCAACTGTGTTACTAAGTCGATTGGAGGTAAACCCATGGTTGCATATGAGGCAGGAATGTTAAGAAAGGGCACCCATCATCTAAGACTTGCCTGTAGGGGTGGGTGGTCAATGGCAGCTAGTGGAAGCTTCCGGAAGGAGAAAGTGGCTGTTGGCAGGGAAGTAGAGAACAGAGAAGGATCCAGGCGGGGAAGTTGAGCAGTCCTGTTCTACGTATAAGTTGAATTTCCCTCCATTTCCAAACTTAAGAGTGTGGAGTTTGATTTTATTAAGGGAAATGGTCCTTTTCTTTACAATTCTAATATTATTTGTGGTTCAAATAAATGACCCCTTTAAGAAGTTAACCAGAAAGAGCTAACACTCAAGTGACAATGATAGATCTCTCTAATAAAAAGGAGTTTTGGACGGGTGCCTTTGGGCCATTCTAGGAAGATCTGATCTTTGTCTGATTATCAAAGATCAGATGGATTCAAGACACAATGGTGCTAACAAATTATTGAGTAGGAAAGTAACACTGTAATATCTCAACCAGGGCATTAACTGTTCAAAACATCAAGAAGAAGCTGAACGTGTCAAAACAGATCTCCACCCTCCAGTAAGAAGAGGTAATATACATTTTTTCACTTAGAAGGTCTTTGTTTTCTTTGGCTTCTTGGTATTTCTTGATTTATGTACTTAAGTAAATTAGCTGTTATGGTGTTACTATAAATAACTAGCCTTTCTGTAGAGTCACTGGTGATTGTTCCCTGGGCTTACTAACTTCTCCTATCCTAAAAATGCTCATGCCTAAACCACAGTGCTTTTGATGCCATCAGAACTAACATCAAAGTCAATCAGCCAAGGGGAACCAAAAAGGGAAGGTCTCAGCTAGAGCAAGAGCCAACTAACTGGGGCTGTCCCAGCAAGCCCCCTGCCCTTTCTTCCACAAGCTGAGGACACTGAAAGGGCCCTCACCTGGGAGGCCAATTTGCCGGATGAAGCTTCCCTGTAGTGAGAAAAGCTGGCTGCACCCTCCCCTCTGACCCCATGGTCTCTGGGTAGACTTCATGGGATCATCGTAAACTCCTGGCTCCTCACTTGCGTATAGCTGTCACGTAGGGGACCTGTGGTCAGAAACTGGGCTGGTCTAAGGCCTGTAGACAGAGTGGACCAGCACCATGGGTGTCATCACCTGGCAGCTTGTTAGAAATGCAGAATCTGGGCCCCTCCCCAGATGTACTGAATCAGTACCAGTGTTTTAACAAGAATCCCCAGATGGTTCATGAGCATGGTGAAGTTCAAAGAAGACATTTCAAAGCTGTGGCAGCTAGAAAGCTCTCTATTTGGAGCCCATTTTATGCAGGAAGATCTAAGTTCAGAGCCTGGAAGGTAGAACTAGAGTAAGGAGTGGACGTAGGGAGGCTACCACAATTCTTTATAATAATGAAGGTTTGTGCAGATTATGTGCCTGTAAGGGTTTTCTTCCTTAATGTCTATGGAAACTACACCCACTCTAACAATGCATGACTTGTTTTGGGGATCATTCTCTCTGTGTGTCTGATTCTATAGCTTCCATCCGTACGGTCAAGAAGAATCCTCCTTGTGCACCTCAGTGTGGGGTGGTCTTGAAGGAAACTGCACCTGGAGGCCCAGACCCCTAGACTTCTTCCCTGAAGTCCCCCAATATCGTCAGTCAGTCCCAGTGTTGCTCAGCCCTTGTTGTTCATCAGAAACACCTGGGAGTTTTCAAAAACCAACACCCAGGCCCCACCTCAGACCAGTTACATGGAAATCTCTGGGTATGAGGCTCTGGGCAGGGGTATTTCTAAAAAGCTCTTGGGGTGTGCAGGCCAGGTTGACTAACTCGGAATTGGGAAATGAACAGTGTGTCACAGGGGTGGGGGGAGATGGCATTTAGATGTGCTTCTAGGGCAACCTTAAGGGATGAAGGTCCACAGTATAGAGATACAATGGAGAACAGGAGAATGGAGAACAGGGGAGGAAGGACAGCTACACACTGAGGTTTGTCTACAAGGAGACCCCCACAAGAAGAACGTAATGTCTTTTGGTGCTTTCCCCTGGGTGAAGAGGACAGGTGATACAGCTTACAGTCATCAACTTTTCCAATGGAATATTCCATTTCCATTTAGATCTCCCAATCCTGCAAGGTAGTCTACCTGTGGTGTTGGCAGTGTAGAGAAAAGAAAATGTAGGCGTAAAAGGAAATTTGGCCTCCTCCACATTCACACTTTCTTTACAATTCATGTTTGTTGGGAACAGGGTGTTACTGAGGGGACTTCAGCCAGGCTTTGCAGGTGGTGTCACTGGAGCAGCCGAGGGCAGCACACGCTCCAGTGGGAGCAGCTGCTGGGTGCTGGCTCTGCTGTGGGCCTGGGAGAAACCTTTCCCCACATACACTAGGGAGTGGCTTTCAAGTTGATGATTGTGACCTATTGGTTTGTCATGAAATCTATTTTAAAGATCACATCCCATATTTTCAACCAGGACAAAATGGCATGGTATGGAACAGAACAGAAAATATCAGGGCTCAGAGACCATCTCACATACAAGCATAACTTTTGTTTTATGAAACTTTGGTTTATGGTATGTATGTATATGTATGGGTGTCATGGTCTACGATGGAAAATGTATTTCTATGGTTGTGATCAAAGCATTTGAGAACCACTGAATTACATTGCTTTGCAGCAGAATAAAAAATAAATTGTATCGCACACAGTCTATAGGTGCGGCATGTGTGGTAAGTTAAGACAGGCCACAGGGAAGACCAGGCACGACCTCAGCCTGGCAAAGCTTAGGGACCAGTTGGGCAGTGAGAACAACATACATAAGAGGATTGGGAGGTACGGCAGCATGTGAACTGGGGTTCTCTGGCAGATCTTAATTACAGTAAAAATTTAGAGAAAGATAGGTGAAGGTAATGAGAACGGAGTTTATCACTATAGCTTTTGCTTGTTACTCACGCCAAACTTGGTAAGCAGTCTAAGGGCTTATGTGCCTGAAAAAAAACAAAAACCTAACCTAGTATCTAGACCTGGTTTTTATTTCATAGGTTCCTTCACTGAGAGTTGACAACTTTCCATCAGATTTCAACCCTATGAATTATCCATGAATGTAGGTATGTTACTCAAAGAGAAACTAACATATATATCTATAAATAGATATCCATAGATAGTGCCTTTACATTATAAAAAAAATTTCAGGTTCCTTGTAGCTGTTGAATTTAGAAGGGCATTTTGCATAATTAAATTATCATAAAAATATGCTTAAACGTAAAAATATGTTACGTTTTCCAGACCAGTGTATTGCATAAAGGGAGAAGTGTCTCTTTTCATTGATAATCATTTCATAAAACCAAGTTTTCTCTATTACTGACCTTAATTTGGGGGACAGGGAAGGGTGGGTGGTGTTAGGGAAGTCTAATACTCTCAGTGAGAAACAACAATAACAAAAGTGAAACATTCTGCTATTACATGTTGAGAAGATGCAACCACTATTTTGGCAGCAAAATGACCAATAAAGAAATAGCAGTAAAGGTCTGGGCAGGCACCCAAGTTATAAAAACCATCTCCTCTTCTCCTGCTCACTGACTTGGCCCATCAGTTGAGATGGTCACAGGTATTCTGAAGATATAGGTGGGAATTCTGCCTGCAAAGCCCCTGCATCGGCTCTTTACTTCAGATAGCCTTGTCTGAGGTGGCAGGGAGGACATACTGACTGGGAACAGGAAGGAGGTACCTAGGACTCTCAGGAAAGGAATTTTCTATAGGGGATGGTAGATTGTGGTTGTAGCTCAAAGCCCCCCATACTCTGAAAGAGGTGTTGTGGGGGGTTGGTATTTAATAGAAGAGTTTTTTCTTCTTTCTAAAGGAATCCTGAATCACTGCTAAGAACTACAGGGATTTAAATTAGTTAGCCTACCCAAAAGTCAGTTTCTGTGGGATTTTTCCTTTTACTTGAGTTGAATGCTGGTCAGGATGCACTTTCCCACTAGGCCCCAGTGAAGGGTATTGCAGAATTGCGCTAATATCCAGTCAACATGACGTGTGATTGTTCTGTGGATCCCTCAGAAATGCTTCTGTTACTGATATTGAGAAATAATGCCTCCCCTGATTTCCCTTTGATACAAACCATGATCATACACAGCACTTTACCTTCAGAAATTGTTTCTACCTTCATATTTATAATAATCTTGAGACAGAGTTTAGTAGATATTACTGCAATGGGTGAAAGAACAGAGACAGAAACTTGGGAGGCATTTCCCTCATCTCACAAGGTGAAGAAAAGACAAGGAATGAGCCAAAGTACCCTATCTTTCAGCATCACCTCTTTCCAGGAGCCCACACAAAGGGAGGACAAGCAGTCATGAGACAGGAGTGAGGCTCATTGTCCCGGGGGAGGGGGAGGGCGCTGTGAGCTTTCTACCCTCCACCTAGGTAACAGGGGTGCAAAGGCAAGAGAATGCACCCACAATGGGGTAAATCTGCAATGGTTCTTGGGATACTTCATAGCGCATGCCCTGCTGCCTGCCTGAGTAAATGAGACAACAGACACACATGTTATTGTAACAGACATACATGTTATTGTAACGGACACACGTGTTATTGTAACTGAAACAGGCTGGCCTATTGCAGGATTGAAGTAGGCACAAAGTTGTGGGGAGAGGCCACAAGAACAGGCTCTGGAGCCACCGATCTTAAGGTCAAATCAGGGCTCTACCACTTACGATCTATGAGGTTTTGAGCAGACACTTCACTTCTCTGAGCCTCAACTCCTCTTCTATACATTGGGATAATAATCACCTGGGTTATTGTAAAGATCAACAGTTTGCACATAGTAGGCACCTCAATAATTGGAAGGAAAGTGATATTACTATTGTTTTGGTCCCCAACTAGGTCATATTACACTTAGAATAAACCCTGTTGCTACAGACTTCATTAGGAGAAGTAAATAAGATAGTCCTTATGTTCCAAGATTACAAAAAAGAATGGCTATGGAACACAATATTAATAAATATTTGCTAAAATAGAGACACCATGCTTACCCCTGGACTATAATACTGAGGCCCACACTTTTACTTTCTTGAGCAACACTGCATAATCATTTAGTACAGACAAGCTCCCCTCAGTCATTCATATCCCTGAACCTCAAATCCAGGCCGGGCTCCTACCTGCTGCCCCTTCCATACCCTCCGTCACGCCCCTGCTGGGACTAATCTTCCTCTTCTAGGAGTTTCTCTATACTTTGACTAAATTACCTTAAAGGCATGCGTTAGAAGTGCTGGTGGGGTTTTGATGGTGTTGTGGCGACCCAGGAGTGCCCGATCCTGCCCTGTGGCATGCTGCCCAGGTAAAGGAAGAAAACTAGTATGTATCACACATGCAACATGGCTATGCTAGGTAATCAAACCTATCACTGTATTTAATTCTCACAAGGATCATTTGAGGTAGACATTGGTGTCCCCTTTCACACGCGAGGTTGAGTAGCTTACCTAAGGTCACTGGTGACAAATACTAAGCAGAGAGGGTAAGTGTTGAACCCAGATCTGTCTAACGCCAAAGCTGTGCTCTATACCCACTCTGCTGTCCTAGAAGCTCCCAGAGTCAGATGAAATGTACCCGTGACCGGGTGTGCACCACAAGTACATGCCATAGGACATAACACAGTGGCCACAGAGCATCACACGTTACTGGGTGAGCTGAAGGGACTTCATTAGTGGTAGAGGTGTCTACTAGTGCCTGCCCCTAGCTGCTGGGGGAGGAGAGAGGAGAATGGGAAATAGGAAAATAAAACAGAAAGAAGGGTGAGGGAAGAAAAAAGAAGGATGAGGAGAAGTAAGACAAAGACAAGATAAAAGAAGAAAGTAGAGAAGAAAGTGAAAACAAGTTAAACTTATTCAGCTTTTTGACTCCAATAAGAAATACTATAATAAAGCCCCTATGCTTCAAAACAGAAACTTCTCCCCAAAACTCCACAACTTTGGTGTCCCCAGAAGATATTTATTTCCAACTTATCTCACTTATATATAATGAAACTTTATTTCTAGAGGAGATATTTGATCTCTTAAGGCAGAAGTAAACAATCTGAATAATTTCTGTGCATCTAAATGCCATGTAAATTACATTAAATATATTGAGATTGGTAGCAAAGGCAAAAAAAAAAAATGAGACTATAATGGTGACAATAATAGTAATTTAAGACTCTGATTTTTAATTGCCTACCAATTCTGCCACACTGCAATAGCATCCTCACTGGCTCTTATGTGTACCCTTACACTATCAGTGGCCATAAACATATTCTGCGATGTAATCTGCATTTATCACGAAAAAATTTAGTTTTGAAATTGTGGTCCTTGGATATCATCATGTCAAACTTGCCTCTAGGCCTGGGTATGGTTGAGCTGTGATGTATCAACTCGTTGAACCCACAACTGGTTCAGCTAACGGGGTGGCTCAGTTGGGTGTCTTTCCTCCTTCCCACTTCTTGTATTTCTTCCTCAAGGTAAAGCACTTGTTCAAAAGAGAGAAAAATCTCCAAGAGAAGAGGACTGAGCTATAATCTCTCTTAGAATCTCCAAAAAGTATCTCCTTGTTTATCACTGGAAATTTCAGGATCGCATATGTATAAACAAAGTCTCCTAATTTTTCATCACTATACACATCAGCAACGAAATTTTCCGTAATCTGTGCCATCCTGAACATGCAAAAATCCATGGATCATCAGAATTAAGGTCCAAATTCCCTTCCAGTTGCTGCCCAGAGTTTTAGTCCATAGAAGAGCTTAAAATAATTTTGGTTGTTGCTCCCCATAGATTATAAAACTAATTTAATAACAGCCAAGATTTTAGCACATGGTTAGCAGTGTTGTTTCTCTTAAATGTGTTCTGGATTATAAAAATTAAATTAGACAAATAATTATAGTTCCTTGGGTTGTAACCAATGATTCTGACATTTTACTCTCAAGCAGATAACCACAAGTCAGTCTCACAGTAAAATGTAAGATGCACAATGTTGGCCAAAGGAATTTCAAGCTCTGATTGTAATGCAAAAAGGAAAACAAAACAAAACAAAACAAAACCCAAAAGGCTTTATCACATTCCACTCTGACAGATCATACTGTTTTTTAAAGAGTGCATTTGTGTTCTTACCTAAGTACAATCCTGATTCATAGGCTAATGTTTTATAATAGGCTCACGTTATAAAATACCAAATAACAGGTGAAATGCTGACAGTGAAAAACGGAAATAGAAGCGCTTCTTTGAGGTATCTTGGTGTTAGCTGAAAGTGACATGTTCCAAAGCCTGGAAATCCTAACTCAATTATTCCTTCCCGAGAGGCCCAGAAAATGTCTGGATATTGATGGATTAATATTTTACCTTTAACAAATAATTTTGAGACTGTCCTATATATTAGGCAGTGTGCTAGGGGTAAATAGAGCTGTAATCCTCAACTGCAAGGAACTCACAGTCTGTGGAAAACCAGACATGGACATGAATAATTTAATGCCATGTGAAGAGAATGGAGGTGTCACATGGTAAGTGTTGTAATCAATGTGTGTATAAAGTGGTGTTCCAAAGTCACTCTCCTTGGATGGCGGGAGAAGTAAAGGCAAGTCATGCTGGAGATAAGGGGAAGAGGTGTGCTAACTCTCAGAGAGGGGAAGAAGGAAGCTGGAACAGGGTCTCAAGGTATAGGGAAGAGTTTTCTGGGTGAAAGAAGAGTAAGGGAGAGAGCATTCTGGGATGAAAGAACAGCAGGGGAAAGCCACAGAGGTGCAGAAAAAGAACAGTGTGTCAGGGAATCTACCAGCATCTGAAGAGGCAGCAGGATTGAGCTTGTGGAGAGCTTTGCCTTCTATAGCCACTGGGGTGTTATCCTTTAAGTAGGGAAGTAACGTAATTGACTTTTTTTCTGGAAGCAGAATTTCGTAGTTTTGCAGCAGACTCTAGCATGGATTTGGAGGAGAGGGCAAGATTGGAGTCAAGGAAATAATCAGGAGGAAAGTATATGATCTTAGAGATAAGAAAGCCTGGAAGTTGGAGGAATCCAGACAGAATTCCAGGTTCAGGCTAAGCTCGTGTGAAAGTGCACATGATCCACAGTGAGTTCTAATAGGTGTCCTGTGGAGGGCCCCAAGTCCCAGAAAACATGGGTGCAGGGGCTGAGGTTGAAGAAGGAGGCCAGAATGGGAAACTAGAGACCATGATTTCTGGCTAGGGTTGATTTCTACTGTTATTTACAAGAGAAAAAAAGCCAAAGTGAAATGAAAAAGTAATCCAAAGGAAAAGTAGGATTAAACTAACATTCACTGGGCAGCTTTTAGATGCTGGGTACACTGCTACTCCTGGGCGACCTTGTACATGTTTTCTCTCTTACCCTTCACAGTAGGTACCATGTGTAGGAACTGGTATCCTCACTGTCACAAGGCAAAAACGGAGGCTCAGATAAAATAACTTATCTGAAGCTTCCCAATTCACAAGGGTAAAGCAGAGTTTTGTTCCCACGTCTGTGGGACTCTGAACCCACTCTGATCAAAAGGGATAGAGGGCCCTTTCGTGGCCATTGGTGTTGAGGAGCCCCCAGCAGCATTCTATCAATATGTCATTCATTTGACGCTTCTTCGGGGCAGTGAAGGCTGCTTATTGATGGTGTAACTAGTCCATTTGGCTCGGCATCTCTATTTTCCTGGCCCTGTGCTGCCACAATTGGGAATATTCTTTTTCTTCTAAGATAAAAAGAGGGACATACTCGTTACACCAGAAAAAAATTCCACAGGTATCAAGAACTTTCCATGGGTAACAGGGATTCTCAAACATTATCAGTAGGAATGTATTATGTAGCTATCTTATTACAGTCATTTGGCAGTATGCATGAAAATTTTGAATGTGCATTTCATTTGACTATGCAATTTTACTTCCAGAAATTTTTCCTATGAATTTATATATATCTATATATATGTATGTGTATATACATATATGTATCACAGTATTCAATGCAGCTATTATGTGTGCATATGTATGTGTGCAAAAAAGAACTAGGAACAATTTAAATATTGATTGATAGGGACACTAGTTACACAAAGAATATTCTACTAAAATGAATGGGGTCACATACTGATGTGACCTGATTTCCAAGGTACATTTTTAAAGGGAAAAAGCAAGATAAGAAACAATGTATCTAGTATGTCAGTGTTTTTAAAGGAAAAGGAAAAAAGGTATATGCATTTATGTGTGTATTGTGTACCTGTGTATACTTGTTTATGCATAGACTATTAAAATACATAGAAAATTGGTAACAGTCCAGGATAGAGGAAGTAAGAACAGATAAGAGAGGGAGAGTTAATTGTCACTCTGTACTCTTTTTAACTATTTTAAAAACTTTTTCACTGTGTGCATTTATTTCCTTTTCCAAAATAAAAGAAATAGGGTAAAGCAGGGTAAAGGGAGTGAGAAACGATATATAAGACAGATAAGAGTACAGGAACACACCCAAACAGATTTTAACTCTGTTCCTATTTTATTTCCGGCCAGTTTCAAGGCTCCTTGAGGCTTTACACTGGTAAGACCAACTCCACAAAAGGTTAGCTAAGGGACCAAGGAAAAGACGAGTTATTTTTGGGAACTGTTTTATATGTAGGGTTCTGACCAACCTTGGTTATGGAAACTTAGAAATGAACAATTAATCATAAAATCTAGGGGCAAAACTGGTCTCCCCAGAGGAAGTCACAAATCACATGCAGTATTGTGCAGTCACTTGCCTTCATCTAAGGTTAAATAAGTTTTCATAGCAATCAAACACAATTTCATTATTACTTTTCAATTTTCCTAAATAGCACAATGGCCACATTTTCCGAAAGAAAAATCAAGCCTCTTGGTCTGACCATGGTCTGAGTACTAGAAGGTAATCACTGCACTTTCAGGGAGGGTAGAAATTACTGAGTACAGAGGCCTCAGCCCCATTTAGCAGGTAGAAACATTCTCCACTGCAGGTGCAGTTACATTCTTCGGAAAAGCTGTGTTGTTACAGAAATAGATGTTGACAAATATTGGTTGGAACTAACCCATCCACTAGGGGGCGAAGCATCATACTACAAACCAATTCTCAGCAGTAAATGTAAGGCACAGGTGTATGGGTAAATACTGTGGGTGCCAAAAAATGTATACAAGTGGACACTTTGGTCAACGTTGCTAAACGTTGTTCACCATAATCAGAAGTGTCTGGATGTTGATGGTAACCACTTTGAGCACCTCTTGTAATTGCAGAAGTCAAGCATGACTTGTATTCACCTTTTGTTATCGGTATACATTATTACAATTTTAATATTTTTTCCTTTCTTAAAATATGTATACATTTTTTGGCACCCTCTGTACAGTGGGACAGAATATTAAGGATTCCGCTTAATAAAAGAAAATTGGATGACTAAACTTGGTGAAAACTGGTGAAGGAGAGGGATCCTTACGTGAAAACAAGAAAAACTTGGAATCGAACTACTTATGCAAGCTTGACCTTTCCTTACTCATATATATAAAGTTTCATTAGCTATTCATATTTTAAAATATACCATTCAAATAAAGGAATGCCCACAATCTCTAATCTAATTAAGAATCCAAACACATAAAGCCCAGAACAACCTTTAAAAAAACAAAACAAAACAAAACAAAAAACACCTCATTTTAATTACAAAACCTATATACTATGTATGGCTTTTTTAAAAAATGAAATTTGTAAAGAGATGTAACTGATCAAGATTATGCAAAGTTAGACTGCATCTTCACATATGGCAAATTAGAAAAAGGCTGCAGGGAAGTCCTCTTGCATCCCAGCCTTAGACCCCTGAGCTCAGGCACATTCTGACAGGACAAGAGAGAGTTTCCAGGTCACAGCTGACTTTTATGTGGACGCAGATCTCCCCTTCTTTCAGTGGTCATCGGGCTCATCCCAGCGGGGCTCAGAGTACAAGACCCAGGAAAATTTGACCTTCTAGGGGTTTGCAGATATTTAGATTTCAAGTACAAGTAAACATTCTAAAAGAACCTGGGGAATGGACATAAGGTTGCTAACTTTTATTTTGCCACATGAGGACATTAACAAACAGGCAAACAAAATGCTTCCCACCATCCTGCTATCACCGGGGTTTCATAAATTTTAAAAAAGCCTTTTAACACCACAAAACAATGAAAGAAAATACCCTGTCTAAATTGTACCTTAAAAATCATGTATAATGCTCTCATTTGCATTATGTAAAATTATGTTATATTAGTGTCTATATGTAAAAACACTTTTGAAAATTATCGTAAGAACGATAAAGGAGGATTATTTTACATTGAATGATTAACAGTAAAGCAAATCTCACTCGATTGTTCTACTTTTTCTCATCCTGTCATGTACTGAAGCATCTATGTTGGGTGATTGGGTCCCACTGACCTGGACCACTTCTCTAATCTCCTCAGCTTGACGTTCCTCTAGCTGCCTCTGCATACCATACCCACATATTACTAGATACTCTACGAGACACATGGGGGCTCAGTGTTCAGAAAAGGATCTAACGATACTTTTAAAGAACAGGCTAGGCAATATTTGTTTGCAAAGCAAAGCCAATCACCTCAAGGCTTCTAGGGGCAGGCTTCCAGAGCCTGAGTGTTGACAGTCCACGAGGAGCCCCTCTCCAGAAGTGCCTTGGGGCCAGAGCCACACCTACCACCCATAAGAACCTCTCCTGGGCTACGGTGATGACTGTACTCAGGAAGAGAAGAAGGAGATTCAGTCTCCCTGGTCTTTTCTTTAAAAACAGCTTCAATAAGAGATAAGAAGCACACTCTAAAAGAGGAGCATCCAAATAGTAAGCCAGAAGCAGGAATGCCAGGGGTTTTGCTCCAAGCCTGAAAGGCCTGGAGACTTTGAGAAGGTTTATGGTGTTCCCTGGAAGGGCAGAAGTAAGTGAGCCACGGTCTACCACTAAAAAAGGCTGAGACCACAGAAGATGACTCTGCGAACACTAGTTCACTCAGCAGAGGTTTTCTCTGCATCAGGCATAGTCTTAGGGGCGTGATAAAAGAATGGTCATTGCTTGGGGCAGATGAGGTCACGTGGCTGATGACAGTCAGGAGCAAAACTTCTCAGCTCTCCTGTTGAGCCCATCATTCTCCATTAAGGCCCATCTGCAAGGCAGTTTCCTCCCAGAACTCCAGCTCAACTGTAGGTCCTGTTTTCCCTCTCCTCTTCCATCCCCAAAGGTAGAGTTCCATCCTCTTCTTGACGTGTCCTATGGCTGTAGGCAGGGGACATGCTCCCCACCCCCAGCATCTAATTCTCTTGCTTGCTTTCTTCCCACTTTCTCCTTCCTCTTCCCAACTCAGAATATCTTTATTTTGTATCCATACAAAAGGGAGAAAGAGAAGATGTAGGAGGATGGGGACTAGCTCTGTCTGATCGCAAGGCATTTAAAATATTTCCACCTGCCTTTTTTTTGATCTTTAAAGTCAAGAATTCTATGGTTTTGTTGTTTTCTTCCTGGGTCCACAATTCCCTCTACGTATTGGAGAGCTCACATTGACTGGCCGGATGCAAGGTACTCACCAGCAAAAAGAAAGTGCAGCAAAATCAAGTGTGTTTAAACTTCACCATAACCTCCCACCTGGAAAGCAACTCGCTTTAGAAAATTTTGATAATACAGAAAGGCAGACTTGTTTCACATTTAAGAACTAGACATCTAGATAGACTAAACTGGTAGATTAGGGAAATGATATAAATATCAAACATCTCTGTTCCAATAAGGCAAAGACTCACCAGATGGAGTGTGGAGTCAGTGGTTTTGGAGCTGGTTAAACAACTTGCTCAAAACTTATTGAATTAGAGATCTATTTTCCCCTGGGAGGAGATCTTTAACACAGTGCAATACAGTTTCATACTGTAGTGCATTCTGTCCAACAACTCCGTTAATGATTTTGCTAAGAACAGAAGATGTGATTACTGAACTTGTAGCTGGCCCACAGCTAGGAAGGGCAGACAGGCTGCAACGATGGGCCGAGACTAACTTGATGAAACTCTAGTCAATAATAATTATATCTTGCAGTTGTATTTAATATAATAATGTCATAACTGCAGGGTAGAAGTGACCCACTAAATAATAAGGGTATTAAATTCATAACCTAGAAGACTTAACCAGAACCGTCATATGTGCAAAAATGAGGGATGATAGTTGGGAAATCTAGTGAGTTTGAGGCTGATTGATGAAAGATCAATGTCCATAAGAAATATTTATCTTATTATAGTTTGTCTTAGAAAACTCTATCTTCTTATCTTCTTTCAAGACAAACTCCAAGTATTACAGTTCCCCTTCAAAAGCATTCGATAGCTCTTCACTGACCCCAGAACAAAGCTCAAACTCTTTTCTTATGGTGTACCATGCCCTTTATAATCTACTCCAACGACCCAGCCTCGTAACCATAGTGCATGTTTCCTACCTCCTATTCCATTCCAAACTATAGGCAACTTCCTCTGCATCCTTTTTTGTGCCTTTGGTTTTTTTTTTTTTTGTCCAGCTTTTTCTTATCTAAATGTTTAGCTCTCCCATGAGGTATGGGAAAGCATGGATGGGAAGGATTGTGGGGTGGTGGTGGGAGGTTTGGGGAACACAGTCCCATGAAGTCAGGAGCTAGACAGCATGAAGACACAAATGGAAGTGTCAGACAAAGAACAGAATTGTGTAGAAGCCCAAAGGTGGGGTGGCTACCAAAGGAAAACATCAAAGCTATGGGTCAGAGCCAAAAATTTGAAGCAAGAGAGATAAGTGGGAATGAAGGAAGCCACCTACCAGAGATGCTTGCCTCCTTTCCCTCAATCATCTTCCAAAAATGTTTTGACCTTTATCTTTATCTCTCATGACTCTATCCAGAATAGTTCTCTTATAGATTCTATATGGCCCAGATTTTCAATTATTTGTTTATATTTCCAATTCTCCTACTAGACTGAATACTTGCTCAATAATGGAGCCCTAATTTGCCTGTGTAACCCCAGGGTCTAGTTCATAGTACTATATCTGTGTCAATACCACCATGTCTGCACATAGCACACACAACACGCACATATACACACATATATATTATATTTATATATGCACACATATGTATATAAAACATGTTTAATAAATTACTGGCATTTCTAACTTGTCAAATGTTAGGGAAAACCATATTTCTCAAAGTAGCATGGAAATATTAACATATAGGAATCAGTGCTTCCTGATCTATCTCATTATGAAAAAAGCATTTAAAAAATACATTATTGAGTAGAAAATGCTTTTCAATCCATGTTCTGAGTTAGTTATATCTACTCAAAGGCAAGGCATTTAGATCATATGGTATCGCCATGTGCATTTCTGAGTACTTCGGGCTAATTTAGGTTAATTATAAGTCTTCCAGTGAGAAGGAAGTAAAGTACCTGATTTTAACACAAAACTCTTCCACTGTCCTTCAAATTGAATACGTGAGTGGGATTGAATACCATGGAAACATGCTATTTTATTATTGCTCTTACATTTGCCTTTACCAGATTTTTAAAAAATATGCTTAATTAGGCGGACTAAACTTTGAAAAGGGTTATACCTTACTTAGACAGAGAGGTTCATGGGTTGGCGTTCTTGTCAGTTGTTTCTTATCTGCTTTTCTTTTCAGAGCATGGAGTCTAAACTGCAACATTATGAATGTTCTTTCTACTCTTAATGCTAATAAGTCTTAGTCATTTATTCTACAAATACTTATTGAGGACCCACTATGTGTTAGGCACCTTCAAGGTGCTGGGAATACATCAAGTAATGGAACTGACAACATTCTGCATTTAAGGGCCTTATGCTCTAGTGAGGAAGAGAGACAAACAAACATATAGTATTATACTAAATAGTAATAAATGCTATGAAGAAAAATAAATGGGATAAAGGGATGGAGAATAACAGCGATTACTATTTTAGATAGTGTACCCAGATAAGACCTTAAGGAGGAGACATATCTGAGTGGAGAAGTGAGTGAAGTCAGGGAGGGAGGCATGCTAATTGCTGGGATGAGAGCATTCCAGAAAGAGGAAACAGCAAGTGCAAAACAACAACAACAAAAAAGAAACAAAAGAATAAAGTAAGGACGAGAGAGCAGTGGAAAGCCCGATGCTTATAGGTAGTAAAGAATATGGGAGGACTGATGAATGCAACAGGAACCAGCTGCTTTCTTTACTTTCTTTGCAGTAGAAAGAGCCTCTAGGTTAGCAAAGCTGCCAGGCCAAGTTGCTGCCCTCTGGGAGGACGGCCCTGTGAACAGCCCCATGATGACAGCACGCCTTCATCTGCTGGTGTCAGCAAATAAGGCAGATCCATCTGTCTTCTCATACTTTGCATTCTGGTCTGGGATTTCCTCGAGGAGCTGACACTTCTGTTGAATTGGCTTGAGTCAACCTTATTTATCAGGCCCAGAGCTATTCTGTTAATATAATTTATGAGAACCTTAGGTGTTTGACATTTTCCGTCCTAGCAACTCAGTTTATTAAACCAAAATCTAAGGTGAGAGTGTGTCAGATGTGTTGATTCCCTCACTGGATTGTGAAAAAAGAGGGGCAGAAAGGCCACGTCTGTAGACCTCGGGGCCCTGATCTTTCATAGTTGACTAACTTTATGCCTGAACAAGACCCACCCACTGTAAGGTTAGGGTGCTGTCCCATACAAGGCAGTATATACTCTAGGTCACTGATCAATGCTTGGTGGGGCTCTTCCCTAACCATTCACAATGTGGTCTATACTGGTGAAGTGGCCAATTCTATTTCCTGTAATGGCCAAATAAACTCTTATCAGAATGATCCTCCTGAATTTAACTATAAACTCTGGACAAAATATAAATGCAACTACCTGAAGGCACCAAAGAGCAACCAACAGAAGGTACATTCTGGCGAGTGTTGAGAGGAACAATTTGCTATACGTCCCTGGATGTTCTTTCTGGGTGTGCCTAGGATGTGAGAACCTGACTGCTTATAACCTGGGCCATTACTCAGGGTTGAATTTGCAGTAAATAGTCTTGAAGGATTGTATGTCTCCCTGAGGGACAAAGAGCAGGCTGATTAACTGCTTAATGTAAAAGAGGCAGATTCCCCAAGCTCAGTGTTCCTCTCCTATAGTACAACCCATGTGCGTGCAGGCATACATCTGGGCCCATGGACCAATTTATATGAAACTTGGGGACAAGAGAAATTAATGCTAGCATGTTGTACACATAGTGCTTGCTGTGCCATGAGTAATAAAGCCCTTGTTTATGACCCATGAAATATTGACAAGCTTATTTTGAGCTTGTAAGTAGGTTAAAATCAAATCCCAGACTTTGACAGAGGGGAACTGACACTTGAAAGAAGGGAATGGCACTGGATGGATTTCCCATTTTCATGACTCTGGCCTGACAGCAGTTCTCAGTCTATGTCAGGTGGAGTGGCTAAGACTCTGATAGAAAACTTGTAGTCTTTCCGACTTAAAGAATTAGAGGGCAGAGTTTGGGACAAGCACAGCCACTAGAAAGCGAGAAACAAATCACAGAAATTAGAGAGCCAGAGAGAGGAACTATAAATTCTCTGTACCGATTCTGCCCAAATCTTTGGCTGGTCTCTGAACCAAACATTTCCAAGGCAGACTCCAAATGGGCAAGGAGAGACTAAAATGTCAGAAATGAGATTGCAGTTGCTGCCCAAGAGACAGAATTTGCACTTTGAATTCAATTAAGTTAATTGCCTGTGATATCAACAACAACAAAAAGTCTTTGGAGAAATATAATAGCATGAGGAATCTCTGCAATACAACATTTACAATGTCCAGAATATAATCCAAAATTATTCCACATACAAAGAAACAGGAAAATATGACCTATTCTCAAGATAAAAAACAACAAAGAGAGAATGATGCTGAGATCTCCTAGATGTTGGAATTAGCAGACAAAGATTTTAAAGCAGCAATTACAACTCTGGTCAAGGATAGAAAGGAAAATATGCTTATAATAAATAAAAGGAAATTTCAGCTGATAAATGGAAGCTGTATATATTTTTTAAAGATGCAATTTCCTAAATAAATTAATACAATGTATGGGGACACATTCACTGAACGAGCTTAACATCAGAATGGCGATAACATAGGTAAAACACAATAAACTTGGAGCTAGATGAATAGAAATTACCAAATTAAAATTAAAGAGAAAAAAAGATGTTAAGAAATGATCAAACCTTCAAGGACTTGGGGGAAAATATTCAAAGGTTTAACATATGTAATTGAATGTGAGACAAAATATACTTTAAAAAGCAATGACTAAAAATTTCCCAAATTTAGTAAAGACATTAATTTATAGATCCAAGAAGGTCAGCAAACCCTAAGCAGGATAAACATAAAGAAAACCATCTTTAGGCACATTATAGTCAAACTGTTAAAAAACCAGACATAGAGAAAAACTTGAATGCAGCTAAAAACACATGATGCATTATTGACAGGACAATATGATTTAAATAAACTGATTTCTCAGTAAAAACTGTAGAGGCCAGAGACCAATGAACAACATCTGCAAATTACTAGGGGGAAAAATTCAATCCAGAATTCTATATCCTGCAAAAACAAAGACAAATTAAAAACATTTTTTAGACTGAAAAAAAATCTAAGAAAATGTATCACTAGCAGATCTTTAGAATAAGAAATGCTAAGGAGGGTCTGCAGGTGTAAAGAAAATAATATCCAATAAAAAATCTTCAGGAAGGAGTGAAGAACATTAGAAATGATAAACGTGGGTAAATACAACAGATGATTTTTTCTCTTAATTTCTTTAAAATACCATTTAATCTATAAAGTGAAAATGATAACATTGTCTTGAGGGTTTAAAACATCTGTAATCTAAAGGGAATGAGTGGCTACAAATGAATTTATAAATTTGCAAATTTCTACATTCTACATGTAGTGTTACTAACTCTAAGTAAGCTTTAAAAATTTAAGGATGTATGTTGTACTCCCTAGACCAACCATTTAAAAATAATGCAAAGTGGTATAGCTAAAATGGCAATAGATAAACCACAATGCATTTTTAAATGCAATTTTAAAAAGCCAAAGTAAGACAGTGAGGAAGAACAAAAGAAAGAAAGAAAGAAAGAAAGAAAGAAAGAAAGAAAGAAAGAAAGAAAGAAAGAAAGAAAGAAAGAAAGAAAGAAAGAAAGAAAGAAAGAAAGAAAAAAGAAAGGACAAACAGAAAACATAATCCAAACATAAATCCAACGTTTTCAACAATTACATTAAATGTTAATAGACTAAACATTCCAACGAAAAGCTAGAGGATGTTAGAATGGATAAAAAAGCAAGATCCAAGTACATGCTGTCTTCAAGAGATGCACTTTATATAAAGAGATAGGTTGAAAGTAAATGGATGAAAAAAATTAAACCATGCCAACAGTAAGAAGAAGGCTGGAGTGGCTATATTAATAAAACAGACTTTAAGACAAGAGTATTACCAAAAATAATGTGACACATTTTATAATGATATAAAGCTAAATTAATCAGTAAGACAGGCAATCATGAATATATACATGCTAATAATAGAGTTCCAAAATATATGAAACAATTTAAAAAATTAAAGGGAGAAATAAACAATTCCACTTTCAGCAACTAGTAGAACATCCAGACCAAAAAAAAAAAAAAATCAGTTAAAAACACCATAGTCGACCTTGAAGTCCACTGATTAGAAAGCCCAAGCTGTACAATTATCCATGGCAGCGTTCTGGGGGCATCTTTGGAATTTCACATATAGAAATAAGGCTTCAGAATAAACTAGATGTGGCCATTAAATTGCTAACCATGCCTCTAGCTCCCATTCATGACCTTGCTGAAAAAGCACTGAAAAAGTTATGTTTTTTTATCATGAGACTCCCATTCCCCACTATTACACCCTTGTGCACTGAAAATTGCTGGGACTAGAGTGGTCACCTCCCTACGGGCAATTCAGTGTCTATATACTTGCCAGTGTCTTGGTGTCGAGGATTCCGCCTGTACAGAGGTAATGTCATAAGCTGGACCTATCTGATGCTATCTCAGAAATTTTAGCTGGGAGATACTGAGAAAACGCGGTTGTTAGCAGGTAGCGCTGGAGCTGAAAAGATGTATAGAAATGTCATGGCAAGGAGAGTTATGATTAATCAGATCCAATGTGATAGGTGAAAAAATACAGGAAAGAAAAGAAGACGTGAGAAAGCAAGTCAGAAGTGTAGGAGAAGGGAGCAGGTACCCAGAAAAAGCGGAGTGAGCCTAATGAGGAAGCACCCACTATTGGTGGATGATGTACCAACTCCTGCATCTGAGGTTTCTAGAGCTGCCTGGTATCGAGGTCAGGGGAGAACTGGCTATTCTATGGTGGTTTTCCTTGAAGTCCCATGAGACTCTTATCATTCACACAGTCCATTACATTACAAGCATCCTTTAGGAAACTCCACCTTACTTGAGGAGCAAAGGGGCCTTTGTTTTGTGCAATTATAAACCTAATTAGGCGAAAGTTATTAGTAAATAATTTTAATTTGGTGAAAACATTGATTTACAGATTCAAGAAGATCAGCAAACCCAAGCAGGATAAATACAAAGGAAGTCATCCCTAGGCATATTTAGTCAAACTGCTAAAAAAAAAAAAAAAAAGATAGAAAAACTTGAATGAGCCAAAGATATATGATACATATTTCAGGCTTTCATGTTATGCTGAAACCTTACATTCCTTAATATAGAAACATCACATTTTTTAAAAAAATTAACTTTGAATTTTGTATAAAATTTATTTTTTTAAAATGTAGAACAAGTACTCAAAGGAAATCAAGAGAAGTTATTTTCTTTTAAATCTAAATCTTTCTGAAATGCATTACATAATAGTATCTACTTCCACCTGGGTCTATGAGTCACATTTATTTTGAAAGAGACTTATAAGAGACATATATTTCTCAATAAAGTATAACAAAAATAGTGGCACGGATATCATAGTTTATAGATGAGAATGGACAGTCACTAGAACTAGACCCATAATTTGTTGTAGAGTAAGGATGGCTATAGCATGAAGTTTAAGAGCTTGGGCACTAGACTCAGACAGAACTGGATTTAGGTCTCAGCTTTTCTACTTATCTACCTAAGAGATACCAGAATGGTTACTCTGAGCCTTAGTTTCCTCATTTGTAAGACAGGAAGAAGGGTAGCATCTACCTTGTACAGTTTTTGTGAGGATGAAATGAGACGACGTGTGTAACGTGCTTCACATCACATCTAGCACATAACAAAGTCTCAAGCAATGAAAGTTGTTGTCCCTTGTACTCATGGGCACACCCAGCAAATGAAGCTCAGTGCCGTGATCTTAGGAATTGCACTTTCATAAACCCTTGCTTGGACAAGGAAAGGGAAAGAAGAAAATGAAGAGATGTATAAGTTTGAAGAAAGCCTCTTACAGAGTGTGATTGCTGAGGGGTCAATAGAAAACAAACTCCTCGGAGCTCACACGCTCAAGGACAGGACTCCAGAAGTGTCTGGACTTCTCTTAGGGAAGACTACTCTTGCCTTGATATCTCTTGAGCATGGTAGAGAGCCTGGCCCAATAAATGCTAGTTGAATGAATGAATGAGATTGTGATGAAGAGCCATTGCAAAATGGCTGACTGTGAGGGTTTGGGAGAAAGCACCAAAGTTTG
The DNA here is from genome assembly GCF_964194185.1 of Rhinolophus hipposideros. Taxonomy (NCBI): domain Eukaryota; kingdom Metazoa; phylum Chordata; class Mammalia; order Chiroptera; family Rhinolophidae; genus Rhinolophus; species Rhinolophus hipposideros. Next base: position 84,136,224 of record NC_138048.1, read on the forward strand.
CAAAGTCCCAGGAAACAGGGGTGGCCTCTGACGACTGGCTCCCATGTAGAACCAGTTCTGAACTTGAGAACTCTTGTCAGCCAGGTCAGTGTGTGGCCTCGAGTTACCATCCTCGACACAAAGTAGGTGCACAATATTATCCATTGAATGAATAAATGCATGGATAAATGAGGCATCCTTAGAAAAACCTGTTCATCAAAATCACTAAAATGTCACTGATTCACGGGAAACATATGGGCAACATTTTCCTGGAGATAGATGGTAATTATAGAACAAAGTCTTAATGAAATCACTTTGTACCTATCTATTATGCTTCCTAATTGAAGTGCATTGCAATATAGACCAATTTAGAAAATATAGGTTGGCCTCCCAAAAGCTTGAGAGAGACAAACTGTTGCCAAGGACAGGATGAACTTGAATTACTTAAATGAAAATACTTGTCTATCCATTCAGCTCAAAAAGATGCTGACAAAGCAGCATCAAGATTATGGCTTCTTTTTTTAAAACATGTCCGATTAGACTCTGGAAGCAGACCTGATTCTTCATATATTTTCATAAAACTATGTGTTGTCCCGAGGACATGAGAGCAAATGCAGAAAAACGCAAAATAAATTGTTCCAGTTTTTGACAGTTGTTCTATGTGATGTTTCGTGACATTAAGCAGTAGTAATAATGCAGAGTAAAAAAAAATAAAAAGAAAGTGCTCTCTACATGTTTGAAATGCTGTCAAAATCATGAGAACTTTGTTTCTCTGTAATACCTGATACAAAGCAATTTCCATAATGATTCTCTTTTGAGTTTTTTTAAAAGCATCATGAGGTAGGAAAAAGACAGCCTCGGGCTAGAAATACAAATTCCTATTATTATAAAAGTATGGAAAGATTGTTTGGGACTGAGAAAAGTCAAGTTGTGCCCAGGCTCTAATAACAGGAACCCAATATGGAATTGCCACATGCAATGTTCCTAATGCACTTCTCCCAATATTTCACAATAAGCCATTACCATGGCAACTTAACCTGCAAGCACACAAAAGAAACACCTCAAATCCTTTCTTCAGAATGACACAGATCTCACACAGGATCAAGGGATTTGTTTAAAAAATACTTCTCTAAAGCTATTTTTAATGGATGAAAGATAGATTTAAAAAGTGGGGCGGGGGGAGGCAAAGTACAAACAGACTGAAGATGAACCAAGTACATAAATGGTTGTTACATATTTTTACAGTTTTAAGTGGCTTGAAGTTCTACTGTAATGATGTAAATAAATACAACTCTATGTACACTGGTTAGAGGAGGAATTTGATGAATGCGAGTGTCATTTCTCTACCCCCAGACCCAATACCAATGGAATAGAAGTGATTCCATTTTATGCTGCTTTGAAAGGCACTTTCAACCCACTCCAGTCATGGGTCCTTAATGTCTAGCATCTTACCTAAAGAAGCTTCTTGGCAACCAGTCACTAATATGTATATAGCAATATGGAGGGGGAGGGCAGAGAACACATTTCCAACGTGAGTTCCAAATCATAAAAAATTAAGAAGGAATTAGGAGTCAAACCACAGAGGTAAGTCCACCAGAATGTCAAGGGATGTTGATTTGGGCACCAAGCCAAGACCGGTGAAAACGTGAGACTGGTTGGTACAGAGTCATCCTCTTGGAAAAATAATTTTAAATGTGGGCTTCCTCTTGGCACATCTGTGACATCACCTTTTAATAACAGGAGAGCTGATATCTCATAATCCAAGCAGTTTATAGCATAATGTCTCCTCACATATGTCAACTTATAAAAGCACCTGAGTCTCTACATGAGCTAAGACAGCTGGCTCAGCAAGTGAGAGACCTCAGCAGCCATTCGAGCCATCCGGTAATTATTCCTCAATGTCGTGTTTCTAGGGGAAATTATCTGGGAAACCTGTGGTTCTGTAAAAGTGCTGGGTAAAGGAGTAAGAATGAGAATGCTTGTGTGAATCTTTTGAGATCATTCTGAAGCCCTAAGATTTTTAGCAGTCTGCCTTACTGTACATGTCATCTGAGCTCAGTCCCATCAAACATTCATTTAATATACCCAAATTTAACAGAAGGCACTAAGTCAGAAAAGGGAGAGGAGAAATAATTCAAGCCATTCTTGTTGGTGATTTCCTTCATCTAAAGGCTATTCTGGGGTGACCAGAAGGTGGGAAAGTGTTCCATTTCCTAGTGGGACCCAGTCCCTTGTAACTGACACAGAGTGACACCTCACTGGACTTAAGTGACCCGGAAGTTCATGGCCCTAAACACTGACTGCTTCACCTGGCATCCAACAGCACTGCAGGAAACAGTAGGCTGGGAGCTGGTATAGTGACCTCCCATGTGGAGCCTTCTGGAAGGATTTTCAAAGGTAATTTTGCTTACACTTGGTTTTCTCCTTATCCACTGACTTTGGAACATAATGGACATATATAAGGTGCGTCTCCACTATTTTTAATTCTAGGATAAGTCAGAGGACTTTGACTTTCTGAAACAGAATTTTTGATTTATTTAAAATGCTGTTTTCACTGCCTGGAATTTAAAATGAAATTAAAAAAATCCATCTTATAAATAGAGTGAAGCTCAAAAGTTTATTTGCAAGCTGGCTGTTTGGAAATCAAATGCATTTTGCTATAAAAACAATGTTATAAATGGTGCAAAAGGTATCTGAGTTTCCAGAACCCATGTACATCTTTGCTCTGTAATTTAGTACGCTTGCAAAGTAAAAATAGAGAGAAACAAGGAAAAATGGGTATAGAGATAGAAGTATACTATAGTGGCTAAGAGCACTCAAGCCAGGCTGTCAGTGTTCAAATACCATCAATACTCACTAGCTTTTGGCCTTGACTGTTAATCTCCCTATGTCTCAGTTTGCTCATCTGCAAAATGGAGCTAATAGGTTATTTACCTCTGAGGCGTGTGTGAGGATATGGCCAGCCAACATCATGCACGTTGCACATAAGAAGGGCTCTGGGTTTGCTCCACAACTGTTTCTCTGGGGGAGAACTGCTCACGCACTATAGCATTTCTATTACCTGCTTCTGCAAACACTAGCCATTCTTGAACGGGGAGATTCAGCAATCTTAACCAAATCATATCTAGTACAGACATATCCACTCTAATGAACATTTGATTTAATTTGAAAGGAAGGACAGGAGAGAGGTGTGTTGACAGGAATGGAGCCGGGAAAAGTTCCTCCCACCATGTTCCTACACCCGCTTCCTTCCTTGTCCAATCACTATGCTGTCTCTATTCTGCTCCTCTCCAGTCTGGGGGTGTCTGCAGCAAAAGGCAAATAAGGACATGAGGCAGCAAGGGGAAAGGGAACTTCCTCCAGGCTTCCCAGAGCCCACCAGACAAACCTCATAGAGGTGTTTTTACAGAGCAGCCCCAGAGCGGTAAGGACAGAGGGACAAGTGAGTGCTTTTCCATCTGCTTCCTGGAGCTCCTTCCTCATCTTTGCGTTCCAGCATCCAGCTGTCACCATACACAGTCTAGCTGGGTGGCCTTCTACCTTCTAGCTCTTCTTCATGAGCTGTCAATTGTTCTCAATAGGCAATGGCAGAAGACTGTGGATTGCACCATTCATTCATTCATTCATTCACTCTCTTACTCAACAAATTTTGTGTTTAGGATTATGTTAAATTCTGAGAATACTTTCTGGAATTTCAGATAGCGCATACCTATAGTATGATATGCAAACTTTTTAACGAGTTACTCTTAAGTGTAATTGCCATTGATTTTATATGTGAAGTCAAGTTCATAATAAAGCTGTTATGAAGTTTTTAATATTGCAAGAAAGAGATAAATAAGCCTTTTGCTTGTTTATTTTTGGTTAAGGAAAATGTCCTTCCCCCAAGGAGCTTACAGTTTAGATCAGGGAGAACAAATAATCAGCCCTGCTTAGGGGCACACTATTGGTCTCCATTTGTTAACAAACCAAAGCTTTGCTTTTCAGTTTTCAGTGCAGCTGGGACACAGCAACTAAGCCTGCAGTTTCCAGAGTGTGGCTCGCTGGCCCTCCATGCCCACCACTGTCTGATGGCCTGGAGACTCCTCAGAGTACATAGAAATATGGCAATATGGCGTCTGTGAACACACTTCATTTTCTGGAGCAGGCCTAGCTCTGCCTTTGCCCAGAGAGAGTATACTGGTCACGTGTATGCATTAGGGCAATCGTGGAGCTGGGGAGAGCCTTTACAATCAACATTAAAACTGGATCTCGCCAAAGCAGACTACGTATTTATTTGGAAATCAAGAATATTAACATGGCACTAACAATTAAGCCACATTTCCAAGCTTTTTGTTTCCTTTCATCTGGTTAAAGCACTTGATTGCGCTTGGAACAACTTGAAATACACAAGGGCCCACAAGAGAGAATATTCGATAGGAAATGTTGACGAGTAGAACATTTAGCTTTTCTTTACTAGCCTATGTTTAAGAAACAAACGTGTGGACCTAAGTCGGTATTTTGTGAGAGCGTGTCTTTTTCTCCAGGCTCTGGAGCTGTGCTAAGTCAAGTTGTTCTTCTGTTTGTCAGCAGTTCCAGCCCCTGCATGCCAACCATGGGCAGGGTTGTTTTTGCTGCCCTTTCTAAGTTAGGTGTGGCCATGTGACTTACAGGACCAATAACGTGTAAGCAGAGGTGACAGGCCTCATTTCTGGACAGAAACTCTAGGAGCCAGTGTGCCACTTGCCACACTCTCCATATTTGTCTGCCATAGCAAAGGACAATGACCTAGAGGTGGCTGCTGGTTGCTGTTTAGTGTGGGTCCCAATGTAAGCACAATGTAGAGAGAACATCCAGCTGACCCATGAAGAAATGCAGTGTGAATGAAAAATAAACCCTGTGCTTGAAGCTGCTGAGATCTGGGGGCTGTTTGCTCCTGCAGCATGACCTGGACTTCAGGTTCTGACAGACAAAATGTGGGCGAGGAGAGCTTTTTACACAGCCAGGTTGGCTGTGGAGGAGCTACGGGAGGGGTTCCCTCCTGTATCTTTCTCAAACGTTCCATCACCCTTTTGCAAATTATCTTTTAATTTCAAAGTTCTTGGCTATCTTTTGACCTCTTAGAAAGGAACCTAACTTTATTTCTTGATCTTTTGACGTTCCTGTGGTTGATTTTGTATTTGTTTTTGAAGTAGCAGCAAGGTATGAAAAAGGAGAAAGCTCTAGATGGGCAACTAGAAGGTGGAGGTTGTTTTGTTGGTTTAACTGACTGTTTACTGGTTGTCTTGCTGATTCTGACTCTGCCGAGAATCATCTGGGTGACCCCTGAACAAAGCATTACTATTTGGAGGCCTCAGTTTCCCTGTCTATAGCACAGGGAACTTGGATTAGATCCCAGGAGGCAAAGCAGCATCCCATGATGAACTGTACTTAGACCGGAGATAGGTTTTGTTCGGTCCACATAGGGGTGGATTTTACCCCCTTTTAATTAAACCACGACAACATAAAAATCTATTTATCAGCATTAGAATTCAAAAGAATTCACATAAAAACCCTACTTGCTTGCTAGCTTTTCTACGTGCATGCATTCAACAAATATTTTTGGAGTGCTCACTGCACACCACACATATAACACTGTATGTTATACACCAAGCAGGTAAAAAAATCCACGCCTTCTTGGAGTTGACATTCTAGAGGATTTCCAGCTTCTCTTGAAAAATTGGAAGATCTGGTAATAGGGGGCCCATATTTCAACACGGCAAGAATTCCTGAGAAGCTGAGGAGCAGCTGTACATTTAGACTACGTGTTGGGTCCCTCTGCTGCTGGCTTGGGGAAGGGCCAGCCAGGTACTCACTTTACCCACCTGGCGCCTGCAGGCCTCTGACATTGTGATGCTGAGACTAAGTGACCTCTCAGACTCCTTCATCCTTAACAACTATTCTGATCCTAAAATTATATGCAACATAAAAGGAAAAAGGAGTATTTTCAAGAGTTTTAAAGAAAATCTACATTTCAATACTGCTACAAATTGTATAAGCTGAGTTGTGGATGTATGTTAAATAAAGAAATGGGCTCTGCCCTCTCTCTCTCTCTCTTAGCCCCACTGTCTCTCACTTGACTTAACCCTCCAGAAAGAAAGTACACCCAGCACCCTTTAGGTCTCCTTTGCTTCTGTCCTGTCCCTTTCCTCCCTTTGTTGCTGCTCTCCCGGCAGGCTTTTCATTCTGGAGATGCACATTTGCTTTGGAATTAATCAGGGATGCTTTAGGTATCTGAAATATTTAGCTACCTGTCTTAGATTTTCGTTCAGCAGTAGGATGGAAATTAGCATCACTTTAACAAGATTCTGGAAAGCCCACTGTTTGCTCTGCAATGTTATTTACTAACGGCATCACTGTTCTCCCTTTGCAGTGAATCCAAGAAGGCATGTGGGTACAGAGCAATGGCTCTGCATTTTAGCTCCAGTGGGAACAGGCTTTGTGAAAAATGTGTATGCTGGTAGATATTAAAAAATTATTTGCAAGGTTATTGTAAATCATCTGTCCTTTAGCCGTTCTTTGTATTTCTCCTTTCTTTATTTGTTCTTTTGCTCTTTTTTTCTTCTCTCTTCCTTAGGTGGGATTGTAGATGAGTCATCTTTGAGTCATTTCCTTGTTAAGTTGCAGGGTTAATGGTATCAAGACAGGGAAGAAGTAACACAGAACTCCAGAGCTATTACCACACGTATTAATGGGTAGATATACACATATCTACACCCACGGAGCACACACATATATTCTATTACTCAAATGAAAGACAATTAAAAGGTCATTTTACTCTGTTAAAATTTTCATCTGAAGGCTGAGGCATAGTAAGCCAAGTTTCCACCAGAGCAAAATTTTATAACCAAGTTATAAAAGCTTGAAAATAGCAAGACACATGGAAACCCTGACACAATCGTAATTACACTGTCACCAGACACAATCTTAATTACACTGTCACCAGACACAATGTTAAAGTGTACATATAAATGTTCCCTTTTAATCTTGTGAATTAGTCCTGTAGATGTGTCTAGAATTATATTCTGAATGTCTGACATACCTATCCCATCTCTGAGCAGAATAATTATTCTAGGTTCTAGATCAAAATAGGTTCTTTTCAGTCAAGTTTCTAACAATACCTCCCTGCGGCTGAAAGACAACACCAAACGTCAATGAGAATAATAATAAAAATAATTTCAACAACTAACATTTACTGAGGACTTGTTATGTCTAGTTCAAGGCACTGTCCTGAGCCTGTCACCTGCCTTATCTTGTATTTCCTCACGACTACCTATGATGAGGTCCTTCTGCAGGTTATTCTCTGTTTGCCCCTTCGGGTCCACTCTCCATCTTTCTTCACCCTGCTCTGTGCCTGGGCACTGACCTTTATGGACTCTGAATAATATAGCACTATCATTTCCCATTTCTAGATTGAAAAACAAAAATTGAGCCTTTGAAATGTTATGTGACTTATCCAAGACAGCACAGCTGGTAAATGCTAGAGTCAAGATTTGAACTGAGATCTAAGCCCAGGTTCTTACCCAATACAGTACATGGTCTGTAACAGAATCCCCATTGTGTTGGTTTTCTGTCAAGAAAAGGATCTGGACCTTGATCCCAAGGAGGGGCATTGGCTTTACTCTACCACTGCCGAGCTGGGCTATATAGTTTTCTAAAACCACTTGGCTTCTCAGTGCCTTGATTTCATCATCTATAAAATGAGGGAAATACACGTACTCCACTTATTCCTCAGGAGTCTTGTAAGAATAAAATTGAGATAACAGATGTGAAAGGACCTTAAAAGGATCTGAGTGTTATGTAAAGGTAAGTTATTTTTCCTTGGGTTATACAATTTGTAACAGTATTAAAATGTAGCTGTCTATATATATATATATATATATATATATATATATATATATATATATATATATATATTTGTATATGTGTGTGTGTGCTCACACATGTGGAACATATGTCTTTTCATTCTGTAAGTTAAAAAAACCATTGTTCTCCTATGATACAAACCCTTTGTTAGGGTATCTACTATTATTTGTTCACAGTTTAAACTTGTATATGTTCTAACTATTAGGATTCCACATTTATAGTCAACCATTTTAAAATGTAAGAAAATGTCATTCACCATTGATAATTCTCTGTATAACAAGACATATCTATAACTTTAGGGCATGTGATAATATAGACATGAAGTTATATTTTATAAAATGGCCTTATCCCACATAGTAGATAATGAGAAATATTTTATCTTAAATTGGACCCATTTATGCTAGAGTTGAGATACAAAATATATATTAGTCATGGTTGAGATAAAAAAAATAAAAAATAAAAAAAAATAAAATAAAATCAAAAAATTAAAAAAGTAAGGGATAGTGAAAAGATGTATTCCACTCCTTTACATCAGCTGGGAGATGGATAGATAGTTAGCAGTATTCTGGGACACTGGCTTGGAATGAGAATCAGTGCTTGAATCCGGAAAGCCTCAGGTCCTGAGGAATTCCAGGGCACCTCAGTAAACAAGGTGCTTCCTGCTGTGAAAGTGGTGGCCAGAAGGACCCCCAGAGAACCCCGGTAATTTGACCACTGTTGCATTGTCTGGCAAAGCCAGAGCCCCTGCGTGGGCCCTAATCACCAGCCCACTCTGCTTACAGATCGGTTGATGGTGACCTCCTCCCCCACTGACAAGGCTGGCTGGCCACTCCATCAGGAGGTAACAGTGGGCACTCATACTGCACCACTGAGATAAACCTCACCTTCCCTCTTCCTTCTGGCTCATTCTCTGATACTGGGAATATTATTTCATTGTTTGATAACTCAATTTTCCTGTTGACAAAGTATGTACCAGTTTCCTGCCTCTAGCTCACAATATTCCTGAAGAATTTTTAGATACCTAAGAAAATGTTGCCACAGAAAGCTGAAGGAAATGTAAGCACTTAGCAATGTGCCTGTACATAGTGAAAACCCAATGAATGTTAACTCCTCACTGTATGTTCTTGACACAGCACTTCACATATTATATAAATTTACTTACATTTTTGCTTTTATACCCACACCTCTCACTCTGCCCCTCCAGTGCTCAGAATTGTACGAAGTATACAGCAGGTACTGAATAAATGTTGAATGAATGAATGAATCAAGGAAAAATTCAAGATTGGATCCCTGCCCTCCAGAAGTTTACTATCGAGTTGGCAGATAAGAAAACATTTACCCACAAGATAATTGGAATTATACCTGGCAAAAAATAAGGGGCATGTGAGTTATATACATGGAGGTAAGAAAGAGGGACTCCTTCTGATCAAGTGGGAAAGAAGGCTAATGGAGAAGGGGGTGGGGGGGGTGGAACTTAAATTATTATCCCTGCAGCCGGGCAATGCTCAAAAAGAATGTCACTCCACACTCTGGTCACTCAAATGCTCCATGTTTCCTCTCCATCTTCCTGGTTTTAGCTTGGTAGGTAGCTGTATTCATTTCCTATTTCTGCTGTAACAAGTTACCCCGTTTCCCCGAAAATAAGACCTAGCCAGACAATCAGCTCTAATGCATCTTTTGGAGCAAAAAAATAATATAAGACCTCATCTTATTTTACTATAAGACCCGGTCTAATAATATAATATAATATAATATAATATAATATAATATAATATAATATAATATAATATAATATAATACCAGGTCTTATATTAATTTTTGCTCCAAAAGACTCATTAGAGCTGATTGTCTGACTAGGTCTTATTTTCGGGGAAACACGGTACTACAAACTTAGTGTCTTCAAAACAACATGAACTTACTCTCACAGTTCTGGAGGTCAGAAGTCCCAAGTCCGTTTCACTGAGCTACAGTCAAGATACAGACAGCGCTGGTTTCTCCTGGAGGCCCTGGGAGAGAATCCATTTCCTCCCTTTTTACAATTTCTATACCTTTTTCATTTCTTGGTTTTCTGCCCCGTCTTCCATCTCCAAAGCCCGCAGCTTAACATCTCCAAACGTCGCATTGTTTCTGTCATCACATCTGTGGTCAGATCCCTCTGCCGCTCTCTTGTAAGAATATTTGTGATTACATTTAAGACCCACTCGGATGATCCAGGATAATCTCCTGTCTCCAGATCCTTAATCACATCTGCCAAGTCCTTTTTGCCATGTAAGGTAACTTTCACAGGCTCCAGAAATTAGAACTTGGATATCTTTGGAGGCCATCATTCAGTCTACCAGAGGAGCCAATAAAGTAAGGGAGAGAGAAAGTACCTACCAAACGCTTGGATTTTTTCTAGTCCATCTTAGTACTGAATCTAGCAAATGTGTCAGTGAATTAAGACGCATACCTTTCATGCTGTGTCTATTGTTAATTAGAATTTGCTCAAATTCTTCCGCTGAATTTCAGTTGAATGTGTAAGTTTGAGCTAATGATGTTTGCTACTGATGCTGTGGAAGAGAGAGATCATCAATATTTCCAAAGAAATAGAAACGTGAAGCAAAAACGATCCAGTCAGAGATACTATGTAGGATGGGGGGTTCAGCAGACACCGGTACGAAATGCTCACCAAGTGAGCGAAGGCTTCAGGGTTCATTCTGGCTGGAGCCAGGCTTGTGGCCATTTTTTTTTGTTTGTTTTTCAGAAAAGGCATCTGCTGACACTCCCCTCTTCCCTGAGATAAATTTCCACAAACCATGGGGAGAGAGGGCCAAACGAGCAGTCAACCTGCACCTTCTGCGCTAGCAATAATAACCCTATTTCTTCACAGTAGAGTTTGAGCCATTCAAATACGCACAGAGAGAAATATGCTCATTATTATGAGATATTTGACAATTTTACGATTGGTTTTTGTACACACATAACTTTGGGAAAATGTGATTGCTTTAGCATATTAAAAGTCTCCTTTTTGTACTCTCCATAGTTCTTTTCATGCTGTTTAAAACCTCTGGCAACTTGTCTTCGAGGTAAAGATATAGCTCTATTTTCTGTTTAAGTGTAATATCCACATCTCCTACCAGACGTGATAGTCTACATAAATGTGGTCGCAATACTTATCACCTGCTTTACTCAATGAAGACCGTCACACTGCCAGCTGTCACAGAAAACCACAACAATACTGCAGTTGTGCATGTCACTAAGCTCTGCCCGAGTTCTAATAGCATCATGTCTCCATAGTTATTAATGCACTTCAAGGAGGGGAGGGGGCACAGAACAGTTTAACATTATTGATAACAGGAAAAAAGTAAGTAGCATAGATAAAATGTGTGATGCGTGGGGTGTTCCCAAATTGATGTTACATGTGTGGACAGGGAGTCTTGGCTTCTGAGTGGATAACTGAAACCAGGCTGCAGAGTTTCACATCCCCAGCTCTCTACGCAGTGAGCCCTATAATGCTTAAAAGGAAGGGATTCAAGTGCACAACTGCATTATTTATAATCAGTAAATGGAGCTAAGTAAAGGCGTGGGTGTTAACAGTCGTCCTTCTGAATCCCTTTGCCCTCCACACAGGGCTTCGAATAGCGTCTTATGAGTGATTCTTCTGGAGTCTCCCTCTTGGCTTTGGGGTGGGAGGAGAAATAGCCCATTCTGTTGTAGGGAGTTGGTGAAAGGAGAAAGACCACTGCAGTACTCCACCAGGAGACCTCTCATTCTCTCCTCAGTCAGTCTCTATATTAATTTGGGGGAGAGGGTGGTGGTGATGGTGCCGGGGCTGATTCTGCTGAAATCCCACTCTTGGTGAGGCCTGCGGGATATGTTTGGCCACTGCACTTGGCCGCTGTGTGTCCCTAAACAATGGGGATCATTGCACTAGGCACCCAGCTTTCTGTCCAGATCCTAGAATTGTGGAGTCTTCTGCCCCTGCATTCTTTGGCTTGTGACACTTGATAATCAGGTTGGCCACCAAGATAGCAGGAAGACTGGGGGCTGCTAGCTTTCTCCTTGCTTTTATGATCAGAGGTCAGCTATCTCCTCTCTCTGATGTTGACCATAAAATTGGATGAGTTGGGATCCATGGTTTATAACATTCAACTTGATATATTGTTATAATTGTCCAGAGTAATCTCGTTTATATTACTTACATTGTTTTCAAGTCATTTAAGCAGGTGAATCTTGTCTCCCCAATAAGGTACAAGCTTCCATGCTCCTTAAAGAATAAGTAGAATTCAGGATTTCTTTTGTTTCATGCACAGACCCTACCAGAGTGCTATACCCATAATACATAAGGACTAGATAAAGATTTGTTGACTTGATTGGGTGACAATAAGAGCTATAGACACCGTGAGCCTGTGTGGTGGCAATCTGTGGTGGTTGCCCACTGCCAGTAGAACAAGAGAGGGCCACAACTTCTGTGGTAAAGAGGACAGTAGCCTCGTTTTACCTATAAGGCTGTGTCTACATCATACTGAAGATTAATTCTGTTCATCAAAAACTCAAACAATCCAGAATTAACAATCCAGTTTCCTAGTATCAGGGAAATAACATAGCCATATGATTGAATGCTTGCCTTTTATTTTAAAAAATGATTTATTGTTTGCAACTCAGGATAGTGCCAGAGAGAATTAGGTACGGCAAGAAAAAAGTAAATTGCTAGCAGTTCAGGAAAAATGTTTGTTTTCCAGTTTTGAAATTTGACAGATGGGGGCGGATTTTTTTTTTGCTTTACTCTTTGGAAAGGGAAAAATAAGGGAAAATAAGGAATAGATCCCTAACAAAAAGGGAAAAGTAACTTGTAGTAAAAATCTGGAAGCTCATGCTCATAAATCCTCAGGATATATGTGTTCCTTTTTTTTTATGTTGATACCCTGTATTTCCTAAATTCCAACATTCCATCACTTGAAAATATACCATCCACTTAATAATAGCTGTTTAGAACAAAGACATGTGACCACACTAATTCTTGATGTTGATCATAAGATACTTTTGAATACTAACATGACAGAATTAAAATGTTGAAATGTTAAGATCAGTGCTGTGCTAAGCCCTTTATTTAATCCTCTTAACAACCTATAAGATGGATACTGTCATCATCTACATTTTACTGATGAGCAGCTAGCCCAGACAGCATAAGTGACAGAACTGGATTCAAGCTCAAGTCTAATTACTACAACGAACAGCCCCAGATTAGAAGCTCCATACGTAATAGGACCTCATCAGTATCATCATGGGCTGGTCTACCTGAGATCTGACCATTTCTCACCACTTGCACCCCTATATCCCCAGTTCAAGTTACCTTCATTTTCATGAAGATGACTGTAGCTTCTTTCTGATTGGCTTCTTGACTTGCATTTGTACCCCTACAGTCCATTATTTACCAAGATACCTGAGCAATCCTTATAAAGCCTACAACAGATCTTGTCACTCTTCAGCTCAAAATCCTGCAATGGCTCCATCTTACCCAGAAGTAAATCCAAAATCTCCACCATGGTCCACGAGGCCCTCCAGATCCGGCTTCTGGCTGGCCCTCTCCCTCCCTGACCCATTCCAACCTCACTGAATTCTTAACTCCTCTCAGATGCAGCAAATGTCCCCAGAGCCTTTGCACTTGCTGTTCCATCTGTATTGATCTTCCCCCAGATACTCAAAAGGCTCACTTGCTCTCTCACCTTCTTCCAGTCTGTCACATTCAAAAATTATCAAAAAACATCCCTGTCCACCCTCTTTAAATAGCACCCTCTGTTACTCGCTAACCCTTGCCCTGCTTATCTTCCCAGTAGGTCTTACTTCCTGATATGCTGAACATTGGTTTATTTCTCTTTCTCCTTGTTCAAAAATGTCAGCTTCTTAAAGGCAAAGACTGTATTTTGTTCATTCCTTTAAACTCAACATCCAGAACAGTGCCTGGCACAGAGTGGGTACTCAAGGGGTGTTTGCTGAACAAATTCATCCATTCCAAATCACATCAGCCTTAATAGTTACGAATCCAAATACTATACGAGCATGATGCTCTCCTTGGAACTCTTTATTCTGCATAATCCTGATTCTGAATAATCACAATTAAATATGAAAAAGCTTTAATGCCGATAGTTTAATAATGAGACACACTTGTCCCCTAACTCCTGCTATATCATGGTTAGAACAGTGCATGATATTTTAGTAATAACACGTTCAGTCGATGGCCTCCCTGAGAAGGTGTCACTTCTCCTTATTTATACATCTGCACGTTCCTGGGCCTTAGCTCTCCTCCGTCAGAGGGGCAGTAACAGCCCCAGAGGAACCTCCGAGTCTTTCCTTTTCTCTTTGGACTTGGCTCTGCACTACCAACTCAGCTTCAATTTTAATAAAATTCTCTCTTGTTCTAAACTGAAGTGGAGACCATTTAATCGTTCTTTTGAGAAATAAGCATGCCAGTAAAAGGAACTTTTTAATCAAATAATTAATTTCTTTTTTCTGTGAAGGCAGAACAAGAAATGATGAAAAAATTCAAATACAAAATATTCCCTATTTCCATAAAATAACTTCCGTTGTTCTTAAAACAAATCCTTGTAGTATCTGAATGGCTAAGCCTCAGACTCATGTCTATAGCACAAAGCACTTGTTTTCTTCCTTATCCCTTTTACTTTCGTTGGCTCCTTTCCCATCTTGAAATGATGCCTGGATTATTCTTCCTGCTCTCCTTGTCCACCTTCCAAAATGCATAAGAAGCAGGTGAGACTCTCAGGCCACAAACTCAGGTGTGCAGGAATTATAGCATGGTAAAATTTTACTATAAAATTAACTTAATTTCAACTCAGGGACCCCTTCCTGCCAAGGTAACAAGAAATTTAACTTTCAGACAATACCGGATCCCTCCTTGCTCCCTCCTTGATGCTGGCATTGGTCCAAGGTTCCAGGGTCTTACACTCCCAAGGCATCAGGAAGTGCTTCCCATCATCAGTCATCTGTCCAGTGTTATCCTGGCTGGCCCTTGTTCCAGACCACATGGTTCTTGCCTCTGCTACTCTGAAGTCACTCAGGGAGCTTCATAGATCTTAGGAGAGCTTGGACATCCCTGGCTGGGGAACCAGTCTCTCTGATACCACAGGGCCATTCCCTCTGAGATCCTAGTATGTTCTTTAGCTGCTATCAGAGAGCAAGTCTCATGGGGCCCATCCAGCAGAATCTCAGCGGAATCTGGGAAGTGCCTTTTCTCTCAAACCCGACTCTCTTCAATGGACTTAGTATTTTGGAAACAAAAAACACATTTTCTGCAAATAAGAAAGCATGAGCTACTTGCTTGAATAAAACAAGAAAGTGGAAAGCAGGGAGAAACCATACATGTTAATACATATCTTTAGATGGTCTCGCCACACCTGCCCCCATAACAACCAAATAAGAAGATCGCTTTTCTGTTCACGCATCTCAGAAGAAAATGTAGCTCAGTGTGGGCTGGAGTGAGTAGACCTGGACTTGGGGTCTTGAGTGGCCCTGCTACCTGCACTCTGGGGCATTCAGACCCTCAGTCTGCTGCAGCTATTGAGAAAAGGACAGGGCGACTGGATGTGCCGTAGGAAGACTCAACCAGCTCCACCTGCACATCACATTCTGTTCAAAATCCAAGTCACTGAAGGAGTCTTGGAACTGTTACGAATACATCACTTTCTAAATTGACTAATATAAACCTGTGAATGTTATTTATCAATATAAATAATTTGTCCTCAAATTATAGTTTGCATACAGGCATTCCCTTTTTATGACTAAATCTGTTTACCACCATCAGGAACATAGTTTTATAAACCATCTTACTTTCCTCGTCCCCTTTTTGGTAAAGGATTGAATGATGACTCGGGAATTACCATCTCATGCAGACCCACATTCTTAGCAGAAAACCAACAAAAAACAAAGACTCAAGCAATCCCTGATCAATTTTCCACCGCACCCCTAAGACCCTGCATACAGCTGCCCTTTTCTCTTTTGGAACAACACAGTGCAGGGCCAGCTGATGGTTCTCAAGGACGTGCACACACATTAGTGTCTGAACAAGACAAATGTCACAAGCATCCAAATGTCTGTCTTTACCTTGCCATTTTCTTTTTCTTTTTTCTTGTTGTAATACACGCGATTTGGGGGACCACTTTACATCCTTTTCTTTTACAAGGTTGGGTGTAAGTAGATCTAATGGAAACCATGGGGGACAGCAAAGGTAATTCAGGCTCTCCAGCAGCCAGGATTCCCGACTCCAATGCAAAGAAGACCCAACATGAATGTGAAGAGGACAAGTCTGGTAAAGAATGAAGCCTAGACTGGAATCCAAGATAGTTATATAACATAATGTAATATGATCCTATGATAATCCTTGAAGCTTATGAAAACTGGACCATTCAACCATCCATTCATCCACCCAACAAACTTTTACTGATCACCTACTGATCACATGCCAGACATTGTGCTAGAGCTGGGGATGATTAAAATATGAATATTCTAAAGCAAAAAGAAATGTTTAAAAAAGACCTATCACAGTGATATTACCATGTGCTCATAGAGCCTCATTTGTTCTTGTCCCTTTTTTACTGACAGTAATGACAATTATAATGGATAACAATCTGTACTCTCTCATGCAATCTTGCAAACAACCCCAAAAGGATTACCAGGACCATCTTACAGATACCGGGACACAGAGATGCTATTTGCTAGTAAAGACAAAGCTGGGTAAACAAATGCTGTAGTACCTTTGGCTACTATGTCATGAACCCACAGAGCCATTCACCACTACAACTCCATGTTATGTGTTTACACCTTAAACACACCCACCCAGACCCACCCACACACACACCTTGCTGGACCAAATATGTATGACAAATATTTGCCCCCCAAAATCACCTTCTGGTACCTCCTTGAGTTATATATAAATTTAACTAGTTACACCTGAAGATGCATGTATTCCCCTCCTTGATGCAGATTTCTAATAGCTTGAAGTACCAGAACTAAACAGTGGCTGATGAACTTGCCATCAGCCTGTGGATTTGGGATTAGCTCTGATCTCCTGAGCACACATTCTTTGTCTCATCATGCTGCACCACCCTGTCTCTGCCCTGGTTTTCTGGGCAAAGTAAGGATGAAGGACACCGAGCACCTGGACCATTCTACTGCCTCATTCCAACAAGGGAAAATAGAACCTTTTTCCCTTGTTCCCTGGTCCAGAAATGTCATTTGCAAATGTTAGGTTTCTTTCAGTCCTGATTCACTACTGGCATAAACATCTGCTGGTCACTATAAGGAAAAGTAAGCTAGAAGCTGTCTGAGCTTACCACTGAAACCAAAAGTTTCAATGATATTTTGGACTGCACAATATGCCATTAGGTTGTATTTTGTGCCTCAGTTGCTGTAACTGAAAATAGCCATAACACTCCTTGCTACCTCATTTCAGAGTTTTTCTCAAGCACAAAAATAATATTAATTAAGCTCTTTCAGTTCCTGGGTTTAAATGTTTACATAGGCTATCAACATAAAGTAAGATTTGTTTTAGGGGCAAAGAATGTCATTCACACAGTCTGATAGTTAGCATTTGCCTTTTGTCAAATACTGTCCCCAAGATATTTCCATCTCAAAATAGGTACAGACCAGGCTAATCTCCTTAATAGGAATAACCAACAAGAAAAAACATACACTAACATTTTATGAATGTTTCCATTCCTAAATAGGAATAACCAACAAGAAAAAGCATACACTAACATTTTATGAATACTTCCATTCCTAAAACTAATCAATGTTAAAGTACGGTCAAATACTTTGCTCAATGTTATTGTCACATGAATAGTATTGCCTTCATGCTAAGAAACGAAACTGAAGTAAACTTATTAAACTCATCACGTTTGTTTCATTAGTGGCCATCAATGACCTGTAATCAGGCACAGTTCATTACTGGAATTAACATACAGACTTCAATGTGTTTGTTTTTCTTTTCTGCTGTCAACATTAACCAACGTCCATTGTTGAATTTGCATTAGGCCTAAGAAAAACGTCTTCTCTGAATTAGAATACAGACCCTGTTGGTTGGTTATAGTTTGATGGACAGCAAGGGTAGGTGGGATTCCTGACCTCACCTTCCTGACCTCAGTGTACTTAGTGTTTCCTGTTGGCTCTAAATACACTGTCCTGTCTATATAAAGATGGTGACACTGAATTGAAATGCATGTGGCACTGACTAGCCCTGTGAGGGATTCTACAACACCTTCCCTTCCTATTTTAGAATTCTTCCTCCACCACTGCATTCTAGCCCGTGCATTGTGCCCCAGCTATAGAGTTCAGGTTGGTTTCACAGTTCACAGTCAGCTAGGTCTCAAAGGGGTCATTTTCTCATTTCCTTTACTCAAGCACTACATACCTTACAGCCTTCAGGAAACAATATCTGTCCATGAGAGACTGAATTATAGGCCAAGATTGAGTTTTAACTCTTGACTCTCCTGATTTCTGTTCCAGCAGTGAATCTTTTTTAACTTACTTTGATCTACAGCCTTTAACATTTCTCCCCAAATTTGATGCAATCTGGTATTTATTACTTGCATTCTAAAAGAAGGTATAGATTTAAATGATTTGGCATCAAGAATATGATCTTTGAAACCCAATATTTGCAGCAGTGGTAGAGGAGCTATGAGGCTTTAGAAAGAGATGGAAAGAACAGAGCCACAATCAGCTTCCTCTATTGGTAGGTAAGACAAAAGTCCACAGAGGAAACCGGCATGAGATTTAAATTGAAAATTTGTGTCATTTGAAAATTTATGAATAAGAATAAAAAGGCTTTTTGTGATTAAAATAAAATGACTGGCCAACCTAATGGATTCAAGAGAATAGTATTTAATAGATAGGTTTGGAAAAAGAATTTTACATCCCTGCAAGAAACTCTGTCTTTCCTCCCCCACATCACTGCTATAATGTTAGTAAGGCAGGGACAGCATGAATTCTACAGGAGAGTAAAGTTCTGTCATATTGTATGCACAGAGCCTCACAGGGGCATGACATCAGGATGAAAAGTGGGCTGGGGAGGAGGGTGATTCCATATTTCGTTGATTAGTCATGAAAGTTGGAGGTAGCTATACTTGTTAAGCCAAAGGAATTTTAATTATAACTTGATCTTTATGGTTATCCATTGATTTGTATTCATGTGCACCTCCAAATCTTCTAATTTGTATTTAGGTCTCAAAAGTAAAACAAACAAACAAAAAAAAACAAAGGAAAACGGCAAAAGGGATATTCGTAGTAGTGCTACATCGAGGGGTCTAAGGAACAGAGCAGATTCAGGCACCATGTAGCTACCATTATGTAGTAATTGCCACGGTCAAGAAAAAACTATTTAAACTTTTCCACACTGGAACTACACACTGTGAACAGGCATTTTTATTCTGATTCCAAACCTAAGCTGTAGTGTTACACACAGAAATCCCCAGCGCTCTGCATTTTCAATGACCTCATTATTCAGGTGGTTTTGCCTCACCTGAATATGTCTCAGATGCTAAGAAAGGGATGAGGATGTAATGTTTGATATTTCGGGATTCCGTTAACTCTCCCTTCTCTTTTGTAACATATTTGCATGATATGTATGGTAGGCTATATAACAGCCCCGGAAGGATATTCATATCCTAATTCATGAAACTTATGGATAATATTACCTTATGTAGTAAAGGGGACTTTGCAAATGTATTCAAGTTAAAGATTTTGAGACAGGGAGACTATCCCTGACTATTCAGGTGGGCCCAATGTTATCACAGGGTCCTTATAAGGGGACCAAAGTGAGAAAGAGATGTGAAGACAAAAGCAGAAGTTGGAGAGACGTGTTTTGAAGATGGAGGAAGGAGCCACCAGGTAAGAAATGCAAGTGGTCTCTAGAAGCAGGAAAAGGGAAGAAAATGAATTTCTACCCAGCAGCCTCCAGAAGGAACACTGCCCTGCCGACATCTTGATTTTAGACTTCTGATTTCTGGACTCTGAGAGCATAAATCTGTGTTGTTTTAAGACACTAACTTTGTAGTAGCTGGTTGCATCAGCAATAGGAAACTACTACAGTGAGAAATGGCCAGATTTGCTTCTTAAGGATACTTGCTGTATCCTCTTTTAAATCATGTCATGTTTTTGAAATGGGACCACAGAAGGTCCAGAAGCCAGCAGGAAACATCTGGTGGAATCTGGAGTCCTCAGGCAAGTATGCACTTGGCTTCTCTCTTAAGGAATGATCCTGTGCTCTTATGGATTAAGAGATCCAACCCTTCTGATTTCCAGGAGATTGCTTTTGGAAACTGAAACCTTAAACTTCTTCCTTGAAAATGAAAGACAAGCCATTATTGAGTGGGAAGTTAGACCATGAACTTTCAAACACCCACTCTCGATTTGAGTCTCTTTACAGTAGTTCGTTTATTTTCTCCTTATTAAAACTGATCATATATGTTTTCTAACAAGATGAAAACCCTCTGCAATCAGACAAGATTTCTTCCGAGCATTTCCAGTCTTTTCAGTGAATGCAAAGATTCCGTAATGCAGAAGTACTTGTGCATGCATATTGAGGGAGGAACTGGAGTGGTAGAAAATCAAAAGGTTTCTTTTCATCAGATGCCTCAGAGGAATCCGCTGCTGGTTCTTGAGCTGAGAAAGAAGTATTAGGTTGGTGCAAAAGTAATTGCGGTTTAAAAGATTAAAAATAATTGCAAAAACTGCAATTACTTTTGCACCAACCTAATAGCACTCATTAAACTCATTTTATTTACACAGTTGATTTTTACAACAAGCTTGTTGCTCTGATCTTAGGCCAGATATACTAATAACAAAATCTCAGTAACATAAAAACCAAGTTTCAAGTGGAAACTAATTTCAAAGAGAAGGGAAAGGGTGCTGTATTAGCATCTGTTCTTCAGGAAAAAGCTCGCTGCTTTTCTTACGTATGAGTTCTGTTAAACCAAACGGGCCTTCCAGTAGATACAAACTCATCACGAAGAGCATGGTGCTTGGAATTTCCTGCAGCTGAGTCCCTGCAGGGACAGCCTCCTGGAAGACGGTAATTACCGATACAGAAAACTCCTTGTTAATAATACTAGTCATGTACAACTGCCTTTATACTTACATCTGATAGATTAAAAAAACAAAACAAAACAAAAAAAAAACTTCTCTATAAGAGTATACCAAAAGGCAAATTAATCATATTTAAGCTGTTAGTTTTTATGTGCATATTCAACTACCGTTAAAACTCATATACCAAATCTGACCTTTTCATGATCCTTCAGGAATGGGACGGAGTCCCCTCTCATGTCGAAGGGGCTTGGGATCCTCTGTGTGTCACTCCCTTGCCTCACTGCTGTGCCCCTGCTTTCTCAGTCCTCAGTCTTCTGTCTTCACCTTCCAACCTGACTTGACTGTTAAGAGTCTAGACAATAGGCAAGAATTCTAAAAACCCTCACCTTATGGCTTCCTCTGAGGATTTCAGAGCTTAATGAATGGTCCCAATTCTTAGAAAGAAGAGCCAAATTTTTTCATGACTGCCGTGAAAGGAAATTACACAATATTTCTTCAGGGGCCTTCACAAGTAGTTGCTGCACAGTGCAAATTGGAAAAACAGGACAGATTTCTCATGAGGGCTGGACCAGATGGCCTGTGCGGCTGCTCTCAGAGTCTTCCCTAGCTGTCAAGTCCAAGAAAAAAAAAAAATCACTGCTGGGCTTTTGTTTTGGTTTCCAATCTGAGTAACTGAAAATCAATCTGCAATGAAGATTTTTAAATGTATTTTGCTTCTGAGCTCTGGAAGCAAGATGTCAAAGTAATCTCTAAAATCATGAAGAAGAGTAAAGTATGCTCAACACTGACTACCCCAATGAGCATTTCTTATCAAGGACTGACTTCTAGCACTCTCCGGTCATCTGTGCGCACAGTTTTGCAGCTCTTTCTAAGATACCAGTTCTTTACAAATTGTAATGCTAATTACACTATCATCTGGAAAATAATTTATGTCAGTTTCAGAACATGTACAAGTAGAGGGCTCCTGTGGGGACCCTTTGGAGTCCTCACGACTCTTCAGGAGATGAAGAAAGCTGGTCTGGCTCTCTCGGTGCATGTCATGGCTTTGCTTCTTCTAAAGAGAAAGCTTGAAATGCAACCTGTGCATATGTATAGAAGGGAATTGGCCCTTCTAGAAGCATTGCATGCCCTGTGCTTCTTTCCTGTGTTGAAAAAGGGAACATAACCAAGAAGTTGCAAGGTAGAAGCTAAAGGAGTGCAAGGAATCCTGCTCATGGAGTCAGGAGACCTGAGATTGGCCTTAACCGTCCCATTGGCAGCCTGAGAAACTCTCACCAAAGAACTGGCCGTTCTGTATAAAATAATGTGACTGAACTAGATGGCATCTAAAGTTTCCTCACTGCTAACCTCCACAGCTCAGTCATTTCTAGTGACCACATTCTCAATAGTAAAATGGAAATTTGAAAGATTTTTGCCTTAAATTTCTCAGTCTCTATCACTCTATTCCCAATTCTCAAAAGAGTGGAAAACTGTTGACAGTGATTTTTTTTAAGCATACAACGTGATTAATTTGCAACATCGAATCATTTTTTATTATGTCTAATAACTATCAGAATGGCTTTGAAATTCTTGCAGGCAAAGTATGAATTGATGCTAGTGAATTCGGTTCTTCTCATAAAGAGGTTTTTCTCTCCTACAAGGAGCTTTGAAGAATACTCAGAGAAACCAAGAGTTCTATATTTTGATCAGATTCACTGGACCCAAACCTCATACTGCTCAAGAATCAATATACTAATCAATATACTAATGCTGGACTATAAATTGGGTGAAATAAATTTGAAGAACCAGTCAAGTTTATTAATATGATTTTCCTTTTGAATTTAATGTGATTTTTTCCCTCCTTCTCTCACAAAATTTTTCAAATTATCACAAGTTGAAATGTTTGAGGAACATTTTTTAAAAGGATATCTCTAAAAATGAGTGCACCTCTAAAGGGGGTCATTGAGTGGACTTGAGATTAAGGATTCCATCTGTAACAACCCTATTGAAGAGTGCAGCCAAAAGACAAGCTGTTTCTGAAAACACTTTGGATGGATTCCTTCACTTGCACATGCTTGCGTACAGACACACACACACACACTTCCAGAGCCATGAAATGACGTTTGCCTAACAACTTCCGGGAGGCTCCCTCTCCTCCTACCGTTTTCTCACCATCCCATAAACGCCAGACTTCTGACTGGTGCCTTGCAGAGGTGGAATAAACTCGATGAGATTGAATCAGCAACTAATTTTCAGGAAGGTTTCTCCACCTCCCCATTCTCAGCATTTTGCTCTGAAGAAGAGAGTGAAAGCCCACACCCATAGGAGTCAGTGGGAATGACAAATGTATTCTTTACCAAAAAAAAAGGTATTTTAAATAACAAGCTGCTCTCTTCTCTGGACTAAAGTCAAATATTTCTATTTGAAACATAGCCACAGAATTGGCTCTTCTCCTCTTCCTCCACTTCAGCCCACCTATTTCCTCCCACTTTTCCCCGTATGGAGGGGCACACACACACACACACACACACACACACACACACACACACTTGGTGCCTTTTACGTAATCAGATGACAAGATTGATTTCACTTCTATTGTTTTGATTCAAAATCTGCCCACCATTCGTGGGAGGTAAAGAACAGTGGATGAGATGAGTGCTTTAATAAAAAGGCTGGGAAAGGAATGCATGGGAAAAACATCTGGTCTGAGTCTTTTCTATGGAATGTTGCTTCTATATAGGAAAATAGAGAGTGCTATGGAATTCAACACAAAGTCTCTTGTTTCAAACTTACAACTCTAAAATTTGTATTTGGACCAACTTCCAGATTAAGCCTCTCTTAACAGAACTTTGTAATCAGAGACCCTGAGCAAAAATTCATAATGGTTCCACCAATGTTGATGTTTACTTTGTGTCTAAATTGCTTACCGTGACCTCCAGGGTGCCATAATCTGACCCCTCTTTACCTCTACAAGATGCTCTCTCACCACTTCCCTGCACGAGCCCTCTGCCCTATTCCATTGTTTCTCACCACTCCATGCAGTCTTTGAGACATGCTGCATTCCCTGCTGTAGTCGGCTGTCCGTCTCCTCTCTGCTCTTCTTGGTATTTCTCCTTCCTCAATACCAAGCTCCACTGACCTTTCTCATGAAACTTATCCCGGACTCCTGAAGCCCTTGGTGAATGAGGTCTCCTCAAACTACAGCAACCGTTCTTTGTTTTACTTAACATATGCAGCCATGTTGTGTAGAAAACTAGTCCGATTAAACTATAAACGCTCAAGAGAGGACTCTCACTTTCTGTATCTCCAACAATTAACGGAATGTCCCACATGTGTAGTCATTTCTCTAGCAGTTATTGAGTAGCTATTATGTGCCAGGTGCCAAATTTAGACTCTGGTTTACAGAGATGAATAAAATCTAGACCCCGTGCTGCTCCTGGACTAATGGGGAAGACACAGATGCAAATAGATAATAGCAACACTACGCAATCAATCATTTCCATGATTGCATAACAGAAGTAAGAACCAGATGCAGTGAAGGCATTAAGAGCAAATATTTAATGCTATATGGGATGGAGACAAGAAAAGTTTCACAGAGAAGATTATGCTAGAGTTGAGTCTTGGAGGGTGCATACCTAGGAGTTCACCTGACTGACCAAGAGGGGTATGAGAATTCCAGAGCACAAGGACCTGCATGGAAAATGACACAGAGACATTAAAAATAACAACAACAAAAACCCAAGAAGGTTCAGGGTATCATGAACAGCCCTCTCTCGAGTAGGTTCTTCTCAAAAAGCATGAGGTTGGAGGTAAGATGAGAAAACAAAGAGTAGTGACTGAAAAGCGTGACGGAAGCCAGACCATGAAGGACCTCAGGTAACATATTAGGTAGTTTGGATTTTATCTCCTGAGCTACTGAATGGCACTGAAAGAATTTGGAAATAATGTTATAATCTGACAGTACCAATTACATGCTAAAAATAATGATTACGACAAACTGATTGTCCTTCAATGGATGGTTAAAAAAACAACAACTGTGGAACATCCATAGCATAGAACACTACTCAGCAATAAAAAGAAATGAATTATTGATACATGCAACAATTTGGATGGGCCTCAAGAGAATTACGCTAAGTGAAAAAAGCCAGTCCCGAAATATTTTAAAAAAACAAACCTATGATTCCATTTATATAATGTTCTTGAAACCACAGAATTATAGAGATGGATCACAGATCAGTGGTTGCCAAAGATTAAGGATTGGGGAGGAAGTACATGGATGTGACTCTAAAGGGGCGTTTGAGGGAGTCCTGTGGTAATGGAACAATTCTGCTTCTTCACGGTGGTGGTAGTTACACAAACCCTCACATGTGATAAAATTGCATAGACATATAAACTTACACACACATGAACATATACGCAACTAGTAAAGTCTCAATAGATTCTGTGGATTGTATCAACATCAATTTATTAATTCTGATGTTGTGCTAGAGTTACGCAAGATGTTATCACTGGAAAAAACTGGATTAAGGGTAAACGGAAATTCCCTGTATGTGTGCATGTGTGTGTGTATGTGTGAATTCCTGAATATATAATTATTTCAAAAAATTTTTAAATGATGACAATAATGATAATGGTTAGCCTAAAAAAAAACTGGGAAAAGAGAAATTTTTAGTGGAATTAAAGATTATTGCTCAGACAATATTTCTTCTTGTAAAGAATGCTCTTAAGAATTTCAAAGCTTGTTTTATGTAACTATACAGCACAAGGTTACACTGACATTGATGTATATGTTACAGATAAAATTTTTCTCAATGAAATTGAGTCCATCAATATTGAAATTATTCTATAGTTAAAGTAACAACTTTAGAATGAGGGTTGGGGGTAGCTTATCAGTACAAATGTGCTCAATTCTGAATGACAAAATCTCTGAGATCACGTCAAACACTAGTAGCTGGACCATTCTAAAAAGTTATTAAAAAAATAAATAAATAGATTAATAACACCCGACCAACCAAACAAGCAAAAACAACCAAACAAATCTGACTTAACTTCTGTTCTAAGTGATTTGGTTTTCTCAGGATGAAGGGTTCATGTATGTGTTTACATCTATCCTATCTACATTTATCATGTATATGGTTGAAGATGGTACCTCAAACTCTAACACAGTGTGATGAACTCTGAGATTAAAAACAAATGTAAAAATAACATAAACTCTCATGCATTAAAAAAGCACAAGTATAAAAACTAGAAGAAACAAAATAGTGCTATGTTATTTACATACAGGATAGTCCCCAGGCTAAACGTTAAGTGAAATCTTGTTCTCTTGGGCTGACAGTATCATTTAAGTAGCAAATTGTCCTAGTGGATTTTTTTTCATCCTCAGCCTTGAAACAACAGCAAATTTTATGCAAGAGTCTTGCACAATGGTAGTGTGGATCTAACAGAGGCTTAGAGCATTTTATTCTTGCAGAATGTATATGCTTCACACAAGAAGCATATATTAATTTTTTCTAAAATCCCAAGTTCATGAGTTTTTGATTTATGAATGGTAATCATAGACTATGATATGGGTTGGGCTTTAAAAATCATAAGGCATTATATCAGTAGAAGGCATTCTACTAGTTTACCAGGGTTATAAGTACGTCCTCAATGGCCAAGTAGCACCTTACAGCAGAATTGGAACCTGAAAGAAGTCCTTGGGATGGCAAAAACAGGTGGCAGATATGGGCACAATTACTCATGCCTCAAAATGTAACCACAATCCTGGAACTGAGGACCACATGGCAGCCTCAAAATGGATAAACCAAGAAGGCCCAGACATGACTATCTCCCCCCAAATTATAACCTTTATAAGAAAATGTCTCACAATAGATTACTATTTGTTTTCTTATTCATGGTCTGTTTCCCCAACCTGAATGTAAGCCCCCAACCTTGCCTGGGTTCTACATCTTTGTGGACCCAGTTCTAGTAGAGTTCCTGGTGCAGAATAGATGCTCAGTAAATATTTGTTGACTAACTGAATACCTCTTCACTCTATAACACTGCTTGTAACAATATTTGAGTGGTAGACACTTTTCAAATTCTGATGAAAGCTATGAACACTCTCTTCAAAAAAAAGTGCACAAAAAGATAATGATCTTGATTTCCTGTAGGGTTCATGGATCCAGATTAAGCTATGCCTATGGAAATCATTTTTTAGGATGAGACTATTATTTTAAACACAATTAGCCATTGACTTTCTATTCTAGTTCCTTCAGGCATTCTCCTGGTCATTTACGCAAGCTAATTACCTCCCCAACTCTATAGCATTATATTTTTTATGTTTTGCTATTTATCATTGATCAATAGTCATACATGCACATTAAATTTTGGTGACATCAATTTCAAAGAAAAGGATAATTAAGCTAATAAAAATATTTCTATTATTTTTGATAAAGTGTATAATTAGTCTTTCTCTCCACCTGCCTCTCTCTGTCTCTCTTTCTCTCTCCAACACTAAGAAGTCTTAATGTACACTTGGCATAATCTCATAATCTCTTTCCTAAAGGTCACCCGGAGTGGAATTTGAAAAAGAGAGGGGTTAAGTCACAAACACAAAACCACCAGCCTGATATAACTGGAATGGTTCAGAATAAGAGAGAAAGTGGAGGTAAGGTATCTTGTCCAGTCACCATAAACAGCAAATCGTATAATTGAATTCAAAGTATACAGAAGACCACGTATAGCTAACATTTTGTAGAAAAGAGCTGTCCTTAGTTACCAGTAATGAAACATGCCCAAGTGAATCTTGCCCACTGAGCTTTTGGCAAGGGGAGACAATTATCATCCCATCTGAGCTGAGCTGTAAGTTACCAGCAAATCCTTAATGGAAATCTCCTGCCTTCTAAAAGCCTTCACTAGACCAAATTCTTCCAGTACAATGATCCACAAGCAACTATGAAACTCTGCCACAATAAATGAAGGGTGTTACTTTTCATTTCTTCTGGTTTACAAAAAGAAAGTTCATGGTGTTGCTAAAGTGCCCACGGCCACACTCCAAATCACCTTTGTAATCGGCTTTAACCCTGAGTGTCCCATTCCTAGGGCCCCACCAAGGAAGGCAGAGAGCAGTTCATCTCCATCTCAGCACCTGAACTGCGTCCACAGGGCAGGGGTTGGGTGTGTGCCACAGAAGCAGCAACAGAAGATGCCAATGCACCCAATACTGCAGTCTCAGTTAGTAAACTGTCATTGTGGGGCCCGACTCTCCTTCATGAAAATATTGGGAAAAGCAGAGATACACAGCAGACACTTCAAAGAGGTGGCCGGAGTCAGGCTGCTTGCATGGTCCTGAGGTTGGGGCAAAGAGCTTTAGCTATGGTTTTTAATGCTCGGACACCCCCCACTCACAGTTTTCTTTCTTGATGGCTCAGAAATACATCAAAACAACAGTGCTTGGAGTTTTTGCAATGAGAAGCTGTCCTGTAACTCTGCAAAGAAACTTTTTCAAGGACAAGTTTGTTAGAAATTGTTTTAAATGCTTATTTCAAAAGCCCCACATGGGAAACGGTCTTAGGTGCGCATTGTTTTAATTGCATTAAGTTCTTTCTATTCTAAAATCTGGTTCCTAAAAAAGATGCTGGATAGTTAACTGTAAATCGTTGACTAAATTCTATCTGCAAATGAGAGTAACCAAAGCCTTCGGAAGATGCATCATTAGCTTTTCTCCTCTACATCTGCAAACACTTTTAGAGATTAGAAGCATAATAGTTTAAAAGAAATAAAGTCAGAAAGGCTTAGTACAAAGAAGACATAATGAGAAGGCAGGAGTCACATAATTGAATAATGAAATTTTCTACTTATCAAATTTAAGTCATCCCCTGTTAAAGAGAGCGTCAACTATTACCAGGAAGATTTCCAACTATGGAAAACAACATAGAGGAAGACAGAGCTTAAAATTTTATAAGGAAAATAGTTGTATTACAACAATTGACTTTTTCTCCATGTTTCCCAACATGGCCCACATTTATTTCGAGCAGGAATTTAGATTTAAATATGTCAGTGTTCAATCTAATTTGCCATTTGGGGGGGGGGGTTCTTCCTGCAACAAAACTTCCTCAAAGGCTTGCATAGCATTTCGGTCTTTCAAAAGATAAATAAGAAAGCAGTACTACATGGAAACTATTTTTAATAGTGTAATCACAGAAACTACAGTCTGTGCCATAAAATAGGACAATCACATTTGCTGTTGAAAAACTACCCTGATCTCAATACCAGTTTCCAGCAGTGTATTATTCTCCGCAGACTGGAATTCATACAGCTTCTAAGCTGTTCGTAATACTTTAGAATGCACAAAATAGGCCACATTAAAAAATAAAATAAAAAATCCTACACACACACACAACACAACACAACCACCTTGGGTTTCCCACCCTGCTAAAGAGCTATTTTAGAGACACCTGAGAATTCTAAATTAAGCAACCCACAGATGAGTAAGTCACTTTTCAAAACCGGTGACCTGTCTCCACTGCACCTATACAGAACACTGACACCCTGGGCAGAGGGAACCAGACATCCATACCTATATTTCATGCCAGTCTGCTTTGCGGTGGACTCTTTGAGAGAAATGTGATGCTGAGGGGTGAACGTCCCCAGGCTGCGTGCGATGATTGCGACCGTGCGGAATTTGGCCCGGGCTGCGTTCACCACATTGGGGGCGGTGGAGCTCTGCTTGCTCAGAAGTCGGTCCTCACCATTCCGACTCTTCAAATTGTGCTCTGTGCAGGCTATGGAGACTTGCATTGCTTCCCCGGGCAGCACACGGTCCCGCTCAGAACCCCAAAACACAGGCAGTCACCAGAGGTTGAGCAGTTGGGAGGGTTTCTGCTCGCCTTGTAACCCCTCCTTGGCGCACCCCCTTCCCTGGGATGCCGTCCGAGGAGTCCTCGCGGCAGACTTCAGGGCCGGGAACGTGGCTGCGGTGCAGGACAGAGCCCCGGGCACCTGAGAAGTAAACAGGCAGCCCTGAAGTTGGCACCGCCGCTGGAGCGCGGATCAGGCTAGCAAGTCTTCCCGGGCAGTCCCCTCGCTGATCAAACAGCCACGTCCACGTAGTCGGGAGGCTTTTGCAGACAGCGAGGGCTGCCCACCCGTGCCGACTACACACAGCCCCGCAGGAAGCCCGTCGCCGCGTCTGAATGCGGGCTCGCCTCTGGGCGACGGCTCAGATCCACGCAGGCATGCCGCAAGACGCGCCGCCGGCACCCTCTGGACCTCAGGCAGGACGCTCAGCTGGCACGCGGGGCATCGCACGAAGCTGCTCCACGCAAGCCCGGCTGCGGGGGCCGGGGGTCCTCATCCACTCAGCCTGTCAGCTCCCCCCCTGCCCGTCTCTGGGAGGTCCCGGGAGCTCTTCAAGACCCCTCCCTATTCATTGTCAGGCAAAAGCCCTGGTCGCTGAGCCCACAGGGACACGGGTTTGGAGCTGCAGGAGAAGCAGGCAGTGAGTTCCCTTAAAGAGCTCCTCGTCTTTGTGTGCGGCGGGAAGGCGCGGGTCACTTTGCTGTAACAGAATCTGGAGGGCTGCTCATGAAGGGGGACTCTGCTCAGACTCAGATCAAATCCTGCTGCAGCACAACAGTTGGAACAGGGGGAGGGTGGCGTGGGGGTGTTTCTGCCACTGAACATGCCAGTGAATTAACACGTGATTACTCTGTGACTGGCTGGCTTGCTAAAACAGCCTAAAGTCCCTATTATTAGCCTTGCCAGGGTTCATTTACCCTTTGCACATTATTTCTTAAGCAGATAAGTTTGAAGTTTCCTGAAAAGCCACAGTGCAGACTTTTTGGAGTCAAGACAGCTAACTTGCTGCAGGCTCTATTTTGGCTCCCCAAGGCTGGCCAAGGATGGGCGAGGAGGGGGCAGTCCAGCACCACCCAAAAAGGGGCTGCACTAAGTGAGCAGAGGTCCACATCACCATCCAGAAAGGTCCAGGCCAGTGGCCGGAAGCATGTACACTGCCTGCTGGTCATCTACTGCCAGCTGGTGAGGACAAGCACTGTCCCCAGATCAGTGGTGGGCAGCACTATGTGAGGTGGGAACATTGCCTGGATCAGTGTCAAGTGAAAAGCAACTGCTCAATAAATGTGGTTGAATCAAACCAAGCACCAATTGGCCAATAACAATTTATTTCTCCGTTTGAAATGCATGAAGCCAGAATCCTTGTATGATGAATTTACACTAAAATTGTGGCTTCTGCCAAATCAGTTTTCTAACTGTTTCCAGACACCACTGTCAAGCAAAAAGAAACAGAGCTCAAACCAACAATATTTATGAGCACCATCTCTGTACTAGGCAATAGAGAGAAATGTGGCAGAGAAAAATGGAGCAGTGTTCTTCTCCTCAAGGAACTAGCAGTCTGGGTGAGAAGTACAAAGCATTGTCTTAAACGGGCTAATTGACAATGTCAAGGTCATATTAGTTAGAGTGAGTTATACAGACGCTGAGTCTACTAGGGCTTAAAGGGGGAATGATTACAGCAAGCTGGAGAAAGTTCCTCATTTATTAATTTCCCATGCTTCTCCTAAGACCCTGTTAGGTACCTGGGTTTGTTGTTGCTGGGGCACAAAGGTGACTTAGACAAAGGCTGTCCCTCAAGGAGCTCATGGATGCCCAGGCAGCCCTCACAGAGGGAAGGGACTTTGCCTGGGGCATGAATTTGATTATCAGGAAAGGGACTGTCATCCCAGAGATTAGTGGGTGTGGGGAGAACACACACTCTGTCTGTGTCTATGTAATAAAAAAAATAAAATAAAATAAAAATAGCGGGTCTGACCACTTCTTTCCAGCCAAATTAAGGTGTAGAAATAAAATTTTTAAGTACAATCTGTGCCTGTTTTCAGTTCTATTCCAGATATGAATCTTAACATTTTATAACCTGCAGAAGAGGTTTAAAGCATATTGTGGAATTTCCTCTTTTACCCTCCATGCCCTTCCCACTCTACTTTAAAATATAAATAATCTGTCTAGTTTTCAGTGGTTGGGAAGTAACATTAGGATGGGGGTGAGGGTTGTAGAAAGGGACAAATGAACCTAGGACGCCTTCTTTTTACTCTCAACTCCAAGGCAGGAGTTCTTGAAGCATATCTTTGTTCCCTGGAATAAATAGCAGTGGGCAGAGAGGAAGCAGATCATTAGAATGTTTATTTTTTCACACTAAGCTGGCTCATCGGAAATGATCAATGCGAATCAGGAAAAGAGTCAAATTGAGAAGAGGAAGAAGTGGGAGGAATCAGAAGGAACAGCTGAAAAATGGGGAAAAAATAAAGCAGCCTGGGAGGGAAGACGGAACATAGCAATCACCACCACAGGGCCAGAGGGGTCAGTTGTCAGTGACTAAGGGGGAGGAGGTGTGGAAGGTGGCTAAGGCCTGAGGTAAGAGTGCTGCCAATGCTGGGGGGGGCGGGGGAGGGGTTGCTGAGGGTGCCAGGGATCTGGACACTGCTAGCTGAAGTGTCAGAACTAAGAGCAATGCCTGAAAACATAACCAGCAGAGGGAATAGTTTATCAGAATAAAACATGCATAGCAGAGTGCCTCTGAGTCACCCTTTTATCCCCCACAAGACCAAGCAGAGTGCCTTATGCATAGCAGGCCCTCACTCTATAAATAATTGAGAGAGGGTGATAAGGAAGCAAAGGAAGGAGGAGAGAGGAAAGGAGGAGTATGGGAGTATGCCAAATTCTTAGATAAACTTGATTCCTTAAAAGAAAAAAGAAGAAAAAAGAAAGAAAATCCTAAAATAAACAAATGGGATTATATGAAACTGAAAAGCTTCTGCACAGCAAAAGAAACTATTGACAAAATAATGAGGCAACCAACTGAATGGGAGAAGATTTTCGCAAACAGTTCCTCTGATAAGGGGCTAATATCCAAAATATACAAGGAACTCATGAAACTCAACAACAACAAAAACAACCCAATTGAAAAATGGACAGAGGACCTGAAGAGACATTTCTCCAAGGAGGACATACAAATGGCAAATAGACATATGAAAAAATGCTCAACATCGCTAATCATCAGAGAAATGCAAATAAAAACCACAATGAGATATCACCTCACCCCAGTCAGAATGGCTTTCATCAACAAAACAAATAGTAACAAGTGTTGGAGAGACTGTGGAGAAAAAGGAACTCTCATACACTGTTGGTGGGAATGCAGACTGGTGTAGCCGCTATGGAAGGCAGTGTGGAGGTTCCTCAAGAAACTACGAATAGAATTACCATATGACCCAGCAATCGCTCTCCTGGGTATCTACCCCAAAAATATAAAAGCATTTCTCTATAGAGACACGTGTACGCCAATGTTCATTGCAGCTTTGTTTACGGTGGCCAAGACATGGAAACAACCAAAATGTCCTTCGATAGATGAATGGATAAAGAAGTTGTGGTACATATACACAATGGAATACTATTCGGCGTTAAGGAAAGATGATATAGGAGCATTTGTGACAACATGGATGGATCTCGAGAGAATAAAGCTAAGTGAAATAAGTCAGACAGAAAAAGCAGAGAACCCTATGATTTCACTGATATGTGGTATATAAACCAAAAAGAACAAGACAAACAAATGAGAAACAAAAACTCATAGACACAGACAATAATTTAGTGGTTACCAGAGGGTAAGGAGGTGGGAGGTGGGTGATGAGGGTAAAGGGGATCAAATATATGGTGATGGAAGGAGAACTGACTCTGGGTGGTGATCCCACAATGGGATTTATAGACGATGTAATACAGAATTGTACACCTGAAATCTATGTAAATTTACTAACAATTATCACCCCAATAAAATTAATTAAAAAAAAAAAAGAAAGAAAATCCCGCACGTGCTACTTTTAGATAGCTTGCTCCTTAAAAGGAGAGAATAATTGTCCCACATTCACATCTGCACCTCTTGTGTAGAGGCAAGTGTTCCAGCCTTCAGTACATGCCTCCGAGAGAATCAAAGACCTGAGGCCAGAGCAATGCTCACAGTGCAAGCCTCTTCCTTGCTGCCCACAGTGCGCCTTTTCAGATCTGTCGCCACATGGGCTTTCTGACAACCAGCCAGCAGCTTGGTGACTTACCCAGCTGAGCTCACCCTGCCCGCATTAATGGAGCAGTAGGTCTCAGGAGCCCGGAAATTGGATAATAGTCGGCTGTGAGGATGCTCATTCCTAATAAGTTCGTGCTAACAGGCCACATGCTAATGAAGCGGGGAAAATCAGATGTGGAATACGTATCTTTTCATGGTCACACAGTAGGATTTGGAGGAGTTCTCTCTATTATTATTTCAGGTTCACAAAAGACCCACAAATGATATAGATATCGATGTAGATATAAGCACAGATACAGATACAGGTGTATATGTATATAGAGATATAGATAGAGGCATAGATATTGTTATGGGCCCCCTGAATCCATATGTAGAAGTCCTAAACCCCAGTTAAGTATCTCAGAAGGTGACTGTATTGGAGATAGGGTCTTGAGGTAAAATGACTGGTGGCCTTATCAGAAGAAAAGATTAAGACAAAGCCCCACAAAGAGGGAAGGTCATGCGAGGACACAGGCAGAAGACAGCCATCTGCAAGCTAAGGAGAGGGGTCTCAGAAGAAATCAATCTTGCTGACACCTTGATCTGGGACTTCCAGCCTCCAGAATTCTGAGAAAAATAATTTCTCTTGTTTCAGCCACCCAATCTGTGGTACTTTGTTGTAGCTGCCTTAACAAATTAATACAGATGCAGATATTGCTTGTTTTTATTTTAATTCTTATATTTTTGGTCAAGAGAAACTATGGAGCTCTCTCAGGAATGTGCTCCTAAACGTCATTATTAGACCACGATGAATGTCATTATCAGTCCACTCTACACATCCTAAGCCAACACTACAAATGTGCTCCAAAGACAGATCCAAACACAACTCCTTTCCACAAAGGCATACAGGCTCTACATGGTGATGTTTGATTAAAGAAAAAAAAAAAGTGGTGGTTTTCAAGGCACTTCTAGTACTTTTCCGTGTTCTCAGTAATCTCCTTATTTTGCCAATTTGCCCTTTTAAGGGCTTGCTTTATACTGGGCATCCGGAATCAGAAACCTCAGAAGTGTCATGAGGTGGTAGAGACAGGCCTGCACCAGCAGGCAAAGGCCTGGGTTC
This sequence comes from Rhinolophus hipposideros, assembly GCF_964194185.1. Classification (NCBI taxonomy): domain Eukaryota; kingdom Metazoa; phylum Chordata; class Mammalia; order Chiroptera; family Rhinolophidae; genus Rhinolophus; species Rhinolophus hipposideros. The sequence goes on from NC_138048.1 coordinate 84,171,305, forward strand.
CAAACCTGGATATGTCACTTTGCCTGTGACGTCAGGTGTCATTACAGCTCTCTGTGCCTCTTTTCTCTCACCTGAAATACGAGGGCGATACATATTTATTTCCAAGATCCTCTCTTGTTTTATACATTCCATGAGTTGTGTTTTCAGATTACAAGATTACAGAGCCAAATTACCACTTACCCTGAACTTTCAGCTTGGTCTCAGCTCGTCTCTATCATTACCTGATATTTGGAATTCTTTCGAAATAATGTCAAAGGGTCATCACTGGCTCATGGTACAGAGCTGGTCAGCAACAGACCACAGGCTCCTTAACTTGCACCTTATCTTCTCATGGTCATCCTAGGGTCTTGATGGTAACATGGAAGGACTCTAGGGTGAGGAGTAAGTTAGAGCTGGGTGTGAATCCCAGCTCAGATTTACCCCTTCTTTCCCATGTGTACTGAGCAGTATTCTCAACCTTCCTATGCCTCAGACTCCTGAGGCATAAAAATACATATTTATTACATATTGTGAGGAAAAAATGGTACAAGAACATGCTTCCCTGGATGTTGGTGGGAATTCCATGATACAGTGCTTGGCCCACACACAGCGGGGACATGGGCTAACTGCTAAGTATCCATCTCAATTCATTAAAGCTGGGCTGTGAGGAAGTCTTTCATTTCCTCTCACTCAAGCTCACCGGGAGACCTCAGCAATTACTAATAGCAATAACACTTACAGAGCACTTCCTATATCCTAGAAACTCTTAAGAACACCTTACATGTATTAACTCATTTTATCCTCATAAAATCAAATGAGGGGGGTGCTACGTTATCAATTGAATTCTATAGATGAGGAAACATGTAACACAGAGGAGTTAATTTACCCAAGGTGACACCGGCAAGAAGCTGCAGACCTGGGACTTACCTTGGTTAAGGCAGGGAGGGGGGGAGGGGGGGCCTGACTTCCTAACCACTGTGCACACTGCTCCTCACTGCAAGAACTTCCTTGTGAGAAGGGCTTTGAATAGTGCCATTCAATGAATATAATTTAATAAAAGCCCTATTCTTATTATGAGGAAGGAAAATTCTATGTTAAAAGTCTGAAAAATTCAGAACAATTAAATCATCCATTTTTGGTAGCTTTTGAACATGCCTTTTATCAACCTTTTTCAATACTTCATAATACTTTATTCCTACTGCTCAAGAAAAACTTTTTCTTACAATTTCCTGGAAAATGTTTGATTGATTCAATTTCTTATAAGTAAAGTCAGAATTAAATGCTTTTTGCTGAGTCCACTTAGAACTTATGGTTTATATTCCACTGGAAACCACAGCCAGCCAGGCCCACAAAACAGTTAATTTTGCAGCCAGGAAAAATTGGATTCATTCAAAACACAAAAGAAGCTGCTAATATCCAAATAATTTTAAGCATGCATGTGTGCAGATGGCAAGCCACTTATGTGCTTATTATTTGTGATTAAAAGAGGAATTAATTGTTAGAGTGAGAGTTTGCTATTTATCAGAAATTCTTAACACGTGGGTTTGGAGAATAATTTATCATATTCTGACAAATTGAACCAGCAGTGAAAATTAACATGGGCCCACATTTAGATAGGCATAGGTTTGGGGATAAAAAAGAAAGTAAAATTGAGAGGTCAAATTGGAAATATTCAAGGCTCTGCTGAATAGAAGAACCTATCATATACTCGTCTCCTCCCCTGGAAGATAAGGTTCACCAGAGAACCCCTACCAGGAAACGCTGAGGACAGGCTCAATACAAGTATTCTTACATCACCAGCCACATATCCCAAACCAAAACATAATTAAGGATAGTTAAGCTTTTCAATTAATATTTAAACTATACCCACAGCCACTGACAAATATTTCCTTAATTTGAAACTTCTGATACATCAGCTATATCAGCAAGATTTCCAGTATTTATCTATCGCTTTATACATTTTAGGCAAGGTGCCACAGTACTGTAGGAAGCAGGTGTGGAAAAATAGAAAATTCACAATTCATATTATTTTGTTCAGGCCTTTTCATGGTAGGTAATTTCTCATAAACTTGTCTGGAACCTGGATATAGAGCTGGGAGAAAACAGGGACACATGGTCTATTTTTTTTATATATAAATGCCATTAGTTCTTCCTCAACTTTTGATTGATTCAATTTCTTATAAGTCAGAACCAAATACTTTTTGCTTTTTTACACTCATGTACATACATGAAAATATAAGGGGAATAAATTGGTTAAAGAATCCCCCACATGTGTTCACATTCAGAATTTGATGCTTCTGGATGTTTTACTGTGAGTCATTAATGTCCACACTGTCCTCCCCTGTGCTGGTAACGTGGCATTTTTTTGTTGTTGTTTGTTTGTTTGAAGAAAACATGCTCAACAATTGTCTCTGGGATTTTTCCCCAAGCTGGTGACGCCCCCTCTGAAAGTTGTGACGCACACCTCCAGCATTAACTACCACATCCTGAGGGATCCCAAGCCAGCAGCAGCTATCAATTATGTCACAGTTTCAGCAAAGGGGAAATATGTGCTTCAAGGAATTGATGAACTGTGATGATTTCTAAGACAGCATCTTAAAAACTTTTATTTCATGACAACTTAAATCTAAAATTGGAAGGAAGGGAGGGAGGAAGAGAAGGGAGGCAGAGAGAGAGGGTGGGAGGGAGAAAGGGAGAGAGGGAAAGACTTTTGAGTACCCACTGTGTGCCAGGCATTGTATGAAAGGCTTTTACATCCATTATCTCATTCCAGAGCAAAGGGAGGTGGGGACATCAGCCTTTATTAAACATCTAAATTAATTGGGCTCTCAACTGAGTAGTCTATAGATGGAGTCAAATAAACATTCATCTTCACCTTTGCAAAACTGAGAAGTGAATCAGACTTTGGAGGAGCTTTCCACCTGAAGTCACCCTTGCCTGACAGGGTTGAGAGAAAGAAGCAACCTGAAGATATTTCCAAAAATACATTCATGGGTTAAAATTTAGTTGTTTCCATTCAAATTTGTTGGTCTTAGGGTGAGAACGCCATTATTATACATGTCACTCTACCTCATAATATCTATTATATTTTTATAAAAGATGTCTTCTCTCATCTCTTTAGTCTTCATTTTCAGAGGGGAGGTGTTATTAAAAAGAGCAGATCTAAGATCTTATGGGATTTTTTCCTCATTTAAGTCTTTCCCTTTGGAGGCTTTCATTACATTTAAAACAAAATTCTTTTGGAGGATATAAGGATCAAGCTCTCTCCGTGTGCTCTATCGGGCACTGTGTTGTCAGAAGTTTTTACAATATACATGTATTACTCATGTAAGTAAAATAAAATAAAGTTTGTTTTTTTAAAATTATAAACTCATCACAGATTCCAAGAGGAAACAGTGATACGTGGAGGCAAAAAGGAAAAAAATGTCACGCATTAATCCAGACCTTCAATGTTTAATAATGTTAATATTTTCTGGGTTTTCGCGGTTTTCATTTTTCATGCATAGTTTACTGGTTGTTGTTATTTGATATAGTTGACAACTTTTCAAGGTAGTTACCTCGGCTATCATTTTGCACGTCTTCGTCTGTCTTTTCATTTTCTCACATTATCCTTAAGACAATTAGTTGTCGTCACGATGCATTGATCACCACGTCAGCATGCACTTTTCATTGTTCAGTTGACAAGTTCTATCCCCTGACGAGGAAAAGAGTGGAGGACTCAGCCCCTTCTCACAGGGCTCCCTTCCTGGCTGGGGAGCGTGCAGACATTTATTGATGACTAGTTGCCTGCCCCATATGTCAGACAAGTGGCATAGCTGATACCCACTTTATAAGAAGAGGGGGAGACTCCCGGGGGGTAGGGCAGTTAGAGAAACTATGGTGGTATCAGAAAAGAGCTGACCTTTAGGGACAGAGAAGAACCCAGGCAAGGAAAGAAAATAGGGGTGGAAGGATACACCAGCAGAGAAAGCAACTTTAGCAAAGGCAGCAGGGGTGTGTTGAGGGGCCTATTGGGAAATAATGAGCAAAGCACTTTGGAGGGAAGCCTATTTTAAAAGGATGTAGTTAGAAATCATGCAAGTGAACTGGAGTCTGTTGCCAACAGCCTGGAATAAAAGTCTGGGTGAAGCCTCTCCTCCTTGGGAGAGCTGCAGGTCGAAGGAAGACGGCCCATCAAGGATTTTGGTCCAGGGTGCGGAGTGTAAAGCAGTATTTTTGAAAGCTCCATCTGGAAGCCAATAGAATGGCCTGCAGGCATAAGAGAAGAGACTCAATGGAGGAAGAACAGCAGGAGACTGCTGGAATCAGCCAGCCATCAAGTAAAATCTGCTAATGGAAGAATGATGCTTCTCACTGCCAGTTCTAATAGAAAGATGATGGGGAAATGTTTGCAATGCACTGTGAGCTGAAAAAAACAATTCACAAAATAATATGTACAGGATGAGCCTATTTTGACAGAAGCAAAAATTATCTATCTCGGCAGAGAAACAAAAGGATATACATATACCCAAATATATTTGGTTATTGGGTATATTTGATATACCCAAATATTATTCATAGTTACTGGTAGGTGGTGGAACGAGGGGTAATTTTTATTTCCTTTATTTTGATAGTATATGATTTTCTGCTGCAAGTACATTTTACTTTCACATTATGAAACAGCAACAAAAAGTGATACCCAGAAAAATAGAAATAATGCTTGAAGAAATGAGGAGCCTGTAGGTGTACTTATCGTGGTGGGAAGACCAATGCCTTTTTTCTTTTTATTTCACAGCACCAGTACTGTGGGATAAACATCACCAAGGCAACTCAGCTTACTTTTTAACAAAAAGTAAGCAATTATCCCAGATGTCACCAGTAAGCTTTGCTGACTGATGTAGAGAAGAATTTAGCAAATCAAATCACTGTTTATTTGTTTCCCTCTAGATCTGATATGGATTCCTGCTGGGGAGGCAGGCAAGAAGTAATCTGGTCCACTAAGGATCGCAACAATTAAACATGAACTATTAAAGGAATTTTTGGTAATGACGAGTACTCTGTCAGCTCAAGACTGATTGACCCTCCCTAGAATTGACCTCTACTAAATGGAAGAGAACCGATATAAGTCCATAGTCAATCAAATTAATGAGAGCTGAGCTCCTTAGGAGAGAAGGACATGTCTCAGTCTACCACATGGCTATGCAGAGAGGTACTTTATAATTCCTGTTGACTGAACAAATGAATTTATACCAAACTCTGGGATAGTGCCAGAACTGGGTAGAAATCTAATCACTATGTTGAAATTTCTGAGACATCGCTAATAATTGTGGTTTGTCCCCAGTGTTCTGCATTCACCCTTCCCCCCTACCTCCTACTTGTTTTTTTTTTTTTTACAGAGTTACATGGTGGTTAAATGAGAGAAGAAGAGAGAAATGCAATATGGTATTTCTGTGTAGATGTTAGGAAATATTGGCAAAGGAGTAGTAGGAATGAGGAGGGGACTGAGAAAAGGAAAAGAATTTTAGCTAAAATCAAATGTAGGGAAAGATTTGAAGGGAGACAAAACTTGAACATAATCTGCTGACTAAACTCCATGGGGAAGTGGTTGGTCATTTTTTGGGAAAGGTCAATATATTAGTTTCCTAGGGCTGTGGTCACAGATTATCTGGCTTCTCAGCATCAGTTGCTACATTCTGACACAGGAAGTTGAAGGAATCCAGTGGCCAACAGTTAGAGTTTAGAAACAACCCATATTTTATGTTTTAAATTAAACAAACAAATAAACAAACAAAAACTTGGTGGCTTAAAACAAGAGAAATGTATTCTTTCACAGTTCTGTAGGCCAGAAATCTGAAATCAAGATGTCAGGATGGCTATGTCCCCTCCAAAGGCTCTAAGAGACAATTCAGTCCTTGCCTCTTCTAGATTCTGGTGGCTCCCAGCATTCCTTGTGACTGTTTCAGTCCAATGTTTGACTCCACCTTCAAATGTCCTTGACCTCCAGGTGTCTTATAAGGACACTTGTCATTGGGTTATCCACGGCGATCTCATCTTAAGATCTATAACTTCATTTCATGTGCAAAGATACTTTTTCCAAATAAGGTCACATTCACAGGTTATAGGGATTAGGATGTTGACAGATTTTTTTGGGAGCTACCATTCAATGACTACAGCCGGTTTGGGGAAAGCATGGGTTACAGGGGAGGAGGATGGGAGGAAGATGGGGAGAGGAGAAGGCATTGGACTGGACTTGCTTTCCAATCTGACAAGAGAGCAAAACTGAAGATACAACCAAATAGCCCAAGACCATATAGGGATGTACACTCACCCAGAGCACAAGTTTGAACAACTCTCCTCTGAAAGCGGTTTCTTTGATGGGGTGAGAAGAAAGAGAACAAGAAGAAGTCTCATAGGTCAAATAAGGGAAGGTGGGCTTGCCCATGCCCCACTCAGAGGCTCTTTGCCCAGGAACAATACTGGCTCAGGGACAGAGATCCCACATGAAAGGATCATCCATCACCACACCCATGGTGAGAATGGAAAGAACCACCAAATCAGAGGGTCTCTCTGGAAGGAACACAGGCCCAGAGGTGGTGAGATAATGGCACATGGACTACTTGGGAGGTAGAAGTAGCAATGACACAAGTAGGATGGCAATGAAACAAGCAGAATGGAAGCTATGAGGCATGCAAGCTGTGGAGGGAATAACAAAGCAGTGACAAAACCTTAAGAAATAGCTGGTTTGTTATTAAATTTACCATTTTCCTGATCAGAGTACCCCCAAGTTTTTGAATGAAACCTTCTTTTTTGGTAAATGCTTACACTATCACGTCAGCAGAGGTAGTTTTTGGAATCATAACGTCCTGGGGTTCAGGATCAAGACTCAGTTGGAACTCGAGTTCCAAGAACAGAGTATTCCAGTCACAGGACTCATGATGAAGTCAAGGAGCAGGCAGTGACATTAAATCCGAAAGGAAGCTTGGAAACTGGGCAATTTAATACAGTTGTCAGGGGATCAATTCAACAAAATAAGATCAAAGTGGACCTGTCTCTAAAAAGAAAGGATAATCCAGAAAATATTAAACAAAATACTTTTCATTCCCAGTAATGATTTATAGGGAATGAAAAGTGTTTTGGTTTAATCATTAAAACGTAACACATGGAGAAACTGGAACCCTCAAGCATTGCTGATGAGAATGTCACATGGTAACACCACTGTGGAAAAATAGTTGGGTCATTTCTTAAAAAGCACAAATTTCTCATATGCCCAAGGAATTTCACTTCTAGGTATAAAAATACATGACTACATAAAAGACATGTACATGAATTCTCATAACAGCATTATTCATAATAACTAAAACCAGAAAATTATCCAAATGTTCATCAACTGGTAAGTGGATAAACAAAATGTGTTATATTTATATATTTATGCAATTCTGTTCAGCAATTAAAAGAATGGAACATGCAACAACATAAATTATCCTCAAAAACATTATGCTAAGTGAAAGAAGCCAGACAAAAAGGCTATACATTATATAATTTGATGTTTACGTATGACAGGTCTGGAGAGGCCCATTTATACAGACAAAAAAGACCAGTGCTTTCCTGGGACAGAGAACAGGAACAGGGCCTAACTACAAACAGGCATGAGGATATTTTTTGAGGTTATGGGAATGTTCTAAAACTGAATTTTGATTATGGTTGTACTATAAATTTACTAAAATCATTGAGTTACACATTTATTTTGGGTGAATTTTATGATGTACAAATTATATCTCAATAAAGCTGTTAAAAAAACACAAAATAAAACAAAACATGATTTTGCTGAAAGAAGGTATTTGTTTCTTTGTTTTTTAAGCCCCACACTTCCTCTTCTGTGTCAGAAGCAAAGACTGTAGGCCTGAACATAGAACTTACTATAAGTAGACAGAGATCAGAGGTCTGGGGAATCTCTAAGACTCAAGATGGATCAGGAAGAATGATGAGTTTAGTTTCTGTGGGGTTCCCAGAAGAGTCTGTGCTTCCTCCATCACTGGGCTGAATCTAGAAACCCTAACTAGGCTGAGAGAGAGTCCGAGGCATCCCAAAGAAGTTCCACATTGGGCACAACAAAGTTCCACATTGGGTCTAGGATGGCATGTGAGGATGACAGCAATAGCTGAGGGTGGTGCCTGAGGCAGCCTCCTGGAGTCACCCACATTGTGGAATGGGGCAACAAAACCACCAAGAGCCATTAGGGCCTCCAGGCACACAGTAGGTCACAGAGCACAAAGCTGGACACTGAGGCAGTGCAAGGTTTGCAGTCGAAGATACTGGGTGCAGCAGAATCCCCAAGAACCAAGTGGGACACACAGGTACCAGGGGACAACTCAAAGGAGAGTAACAAGAACTTGAAGAATGGCATAAAGACCAGCTCTAATGGGAAGGTAGAACTTTGAACTAGCTAAACCTTTACCCAAAGCTCTTGCTTAGGAAAGGGATGAGTTACCTTATACAGCAATTTATGGGCAACTTCCTGCCCTTAGCAGAATTAGGGCTTTAGAACCAGATGAGGCCAGTCAATAAAAAGCTCCCTCTCTGACCATTGATGGACATTTGCAGGATGTGGAAGGCTCCCAGTGAGCTGAGGGTGTAATGCTGCCACCTTTGACTTCAGATCTCCCAGGCTGACCTACAAGGAAGAACGTTCTCTGTCCTCCAGAAGCCAACTCTTCTGGATTTAAGGGGCCTCATTTTATCAGATTAGATTAGTCTCCCTGCCTGTCAGAGGGTGACTCAGGTCTTCTTGAGGGGGTTTGAGCAGAAGGACAAGGTGCTCAAAGGTAATGGCTGAGACCCTATCTTCTCATCACCAAAATCTCACTTGGAGCCTCAGGCAAAAGCACTAGCTGCAGAAGGTACTTCCAGGTGCTAAAATGGTTTGCTTCTGCAGTAGGCACCGTGACTCATTAGATCCCAAACTCTTTCTTTGGCTTATACCCCACGTGTTTCTGGTTCATTTACAGATCAATTCACCCATTTGTAACTCTTCAAGTGACATTTTCAAGTGAGGTATCATTATCCAAAAGACAGTTGGAAGCAGTCATTCTATTTCCCTGCTAGTCAAATTGGATTATCTGTATAAACCAACCACTGTTGTGTTCCCCATGTAGAGGGGGATTAGCCATTCCACTGCTCACATCCTTATTAGGCCCTGTGCTCATCCACTCAACAGCATGGCGCATTATTCAGAGCAATATGGTTGTTTGTTATAAAAGCTTTCATGTGGGGGAAGAGCAGAGAGGATAGTTAGACACCTAATGTTTTTGGCTTGGGGCTTTTTCTTTTAATTGAGTAGGCATGAGGTATTTAATGTTACATGTAGGTAAATGAGAAAATATGTTCATTCCAGCAAATGATTGCCTGATTTAAATTTTCCTGTAATCATTCATAATTGTTAACTGTCTTCTGAAATTCAAAAGGCTGTCATGTGGAGGAGGGAAGACATTACAGAGTGTTGTTTTATAGGACAGAAGCAGGACCAAGGAGAACTGGCAGTAGCACCTGCTGACAACGTGGGCTGTTCACCAACACAGCGGGCTGTGGAGACCTGGGAAGCTTGCTGTCACTAGAAGTCCTCAAATTGTGGCCACAGGACCAGATGTCAGTACATGAGAGAGAAAAGAGAGGATTTATTTCTCTGGATGGTAGTTGTGTTCGATGGGCTCTTTCAGGTGATAAGAAACTGAAATGAGTTTGTTCTTTTTGCACATCCAAGATGTCTTCTCCCTTCTGATAAGAGCATCCGACGTTTCAAATGGGATAGACTCCCACGCCCAAGCTCCTGTGTGAGCATGTGATCCAGGCCAGTCAGAGAGAGTTCCACACCCAGGTCACAATGATTGACTCAGGATGGTCGTGTGACCCAAATCAATTCAAGAATACTCAATCCTGGGACTTAAGAAAAGAGAAACCCTCTTTCTTCTGGACTGGTAGATAGTTAAGCCTAAAGCCACCTAAGGCTATTACAAGGAAAAGACCTGCTTGAGAACGAACTGAAAGGTCATTAGGGAGACCATGTTCTCTAGTGGCCCCATCTACTTGTGACTACCCTCAGCAGGTGGTGTCTGTTCTTTCCTACTCTGGTGCTTTATCCACCATGTTATAGTGACTCAGCTACTAGGTCTCTGGTTCCACTGCTCCTGGGACTACAGACTAACAGTAAACCTCCTAGCTAAATTCCCTAAGAGAAAGAACTGCACCAGCCAGTCACCAAGTAAACAATGTCTCTCATACTTGGCTACCATCAAAGGCTGTCTTTATGTTGGGCATTGTTATGGACTGAATATTTGTGTCTCCCACAAATTCATATGTTGAAGCATAACCTGCCCATGGTATGGGATTTGGAGGTGGGGACTTTGGAAGGTAATAAGGTTTAAATGAGGCCATGAGGGAGGGGTCTCTATGACAGGATTGGTGTCCTTATAAGAAGAGGAAGAGACCAGAGTTTCAAACTTCTGTTTTTAGGTAATGATGTAAATGTGCAAGTTTTCCATAGAATGTGACTCAGGGCATGGACTGGATCCCCCTCCAAACAATTTCCAGTTTTAGATTTCTACAATGTCTTTTCATTTTTTAATTTAAAATTAATCCGCTAAAACCTAAAGACAAACAGTTTCACTGAAATTATTCAAACTCAGCCATCCAACTAAGGCTGCTGTTTTCTCCCTTTTCCGAGGAAGAGTCTAATATGGGAAAGAAATCACATTACTCTTCCATTTATTAAACAAATATTTACTGAACATCTTACTGCATCCAGGCACTGTTTTAGGTGATGGGAAAGGGAATTTCAAGATAAACAAGACCCATATTTCCCTTAAGCCGTTCAAAGTCTAATAAGAGAGACAGACATAAAAATAGATAACTACCATACAGAACAGAAGGAAATGCGTGCTCAAGAGGGTAAGTCAGACAGAGAAAAACAAATATCCATGATTTCTCTTATATGTGGAATCTAAAAAACAAAATAAACAAACAAACAAAACAGGAACAAACTCATAGAGAGAACAAACTGATGGTTGCCGGAGGAGTGGGGGTTGAGGAGCTGGGTGAAAAAGGTGAAGAGATTAAGAAGTACAAATTGGCAGTTACAGTCACAGAGATGTAAAGTAAAGCATAGGGAATATAGTCAGTAATATTACAACAACCATGGATGGTGCCAAGTGGGATCACTTCATAACTTATATAGCTAACCACTACGCTGTACACCTGCAACTAATATAATACTGAATGTCCACTGCAATTGAAATTTTTAAAAATTGAAAGAAATAAATAAATCACCAAAAAAAGAAAGAAGCTCAGGTAATTTGGGGACGGGGAGAGTGCCAAGCAGAGATTCACTCTGACTGTGTGACAATCAGAGAAGGCTGCATGGAGGAGGTGATATTTGCTCTGGGCTTTGAAAAATTGAACAGGTTATTGTTCGAGGGCACAGGAGCCCATTGTTAAAGACAAGGGTACCCCAAATCAGGGCTGAGTGTGAACAGACACATTGGATACATGAAGTGTTGGGCAAGTGTAGACCAGAAGAGGCAGTGTGTTACAGTAGGATGATATAGTGAAAAGGGGATGGTAGAGGGAGATGGGGAAGGAAAAATGCATTGAGTCAAATCATGAAGAATCTTAAATAAAGCTTACTTAACTTGATTCAGAGGCAGTAAGGACTCTGGTGGGTGCCATGTCTGGTTGCAACGTATGTTACATATATTTTTGTGGTTTTATTTTGAGCATCTTGTGCTATAGCAGCTCTGTCTTCCTGCCTCACGTTTGTGTCCAATTTGTGTCTGTGACAGTAAAATCCTAACTGCAATCATCCCTAATGCCCCACATTACATCACTTCACCCAAATGATATTAATGCTTTCAAAGTGTAAATAAGATCTGGCTCAGAGCCTCCTCATGGATGATGGAAATAGTTCAATACCAACCAGACGAAGGAGCTTAGAATGAAAGTGGTTTGTTGGAACAAAGTAGCCTATAAATAGTCGTGCTGGGAGAGATAGGCTGCGTTGCTAAAAGGCCCTCCAACGAATCTGCTGAATGTTCCATAAATCAGTGTGAGTACAGAGAGGGGGGCCCTTGTGTCACCCTCATAGTCAATTCAGTAGGAGAAAGAGCGGGAGCCTGCTAATTAATCTCCACATCCTGCCATTAACAACTCACTGTAATTTCCTTTCTATCAGGGAAATTGGTATTAAAAATGAAAAGAAGGAAAAACCATTCTGCTTCCTTTATAAGCTCTATTACCTAACCCCAAAGGCCAAATCAGAAAACACTTTTGGATTTTGGTGTTAAAGAAGACTGGAGGAAGAAAAAGAAGTTTGTATGAAACCAGATTGACCGTTGCGAAGTTAACTCTCTAACTGAAATGGAAAGGAAGCCAAAGTCCCCAGCCGAGCTCTCAGCAACTAATATTTCATCTGCTTCAGGGCTCAGTTAAGAAAATAGAGCCAAATGAAATGTCACATTTTCAGCGGTGAGCCTTTGTAATTAAATATCAAATATTGGGACGCCCTTGTGCAGAGTCCACACTGAGACTTCCCATAAGCCTGGAAAGAACTGCAAACAATCCTGAAAGAGAAGTGGTTGAGCTCCACAAACACTGCTCCTGACCTGGGCAGCGGCCACTGAGCAGCTGCGAGGACAAGTCTGGGGGCCCTCTTTGCCTTGCATGAGTGAGCCAATCGACGTCCATGCATAGCCATTCTCCGCTGCCCCAGGAAAATGCTCCCCTCGGGGAACAGAGCAATTGGCGAGGGATCTGCCTGAAGTGACTGGCGCATCCCTACAGCTGGTGCCTGACCTTGAGGTGACATCGGCGTGTCCTGTTCTGGACTGACTGACTTGTGGTCCTTCTGAGGGAAGGCAGCAGAATAAGGTCTCATGGCCAGAATATTCCAAATAAATTCTTCACATAAACTACATGAGCCTCTGCTGGCTTTGTATTTGTAATATTTCACGTTTTTCAAAGAAATAATGACAGTTGTTTGTCAAACCTTTTTATAAACACCTCATTACATGAATATCTTAAATTCACTGTCTGCACATCAATGTCCAGAGGCAGGGGAAAACGGACATGTGTCTGTCTTTTGTGTCTTCTCTAGAAGCCTCAGTTTCCCCTCACATCTCACTGACTGGGACTGCATCACATGGCCACACCTAAAGTGTCACAGACCAGGGGTGTGAGTCTCTAAGGTTGGCTTAGGCCAATGGTTCTCAAATTTGAGCAGGCATCAGAATCACCTATAATGCCTGTTAAAACAGATTGCTGGCCTTCTTTCCCAGAAGCTCTGATCCAGCAGGTGGGGCCTAAGAATTTGCATTTCTAACAGGTTCCCAGGTCGATGTGGTGTGTCCACACACTGAGGACATGGCTTAGACAAATCAAGGATCAGACTTAGATACAGGAAAGTCACTGACCCTCCCTGACACACCTGGTTGCTTGGAGGAAAAGGATCAAAATCAGGGACCTTTTAGCAAGGAAAAGGACAGGCGTGTGGCTGTTAAATGGCAACCATCAGAGTCTCCTGGGTTGGAAGCCACTAAAACTTGAACTTCTTCACAAAGAGGAGATCTTTGGTGGTCTATGTGGGTTCTGGCTTCTGGCTCATTTGGTTAATAGCACTTGACTCTGCTGTTCCCCACAAGCCCAGGGCAAGAACTGAGACAGAGCTTATGCTGGAGATGGTCAATGCCTCACCAGCATGGATGGAGCCCAGAAGACCCCATGGGAGGGCATGGTTACCAACGCACACCAGCAAGAAGCACCAGCTTTGCATCTCATTCCAGTACCTCCATTTTGTGAGATAACGTGATAAAACCAAAACAATCAACTGACGATCTTGAATTTAAACTGAAATAACCCAGACGTTGTAAATACAAGTCTGGTGCAGCAACCTACCTTTTATGTGTCTTCTGTGTATATGCAATAACCCAAGTATCTGATTACAGTGGTGCTATGAGCTGAGCCAAATGTGAGTGCTCCATCAGTGCCTGGTGAAAACATGATCTGATAATGTGGCCTTCTCTTGGCTGTTCCTCACAAGACGAGTTTTGCTCCCTGCACAGTTTTGATTTTTATTAGTTTAGGGTTTAGGCTGTGTTAGGAGGAATACCAGGGGTTCTTTGTCAGAATTCAGACATGAAATGATGGATGGATGAGCTTTCTTTCTCAGATAACCCAGTAGGCAGGACATAAAAGCTTATAAAACCATGTGTATTCAATAAATGGTGCTGGGAAACCTGGACAGACACGTGCAAAAAAAATGAAGCTGGACCACTTCCTTACACCATAAACAAGAATAAATTCAAAATGTATTAAGGACTTAAATGTAAGATCTGAAACCATAAAACTCCTAGAAGAAAATATAGGAAAAAAGTTCACAGACATTACCCGGAGTAAGATTTTTACTGATATATCCACTCGCGCGAGGGAAGTAAGAGAAAAAATAAACATGTGGGATTACATCAAACTAAAAAGTTTTTTCACAGCAAAGAAAACCATCAATAAAACAAAAAGGGATCCTACTGAATGGGAGAAGACATTTGTCAATGATATATCCGATAAGGGGTTAATATCCAAAATTTATAAAAAAAACTCACTCAACTCAATTCCAAAAAAAACAAACAACCCAATTAAAAAATGGGCAGAGGACATGAAGAGACATTTTTCTAAACAGGACATACAGATGGCAAACAGACATATGAAAAAATGCTCAACCTCACTAATCATTAGAGAAATGCAAATAAAAACCATGAGATACCATCTCACCCCAGTCAAAATGGCTATCATCAATAAATCAACAACAAACAACAAGTGCTGGTAAAGATGTGGAGAAAAGGGAACCCTTGTGCACTGTTGGTGGGATTGCAGATTGGTGCAGCCATTATGAAAATCAGCATGGAGGTATCTCAAAAAACTGAAAATGGAACTATCTTATGACCCAGCAATTCCACTCCTAGGTATCTATCCAGAGAAATCCAAAACTCTAATTCAAAAAAATTGATGCTTTGTTTATTGCAGCACTATTCACAACAGCCAAGATATGAGACAACCAAAATGCCTATCGGTAGACGACTGGATTAAGACACTGTGGTACATTTATACAATGGAGTATTACGCAGCCATAAAGAAGAAAGAAATCTTACCATTTGCAACAATATGGATGGACTTAGAGAACATTATGCTAAGTGAAATAAGTCAGACAGAGAAAGACAAATACCATATGATCTCACTTATATGTGGAATCTAAAGAAAAGAATAAATGAACGAACTAATCACAAATAGCCTCAGAGATATAGAGGAAAAACTGAGGGTTGCTAGATGAGAGGGAGGGTGGGGATGAGGGAGAAGGTGAAGGGATTAGAAAGCACAATTGGTAACCACAAGATTGCCACGGAGATGTGAAAGTCAGGTTGGAGAATATAATCAACAACGTTGTAAAGATTTTGTAGGGTATCCATTGGACACTTGTCTTATTAGGGAGACCACTTCATGGATGGTGTAGATGCCTGACCACTGCACTGTACACCTGGAGCTGAAGCTGAACAATAATGAATGTTGACTATAATTATATATATATATATATATAATTTTTTTTATAATTATATATATATATATATATATATATATATATATATATATATATATATGGTCACAAGAAGTGGAGTATAGCATTAGGAATAGAGAATGGAAATGTAACAGCTATATGCAATGTCAGAGGAGTAGTAGATTAGGGAAGGGGGTTATCACTTTGTGAGGGATACAAATGATAAATGTCTATTACACTGTTTTGTACACCTGAAATTAATAATAATAAACAAACAAACAAAAAACAACGTGTATGGAAAACTGTTTGTTGTGCCCTACCATATTGCTCATCCAAGCTTCCACACTAAGACTGGAGTCTTTCTTGAGTACTTTGGGGATTAGGATGGGGAGTGTTTTAAGTTATACATTGTGGGCGCACTCAGCTTTCCATAGGGCTGTGTATTTTTCCCATACACTTGAAGTGAGCCAAGAAGCACATCTAACCTATGTGCCAATTCTGGAGAACAGTGACTTTGAAGACAGCCTCAGTAACTCCATATTTTGAAAGAAGAGAAAATATATTGTGTACCATACTAATACTGTCTTTCAACCGAAGCATATCAGCTGCTTGGAATAGAGTGCTGTCAAAGACAAATCCATTCACCATGCCTTTCTTCTGTAGATTTGGGCAGAATTTGCAACACCAAAACAACAAAAATAAACAACAAAAGAATAAAAGTGTTGGCTTATCAACTGTACACAGTACTGCTCTACTTTCCAGCCAGCAGGAAAACAGGGAAAAAATACTGATAAACAGCAAAAGAGAAGACACCACTTTCAGCCCAGTGATTTAGTTCTGGTGTGAATAACATTAAGCATTGCGCCAGGTGACAGATCCACATGTATGTTGTTCTGGCTCACGTTTCCCTCATAGAGGATGCTGGAGCCATGTCCCAGGTGAGTGTCCTTGGCTGTATGGCTCAAAAATGCCCTCCACAGGAAGAGCCAGGTGCTTCTCATCTGCTATGTCCAGTGTGTAAGAACTTTCTATTTCCTGGGGGTCATCACAGCCCAGGAAAGAGGAACAACTCACCAGCAATGAGGAAGCTAGAACTGTCACCAGAGTGGGCAGGGCAGGGGTACTTGGAGCAGTCGAAACTGGAAGTCACAGCTTCCTTTTTTGGGCTGCACAAAAAATGCAAGCTCTCTGTCTCCAACACAACTTGGACTAACAAAGATTTTGACAGATACTCAGCAGCGTTTTATCTACAATATAATTAGATCAGGCAAATTTTATAAATCTTTGCAGACAGGTTTAAAATATTGTTAGCAGCCTAAATTTCAATTTCACAAAATATCTACTCTCAAGGAGCACAGCAATGGAAATTTGGGGCTCCTTCTTGCTGTTTGACTACATATTTATATTTTAGAACATATGAATAAAGTTGTTTTCCATTTATATAAATCCACCCATTGAGTGGTTGGGAATCCCCTTAATACATATCCTCTCAGGCCACCCAGTTATGAGAGGACACACATCCTCAGCACAGACATGGGAATGTGACCAGATGGACAAAAGCCATCAGCTGTCCTGGGAACACTGACAGCAACTCTATCCAGGAGTGAATATGCTTCCATATTTCTGTCAGTATCATAATACATGCCCAAATAGTCAATACAATTGCTATACTCTTAGAACTTCCCTTCCTTTTTTTTCTTTCCTTCCTTCCTTCTTTCCTTCTTTCCTTCCTTCTTTCCTTCTTTCCTTCCTTCCTTCCTTCCTTCCTTCCTTCCTTCCTTCCTTCCTTCCTTCCTTCCTTCCTTCCTTCCTCTTCTAAGACAGGTAAGGGTGGAACAGAACATATCATCACTTTAACTTAGATATGGCAAATCACAAATGCAAATTAGAGGGCTTGCCACCACCCTGACCCAGCCTACACTTTCTTGTTTTGCAGCATGTAAATTTAATCATTTATCATTGGAAGGCAGAAATTACAAACATATACAAATATCATCAAAGAAATCAGGAAACGCCTCCAATTTCATTAAGAATAGTTTATTCCAATACATCCACAAGGAAAAGGTTGAATAACATTTAGGTGACTCCATTGTAAAGCAGACACCTGTTCCCTTGTGCAACCTGTCCCATTGGAGGCTTGTGCCTGAGGAATGGTCCTGGCTTTGAAGGTAGAGACAAGCTCAGCTCTGAGTGGGTCAGAAAGCCATGTGATGTTGGGGAGTCAGAACAAGGCCGCAGCTGCAGGTAGGTGCTGAGAGAGCCAAGAACTACACAGACTGAAGCCAAGAGTCAGCTCATGTGCCACCAAAAAGAGTAGAGAACAGAGCACCAATAAACCAAAGAGCACAGAAAAATGTGAGCCAAGAAACAGGGGGTGTCCGACAGTGTCCAGAGTGGCCCCCAAGGCCTGTATGGATTACCATGTGCCTCCTGGACGGTTGCTGCAGGCTGTGGCAACAGCAGAAGTTCCTCCCTTAAAGTGATTTAAAGCTTACAATTTACAAATAATTTGCATTTTATGGACACTGTGAATCTTAGAATTAATCACGTTTCTCACTTTTCTCTGGTCACCAAAAAATGCAAAACTTAACGTGTTTCCTCCTTGCAAGTACAGACAACTTTTTATTGTACATTTCTCTGTGTTAATTTTAGTCCTGGTGTTAATATGCTCAAACCTTATTATCTTCACCCCACCCAGAATCCTTCATATATTTCTTCTGATTACCTTAAATATTAGTAATGAGGACAATTAGGCAATTAAGCCTACTTACTTGCAAGTGATTTGCATTCCAGAGCTCTGCTTTAAGTTCATTGTATGGAACACAGAACATATTCTGCCATAGAAAATACTGAAAGCCTGTATCTCTCACAAGCCTATTTAAATTTACGTTGTAAGCATACTCAAGTATTCTCTTTGCTAGCCACGTCTCCTAGCATCAGGTTTTTACCTGGTTCCTAGTAAGTTATTCATCAGTAATCCAAACTCTTCAATGAACTGGATATCTAATTTTAGTTTCTACTTTTCATAAAGATCTCCCCTGGGTACCTTCCGACTTCTTAATCATGCATCAAAGAATGATGTGGAATGAAGTAGACTCAAGAAAAACTTGTACAGATAAAAGAAAATATTAAAATGAGCAGAGCTTCCTCATAAAACCACTTGTTAATTTCTAACAAGATAACTTGTCCTTAAAAAACATTCCAGTTAAATGACATGAAGGCATTAACCTAAATATAGCTCAGGTGTTGAGAGAGATCTGACTGTGACATTTGTCACCCATTCGTCTGTAAGGTGTTTTGGCTCATGGAGTGAAGAGGGCAGAAATTTCCTTCTTACATCATCCCCTGAGGTCACCCATTCATGGAAGAGGGTACCCTCCTAGGTCCAGACCAAGTCATGTGGTCAGATAGTAAAAGACATCAGCTCTTCTGAAATGCTGGCAGCTCCTCTATTCAGGGGTAAAATAAAGAATGGCTTTTTATTGATGCTAAATACCATACTATACAGTCGGGAACACCACAAGTTGCAGAGTTGGTACACAAAAAGTTTGTTGAATGAATAAATGTCATTAGCTAGAACTATGAGATGTGGGAGCAAAGGACCATATGAGTATATCACACAATAGAAGGCAGAGGAGTAAAAGAAAGAGGAGAAGAAAAATAATGAAATCTGTTTCTTGAACACAAGCTGGGCTTGAGCAAATTTTGATGATTTGGATCCTGACTCCACCCCTTACAAGGTCTGAACTTGCTTTCCTCCTTGTTAAAAAGGAGAACTGTTCCAGTTGCTTTCTAGGGCCAACCCCTTTCCTGATGCACTGGGTTCCTTCTATTCCTCCCTTCTCAAAGTTTTTGATTTTGCCTTTCTCTTACATTGTCTGTTTCTCCCTCCAAACTTCATCATTCCTGATAGCATCCAAAGATGCTATAAAACTTCCAATCTTAAAAAAAGACCTCCCAGACCCCACATTCCTCCAGCCATCATGCTATTCACTCATACACAATAGAAATCCTCTAAAAGATGCCAATCACTCCAGATTAAAGTTTCCCCTGGCTCCACCCAACTAGCTTTTATCAAGGTCATTAATGAGCTTCATTTTGCCAAATCCTGTGGTCAATTTTCAGCTCACCTTACTGAGATCTTACTAAAGCAGACTCCCCCAAAGGTTTGTGGTCTCCATTCTATAGCATTGAGCCAACACTGAGAGATGGCTGCTGAACTAGAGACTGCATTTCCCAGTGACACTTACTGGCCCCCCCCAGTCATGTGTGACCATGGGACTAGTCTTTGCCAGCGGACAGGGACCAGATTATATAAGGTCTCATAGAGTGAGGCAAGGAGTTTGGATTTCATTTTAAGATTGATAGGAAATCATTGGACCATTTTTAGCAAAGTCTTCTTTCTCCTTGAACCTGCAAAGCTCATTCCTAGAAAGGTCCTCTGCATTTACTCTTACTTAGTCCCTCTGTTTCTTGAACACAAGGTGGGCTTGAGCAAATTTTGATGATTTGCTCTTACCATCTATCTTTGTTTGGCTGGCTGCTTACCTTTTCAGGTCTCTGGTTAAAGAAATCTCCACTAACTTACCTACCCAAATAGCAACTTTTCTATCATCCCTTTCTCTGACTTATTTTTCTCTGCAGCACTTACATTGACTGATATCATATCCACTTGTACTCAGACGTCATGAGAAGTACATCAGAATCACCTGGGCACTTGCTTAAAATACAGATTTCTGTCCCAGGAATTCAAGAGATCTGGGAAGGTGCCTGGTAATCTGAATTTAACCAGATGACTCTGATCCATAGATAGGTATTCCTGGTCCAGTCAAAGAGGGACTGCCTCCCATTTGACCTCTGGGTGGGAAATGATGAGTTTTTAAAAAGGAGAAATCTCTGCTAAGAGAAGACTCATCATATGGGCCTTCACCTGGCTTAATTAAAGGGAAAGAGCTGCCTTGCTGGGCAGCTCGTTTCTTTAGGACATTTCTGAATTATTCCAACTGTACAAATCCTGTCCTAAAGCCCTAAAGTCATTGTGTAACTCTTAGTATGTCACTTTACCTCTGTGGGCCTCTGTTGTCACTTCTATAAAATAAGACTATGTTGAACTAGGTGTTATCTTTGATCTCGCTCAGCCCTAGGGAGTCTTAACTATAGGTATTCGTTCCATAGTGCTTGTGCCTGTAAGCAATAACATGCAATAAGAAGCAAACGCTGAGACACAGAGGGGTTTGTTACAATAGGAAAACACCATTTCAGGCCCCCACAACTGTGTAACAACTTCCCATGGCACCAAATTGCCAGTTAAAGAAAAGTACTTTCAAAAGCTGAATCTTGCACAACTGCCACGGAGTTCTGAACATTTGACCATAAACATTTCTGTGCTTGTAAACGCTAAGAACCTGGGCACTGGCAATTGCACCACACAAAGTACATGGAAGGGAGCCACCCCAGCTGAAGAACTGAAGTAGAAACGCTACCTTGCCATTAGTAAGCTTCACAAATGCTCAAAACTCTAGCGACACAACATGGAGGAATAGACAAGCATTGTTCCATTGATGACAATTGGTCAAATAGTCCAATTTTTGTCAAGGTATTTAAGGGTGAGAAATGAATAGGGAATAAAAGAGTCTCCTCCAGATGACAGCTTCATGACAATGTGGGTGGGGGAAGTAAAAGAACTGAAAAATGGCCATTACCTCATTTAATCAGAAAATATTTGTTGGGTTAAATACTGTGCTAGGAACTGTAGACATAAAGATGTTTAGGAAAATAGTTCCTATCCTCAAGGCACTGAGAACTGTACACAGACAATAGCAGTACAGTTAGTGGTGACACAAAGAAGGCTGAGGGTCCACTCTGTTGGGGCAGGGCCAGAGCAGTCTCCCCAAGGAAGTGGTGCTTGAAGTAGAAGGACAAGTAAGAATTTGCCAGCAGGATAAGAGAAAAAATACCTGCTGGGTACAGAATATAACAGTAAAATATTGATCGTGTTACTGTGTTCGTATTTCTCTTAGCCGTCAACTTCAGCCCAGAAAATGGATTGGCTTTGTGACTTCCTTTGGCCCATACAATGCAACAGAAGCAGTGGTGTGTCAGTTCCAAGCCTAGTCCTCATGAGGCTTTGCACACTTTCATTACTATCTCAGACCCTGCAACCACCATGTGAATAAGCCTGGGCTGGTTCTCTGAAGGATGAACAACCACGTGGAAGAAGACCATCCTAAACCAGTCAGCCCCAGGCAATGTGCCAGCTGACCACAGATGCATAACTGAGTGCAGCCAAGATCAGCCAGACTTGGTCAATCTCGCTGGTTTTTCTCCTGGTCAACCATAGTCTCATGAGCGATAACAAATGGTTGTCATCTTAAGCTACTAAATTTTGGAATGGTTTCTTATGCATCTATGGATAAGTGAAAATACTCCTCCCAACTTGAGTTTACAATGTTATTAAACAGAGTTAAGAAAAAGAAGAATGAATTAATGTAGTGATCATCTCACAGTTTCCCTTAATTTTCTTAAACCATCATAGTTTCATTTAGAATCCTTCAATAATGTAGTTCAAATCCTAAATCAGTATCACGGATAAACTGAAACAAAAGATTGCAGAGTAAAAGAAAAACATTTCTTGTTATCGCTTCTGTTTATCAAGGCCTACCACATTGATCACCTCCTCTGCCTGTTTCTGATCAAACACAACAAAGGAAACAATAGTTATCTTAGAACCGCAACCTCCCAGAAGAGCCAAATAAGAAAATGGGAAAAATTAGTATTCCTTTTCTTCATCTAAATACATCTGTAATAAGGCACAATATACGTAAATGACTAAACATAAATTGTTGAGTCTCTTTTACTGCCTATGTTGACTTTTAGGTTAGATATTATTGCCTGGTTTTGATTGTCTCATAGAGCCTCCATTCCTACTTCCTGACTCTGAGTACAAATACATACTGCTGCATCTTTTCCATGACTGCATTAAGCGGAATCTAAGTGGCCCATCGAGACAATTTAATCATCTGAGTGCCCAGCTCCTAGGAGTGATTTTAGGGGATTCGGGTACAGCTATCAATCCAAAGACAGAGCCTCATCATCTCTGTGTTTATGCCTCCTGAAGCATTAATTCTTTATCTCTGCAGATTAAGATAACCCATCAGTTATAGTTTAGTATGGACAAGAAGCCTACTACAGAGAAAGTATCCTGACCCTAAAATGTGCATTAATTCAGTTTTGTGTTGCAAAATTCCTTTCTCTAGGTTGAAGGAGAGGGAAAAAATAAAAAAGAATGTTTACAACCCAGCAGTTAAATGAAGAGCATTGTTAGCTGATCTGTCAGTCTGGAAGCAAAGTTGTACAGAAGATAAAAATTTGACCATACTCTGCTCTTGTTCACAAGCTTAAAATACTCTGTTATTCTTCCTGTCATTCAACTTTAGGATAAAGGTGGTACATAGGACACAGCGTCTAATTTTGCTTTCTGCAAAACTCTACTAAACTATAGTAAGGAGACATTTTTCTTAAAAATACATAAAGCACATACTACAAAATTGCATAGAACCAAACACGCACACACACACACAAGTGTATGTAAAAGTGGTGAAACATGAACAAGGTCAGTGGATGGTTCTATCAATGTTTCTTTGTGGATTCTGATACTGTCCTACAGTTATGCAAGATGTTACAATTAGGGGAAGCTGAGTGAAGGGTATGTGGCATTTCTCTGAATTATTTCTTATAATTATATGTGAATCTAGAATGATCCCAATATAAACCGGCAAAAATAGGAAGAAAAAGAATGGATGACATTAATAAAATTTTGGAAGCGGTCAAGCTGGTGGGTATGAGGTAACTGTCTTAGCTGACTCCAGGAGTCAAATTCTAAGACACAGTAAAGAAAGTCGAGAAGCAAGCTCATTTAACCACAGAATCTCCAAAAGCTTTGAGAACTGATAGCAACAGATCCCTCTGAAGTGAAAGCTAATGAAAGCAGGATCAGAAAACCTGATTTTTAAAGTTTGCTAGAGCCCCTCTTTTTTATCTGTCCCTGGAATTCTGCTTTTCCCTCTTCACGTGGCCAGAGCCTGGAGCTATGTTCTCTGGAGATGGTAAGGCGAAGACTCTCTATACTGGGGACTCCTATAGCAGGTGATTGGGGGAGAACCAAACTGAAAATCAATAATTGGATGGATAGAACCAATGAAGACCCCTCTACCATTTTCAGTTTCTTGACTCCCAGATCCTTGAAAGCCCTTGGATTCTAGAAACTAGAATCCAAGAAACTAGAAAAAGAATTTCAGGGAAATGTGACTAGCCCAAAGGAAATACGTACTTGTAGAGACACTGACATTGGGAGGGTATTAGTCAGTGTTTAGTCAGGAAATTGGAGCCACTAAAGGTATTACAGGACCATGGGGCTTACTCTAGGAATTGGAGCTTATACAACTCTGGGAGGAGTTGTGAAAATGGAAGTCTGGAGGAGGGCAATCAGATCAGAAACAGTCACTACTCACTGTGGTAGATAAAATAGTGGCCCCCAAACACATCCACATTCTACTCCCCAGAATGCTCCCATATGTGGCAATGGGAACTTGGTAGATTTGATTAAGCTAAGGATCTTGGAATGGGAGAGTATCTGGATTATCTGGATTGGCCCAATGTCATCACAGCAGTCCTTATAAGAGGGAGTCAGGAGGATCAACAGGAGATTTGAAGACAGGCCAGAGGTGGTAGTGACGTGCTTCGAGGATGAAGGGGCCAGGAGCCAAAGAATGTAATTGGAAATACAAGGAAATGATGGAGTACTCCCCTAAAGCCTCCTAAAAAAGACACCTTACTTTTAGACTTCTGACATCCAGAACTGTAAGAGAATACATTTCTACTGTTTTAAACCACTACATTTGTTGTAATTGGTTACAGCAGCTACAGAAAACGAATATACTCACAACAGTTTAAGCATGGATGTGAATACGGCATACGGGAAATTTTCAGAAAGCGTGCATGTTTGGCCGCCCAAATGGACTAATGGATGGGGAGCCATGGCAGCTTGATGGAATCTACTGCCTGTGGGGGAGCTGCAGTCAAGCACTTGACGGCTTGAAGCCACTCTTAGTCAGTGGGGTCAGAGTTGGGATGGGAGGCTGGAGCTCACCAGACTGCCTGTGTCTATGTGTCATTGCAGAGTGACCGCTGAAAGTAAAAGCTCCTACTTCACCTCCACTTTCCAGATCTTATGCAAGTTTCCCTCTTAGCCCAAGCTAATCACACAGGAAAGGGGGGTCTGGAAAAGGTAATTCCCAGTCTTAAATAGGAGCAGTAATGCCAATGTGACAAAACATACTCAGCTTCTGAGGTATTCCCTGCAAAGGGCCCAAATAGCTCATCCCTGAGCAAAGGTCAAAGTCAACGAGCCCCATCCATATGTTTGGATCTTCCAATCGAAGTTTTTTTTCTCCCTCTTAAAAATATAGAGGGTTATCAAACATCTCAGAAAGCTTTGACTATCAAATATATATATATATATATATGTATATATATATATATACACACAAAAATCAATATCAAAACAGAAAAAGTCAACTTGAAGGAAATAGAGACTATGCACAGAAAAGAAAATATAATACAAAAAGAACAATTGTAATTGCTGGCTTATTTGGAAGGTTAAGAAAAAAATATTTCATCCATGAAATAGTATTATTAAGATGCTTTAAAAAATAAACATCCAACAAACTAAAAAGAGCTCTTAGAAGCTTACAACATGTTATTGAAATGAAAAAGTAATGGAATGATTGAAGGGTAAATTTGGGGAAATTTTTCAGAAAGAAGAGATGGAAAGTAGGAGAGAAAATATAAGGTGATTAGAGAACCAGAGCAAGAAGTCCATCATCAGAATAACAGAAGCACCAAAAAGAGGACAGAGAAAATATAGGGGAAAAATTAACAAAATAATTTCAGAGCATTTCCCAGCACTGAGAAATGAGCTTTCAAATTGAAAGGACCTGGCCCATGGAGCAAACAAGATACAAGTCAGCCCATACCAAGTGACTTTATCACAAAATTTCAGAACATTGGAACCAAAGAAGAGATTGTATAAGTTTCCAGAGGTTTAAACTTAATGCCAGCAACAGGCCAAGTACAAGGGTTTATAAATCAGAATTGCTTCATACTTCTTCACAGCAACATTGGAAGGTAGAAGACTACAGAAAAAATATATTCACAATTGTGAATATGTCTCCACAGCATATAACTCTTTATCCAGCCAATCCATCAATCGAGAGGATAATAAATACATTTTCAGATGCACAATATTTAAAATATTAACCTTCCAAGCACCTTTTCTAAGACACTGGAAGATTTAGTCCATCAACATGAAGGAGTAATAAGTAAAAGAAGAAGGAAAACAGAATACCCACAAAAGAGATCCAAACAGGAGAGCATTGAAGGGACTCTCCCTGGCAATAAGAAGGGAGATGCTAGAATGGCAGCAATGCAGAAACAAGGGGGCAACCAGCCCGGTGGAAGCAGGGTGACTCAGAAGATGGTTTTCTAACCTGACTATGCTCTGAACAATGTGCTTCACTGAGAAGTAAACCAAGGTGGAGAAACACTCTCACAGAAGGAAGCAAGGGAATCCAACTCAGTAGGCAAAGCATATTTCCAGGATTGAAGCACTGGGAGTTCCAGGAAGTCATCTTCTGTGTACAAGACCCTGAGAGCATGAAGTCCATAGGAGATAATACAGGCCCCCAGGAATGTCTGCAAGGGAAGAATGGGAGCTGACAGATGACCTGATGTAATTAATGTTGTAAAATAGTGTGTTCAGAAACTGTTGAAAGGCATGGTAAAAATTTGTAATAGGTATCAAGAAAACTAAGCAAATTTTAAAAGCAATTAATAATTTCAGAGGGAAAAAAACAAAAAAATACGAAACCATACCCATAATGCACTAGATAGTTGGTATTTTTGGCTAGCTTCTAACTACCAGCATTTGCACACAGCAGAACAGAATTGTTGAGGAATTAACAATCCTTGGGAAACAGTCTTCAACAAATTTCTGACAGGGGTGGGCCTATAAACAACGCAACTCCCCCACCCTCCATGGATGACACAAGTAGTGTGTTCCACACAATTTCCCAGAGTGCTCCTCACTGGATAAAGCTCTAATTATTCGTAGTGGTGACACCTTGACAATGCACCCTTTATTACTGTTAGGGAAAACGCTTCCTACTTTCCTATTGGTGTTTCCTGTGCCTCCCAAATATACTACACGTAGCAGAATCCTTGTCTCAGGGTCTCTTCCTGGGGAATTGAGATATCACAAATTTCAGGGAATAAAATTTGCACAGTAATAATAATGTTAACGCTAAATATATATTTAACCAAAATGTGTGTAGAATAGGTGAAGAGAAGCAGAGGGGATGGTGATATAAGAGAGTGAAGTCCTCATGGACCATATTAGAAATTCACTAGATTATGTTTCAAATCGAAGAATCCAAAAAGAGTAGTATTTATGTGTTATTTAAAAGTATGGAGATCCATAAATACCAGAAGAAGAGCTAAAAGTCCAAAGGGGTTGTTTCTAGGAAGAGGGAGTCAGGAAAATGGAGAGGTTGGGACAAAAAATTGTCATATTTTGATACATAAACCCTGTAATAACATTTGACTTTTTAATAGTACTATCAGTTTTAATAGCATCACTATTAGCATGTGCTGTTTTGATATAATTCAATTAAGAAATAAGGAAAGAGAAGAGAAGAAATGAAGGAAGGAAAAGAGAGAGAGAAGTTAAAAAGAGGAAAGATAAATGAGGCTAGCTCTCTCAGAAATGTCAAAATGTTTTACAGTTGAAACTGCCTTTTCTCATCTGAACTGTAACTCCTTAACCCTAAGGCTTGTGTTAAATCCAAAGCCAGACAAATATATTTTAGAGAACCATGAAGTCATAAAACATGTCTATTGTAGAAAATATTGTTAGACAATGAACTATGTCTGCTATTATTCACTTAAGCTATAAATGACCTCATTAATGTGTGTGTATGTTTCTCACTCACTTTCCCCTCTCCCCAACACAATTTCCCGGCAGCTATTGAAGTTTAAAAGTACCTCTGGCTCATGAAGCTTTGTTTTCCCCCCATCCTTTCAAAGGCATCTTTATTCCCTTTCTAAAGAAACACCCACTATGAGGGGACAGATGAAGTCCACACTGGTTTGGAGTGCAACGGATACAAAGAAAGGTGAACGAGACATAGTCTTTGCTTTTATGAAACCTACATACATCCTAGAGAGGAGACTGATAAGTGAACAAATATAAAAAGCTAGACATGTGCTTTCCAATTATGATAAATACCTCGAAAGGAATAAACAGCAGGATGCGATTGAGAGCAAGTTGGAAGGAACTCGTAGACAAGGTGCTGAGAGAGGCCTCTCTGAGGTTGCACATGGCTGTGGAGAGCATTCCAGAGGCCCCAGCTCAGAGCCAGGGATCAGAATGGGCAGGTATGAGGTCACGTGGTTCGGGAAGGAAACTGAGTGAGGGGGAGAGGAAAGCAGTTGGGAGGGAAGAGGATCAGGACAAGGGTTAAACTACTTTAGTTTTACTAAGGACGGAAGCGACTAGCTGACCGCTAAGAAGCTCCTGATAACAACAGCAACAAAATGGATTTCCTTAATAGTCACTTACGTTTCCTTAAAGTCACTAACACTTTTAAATTCATCTTTTTATCTTTACAGGAAGCTTGAAAGAAAAGGCAAAAAAAAAAAAAAAAAAGAAGCATTTCCTCAACAAGCACAAAATACCCGCGAAAGGAGCAGAATGGCTACATATTTGTTTGTTACGTGTATAAGTTTCATCATGTATTTCACATGCAATACAGTGCGTACCTTTGACTGCTAGAGAAAACTGAATATTAGGTAAAATCCTCCAAGTCTCTTAGAGTTCTCAAAACTGACATTTGATTAAAATGCCTGTTTATCAAATATCTCTGAAATGGGAGTAATGACCTGTTCTCTGTTTTTCCTCAAAAGTGTTAAAACTTAAGGAACCTTTAATTAATTTTTACCTGCCTCAAGTCAAGTCTTATGTGACATGAAAGCAAAGTATGATTGTAGATATTTTTCACAGTAACCTCGTTGTCAGTTAGCTTATTTATAGCCTGAGCATTCATGCATAATTTCACATCTCAACATATTGTTCATTTTTCATAATTTTAGGTCACAAGCAAGATTGTGCCAGTGAGCTGAATCAATGACACAAAAAAACAATGCAATTTGGAAAAATTACCCATGTTTTTCTAGAGTCAACCACTAAAAATTGATGAGTAACCACAAATGTTCAGTCTAAAGAATCTGAAAGAGACAAATCTATCAAAAAATGAGGTTATGAATCGAAAAGTTCTAAAGTCGGTGTAGAATCATTTGAATTCTACCAAACCCTCAATCAGGGTCTGGGACTTAAAAACTTTTGTCACATTTGGCTACTTGCCATTTGGTTAGGGGCCACACAGTGTCCTTTAGGATCCTTCTGGACCTATTAACAAGTGATCCCACTGTCCTCAGAAGTGCCTTGGAAATCCAGCATTTGTTTGCCCAGAGTGGATTTTCAGCTCCCACCTTCTTAGCTGTGCCTCTGGCTTTCAGACAGGCTGTTGTTTCATTATTTATTCTACAAATACCTATTAAACCCCTACTCTGGGTTAAGGCACTGTTCTAGGAAATGGGAATATAGTGGAATAGGACAGAAAGGGTTCTGGCTCTGTTGGTGCTCACCCTATAGTGGAGAAGACAGGAAACAAGTAAACTAACTATGGAGAAGGTGACATCGGGGTCATGGGGCTGGAACAACTGCAGAACGGGATACAGTTTTAGAATGAGTAGTCCTGGAACACCTCTCTGAGAAGGTGACATTTGATCTGAGACATTGAATGATGAGAAGAAAACAGCCACTTAGAAGAGATAGGTAAAGCATTGCAGGCAAAGATAGATACAAAAAATTTCCAATCTCCGAATTCATAGTTTTCGTGTTACAAAACAACATGTAATGTGTGTGTGTGTGTGGTGTATATTTTGTGTGTGTTAAAAGTCTGTTCCCCAAAATATCAAGTCATTTTCTGAATAAGTGGTAAAAATATGAGCAACTTTTATTCTCTTCTTTATCTCTTACAATTTCTAATTATTCTACAATTTACATTAATTACACATGTAATAAAAAAGCAACTATTCAGACTCGACGCAGTAGTTTGCAATAGTTTCCAGCAGACTCTGCCCAGCCAACCCTCCTCTTACTTTGATAAATCTTCCTTCTATATTAAAAAATAATAATCATAATAAATAAAAAAATTAAAAAGCAACTATTCTGAAACTTTCCATTTTCTTTCTTAATAACAATAAATATACATTCAGAGAGAAAATGACCATTCTGATCCATTTAGTAAACCTCACTTACTTACACTTTTTAAATTTAAAATCTTGGATAATTCCAGACACATTAGGCTGAAGTTTGCCTTGCGACCGTGTATGAAAATAAATTATTTGGAAGTAATCCAAAGAAGTGATTAGTCCAGTGAAGGACTGAAATCAATAAACTGCTTTCAAGCTTCTCTCTTCTAGACTTCCTATTCAAACATCTCTGTGCTGACAACAAATGGTTGTCCACATGCATTCCTTACAAACAGCTCAGGCCAATCTCTGCCCAGCTCGTCATCTACACTGAAGAAAATGGCAATGCAATTCCATAAAATGTTCTTCTAACTCAGCCTTTACCAGGTCCTACTTCAGTCTTTGCTCCAATTAGGGAACTGGTGAGGAGTTTTGCTGTGTTTAGTAAATCTGGTACAAAAACAACTAAGAAGTTATACATGCTCTATTATAAAAGCTAGAGTCCTACAATCACAGATTGAATATGTAATTCTGGAAAATAAACAATTCCAGTTTCAAACAGGTCTGTGTCAGTAACACAGAGCACTGGAGTGGCCACATGAGAGGACAAGCAGTGGCAGCAATGGTTGAACAAACAGACAGGTGCTTTGAGCTGAGGTATGAGAGTAGGAAGCCTGAAAAATATTTTCACAGAGAGGATTTCAGGTAAGAGGCAGTGCAAAGTATCAGATGTGATCAGGAAATGTGGCACGTTTGCGTTTTAATCAACTGACAGTTCCTGGAGTACCTCAAAAGGGCTGTTATGGCACCTGCATTTTGGAACATCCTACCAGAGTCACATATTTGTGGGTCCCAAAATTGCCTCATCCTTGTAGTCATCTGAGGTGTTTCTGAAAAATAGGGATTCCTGGACTCTGCTCCCAGAGACCATGATTCAACATGTCTGGGCTGGAGCTTCAAAATCTGTGTGATTCCAAACCTCTTGCAGGTGACACTACCGGGTTTCGGTGTCTGAGCTTTAGAGGAGCAAAGCTGGCAGGCCCTCAGTTTCACCGTGCATCCCAGAAGTAGAACTTTGCAGGAGCTGAATGGCAGCCAGCACCCAGAGCTGCTGCTTTCTTACTGAGTGAGAAAGTTTTCCAGCACCATGAATCTTTTCCCGATGAGCTGGAAAGGACTTGGCATAAGGAACACTTGATATTTCCAACCTGGCTGATCACTAGAATCACTTGGGAAGTCTTGATGGTTTTGTTATTGATTATTATTATTATTATCATCATCATTATTATTATTGTTTTAACACAGTCCCAGGCCTCACTCCAGAGTCTAATTGAGCATGACTGAGATGAAGTTCACAAATCTGTGTTTTAACTATCCTGAGAGAGTGGTTTAGGAGCCATTGCTCTAGACTAGTAGTCTTAAAACTTTAGAGCATATATATCTCTCAGACACTAATTAAATAAGCAACTCCCTGGCCCCACTGCCAGAGATTCAGCAGTCTGGGACCCAGAAATTTCTATTTTTAATAAGCAATGATCTTACAGAGAATCTAAGGACCGCCCTTTCAGAAACCCTGATCCTGCACAACCACCGTCCCTATGACCACTGCCTCATGCCACTAAGCTGATGGTGCTCTGCACATTGTGGGAACCTTTCATCCCAAAGTGGAGATGTCTAAGACTTTCCATTACTATTTCTTTAGTATATGCCCTGGTAGGCACCTGCCATGGCCTCATTGCTTCCCATAGGCTCCAGGCATACCTGTCCACAAGGCCAAACACGTGGGCCAGCCCCAAGGGCACTGACCTCAGGGCTTGACCTGCAATGGGTAAGGCTGCTGCTACCCAGGGAAGCTGGATGTGGACTGTGCTGGCAGGGAAAGATCATTTTTTAAATGAAAGGGAAGGCCAAGGTTAAGATACCGCATTAGGTACTGCTTGTTAGAGCAACATGAAACTAAAGACAGGAGATAAAGAGTTAGCTTCAAGACACAAAATATGAGATGGGATGAAGAGCGACAGTTTGGGCATCGGGTGCAAACAAAGCAAGGCTGCTAGGTGTTCAGTCTAGTGATGTGGAGGCCATGTGGGGTACAAGCAGAACAGCCTGATTAAAGAGGGCAAATGACAAGCATGAGCCAGAGCAGAGAGAATGCTGGCGTTTATGAATTTAGCAGCTGCACTTTCCACCAGCAAATGGGATATTCTGATACATGACTTCAAATCTTGCACTTACAGCTCATGGGTCAGCGTGAATCACTTAGCTAGAGAGAGAGCGCAGTTACTTGAGAATAGACACATTGAAATATAATGTTGTTCTTACTCATTGCTGATGTGGCACATATTCACATGAAGAAATTAAAAACTAGAAAATCAACATCTAGTGTTGACGATATACAAGAAGAGAAAGAGAGGAGATCAAAGACAGTAATCGATACATTTCTCGTTATATATTAGCCAACTCTGGTAGACGTTGGCATCTCGTATGAGTTTGGATATTGTGAGTCTACTTTCCAAGAGAAGCACTAACTCTGTTTAAATCTCCTTCTCCACATTTGCACCCATGCAGCTACATGTGACTGAAGCAAAACAGACACTATATTGACTAGTCTCACTTTAAATTCATGAAACAGACCTCAAGGGTCCCTTAGTGATCATACTCTGCTTCCCTAGTCCTTACCTTCTTCCTCTCTTCCCAGCTTCTCTTCTCTCTTCAAACCTTCAAGACACCCCCAACCTATCCCTATTCTCAGCTATTCACCTCACTTCCAATTTCACTGAGGAACAAAAGGCATGGAGTCTCCCGCCACCATATCTCCTCACTTCCTGCATAGGGGCCCATTTCCTCTCCCTTCTCCTTGTTACAATGATGAACTGTCCTACTCCTGGTTAAGGCCACCCCTCCCACTTACATTCCACTTCCTGTTTCCTCTTCTGTACTTAAGGAAATCACTCCAGCAGTTCTCCCTTCTCCCTCCTATAGTGTCAATTTTTCCCTTCTCTACTGGGTCTTCCCTATAAACATATGTACACATTTTGCCGGAGTTGATCACACTGTCCTCCTTCAAACACATTCCTCCTCTGGCTTCCAGAATACCCACCTCTCCTGGTTTTTCTCCTAACTCACTGGCTGCTCCTTCTTTCTCTCCTTTGCTGGTTCCTCCTCTTCTCCTCAACGTAGGTCCCATGCTTTGAACTCTTCTCTGTCCACACTCACTGTCTCAGTGATCCATCCAGTCTCAGAATTGTCAATATCATCTATGAGCCAACACATCCCTAATTTCTCTCTCTAGCCTAGTTTTCCCCCCTAAACTCCAGACTTTATACCCAGGAGCCTACTTGTCACTTCTACTTAGATGTCTACTGGTCACTTCCCACTTTACAAGTCCAGATTGAGCTCCTGCTCCTCTTCCAACTCCAGTTCCCCCACAGTCTTCCTTTCCCAGGGAAACAATGCTTCCCTCCCAGCATCTCAGGCTTAAAATCCTAGAGTCACTATCAAGGCCTCTCTTTTGCTCATTCCTCACATCCATTCAATCAGCAGATCCTCCAGCTCTTTCTTCAACATATCCAGTGTGCAACCCTCCTCATCACCTACACTGCACTCCACCCGCCCGGCCACCTCACTCTTTACCTGGATTCCAACAGAAGCTTCCCAACCACTCTGCCCACTTTTGCCCTGGCCAGTCTTCAATTGAATCTTAACCCAGTATCCCCAGGCACTCCCCCTATACAAGCCTTCCCATTCCACTTGAAGGAAAGCAAAAGTCCTAAAGGTCCTACATAATTTCACCTCTACCTGCCTTCTCCTTCCAGCTTCCCCTGCCACCTTGCTGGTCCTTCAGTTCCCCAGTTCCCCTCCTGCTTAGGGCTCCGTACTGGCTGTTTTCTCTGCCCAGGTCTCTGCGTGGCTCACTCCCTGTCGCCTTCAGGTGTTTCTTCAGGTGGCATCTTCTCAGTAAGACCTTCCCTGACAGCTTCGTTACCACTGCAGCCCCCTGGTCTCCCATACCCTCCTCCCTGATGTTATTTTCTTCCTTAGCACTTACCACTATCTAATACATTACATGTTTAAATTAATATTGTTATTATGTACTCTTTGCCACCCACATAAGCTCCACAAGGGCAAAGATCCTTATCTGTTTCGTTCACGTTTTGCCCAAAATGGTGCCTAAAACTGTGCCTGACAGATTTTTGTGCAGAATTATTATTTTTTGAATGAATGTAAAAGTTGAAGCTTGAGATTTCAGACTCTGCAGAGCATGGGCCAGCCTCTAGAAGAGATTACACTCCCAGGTGTAACAGCCCATGAGGCCTCTTAGTTCAAGGAAGAGAAGTTAGAAAGAAAGTAAGCCAGAAAAAAAAAAGGAAAATTGAAAGAAAATATTTTTTCTACAGTCTCTGTGTTTTTCTGAAAATCAAATACTTTTATATTGTGAATTTATATTTAGAATAGTGACTAAGGTATTTCAGTATTTGTGTGTTACCACCTGCCCTTCAGTCTCCCCAAATGGTTTATAAAACTTTGGTAATTGTTAGATTTTACTTCTAAAAATCATACTTCCAGATTAAAATTCCTGTACACTTGGGGAAAACATTACGGTCTCATTTTAAAATGAAAAATCAGCCTTCTATTTCTGCCTCCTGGGACACTCACAGAGATAGGAAAAATAATTGTATGTCTTCTTCCCATGTTGTTGATTGGCTTTTGTTTGTTGACTGGTGTAGAATTTCTTGGCCGTGATCCTGCCGTCTTAGCTAAACGTGAGGTCTAGGAGTAGTGCAGGCTCTGTGGGGAAGTTGTGTTTATTTTTGTAGAATAAGAAACAAGAAACTCATTGGCCTCCTTGCACAAAAACATCACAATCGGAGGTGAGTAAAAGCTAGTATAAAGGTCTAGCTTCCCTGGACTTTGAGATCCAAAATGGAAGGACTAATAAATATTCAGTATTTCTTTCTTGAAAGGTAAATTAACACCAGAATTAAGAATAGTTTTATCTATTTTTAGCTTTGTTTACATATCCTCACCACCCATGTAAATCAGATATACATTTGCACTTAACCAGTGGGGGTGAGAGTGCGGACAAGGGGTGGGGCTAGGAGGCAAATTATCTAATCTCATAGTTGCAGGTCACGTTCATTTACTATTAACTTCGAGGTAATACCACTGACAGGTTTCTACATGCTGAGACCTAGTATTCATAACTAGACTATTAGCTAGAAATCATTTTCTTCTTTGCTTTCTTTCATCCTTTTATTTTTCATATGATAACATGAGTGAATATTTAGCTATGATCTACTATCTGGATATACAGCACTTCCTTTCTTTCCTTTTTACTCCCTTCTTCAGCAAATGGCTTTTCATATTCATGTTCCATTTTAGGGAAAAATTCTTCTCTAATAGTAAATTGCAGAAAAAAAAATATTTTCCTTGGTAAGTAATACATCTTTGAAACAACCTACAAATGAGTATTGCAGTCATAAACTTCCCAGACTTCAGCGAGAGATGTGCTGCTGAAGTCTTCAGAACAAAGCTTTAAATATGTAATTTCTTTATAAGTTTGTACCCAATAACACAGTCAGTGAACACATGACAAAATTTAAATAGTCCCTTAAGTGATTTGTTGAACTAAACTTTGAATCAAAGAGTTCATTAAGATTGTCACTATAATACGACAAATAGGTAAAGAAAACAGTTTGGGGTGATGAAAGGAAGTGTTGTTGTTGTTTTAATGTGTTGGTCTGTATAACTGTTTATATATTACTATCCATATCTAAAAAATAACTCCTTTCATAGATTACAGAATTATTACCAAATTACCTACTTTGAATAGCAAATGAATATAACACTTTAATCAATTTTTTCACAACCTTGGTTATTTGTTGGATAAATCAACAAGTTCTTTTGCTCTTAAGTAAATAAAAGAAAGTCAAGTCAAATGCTGTTAAAAACTATCGTGAGAGTGACAAAAGCATATTTAGATTTTTTAGGACTCATAAGGGTGCTTCCTAAAGTAAGAAGGAATGTCTTTAGATTATATGAGTTCTTGGATTCATTCCTACATTAAAACCCACATCTTATTGTAATACACAACATTACCTTGGGAAAAACAGTAAACAAGAACATTTACTTAGAGCAGCATTTGGCAATATGCCAACACCACATTCAGTCCTTTTACTGTTCTGCTACTTAAGTACCTGTAGAAAACAAACAACCAGGAAATTAAACCATATAAAAATTGTTTTCTCATTGTACAATAGTCTTTGTGGTCCAGGTCTACAAAGGTCTCTGAGTAGCCATAAAATGATTGGT
This sequence comes from Rhinolophus hipposideros, assembly GCF_964194185.1. Taxonomy (NCBI): domain Eukaryota; kingdom Metazoa; phylum Chordata; class Mammalia; order Chiroptera; family Rhinolophidae; genus Rhinolophus; species Rhinolophus hipposideros. The sequence continues at coordinate 84,207,531 of NC_138048.1, forward strand.
TACTTGTCTCTAATATGAATTTTTTGTTTCCTCCTAGCTTTCTCCATATTGGGAAGTAGCATCATTTTGCATCAAGTAAAACTTGTCGCACTCAGCTGCATTCCTCTCTCTCCCTCACTCCCCACATCTAAACCCTTAGCCAAATCCTTTGTACATAAAAAACATGTCTTGGAGCCATGCATTTCTTCCAATCTCTCCTGTCCCTTACCTAGCCCCATCCTTGTCATTTCTAGTACAGACTGCAGCAGGCTGCCCCCACCTTACTCTTTTCCAATCCATTCTCCACACAGCAGCAAAACAATCATTTTAAAGCATAAATCAGCTCTTGTCACAGCTGTGCCTGGAAGCCTTCACAAGGGCGACATACAGGTAAAAATGGCAGCTTAAAACACAAATATTGAATTTCATTCCCTCCTGAAACTTCACTAAATCTACAGGAAAGTGATATTTCAAAAAGACATAAACCTACAAGGGCAGGGAAAAGAGAAAAGGAAACCACAATAATGAAATTTTGGAGGCTGGGAAGCAATGGAAAGTGTGAGAACTGACAGCCATTCTGAGAAACATGTCTCCTAAGCTGGATGTGGGAAAACCAAGAAACAACCTGATTTACACTGTAGAATCTTAAATGGTTCATAAAATGGTGGCACTGGGTCCCTTAGGGAGTGGAATGAATTGTGGTATAAAATAAGGAACACAGTCCAAAGCTATTTAAGAAGTCCCACTCCTACTCTCTGTGACTGGGCAGCTGTGTTCTCTCTCACCCAATCCTAGCAAGAGACCAGAGGTTTATCTCTAGAAAGGATGAAATATGAAGCCCCCAGATGGGAGCACCATGCACAGTGAAGGACAAGGGTGTCATACAAAAAAATTGAAAGAAAATGAAGACTTCATGATGTATGCTTAGATCTTCTGGCCCTCTTTCCCAGGCCTTCACTCAGAAAGAGACTGGGAAAAACACTTATTGGAGAGTGTGACCAGTCAAGAGGAAAGACCTAAAGTGATTAACAGCAGGTATTTTCCCACAAAAAATTCCAGCCAAATCACCTGTGGAGTGACCTACTTGGAGTTAACAAGCCCCACCCACATGCTCAAAGTTTCCAATCAGCTTTTGGGTCATCTACTCTTAAATCTGAACAGACAACAAAAATTTAGTACCTACTTAAGGAAAAACTCTAATAAGAAAGAGAAAAATACAAAAAGGGGTGTGGACCTCAGGGAAGATGTAGATGTTTGATCAATGTACTGTACACCTGAAGCTGAACAATAATGAATGCCAACTATAATTTTATATATATAATGTGATGGCTCGGTGCGATGTCGGAGGGATAGTGGATGGGGGGATGGGGGGAGGGGAGTCCACAGTGTGAGGCATATAAGTGATGAACGTCTAAGTATTACCTTGTCTTGTGCACCTGAAACTAATAATAATGAAAAATAAAAATAAAAATAAAAAAATAAAAAAAATAAAAAGGGGTGTGGAGGCAACTGTTTGGAAGAAAAAGGGAACTATGTAGAGAGAAGAGTTTTTTAAACATCTTTCTAACATCTTTAGAGGAATAAGAGAAAATTGAAAGAATATGATGGTATTTATTTAAAGGAACAGTCAGAGAATAAAAAAATGGGCTCTAGACATTACAAATAGAATAGGAGAAAAGAAAACCCCATTAGAAAATTTTGAAGATAAATTGAGGGTATCTTCCAGAAAACCAAAGACAAATAGATGTTAAATAGGGGAAAAAAGCAATAAAAATATTACACAAATATTTCAGGAGGCCTCACATTTCAATTACAGGACTTCTAAAAAAAAAAGAATAGAAAACAGAAAACAGAGGGGAGAAAATCGACAATGAAATAATTTCAGAAAACTTTCCAGGAAAGAAGAATATGAGTGCACAGATTGTAAGGGAGACAGAGTGCCCAATACAATGGATGTGCACCATGGCACATTCAATACGAAATTTCAGTTTACTAGGGCTAAGGCGTAGATCTTAAAAGCTTCCAGAGAGAAAATAAAAACATATATGAAAGATCAAGAATCAAAATAGTTCCACAGCAAACTGGAAGGTAGAGACACCAAGGCAGTGCCTTCAAAATTCTGAAAGCAAGTGATTTCTGAACTAGAAATCCATACAACCTAATTATCAAGCAAGTGAGAAGATAGAATAAAGATATATTTAGACAGGTAAAATTTCAATAACTTTTCCTCCCATGAAGGCTTTCTCAGGAAACTGTGGGGAGATATGGCAAAAGCTTCAAAATGAGGCATTGAACCAATAATGGGAAAGCCATGAGATTAAGAAAGCCAGTCTTGCCGGGGAGTGAGGTAAAGGAGAGCCGGCCGGGCTGCAGGTGTGAAGGCCAACCTCAGGTGGACCAACTCGGAAGTCTTTAGGAATGTGAAACTGAGAGCATGCCTGATGGGAATGGATATTTTGAGAGGATATTCTGACAACTGGAGGAGTATTTGAGGTTGAATAAGGGATGTATACATTGGGAAAAGATAATTATTAATTCCAGGAAAAGCAAAAGTGTGTGCAGGAAAAGAAAAGTAGTCCTATGTGATTACAAGCACTCACAGCTCGGCTGTGACGCATGTTTTCATGGTCATGAGCATCGAACATTGATCTAATCAAATTGAAGATAAATCTGTAGCATGAAGATGGCAAAGGCATGCTGTGTCCAGGGCAGGAGGAAGACAGAAAGCCATAATACCCCAAACCATAAACATAAGGAAATGCCAACACATCCGTCTAAGTGTGGAAAGCAGTTTTCTCCTGGGAAGGGGAAACAGAAGGGAGGTGGAGACAGTTGTTTCTCCCAACAGACAGCCAAAACTGGTTGAATCTCTAAAGTATGTGCACAAATTTTTAACCCAGCTTTTTTTGTTAAAGGAAATAAATCTTTTTGCACAATCATGTATAATTCTCACAGACAAACACGTCCTGGATCTACCACCTGGATCAAGAAAGAACTTCTCTGCCTTCCTTTTCTGCATCACCAAGGGCCATTCCCCACAGTTACTCTTTATCTCATCATCCCACTTGTTTACTTCATAGCACAAGTTGTGCTGTGTTTATTTGGATGTTGACTTGTTTGTTGTCTATCTCTCCCTCTCGTGTGAACTCCACAAGTCAAACTCCTCACTCTACCTACCCACTGCCACAGGATATGACACATAGTGATCTGTCAATAAATACCATTAAATGAAAGAATAAATGAACGCAAGGCCCTAAACATGATTAAATGGCAGTACCAAAAAACCTTAAACCTGGAAGGGACCTCATTTAACATGAGCCTAATTTCAAATGTTTTAGATGAGGAAACTAGGTATCAGAAGAATGAATATTGTTAATTACGTGTCTAAGGAAATACACCTAGTGAGTAACAGAGCAAGAACCCAGACGCAGGACCACTGACCACCAGGTGAATGCTTTCCCATGACACAAAGCCTGCCCCGAGAGTGTCCACTCTCAGACACATTTATTTTTAATTATTATAATATGCCAGAAGGTCCTACATTACAAAACTAAGCACTTACATTCAAATTTTGATAAACTGCAAAAAGAAAACCTTCTTCCCCTTTTCCTCACCCCAGGTTCATTCTTGTATGTTTACTAGATTGGCACAAACTTTGTTATGAATTCTGTTAGTGTTTATGTTCTATGTTAGTGTTAATTCTAAGCATTCTAGAAGAAGCTTTGGCTCATGCTCTTTTATGTCATAAGAAAATAGCCTGTGATCTTATCTTGGCAAGTTGAATGTTCAGTACAGTGCCTGAAACATCAGTAAGTCCTCAATAAATATGCATTAAAAGTAGAACAGAATGTTTTCCTAGATTACACCAACTATCACATTTTTGGACACCAGATTCCCCCTACATAAGGAGGTGGTCTGTAGGTTGGTAATATCCTGCCACCCCAAACAAGGATCTCTGGGCACAGCTGGTATTTATCCACATCCACTGAAGAGGAAACAAGAGATTACCGCTGTCAAAGCTGGAAGGTCTTTGCTACATTTCTGATTTTATCCGTTGTCTCTCGTTTCTGTACCGTCCCTAGACTCACCCTTTATTTCAGACCTCCAGTGACTTCCTGCTTCCCTCATCCCACCTTCCTATCACATTAGGGAATGATTTTACATCATTTTGCTACTCCAGTGATTACACTTCAGGATGAATATGTGCTGTCTTTGGCATTAGAGCCGTCAGCATAATCATGCCACGTCCTTTATCTCCAACCATAGGAAAAAAAATTGTCCTGGTCCTGGGGCATCAAGCTTCTCTCTCAAAGAGACTGTGTCCAGGGTGCCCTCTCTAAGTCTTCCCCCCATAGAATAGAGGAAGCAACGTTGTGGGGTACAGTCCAGTGTCCTCTCCCTGAACTCTGCTAGCACAGCGCCTTCTCAGAGTAGTCCTGAATTCAGGCATGCTCTGGAACTCACAGGTGAGCTGCCCAGGAGTCATGGCATGAGGAAGTGATCAGCCTGTAGGAGGAGTATGAGCATGGACAGAAAATTTGTCCAAGTGGAAAGAAAAAGGCAGTGGTCTGAAATGGAGGACAATTTTGAGGGCATATTACACTGGCTGCATTAATGAAGTCACTGAGGCTATTCTCTGTCCTGTCCCACTCAGACTCCTATGTGGGTCTGGGGGAAGAAAGGTCTGGAACCCAACGTGAATGAGCTGTTTCACTACAGACCCTGAAAGCCACTGGAAGCCCTCCCACAGAGGGCAATGCGAAGAGGAGAGAGGCCTCTGCCGCTTCCTGCATCTTAGCAAAGGACGTCAGTGCTCGTTTCCGGTGGGACAGGAGAGAACCCCAAAGAAGAAAGCTAGCGAGAAGAGGGAAGAAACAGCAGAGGCTGTGTGAGGGCACAGTAGGCTTGTTTATGACCACATACAAGACACATTCGGGGGCTTCCAGAAATGCTGTGGGGACAGAGCCCCAAAGAGCAGTTTCCAGGCTCTCGGCCTCACATAGAAAGGTGCTGGCTCGGGTAGTAAATGGCCATCAACTGTGATTGGATGGCCATCAGCTGTGGCTAGTTGGGTGTCAGCTGTAACCAGTGAGTCATTGGCCACTAATATAACTGCCGTGGCTACGCTAGCAGCAAATGGGTGCTAGCAAGAAGACGGTGGCTGAACTAGCAAGCACGGATTGCAGAGAGGCGGATGCCGCCAGTGAGAATATAGTGATATGACTCCCCTACTTATGGCTCCTTGGGTGTTCCTTTTTGGCCTCACCGTGTCCTGCGTTCTTATGTGGGGAGTGGGAGCAGAGACCTTTCAGGCTGCCTGTCACCCCGCATGACAAATGCTTAAGGAGAACATCACAGAGGCTGGGGACCTCTACTAGTTAGGTGGAGGCAAAACCATCAAACGCTGCTGTCGCCTTCAAAGCACATAGGTCTGGGGACAAGAGATGTATAGCTTTCTGTGATTCACCACATCCCAGGTTTTAGCTCCCTACCACCTGCCAACCAGCACTGGCTCCTTTTTGTCCTACCCTTGTCCCCTGAGGCATGTGCAGTACCTGAGGGCAGGGTCAGTGTCTGCCTTCTCACCAGCACAGAGTCTGCCAAAGGGCTGCTGCTCAGTAAAGATGTGAGGGATGAAAAATGAATGAACAGAGAGTAGAATCAAACCACTTTGGTACCCGGGACGATTTTTTTTTTTTTTTAACTATAGATGACATTACATGTACGAGAGAAGACATTTCTGGGGTTTGGATTCAATTTATATAACAAGAAGTTAAGTTTAAGACTGTGTCCTACCAGTTATCTTCCCCCTCTTCTGTGTCTCTAGGACCATTGCTAAATGTGCATTTGGTTCCCACATCAGTTCCTGACTTGCCTTCTCTCACAGACCTTGAACCATTGACATGGCAGAAGGGGCTGGAGGGGGAAAGCCGTGTCTGGACAGAAAGTCTCTGTTCAGGGAGGTCCCCCCCAAGCACAACGTGCTGAAAAAGCTCTAAAATGGGATGGCAGCCTGGAAGGGGTTTGAGGTGACAAGTTACCACATGCCTGCTAACGGGGGCCATGTCCCCTTACATAGAGAGAAGAATCGTTGGGTGTTGAAGCCACCAGGGTTCACGTTCAAACGTTTTTATATACTAACTGCATGACCGGGAGCAAATTTTCTACCTCTCTGGGTCCCATTTTTCTCCTGTCCTAAAATTGAATGATAATGCCCATCTTACCTACATCACCTATTGTCTAATCAAACAAATACATATGCTAAGTGGTATGTAAAAATATATACATGTACCTATATACATATATATGTATGTGTGTACATATATATACACACACATACACATGTATGGAGGTATGTATAAATTCCCATTCTAGGCTAACAATATCATAAGAAAAGACAATTCTTACAGAAATCAGAGAGAAAGTCTTTTCCAGTTTCTCAGAATTGTCACATTTTTACTGAATGTTTGGTATGGATATACTCCAAGCACCACTTTTTTCCCTCTAAGTCAAACTTTTAGGGCCTATTAAATACCTTTGAGAACAATGCCCTTTGCCGTTTTCCTTGAAATTAGTTATATTCTTGCAAATGGCCAGTCATTTCAGCACTAAATCAAAACAGGTTCATGTTGTAAAAGCATTTAAAAGACCTTTTCCTGCACGAGCTACTGACCAGTGGATTAACGGCCTACACTGCCTCACACAAAGACCAAATGGATAATTTTTTTTAACTACATTATTATCAAGCAGATTTTCAAAACCATTAAGAATTACAGACCAGGATAACACAAAAGTTTTTGATGGTTCCTGTAGCTGTTTCTATCTACAGTTGGAATTCATTGTTTATATGCTTTTATTTTTACGCAATACCTGCCAGCTCCAGACTCTGGGCTTTTCTCCTTTAATAAATGTTTATCCCTTATGTCTGTGTCACCTAGTCCACCATGATTTGATTTGCCCGAAAGTCAAAATGTGCTCTTGATCATTACGCACAGAATTCATCAAGACTGACAGACTATGAATGGTGCTTGTCGCTTACACAAGAAAGTGGAAGAGCACAGGGCAGTCAGGGCCTCCTGCAGGGGGTTTTCTGAGTCTGAGATGAAAAAGTGGCCTCAAAAACATAGAAAGTTCTTCACTTTGGGAGATAAAGCTTTTCACCACCGGGCCCTGGAGTCCCTGTTCTAGATGAGACTGGATATACACAGTTCCTAACAAATGCGTATCAGATGGGACATTAAGACCACCCTGTCTCAGAGCGGAGATAAGGGGACTTGCCATCCCCTGGAGAGAGGAGCAGGTATATTTAATGATGAGCTCCCTCTTTATATCAATAACAAATATCAAACCAGCTCCAGGACTCCTGCCTTTTTAAAATAATAAGAAACTAAGCTCTGCACTCTCTACGTGCCTGACACCCAATTAAGGAAAAGGTTGCTGGTTTTCTTTGTTCACACCAAACTATGGTGGAATTTCAATGACGTTTAAAAGGAACAAAAATCTTTTCCAATGTTCATTGCAGCTTTGTTTACGGTGGCCAAGACATGGAAACAACCAAAATGTCCTTCGATAGATGAATGGATAAAGAAGTTGTGGTATATATACACAATGGAATACTATTCGGCGTTAAGGAAAGATGATATAGGAGCATTTGTGACAACATGGATGGATCTTGAGAGTATAATGCTAAGTGAAATAAGTCAGACAGAAAAAGCAGAGAACCCTATGATTTCACTGATATGTGGTATATAAACCAAAAACAACAAAGGAACAAGACAAACAAATGAGAAAGAAAAACTCATAGACACAGACAATAATTTAGTGGTTACCAGAGGGTAAGGGGGTGGGGGGTGGGTGATGAGGGTAAGGGGGATCAAATATATGGTGATGGAAGGAGAATTGACTCTGGGTGGTGAACACACAATGGGATTTATAGATGATGTACTACAGAATTGTACACCTGAAATCTATGTAAATTTACTAACAATTGTCACCCCAGTAAATTTAATAAAAAAAAAAAAAAATCTTTTCAGGATGGATGCATTCATCAGGACAAGTCCTTATTACTCAAGTCTGCAGGTAGTCGTTTTTAAAATGAAGAAAATGGAATTCTTTGCATATTTCACTCCAGTTTCCTGACTGCATATCTCCGAACAGAATATGACATGAAGCTTTAAGCCATATAAACTTTGTTGTTGCTACTTTCACATATGTGGGATAGAGAAGGCAAGTAATGATAATCATGTCACCCGAATTAATAGCACAACCTCTGGGTTGCAACTTCTACAAATTCATCAAAATTGGGACCAAATTATTGTTATGCTTGCTAACTCTAAGCAATATCTTTGTACTTTCTCTTGACGTAGAAATTCTTGTGAGACTTGTTCGATTTGCAGGAATGCTGCTGCATCCTTCCCTTGGGTTGGAAAACTGTTTCCATGGCTATGGCAGATAAATATCAGCCACCTGGCCTTGACACCCTAATCCTATCTCTATGCTTGCATTGCCATTGTCAACAAATGGTTCTGATTACACTATTCTGGTTCCATTCTAGTTGAAAAGAAAACAAGGCCCTGCAGGCTTGTCATGCTCAATCTAAGCTTTGTGCTGAGGACACTGATGGAAAGAGCTCAGGCTTTGAAGATAAACAGATCTGGGTTTAAACCCCCACCCCATCACCTCCCACCTTGGTAACCTCAGCAATTTTCTTAATTTCTCTGACAGTCAATTTCCTCATTGGTTAAAAGGGGATAACAACACCTAGTTTGCCCAAAGGTGAGGTAGATGAAAAGGAGATAATTAGGCAAAAACCCAGTGTCTGGTGCTAAAGAGGCACTGGTCAGATGTCACCCTCTCACATCCCCCCTTTCTCCACTTAGATTACACGGCCACATTCATGCACAGGTGGGCACTAGATAATCTTCCTGTACAACATTTTAATCATCTGTTATTCATTCTAGTTTTGCCCCAAATCCAAGAACCAAATACACAAATGTATCTGGTTTAAATCCAACCATATGCCCAGTGCCTAGAACTGTTCATGAAACATTTAGACACTCAGAAAGCATTTGATGGATGACGAAAAGTAAGCAAAAGCCCCAGGACACCCAAAGTTGCTTAGAAATATGGCGTGTCTGTCCATGCTGGCTCTCAGTAGCAGTCTACAACAGCCTGTAGTTCTGACCATCAAAGACCTTCCTTAATCTTCATTCCCTATCCACCTTCTTCCCTATAGATACTAGAAATTTCTATGATTGTATCAACAACCAAGCAGAGCCTCTGATTTCCGTCATGTAGCCAGAATTATCATCCTGAGTTATCCAAGCTCCAGCCTAAAATAAATAAAATTTTATTTCATTGCCTTACTGGCTAACCTAAGACGCTCAAAATAATCATTAGACCCCATTGGTACTTCTGAGGACCTCTAAAGAACAGGAGATTCCAAATTTACAGCCACCCACTATATGCAAAGGCTTTTCCAGAACCAGAAGCAAAATCTCATAAAATGTGTTAAGTTGAACCACAGGAAATTGTCATTTTTGTACATCAAAATGGTCAACTGTCAACATTTTTATATAGTTCAATCTAGTACCTCACTGAGCATCAGCAAACATACCATGAGTATCTTGCTCACACAAAGAAGGAATGCGATCGTGTCACTTCTCTTTTTGAAAACTCTTCCATGGACACCCATTCTATAGAAAGCCCTTGGCCAGCACTACAAACCATTCTCACCTCCACACGGCCTCCCTCTGGATTCCCCTCTTCCCTCTACTTTGGTGGCCTATGCTTCCATCTCTGTGACTGGTCCTTGAGCATAAGCACACCAGGTACCCTCTCACCCCAGGACCATTGGTCAAGCTGCTGCGTCTATGTGGAATGCCTTTTCTGTCTCTGCTGGTTTGCAAATACACGGAGAGCAAGGAGAGATCAAAGAAAGAGGCAGACTCGTAGGTGGCAGTTTTAATAAGCAAGGGAAGTTACATACGAGGCTTGTCTTGGGCAGCTATAATACGAGTATATCTCTGCACCCACCCACTAGAATCTTAAAAGTTTATATAGAGGACTTAACTAGGTTCAGTTACGTACATAGTCCAGATGGTCTAAACAACATATTATTCTCTCAAGGCTGCAGCCTTGAAAAAGCTCCTAGTGTGGGAGTGGTGGGCGGAACCTACATTCTAAGGACAGGGGAAGGAGTGAGAAGCCTCTGATTGCCCCCGTCCAGATCACAGGTCAAGGGTGGTCACATCCTCTCAGTGGTCCCCCCAACAGTGTCCACCACTTGTCATATGCTTGCTGGTCTTTCAAGATGCAACTGAAAAGATAGTATCACTCATAAACGTTTCCCAGTTTCTTCCCACCACCCCCCAACACCCCATCAGAATTTACCTGTGTCACCTCAGTGTTCCCATAGCCTCCGCCTGACCTCTACTTTAGCACTTAATATAACATGTCTGTGTTATGTGGACATCTAGGTTTAGCTTCCAACAGACTTTAAGCCTTATCAAAGAAGAAACTCAGGTTATCCATCTTATGTTCCTTATACTGAGCACAGTACCTGGCATACCGTTGGTGGTCATTATATGTTGATTGAATTGAGTAGCTGTGTGGGCCACAGACCAGCTTTCCAGGACTATGCCTTGCTAAGTATCAAGGTCAAGGACTTAGGTTTTGTTTAACCACCATCTCTGCCACTTAATATTTGAGCTACATTTTGCAAGTTACCTAACTTCTATAGCCTCCCATTTGTCATCTCAAAGCCAGGCTAATAGCCCCTATGTCAGAGTTGTTATAAAGATTAAATGAAATAATATGCTTACTGTAGTGCCTGTAATAGACTGAAGGAAGTATGCAGAAATGAGAACAAGTATGACTTTATTACTCTTACAATAATTATGATTGCCTCTTAAAAAATTAACTGGATTTAAAGAAAGAGTAGTGCCAGAGACAGAGGGATAAACATTCTCAAAGAAGCCTTTACACCCTGAAAGACTGGATATTATGATCTTGCTAATGGTGGGTCACAACCTGATCTGTTTGGTACAGATATACCAACCCCACACTCCCCAGGTGACAAGAATAAATTTTTCAGGCTTTATTTCTCACATTCAGTGGGATGATATGACTGAATCTGAGTTTTTCAGAAATTAGAGTTTGGCTTCAATGAAGCAAGCTGTGAGTGCTTGTTAAATTATTCCATCCTGCTGCCATTCTCAAATTCAGCAGGTTCCCTGAGTCTCATCAGCCTTGTGGTTGGGGCCAGAATCCTTTAGATAGATGCCATGCCCATCACTGCAGCAGGCAGCCACCAGCTTTGAACTGACAAAATTTCTCCATCTTCCAACAATAGGGGCAATGACAGGAAGTATGGGAACTTTGATTTTTAATTAGGTTTCCATTTTTTATCTTGGGTGGGAACTGGTAAGGGGTTCAGGTTATTATGTCTTACCAGATTCCCCCAAAACAAAGGTGAATGACACAGATGACAAAATTGACCCCCAACAAGCCCGGGCGTGCAAGGGAGAAAGTGGAATATCTCCCATTTCTCCCAGAAACAGTGCAGAGATGTGGGGGTGTAGTAGCCTTGGCAGGATCTTCCAACAGTTTAGACATGAATCTTATGAAAGTTAAAGAGGCTAATAGGACTCTAAGCTATTTTATTTAAGCACTAAGACAACATAAGCACAGGATTGCAGGAGGGGAACTCCCTCTCTCTTACCCCACACTCAGCCCATCTCCAAATCCGACCGGTTTTAGTTGCTAAGTAGCTTTGAAAACTGACGATAGCCTTGATCTCCCTGCTTTTCCACTAGCCCCACTAAATCCATTCTCCAATGGCAGTCAGATGTTTTGACTTTGAAACATCACGCGCTGTTTCTTAAAAGCCTTCCACGGCTCTCCGACTGCTCTACTGATACAGTCACAACTCTACGCTATCTGTAAAGCCCGGTGGGCTAGCCCTTGTCTACCTCTGCAGGGTACCACTCATAACCTTCCCTCTTGCCCTCTCCATGCAACACACTCTTTCAGAGCCTTGCCCAACCCCCAAATTCCCTCCTTCCCATCCCAGGCCTGCACCCCTACTGTTCCCCCAGGCTGGAGTACTCACCTTCTTTCTTTGCTTTCTCTTCAGACAGCAGCCCAATCATTGCTTCCAGGCCCGCCCTGATTAGGTCAAGGGCTTTGCAATAAATTCTGTGAGTAACAGGTATTTACAATTTGCAAATTTACAATCGTTTTGTCTTATTCTGTCTCCCACTGTATCTCCCAACTAGTGAGTTAGTCTATGTCTGTTCCACTATAGCTATCTCTGAAACTTAGCCTAGTGCGTGAGGTAGTAGGGGCTTCATAATTAGCTGTTGATTGTTGAATAATTGAAGGAGAAACAGATTTGTATTTTTTATTCATTAAAAAAAATCTACCATCCCATCTTTCATTTTCAAGTCTTTCAGAGGGGTCAGTAAAATGAAACCATCCCTGGAAAAGAGAACATTTTCCTCTGCTCACACTTGAGTGGTCCAGGTGAAGAATGCAGCTGCCTCTTCCACGGCACTGCGGTGGCCTCTGTTCTTTGTATCCCTCCCTTTCCTATATCCACATTTGTGGGATAAGTTACCACCAGAATTTGAAACCAGGAAGATATCTCAGGAACTAACATGGTTGGGGATCATGACATTCCCTTACATGGTTCCTTTCACCCCCAAAAGAAGCCCCCACCAGTGTTGCTGGATCTCTGGAATCCGCAGGACAAAGCAGCCACGTGCATCAGCACCACTCTCGCTGGCCTCATTTCCCTCCCTGTTTTAATCTGAGAGCCCAGCCTCTCCCTCTGATTCCAGCCCGGCCCCTCCTTGGAGCCTCTTCCTGTGAACATCTCTTGCTGAGCCTTCTCCGTCTCCACTGCTACTCCACTGGGCAGCCTGCCATGTGCTTGGACACCATCTGGGATTGTCACACAGACACAAACGTATCCCTGAGTTTCCTGAAGTCATTCATTTCCTTTGAGTAATTACCACAGAATTATGAGAAACATCGAGGTAAGCAAATCTGTTGGCCATGGATAAGTAAATTAACTTATTTTTCTATTACTGAGTCATCTATTTTGCTCTTCATGGGGGCATAACGTGATAGCAAAGAGAAACTGCCCTCTGAATGCCTTTTCCACAACAGTGCTGAAGGGATCACCCAGTATGTGTACACTAGCGTAGCACCTGGGTTATGAAGCTGAGGGAGTAATTTCAGAATTGAGCCAATTGTATTAGGCCTGAAAGGCACCTTCTGATGATATCCAGAAGAATCAATCACTGATTACCCAGAAATCCAACACATTTTATTGACCATATGTCTAAAAATAATGCATATCTGCATCTTCCAAATATTAATCATTGCAGATAATTACTTTTAAAAAATCATAAAGTAATAATCTGCTGGAAAGCATCAGGCAGTAAACAAGCTTTGAAGACAATTTCTAATCAGTAATTCATTTTGTGATTCCTTCCCCCTTCTCCCCTTTGATTTGTAGTCCTCAGAATAAAGTGTTAAAAAGTACAGTTTCAGATGCTGTAATTTGATTCTTTTCCCTGACTAATCTATATGTGCTTGGACACCATCTGGGATTGTCACACAGACACAAACATATCCCTGAGTTTCCTGGAGTCATACATTTCCTTTGAGTAATTACCACAGAATTATGAGAAGCATCGAGGTAAGCAAGTCTGTTGGCCATGGGTAAGAAAACTAACTTATTTTCCTCAGCACCCAGTGTACTCCCTCTCCTAACTGCCCACACTCACCATGAGGACCATCTCAGATCTCCCTTTGTTTGACATCAAATACAGCCTGGCAACTCAGATTTCATTACCATCGTTCATAGAGATTTTTTCTTTTCTTCTTAAAAAAATCTTTGAAATCTCAGCTTTGCAGTTGTTCAACCCTGCTTCCTGGGTGAAACCTTATGGAAAATCATAACCGAGGCACCCAGCCACACATTCTCCACCCCATGTCCTCTAGGAGCAGGTAAACAAATAAAGGGAACTTGAAAATGGAAGGGATGTTTCCAGAAGGGCAGCATATAACTAATGGAGATTGAACAGTAGTTCCTGATGATACAGGTACCTGCCTGAGGCCAGATCACAGCCCACTCACAGGGTCACTGTGGGGAGTAGAAAAAGGCACAGAGTCTGGGATAAGAAGACATAGCTTTCAGTCTCAGCGCTGCCACTTACTCCTGGGATTTTGGGACGGTCTCTGGACTCGGTTTGGTAGTGGGTGGGGTGCCTGGCTATTGCTAGCAATGGTGCCTGTCACATAATATGATCAATCACTGTCTTTCCAATGAGTGGATGAATAAATGATGTGAGTGTTTTATAAATACTGAGCATTAGAGCCTCTTGTTTTCTGAGTGCAGGCTGGAGAAACGACCTTCCTCTCCTCTAGCCCTCTGACCTCCAGAAAGCACACACAGAACCTGGACGGATTTGCCCAAATTTTCTGTATTATAAACGCAAGCCCGCTCACTGCATAGGGGAAGGAGGGGAAGGAGCATTATAATCCAGGACAGTAGGAGAACTGAAAATCAAATCTGTGAACATTCAAATCTAGCCTGAATTCTGTTCCGGATCCCAAGCTCCAGACAAAATAAAAACGCACACAAAGTAAACTGGAGGAACAACTGACTTCATAGAGCAGAACCAAATTCTAAAACACAGCAAAAGAAAGCAGAGGCATTACTGGTCAGCGAGCTGTCCTCCTGACCATCAACCCTCAGCTCGCGAGCAGGGGCTCAGCGTGCCATTGCCTTCCGAGTCAACAATCCAATATGACCTGACAGTTGCTTACTGAGCATCAGTGATGAGTTCAGACCTTTGCAGATGTCCTGCGGGGGAAGGGGGAAACTGGCACAATCTCCTGATGATTTAGTAGTTGTAAAGAAATAACAGCAAGATAATGTTTTTAAGGTCTTTTTTCAAGAAAGTTTCTGTAATGTGGAATACAGAGTCCACTGGCGTGAAATTAATTCTATCATTTTCAGTTCTATCACCTGCTCTACGCCTCAGCTTATCTTTCATTCTGCCATTCTTGAATAAGATTTACTAGGAAATGAATGGCATGATGAAGTTGCTGGTTGTTTTTAACCTTGACAAGAGAATAAACTCTTTGAAGTGAATTTAGCAGGCTTGTTGACACACTGATAATGAGCATGTTTCTCGGTTCCCCACACAACATGCATCCTTATGCTTCCGTGTTGTGATAGAATTTTCCACAGCTTTTGTGTTCTGTTTGCATATGTGACCTGGTATGGAATGTCTGTACACCCACATTCCAGAAAGCATCTGTGTCAGCATGAACTGAAAATATCAAAACCATAACATCTATCATTGATATTCAGGAAATATTTGTACAATCTTTCTCAAAGGGTCTGCTCTTATGCTAAAGTTTATTGATATAGATATTGGTTTATTAATTAGTATAAACACTGACATATGCAGTAGCCCCTCAGTGTTTGCTCCATCGTTCTGAATAAAACCTAAACAAGATATCCGTTAACATAAGCATGGTCTAGTTCCCTGCCACAGTACTTTTGCACATGCTATTTGCTCTGCCTAGAATGCCCATCTCAATCCAACTGCAATTCAACTTCCACATTCCTTCCAGAAGCCTTTGCTGGCTCATGCCTTTCTTTCTACCAAGCTAAACTATGTCTTCTCTGTGTACCATTAATACCATACACTTTGATTATGACAATCACCTCTAAATGTAATTATATATAAACTTACATCTCCACTTAACTGTTTCTTAAAATAAGGTTTAAAAAACATAGACTCTATTCCTCTTTGAGCTCTGAATACATGAGTAACAGTGGATGGTTATCCCTGGAAGCAGAGAGGGAAGAATACCTTCCTGTTGTGCATTTTGTTACTGTATATTCTTGAAAACTATACCGCTGAGATAAACATGCCAGAGCTGATATTTCTTGTTAAGACTTACTAGTTGTCACTTCCAGTTGATATAAATAGTCAGGTTTCACTATAGAACCTTTGGCTTGGCTTGCATATACACGTATAGTGCGTCCCTAAACAGTAAGAGTGCTAGCTAATTAGTGCCCATTGTGGTCAGGGGCAGGTGGTTAAGACGCAGGCTCCTCGGACAGCTGACTTATGCAGAATTAACATTTAGTTCTGTTTGCTCACAGCATGGGATTCAGCTCATCATCAGCATGGGCAAGTCTTCTTCCCCTCCTTATGAACATAAAGACCAATAACACACTCCGAGTACAACACAGGAACACCTCCTCCCTCTCTGAGCTGTCAGGGATGTTCTTAACCAAGCACGTTAAGGACGCAGAAGGGGCATTGGGAAATTTAAAAGCTCTTAATGAACGTGCTTTCTGCTCCCCACACCCGCGTTGTTATTTTTAACTCCACACTGCTACAGCTGCACTTCAAAGAAAGCCAAGCTGCTAGAGAGGCGCAGCCCCATTCCCAGGAGGAGAAGCAAAGCTGCGGAAAAAGAGAGAGAGGAGTTTGCAGCACTGCGCAGAGAACAGAACTATTACAAAGGTCAACTAGGACCAGAGGCAGCCCTGAGGAATGGGAAATCATGAGGCTCAACCCACTTCCCAAGCTTGGGGGCCAGAAGTGGACACTCCCAGGCTTGATAAAGGATTCGGGAACTAGACAAGGATTCAGGAAGTCGGGTCTAAGGAAACTGGATGTTGTGTCAACTGGTATTAGATAAACATCTTAGAGGCCATGTATATTCTAACCTAAAAGAAACTTCCGCGGCAAAGTTCACTATCCCTCTTTGCTTGGATATACAACTCTTGATCTGTGTTCTTTTAGAAACTTGGAACTAAAGGAGCAATTTTCAAGGCCAAAAGAAGCCAACAAGTTTTGGAGTTTCTTTATCAGTTTTAACCTCCTTTCACCCCCCAAAAATTGCTTGCTTTGTTCTCGTTCTCCTCTTACTAAGTAGACATCGTTTGGATTGTCATACTTTCCTAAAGTTAGCCCGGGGTTGTGGGATAGGAAGACTTGCTTGAATAAAACTAAGAGGGCCCTCTAAGCATTCTCCTTCCATGGTTTGTCTTTTTAGTCATTTTCACATCGGCTCAGCTAACACGGGCTCTATTTTTTCAGTCTTAAAAGATAGTGTTTCAGGTGGCAGCATCAAAATGCATTAGGTTTATATTGTCCATGTTTAATTTTTTTTAAATTTCTGAATTAAATATGTACCACTTGGGGTCCCAACAGAAAACAGATGGCACACTCAAATTAGTCAATTCAAACTAGGTTTATTTGCGTAGGTGTAGAAGAATCCTAAGGGACACTGTAGTAAGCCAGCGTGAGCAGCAGCAGAGAGAAGGGAGTGGTTGCCAAAATCGAGTTGGAGAGAGTCATATAGAGAAGGCTGTCATGAGTTCACTGCTAAGGACTTACAATCTTTGGTCAGGGGCTACTGTCAGCCTAAGGACAAGAAAAGAGTCAATACCCCAACCTCACTTTCCTTCTGCATTGCTGAGGCTTCCCATTGGTCAAACCAGATGGTAAGGGCCCCCCAGTAAGCCATGAAGGTCACCTCCTGAGGCAGAGAGCAGGTTGGAAAAGTGGAGAGAGTGGATCTGAAGAATCAAACAGAAGATAACTGATACAAAAGAGAAGCTTTATTTAAAAAAAAAAAAATTTAATATTTTCTATCACTTAAAACATTTATAAATTTATTGCTTAAACTTCTTAATTCCCAGTCCCTTCTAGAGACATGTAAGGTCCTACAAGCTTCTTTTAATATGCTCCTTGAGAATTCAATGAACAACAAAAATTCTTGAAGATTTTCCTTGTGTGTGTCCTTTGTTTTTATTACACTTTTTCTACCCTTTGGCAAGAAATAAGATATAAAAGGATTGACATCTAAAAAATATCAGAGCAAAGCTTTGCTGTTCACACAGCCAAATGGAAAGAATTTAGGTAAAACTACAATTCTCCTTTCTTTCTATCTTTTCACAAACATTTATTGAGAAACTACTATGCCCCAAGTTCCCTGTAATACATTGAGATGCAAAGATAAATGTAAACAAACCTAACTCATGTTGGTTTAATCAAAAAAGATGGCAGGTAGGTAGGTAGTTTTTGTCTGGTTTTGGCTCACAAAGGTGTTCAGCTTGCTCTTCATAGTGCTGTTTGGATCTTCAGGAAGGTTCTCTTTGTGGTGGGGAATGGTTAGAGGAATCCAAGCCTCATACTTTTACACCACCAAACCCAGAAGAGAAGCAATACCTGTGTGTCACAAACACAGCAGAGATCTGTGTTCACTCTGAATGGACAAGCTTAAACCACCTTTGACCCAATCACTGGAGCCAGGAAAATGAGATACTCTAATTAACACAGGTCAATGACAGCCCATCATTTCGGTTGAGTCTAGAGCCAATCCAACCCCAACATCCTGACGATGGAGGAAGGACACATCCCCAAGGGACAATCTGAGGGCTGTTGGCAAAAGAAAGGGGGAATGAATGCCCGGGAAGCAACCATCACAAAATAAAGACACATGCAAAAATGTTCCAGAAGTTAAAAAGGGAGTAACAAACTCCCCCAATGGGCTGGGTGACATTTTACCTGATTCTCGAAGGAGGAATAGGATAATACAGTATGGGGTAATGCATTGAAGGGGAAAAGTGAATCTGGAAATAAAACAGCATGTGCAAATGCACCGAGGCATGAAAGATTATGGTGTGTAGTAGGAGCAATGGGACATTCAATGTGGCTGGATCACAGGGCCAGCTGGAAAGATGTTTGGAACCACTTTATATGATGGTAAGGATTCTGGAACTTATCCTTAAAGGCATTAAGCATTTAGCCAGGGAAATAACAGGTCGGATCCATGTTAGAAAGACAATGTAAAACAGGCTATCTACGGGGTGGGGCTTCGAGGGGAGCCAAGCCTGTAAGTTAAGAGAGCTGTTCAGGGGCCATTAAATTCAGAGGCAAGAGATGGTATCTAAGAGAAGAGGAAGGAGAGGGTAGTTTGGAGACGAAGGTAGGTGTTACAATCAATTGGACTTGATGATCAATTGGACTTGACAACATATGTATAAGGGGAAAGAAAATGAAGATGACTCTGACTTTACCTGAGTACTGACAGGATATCTTATCCCATTCCAGGTGTTCTTATTATTAACTCCCATATATTTCCTGTGAATTCATTTTTATATTTCTTAACACCATCAACTTCTATTACAGTTGAAGTTTTCAGTGTCTTCATCTACACAGGCAAAGCAAAGTGGAGAAGTGGAATAATTGCAGGTGAAATTCAATCCACAAAATACCTTAGCTAAAATGAAAATAACCAAAAATTCATACCAGGGTCAATTAAAAAAATTTCTTTACATTATCTGAGTAATTGAATAATGAATGCAAATATAAGCTTAATATAACTCAATCTACAAAAATTAAGCTCAAGAAATCAGCCTTGGAATTTTGTCCTCTTTGAAAATGTTCTTTCTAAGAATCCCTTCTCTACCCCAGAGTTGGCAAAGAGAAGAGAAAGAAGTCTTTTTTTTTTAAATTATCTTTTCAGGTGATTTACAAAAATCATTAAATGTGTAATTATCAATTGCCTGGGCATATAAGAAACATGTAATTTGGTTTGTACCTATTGGTTATTTCACTGAAATGTTTTCTCTTTTGTCTGTCTACCACAGTTGAGAAACATAAAAAAATCAATTGACGTGTTTCAAGGTTATCAATCTAACTATCCAACTAGCATGCCCTTATTTCTTCTAAAATGGGTAAGAGTAGAGAATTTATGTCAATTCTAGACCGAGGAGAGTGTGTTTCCCTTATGCCAGTTACTTTGAGAATATCTGTAAGATACATGCAAGGGCAGATTTCAAAAAGAATTTACCAAACCCCAAGTCATAAATTAAAAAGCAACTACCCACCTGGAAAGTAAGTGGATGGGACCCTGAGCCAAACTTCTACAGTGGCAGGTGCTAGGAAAAAGGAGAGGCCATGCAGCTATCATTAGGAGGGCAAATTTCAGTCCTGCACTACCTGGGAGTAGGTGGTTCCTAATGATACAGTAAATGTGAAGGTGGGAAAGAGGACCATGCTCCTCGAACTAATGAATGCAACAAGAATAATAAAAAATAAACTTGTTTGGAGTTTATAGTTGAACTCAACAACAGTGGCTGTGCCCCTGACATCTTGGTTTCTGCTGTAAATTCTTCCTTTCACCATTTGCCCAGACCTGGCATATTGGAGAAAAACCCACATAAGCTCAGTTTGGACCAATCTGCAATCCCAGCAGTGAGTGAAAAAAGAGTCCCCTGAAAAGAAATCAATTACTAAATATATGAGGAAACACAGAAGTTTAAAAGAAGAGGATCTGAAGAATCAAAGCAAATGTTTTGCTATTGAAGAGACATACTTAAAAAACAGAGCATAAACTTGAGAAATCTTTCATTTATAATTTCAGTAAGATGTTAAAAGGCATTGTAGTTACTAAAAAGACTCCTAATTAGAAAAAAAATACTTTCAGATAAAAACTAAAATTGCTGAAATTAAGAATATATCACTGGCCACAAATTCAGTCCAAATTTTGACAATCTGTTATTGTAATTCATAATATATATAAATACAATAAGTGAAACGTGTTATTAGTTCTTCAGAAAGGTTTTTCAGAATTCAACATTCATTTCTAAGTTTTAAAGAAACTTATATATACATATTTATATACAGAGGGTGCCCCCAAAAATGTATACACATTTTAAGAAAGGAAAAAACTGTATTAAAATTGTAATAATCAATATATACCAATAACAAAAGATGGATACAAGTCATATGTATACATTTTTTGGCACCGCCGGTATATCATTATTTCTACTTTATAAATGCATAAATAACAATATATAAATAGCAACATACATGATATATAAACACTATCTATGCCAAAAAATTATTTACATTGTAAAAAAGACTTCAATACTAAAGATATCTCCATGAAACAAAAAGTAAGATAAAGATAACCTTTACTAACACTGTTATTTATTATTATTCTGAAAGTCCTAGCTGAGGTAACATGACCAGGAAAAAAGAATATTAGAAAGGAGGAGCCAAAATTATAGCACTTTTCAGGTGATATAATTGCTATGAGAATTAATAAGTGAAAAAGCAAGTTATGAGTTCCAGTTTCTGCTATGGCATGGAAGGAGCTTGGAAGTCATCGCTCCATCCTAACAAAAAGTAAAAGGCTGAACAACTGAACATCAACAACTCTTCGTAGATGTCTCAGAGAATGGAGGTCACAGGGCAAACTGCTGCCCCAAATTTGGAGCAACAGACAGGTTATACAGAGAATCACATCTGACTGGAGCACAAACGCAAGAGTAGAAACCTCCATGGGAACCAGTGCTGGGGTAGGAAAACCTAAATAGTAATTAATAAAATGCTGGAGGCTCAATGTGGACAACTCTGAGAATTTAAAACTCAGGGGAGGAGGCCACTGTTATGAGGGCATCCATATTTTTGTTAGTTTTACCTCCAGGAGCTCTCCACGACTCTCACAGTGGAAATCAGAGAAAAATCCCCTCCAGTCAGGGGAAGAGAGAAGTAACCATTGTGAAATATGCCAGAGCGTTTTGTTCAAGTAGATCTGCCCTCAAAAGTAACTATTTTACCAGAGACTAACCTACTTGGGGTTTTATTAGAGCATAACTGACTTGGAGGAAGAAAAATACCCAACTCCAGCTTCTTCCAGACCCCAGAAAGGGAAAGAAAGTCTTTCAGTATATAAACGATAGCAAAGGTAACCTAGCTCCACACAGAGGAATAACAAGTATCAGAAACAACTACATATGTAGTTTATAGATAAATATAAAGATTTTTTTCTTAGTATTTATCTTTTTAAAAGATAATTGACTGGTTAAAATAAAAATAACAGCAATGTATTATGAGTTTTATAATATATGTAGAAGTAAAGTGTCTGAGAACAACTGTACAAAGGCTGGGAAGTGAGGAATAAGCAAAATTTGTAAGGTGCTTGCACTATATGTGAAGTGGTATATAACGAATTGAAGGTTGACTATAATAAATTATATATATATACTAAAAACCCTGAAGCAACCACTAAAATAGCAGAGTTATAGCTAATAAACCGAAAAAGGAGAAAAATTGGAATCATAAAAGATGCTCAATCCAAAAAGAAGTAAAAAGGAACATAGAACAGATGAGACAAATAGAAAACAAATACAGCGATGATACATTTAAATCCAACCATATTAGTAACCACATTAAATGCAATTTGGTTTAAAGAACCCAACGTAAAAGTGCAGGGATTGCCAAATTGGACTAAAAAGCAAGATCTCAATTGTGTGCTTCCTACAAGATGTCTAGTTAAACTTTAAAGATACACATAAGTCACAACTAAAAGAATTGAAAAAGATATACTATCATAATGCTAAAGACAGCTGGACTGGCCATATTAATATGAGGCAAAATAGATTTCAAAGCAAAAAAATATTACTAAGGTCGTAGAAGCGCATTTCATATTGAACAATGGATCAATTCATCATAAGACATAAAGAACCTAAATATTTATAAAACAAAGCTTAAAAATTCATGAAGCAAAAACAGATAGACTTATAAAAAAAAATAGAAAAATCCACAATTGCTGTTGGAGAATTTAATACCTCTCTTTTATAATTGATGAAACAAAGAGATAGAAAATTTGTTATGATATAGAAGACTTGAGTAACATTAACGACCAACTTGTCATACTTGACATTTACAGAAAATTCTACCTAAGAAAAGCAGAACGCACATTCTTTTCAAGTGTTTCAGGAAGATTTACCAATAAAGATCATATTCTAGACTATAAAAAATAGTCCCAACAGATTGTAAATCAGTGTAGTCACTATCCAAAACAGTGTGGAGTTTCCTCAAAAAATAAAAAGTAGAACTACCATATCACCCAGCAATTCCACTCCTTAGTATTTATCTGAAGAAATCCAAAACACTAATTAGAAAAGACATACGCACCCCTATGTTCATTGCAGCGTGATTTACACTAGCTAAGATATGGAAGCAGCCTAAGTGGCCATCAATAGATGAATGGATAAAGAAGAGGTGATACATATATGTATATAATGGAATATCACTCAGCCATGAAAAAGAGTGAAATCTTACCATTTGGGAAAACATGGATGGACCTAGAGGGTATTATGCTTAGTGAAATAAGTCAGGCAGAGAAAAACAAATACCATATGATTGTACTTACATGTAGAACCTAAAAAACAAAATAAGTGAACAAACAAAACAGAAACAAACTCTTACAGAGAACGGTTTGATGGTTGCCGGAAGGGAAGGGGGTGGGAGAATGGGTGAAAAAGGTGAAGGGATAAAGATGTACAAATTGGTAGTTAGGAAATAGTCATGGGGATGAAAAGTACAGCATAGGGAATGTCGTCAATAATATTGTAATAACTATGTATGGTGTCAGATGGGTACTAGACTTAAACAGGGGTGAAGACTTCGTAAGTTATGTAAGTGTCTAATCACTTTGGTGTACACCTAAAACTAATATAATATTGTATGTCAACTGTACTTGAAATTTTTTTTTTAATTTTTAAAAAATAACTTCAAAAAATTCCAGTAGTTTTAGAAATTCAAATCCTATAATATATGCTCTTAATTCCACTTGAATTAAATTAGAAATTAATAACAGGAAGATTTCTAGAAGATCCTCAAATCCTTATATAAGAATTCTAATGACGACTTGAAATTACCCAAATACCCATCAAAACATGACCATATAAACAAATTGCAATACATCCATGCAAAGGAGCACCATTCAGCAATAAAAAGAATAAACTTGTGTTACACACAACAACATAGATGAATCTCAAAATAATTTTGCTGAATCAAAGAAGCCAGACCAAAAAAATAGAGTATACACGGTATGATTCCATTTACATAAAGTTTTAGAAATTTCAAACTAAAGTGACAGAAAGCAGATCAATGGTTGTTCGGGGATAAAGAAGGGAGACATGAGGGACATTCCAAAGGAATGAAGCTGTAACTGTGAAACTTCAGATATTAGCCTGCTATAGATGAAAACATGTGTAAAGTCAGAATGTTTTTCCTTCACAAAAAATTCAGTGCCTGGCTGGGGAGGCTGGCCTTCCCCAGTACCTGGGATTATGACTTTGGCTCTCTTTGTTCATGGACATATCATTAAATGAGGCAGGGGAAACACATGCAAATCAGGAGGAACAAAAAAATGCAAAAAATGTGGCCAAAGCTAGTAGTTCTTCATTAGGTTTATATCTGTGGGACAAATAAGTTTTTTAAAAGTCATTTTTTAATCATATCCCTTAAACCACAACAATGGTTTTGCACATTTTGTAAACCCGACTGAGACCTTTTTCCACTTATTATCATTGTGTTATATGTCTCTAAATTGGATTCATACAAAACAGGGGGTTTACATATAGGTTTTCCTGATAGAAGCAGCCGGTTTGAAGAACAAAAGAAGAGAGAGCATCTAATCATGCTCCATCCAAGGAAGCATTTCTATGAAATAATTTTCAAATGAAACTCAAGCCCCAGTGCAGGAAGAGGACTGCTGGTCTATAAAGCAAACTGAGCCTGAGATGGAAGTTCAGTTTTTCTGCAAGGATTGAAGGACTAGGTTCCCTAATGATAGAAGGTGCTGACATTTGGAAACCACAGAACTCCTACAAGGCTGCTGTGGGACAGGGCACAGCCTCACTTGACCAGCTGTTGTCGTGAGGGCTTTTCTGCATGTTCTTGATCTGATGCGCTGAGGTGCCTCCTCGGCCATCTTCCCAGTTGGTATTTATTTCTACAAGTGAATCCATCTCTTCTTCAAATCTCTAGCAAATGCAGAAATCTTCAAGTTATGAGACTCTGCTTCTGCATGTTTGAGGAGGCATGCCTTTATATCACCTTTTCTACATGTGTTTTAATGATTAAAAACCCTTTTCGAAGTGCTTTCCTACTTCTAGGCATCGCCTTGTGCGGTGCTACCCAACCCTCTGACATCAGTAGGGCCGGTGTTATTGTCCCATTTTCCAGATGATAAATCAACTTGGCGAGGGATGGGGGTGGGGCATTAACGGTCTGCCCTAAGTCTCAACAACAAGCTGGCAGACACCCAGTTGTTCAAGAAATAACAGCTATTTACTCTCTGTAACTTGTGTTTGTATTTTATAAGTGACTGACTATATTTAGAAATGGCCAAAATTGGTTCTTTTTCTACTTTTTGAAGCTTATGTTTTTGTGCTCCATGAGGAACGCATCAACTTCTATAAATAAAGAATAATATTATATGTAGAGCTAAGCTTTTTAGGTTTAACACAGAAAGAAAACAACATAATCTATGGGTTCTAGTGAAGAAGGGACAGGGTGGCAGTTGGAAGTAGTCTGCAGTATATCAGGGAAGGATGGGCCCCAGGGGAGGAGGCAGGAGGAAGAGGGACTTTCGAATACTCTAGAAGTGGCCCAGGAAAACCAGCAACAGTCAAGCAGAGAAAGTGAAGCTGTCAACTTCATGGACCGCCCCAGGACTAAGCTTTTGTTTAATGAGTCAACACAACTCAGATACTGACTGTAGTTGAACTTCTTTAGTATACTCATATTTGTATGTATTTTCCTGAAATACAAAACATTCTTAAATTACTGTTTTTTTTCTTAATTTTGTTTTTATTGGGGAATATTAGGGAACAATGTTCAACGACAATTGAAGTCATTGTCCTTCAATTTAGTTGTAAAAGGCGCAGCTCAGCTCCAAGTCCAGTCGCCATTTTCAATCTTCAGTTGTGGGGAGCATAGCCCACCATCCCATGCAGGAATTGAATTGGCAACCTTGTTGAAAGTTTGCACTCTAACCAACTGAGCAAACCTGCCACCCCTTAATTGTTTTAATAATTTCTTTTGGTTTAATATTCGGTCAAACTCTATGTCTATCAAAAGACTCCTTCAATCCAGCATTGTTATCAGACTGAGGAAGACATTTGATTGGTGATTTATTTTGTGAAGGAACGTGGCAGGGCTCCCCTGCCCCGCCTCCCCCCGTCCCAACAAAGTGACCTTAGCATGTGTCCGTTAGTCCACTCAGGGTCCTATACTGTCTGTACATTTTGAAGACAGGTGTTTCCCAACCTGTCCGTAAAAAAGTATAAAGCATGTGCCATTGTGCATTTTTAACTAACAACCACTAGAAACAAGCCTTTCTTTTTCTGAATTTAATGATCGCATCCATTTAGCCACACCTTCGTTCTATGCGTACGCTAGAAATTTAAATGGTAGGAAGATAGAGCAAAGGGAATGCAACAGATTAGAAGAGGAAAGAAGTTTTTCACAGTTTCTGAATACATGAGCACCAACCTCAGCCTCCTCATACCCCAACACTCTCTTAATAAAATACTGGGTATGGTGACGTGGCAAAGCACATGCCAACCAAAACCATGGTGTTCTGTCCTTTGGAGGGGAACACTTTGCTCCTGACCCACCATCTGTTTCCTCTAGCAGTGCCAATGGATCGCTGCTTATTCACACCTTCTCTCTCTGGGATAAAGGAAAGCTTGCACCTCTGAGATGACTGCTTGGATTTAGGTGGGTCGCTCTCATCATGGAACAGGGTAACTGGACTACACAGGAACTCAGATAGCTCTTACCTCTTAGCCCCATGATCCCATCAACTGAGCTCCAAAGATTCCACTCCTACCCAAGCAGTATTACAAGGCCACAATTCCCAGTCAGAAGCTGAGGCTGAGACTCTGTCAGATAAAGGAACAAGATAATCATTCAACATGGACAGAGGTAACACCAACACTTTGAGAGAGCAAGAGAAGTGTATCCTGGGATTTGGGGTTAGAGGGACCCGTCCCGGGGCAAGGCAATGTCCAGAGCCAAGGGTCTGACTCAGCCAACTCAGCTACACCTGGCAGAGGCCTCTACCCGCCAAAGCTTGGCTGGTTCCTAATGTGCACAAGAAAGCATCCTCCCCTAGGGGGCGAGGATTTCTCTAAAGGGAAGTGGGTCACAGCTGCCTGTCTGATATTCTCCCAAATCACTAGAAAAATAATAAACTAAGTCCACTTCCAGGAAAACAGTTTGGGCCTTGTGGTATCCTAGAGGAGAAAAATGAAAAATGGTAATTATAACCGAGACATCATTAAACTGTCTTTTTACATTTTTGAACATACATTGTTGAATACTTTTTTTAAAAGAAAGTTTCAGAACAGTGTGAAGCATATTATCCCATGAATGCAAATTTTTAAAATGTTTATGTAAGTTAGTAGAAGCATAGGGAAAAGTCTGAAAGAATCTACCAAAAACTAATTAAAAATTATAACCAGATTGTAAAGGGTATTTCTCAATTGTACAAAGAGGGAGTCAAAGATACTGAGATGAGTTAGGAAAGCAATATTCTAAAAGACAAGAGAGGGGTACAAACGGGAGGGAGAGTTCAACGGCCAAGGACAACAAGGCTTGAAACCTCTCTTTTGGCTGTTAGAGAAAGCACACCTCACCTTGTCAAGGGCAGTGTTCCCGGAGTGATGGAGGTTGGAAGCTAGAGTACAAGGAGGTGAGAGGATAAATGGAAATGAAACGGCATAAGCAGGAAGGACAGGTAGAAATGAGACAGGGCTAGGAGTAGAGTGCAGAAGGAAGAGTGTTGGGTTTTGTTTTTAAAAGGGGAGAAAGTTGGACAGGTTTGTATTCTGAGGGGGCATAGACAGAGGAAAGGAACAAGGGAAAAAAGAGATAACAGATGGCGTCAGGCTCTGGAGGGATGTGGTCCACAGCTTGGCCTGGGAGAGGGATGTTGACAGGAGCAGGAGAGCCGGATGATGTTCTGAGGGTGGGGGAGGGAAAGAAGTAGGACAGGAATCGATACAGATAATGTGGTAGATTAACAGGCTAAATTTTAAGGGGGATACCGAGGGACACTCTAAGTTCTTTACAGAGGAAGAGGCAGAATCATTGAGTAGGAGTCAGGGAACTGGGCATAAGAAAGTGGGCTGAAATATGGAAGCAGCAAGTGAAATCAACGTGGCAGCATGAAGGAAAAGGACCGCCACATAATAGTGAGGCTCCCACTGAGGCTGGTCATTGGAAATTGACGCCCACTGATTGGCAAGATGACAGATTTTTTTTCACCCATAATGCTCAGTTGCTACAATCTGTGAATACAATGAAGACACTAGTATTTAGATATGTCCAAGGCTTGGAATTTAGAACTTGGGATTTGCAAGGACAGGGAAATTAAGAAGGTTATCAGCCTAGAGGTTGCGGAGGTGGGTATTGTGTGCTTGGCTGGCTAAGGGAGAAAGAGAAGCCCAGGATGTTGTTGATAATCAGAGATGATGAGGTGTGGGGGCAGCTGTGGAGGTGGTAGGAGCATGGGCCTACCGTGCTGGTAGGACAGGTGGCTGTGAGGGGGATAAAGCATCCCAGAGCCTAGGACAGCAGAAGGCACTCAGCCCTGGGGACTGAGAAAGTCACATGACCCATGGGAAAGGCTTGCCAAAGTGGGTGCAGTGTCAGTGAAGGTCGCTGAAGATAACTGGTGGGGACTCATCAGGGAGGGCAGGAAGACCTCCAGACCTGTAGTCAGGAGTCCGGGGACTCCATCACATCCCTGCCACTTTCTGTCTGTGTGACCGTGAGCTTTACCCTCACACTCCCTGGGTTTTGGGGGTTTTTGTTTCCTCCTGTAAGAATAGAGATACGGGGCACTGTGAATATTAGATACTGTGCATGAGAGAGCCTACCCCTGCATCTGGAGGCTGGTACATCAGGCGTGGGCACAGGGGACTTCAGGGCAGGTGACGTGAGGGAAGATGGCCTGACCAGTACAGTGAAGGAGAGAGGAGAAGTGGGCTGGGGAGAGCAAAGACAATTCGACAGACTTCCTGGTTTTGCTTTGAGCTGATCTTACTACCTTCAGGTGGAGGCGAAGAGCAGCTGCCCTGAGAGATGCTTTGGTCACGCCCGCCTGCAAAGGTAGACAGCTTTATTTCACTTGATTGATGAAGACTGTGTAAAAGATCCAGCCAACTTTGTTCTCCGAGACCCGTGTTCTTGAACCCACCCCCTCCTGCCCCCTCCACGTACTCCCTCCATCAATTACCACCTCCTTCCAGCATCTTCCATCTCTCCTTCTCCACTGGCAACTTCTCTTTGGCCTCCAAACACCCTGCAGCTCTATAATGTCTCTCTCTCCACGTCCTCATAAACCACACTTGGGACCAGAGCAGAGCTAGACAGAATATAAGTTTCTCTCTGGGTAGAAGAGGCACCTGAAACTGCATCAAACTGATCCCAACTGGGCCGGGCAAGGGATGAATCAAACTGGCAGGAAACAAAGTCAGAATAGGAGGTGGTTGTAAAGAGGAGGCAGGAGCATGAAAGCAGAAGAAACAACCATCTTTCTCACCTGCTCACAATATAAGTCATCTCTCTTGTGTTATATAAACTTTCGACTGACTTGATTTCTTTGGAGGACAAGACATGCTGCATATAAACAAATACATTTCCACTTGTAGAATAGCTAACATATAGCATTTACTAAGTGCTATGATTTGTTCTATGTTTGTTACATATACTAATGTTTTTAAAGTGCACAACAATCCCATGAAGTAAGCATAATTATTATCCCTTTTACACATGAAGGAACCTCTCAGTTCCTTCATGTGTCAAATTCAGCACAAAGTTAAGTAACTTGCTCAAAGTCACATATTTAGTAATGGGCAGAAATGGTGGCCAAACCCAGGAAGTCTGGGTCAATAGCATTTTATAGAGTATTTACACCTATACTTTTTCTCATTTCAACCTCATAAGAACCCTGAAAGGTGCAGGTGGCATGTCTAATGATGCTCATTACCACTTAACAGATACAGAAACTGAGTCTGGGAGGTAAAATGATTGCTTGAGGTCACAGTCAGGAGATGGCAAAGTCAGGAACCTGGGTTCTCTACTACAAATACCCACCTCCGGGCAAACAGAATTAAGGTAAAAGGATCTGGTGTCTGAGGCTGTGCAGGGCAATCAGCAGGGACCCAGGAAGGGTACAAAGCCAGACTGGTGACCGGGTGAAGCCCCTGGTGCAGCGGGGAATAAGCTCAGCCACGTTCAGTTCAATGCTAAGGGGTTCTCTGGCAGTGCACACAAATCAACACACTGCAACTGTTTTCAATGGTTCGTTCGGGAGTTCTGGAGTGCCCCTATTCATAAAGGCAGTAATCATTGCGTGTGACAATCCCAACAGGGATACTGGGTCTAATAGCATCACCATCCTGAATCCGGTGGCCCCAAAGACTTTCTCTCCATCTTCATCCTCTGCAACTCTATCCTTTGAGATTTAACTTCCACCCCGCCTTAAAGCTCTCATCTCCCTAATTTGGTGCTGCCCTTTCCTAATTCCCCCTGGGTTCTCTACCCCTGCCCCTCTCCACCCCTCATTGTAGGCATTCGTCAGCCTCATTTCTTTCAGCCTTGTGTACATTTCTCAGGTGGTCTCATCTCACTCATGACTCCCAACACTTAGTTACCTTTAAAGTATTCTTTAAATAAATTACTGCAGAGTGAAAAAAAAAATCATGTTAAAGCCTGAAACTCAAAATCTTCTTAAGGATGAAGCTGTCTTAGGAAGAGACTTTATTGGGCCACTTGGATAAAAAAAAAAAGACGAGATTCAGGGCAAAATCTGGAAAGAGGGGCCAGAATATAAGAAGGACTAAACTGATTATCTTAAGAAAATGGGAGGAATTTCGGGAACAAGGGTGGAGGAGAAGTGTTCCCTAGAGGAGTAGAGATGAGTGGTATGAACTGAAGCTGAGTTGGTGGAAATGGCTGAGGGACACTTTCAAAAGAGAGATGTCCCCACATCAATGTTAAGTTATTTGCATATCTGGAATGTAAAGCCCCCAATCTCCTCTGATATTCAACAAATTCTGCTCTCAGCAAAGGACTTATAGGAGCTTGTTTTAATGAACCCTTAAAATAAGGAAAATACTGATTCAATATCTGGATAAATGAGGTACAGAATAGGAGTAGTCCTGTGAGATTTTAGACAATCTACACACTAATTTAATAAAAGGCTCCTAGATTCTCAGGTGAGTGGAGAATATCTTGTGGAGAGTATTGGACTTACAATGAATGATGGAATAGGGCGCTTAAATCTATCTTTTATGGGCCTTGAGAAACATGGAGAGCCTACCTCACAATAATACAATTATGAAATTAATAATATTGCTCATGGTAAACATTCTGAATACCAAAAAGGTGAAAAGAAGGAATACAAATTAACTTTAATTCCACCCTCCCAATACAATCACTATTAATATTGTAGTGTATATCTCTCCAATCTGTTTCCTAATAAAACTTTCACATAATTTAATAATCTTTTATTTACTCAAAACTGTCTCCTAAATTTTAGATCCATCTTTTCAAATTTTTTTCTATTGAACATCAAACTTGGTATGTCCTAAATTGAATTTAAAACATCTTCACTCTCAAATAGAATCCCCTCTCTCCAAACCACCCCGCCTCCAACACACACACACACACACACACACACACACACACACACACACACACAAATCCTGTCTTTCAGTTAATGACAAGACCATTCTTTGACTCATTAATCCTTGCTTGGAGCCATCTTTGAGCCTTCCTTCCATTTCTGCCCCCAAAGTTAACTAGGCACCATGTTCAGTGAGTTAAACCTCTGTGGTATTTCTCTCATTCAATTGTTCTTCATGTACCCACAATCTAGACTCATTTCCTCATTCATACTCTTACCTCTTCTTGACTGAACTTCTTAGACGAACTCCTTGCCTCCCATCTCTATTCTGTCTAGCCAACCCAACACATTACTGCTTGACTGATAGTCCCCAAATAGAGTTTTACCAAACACTTCATTGCTAGAGACTTTCAATGGCTCCCCATTGCCCACCAAATAAGCACCAACTCCCTGCCCTGACCTTCTGGATTCCCCTAAGTAAAATCTTTTCTCCATCAAGTGAGATTACTAAATTACTCCCCCAAACATACTGCATATTTTTCCCATCTAAACTTGTCTCTCTGACTCACCTTCTAAACAGATAGTTTACCCATCTGTTATAGGACAAATTATGTCTTCACAAAATTTGTATGTTAAAGTCCTGACACAAGTACCTCAGATGTGACTGTATTTGGAGATGAGGTCTTTAAAGAAGTAATTAAAGTAAAATTAGGCCATTTGGGTGGTCCCTAATCCAATTTTATTAATCTGCTTCTAAGAAGAGGAGATTAAGACCCAGACTGAGGCATGACCATGTAAGGACACAAAAAGAAAGCGACTATTGAAACCCAAGAAGAGAGGCCTTAGAAGAAACCAAAACTGCTGACACTTTGATCATGGACTTATAGCCTCCAGAACTGTGAGAAAATAAACTTTTGTTGTTATTTTCTGTTGTTGGTACTTTGTGCTGCCCTAGCAAACTAGCACACCATCCTTCAAGGTCCATCTATGCTTCCAACTTCTCCATGTGACATTTTCTCTTCCATCCCCTTAGGACCTGTAGGACAATCTGTTATTGTTTATTTGCTTATTTGTTCTCCTGTGTGGTGCTTGGGATTCTGCCTTGTCCCCCACAATCAACGATGTTGTATTCATCTCTGTCGTCATCATGGTGCCTAACTCAGAGCCTTGCAAATGGTAGGTGTCCAAAGAGTCCGCACTGGATTGCACTAAAAAGAATTCTATTGCAGAATACTTTACTTAAGTATTACTGTATTCAAAACAAAAGACAAAAGGAATAAAATGAATCATTATAAGTAGTAAGAAAAATGTCAGACATTTTCTAGAAATTCTCCAAGTACCAAGCATTTTCCTCTGAGAATAAACAGCCAAGGGAAGAAAGTTATTAAGTAAAACCAACATAATTGTCTATTATTTTGAAAGGGGAGATAGTAAGTACCTCCCTTTTGATATTGTAACATGTTTTAAGTCCATGGCTACTCACTGTGGTGTGTTGAAACAGACACTGGTTTATGAGTCAGACTAATCTGATTCCACGCCTGGCTCTGCCATTTACTGGTTCTAGGACGTTATCAGACTAATTCACCTCTCCAACTCCGTTTCCTTATCTGTAAAATGGAAATGTCCATAACTACTGTATAGGATTGCTGTGAGGATTGAATTAGAAATAGGATTAGAGAACCTCTATTAGAATCCCAGCTTTCCACTATTTATCAGCTGAGCGACCTCTGATATGTTACTTAATCGCTCTACGCTTAAATTCTCTCAACTATAAAAGGAGGAAGATGACAATAATAGTTCCAAGCTAATAAGGCTGATTACTTGATCACCTAAAACAGTAAATGTTCAATATATGTCAAGTAATATAAGTCAATATTAAAATGCCTAATGCAGAGCACACCGCATAGAGAACACCCAATAGTAGAATTTTTATTATTATTATTATTATTCACACTAGGAGGAATTAAATCCAAAATACAACTATTATCATATGGGAAAAGTAGTCTTTTATTATATGCAGTCAGTTATGAAGTTTCTAAGGGATGATTCCAGTATTTGAAGCAATTTAATCTTCTGAATGAAACTAATTTTGAACGAGAGCAATATATAATCTCATCAATTCTATCTATTCTATTGATGCCTTTGGTGTCTATGGTTATTGCCCTCTTTGAGCATCTGGAACTATATATTATAGAATTATCTCATGCAATGTTGAACAGAGAGATAAAGCTCTCGGTGAAACTGATTCAGCTATACATCACATCCTTTCTGAGGGAGACCCAAATGGGCTGCTTTTCCAACCTAAAGTACACGTATGAGTCTGGTCCCTTCAACACAAAGCCACAAGAGCTTTGGGAATAATAAAGGATATTTATTATTTCCTTATCACCAGGGGTTCCAAACCAGGGAATAATAAAGGATATTTTTTAAATGTCTTTTATTTTATACAAATCTATGTCCTCTTTTCTGGAATGGGGAGGAAAAACATAAACAGACTAATTTTTCTCAGTAGTTAGTATCTAGATATGGTTTTTGGTATTAGCACAGGGCTATGAACTCTCTTCCTAAAACTCCATTATTTTAAAAACTCTACTGTGTCAAGCACATAACAAGAGCTTAGTAAATATTTCTTGAATTTCAATAAATAAATACATATCTATTTCAATGACTTCAGTAAAATAAAACCTTAGACAATATTGGCGATTCTCAGCCAGAATGGGGCAGCAGGAGTTCATCACATTATTTGGTTAAAAAAGTAACTAACAAAAAATGTTTATTTAGTCAAAAAAATATTTGTTTTGCATCTATAATATTTATGTGCATAGGTTTTCAAAAAGTAAAGATAAATTAGATTCTCTATCCCCTCAAGATTGAATAGATAAATCCTCTCCCAATTCCACGGGCTCTCAAGGAAAAGAGAATTCTAGAAGGGTTCTGCTCCCTTCCTACCAATTTCCTCCATGAAACAATGGACAGAATTGTAAGAAGAGGAAAGCCAGCCTTCTGGCCTCCTCTGTCGTGCTACACATCTTCTTCTACTAGTTCTTGGCGAAGTAGCCTCTCAACTTTGTGGAGTAGAATTTCTGAAGCAAAACTCAGAGTCATAGAACACTGGAGCCAGAGGTAATCTTAGAGCTCTGCTTGCTCACAGTTCCCAACCCCATTGGGAGCATATCAGCTTAGCTGGGGATATTTTTCAAAATATTTGCCCGTCCCCCAGATTAGACATATTCTGAACGGACATAGGGCGTGAAATATGCCTCCAGCACTGTCCCTAATTGAGAACCACTGAGAGGTCCAAGGTTTTGATATACATAGTCTACAAGAACACACAGAACTTGCCTAAGGTCACCGTGGGACCTCAAATCCATGTCTCCTTATTCCAAATACCAGACTTTTTCTAACCCTGGAATCCCAAAATGAGCTCCAGGAAGTCTGGTGACCCTCTTAGAATGGTATATAAATGTGGGTATATGTGCATACATGTATTTAACTGGGGAGGGGATCCTTAGCTCTTAACATATTCTCAACAAGCTCCATCAACTCCCCACCACCAAATTTAAGAATCATAAGTTCAAATTTGCATTGGCTATTTCCCAGGCAATTTTACAAAATGTCTAGGTTCAGTAAAACAGGACCAGCCATGTTTAATTGGGGGTTAGAACCCTTGCACCACGTGATTTAAAGAATGCAGTCTGAGCCTCTCTCTCTATAAAAGCCCCTCATGTACTCCTGGATGTTTGCCTGAAATCACTTGTGTGTTAACGGATTTTGTCCTATTCAAGCGCAATGGCCCTGGAGAAACAAAACAAGTCACCGTCACACACAATGCAGCTGAAGTCATCATACTGCTTCCAAAGTGCAGCATAGGCTGGAAGAATGGGGAGGAGGCAGCAGGACCACTGAGGAATGCAGACAGCTCCACAGACAACGGGCATGAAAATAGCAGACAGGTGGGCCTCAAAAACCCAGCGCATCCCTGTTTTCCTTTAATGACACTCCTGAGGGGTATAAATCCAAACCCACTGCAACAGTTCAGAGCCCTCATGAGAGAGCTGACCATTTGACCAAGACCACTCTAAGCCCTGTGGCATCCTCCATCAAACAAATAAATAGCTAAGTAAAAAGTATAATAAATCACGTGACAACCTGAGAAGCACAAGGTTGCCCTGAAGGATCCCACTCGCAGATTTGAGGAGGACTGAGACAACTAGCATCTGTCAGAGATAGCTAGAAGCTGGCACGTCTTCTAGAAATGAGAACTCACTGACAACAGAAGCCCCCTCCTTGGTCGCCAAGGCATGTGGCTTCCCTGCTTCTTTACAGCCCTGCATTGGTGACTCCACATTCCACTCGCAGTGGGCTGCTGTGAGACCCAGAGAGCCAGTGGAAGCAACCATGTCTGCTAAATATCAACTCTTCTGGCCCTTCTGGATCTCACCCACATGGGACATTTAGGGGCAGCCAGCCACCTTTAAGGAACAGGCCTAAAGAAGGGTTTGGCATACTTGTGGGTTCCTGGTTTCCTCTGACTATATGCTCATACTACATGGTGATACTTTGACTAACGCTGAAATTATCAGGATGTTGGGGAAGGGCCCATCCCATTTCTTATGAAGCAGGCCACTTTTGGCTGGGAGAATTTTATTTTCTTGAGTACCATAGATCCTGCTGTCTCGCTGCCCTTCCTACAGCTGTTCGCACAGCTAAAGAGCTCCTCCTGCTGAATTCTCACCAAGGAACTAGCTGCAAACAGCATCTCTTTCTTATAAGCTCTGCATGCAGCGTACTGTTGGCCATGTAATATTTCTAATTCCTACCTGGGACTGAAGCACGAAAAATCAATTATTACTTGAAGGGAGCAAAGATAAAGCAAATAATTAGTTCCTAAAATTATTTTCAGTGAAATTGAAGACGAGAAGGCTAGACTTGAGCAATATCTTTATTCCCAGATGGGCAATTTGTTGTTAGTCAGGGTTCTCCAGAGAAACAAAAGTAACAGGTCAGGGAGATATATACTAGGGATGCCAAAAAAATGTGTACACACGACTGTATTCATCTGTTGTTATCAGTATATATTGAGTATTACAATTTTAATACAGTTTTTTCCTTTCTTAAAATGTTGGAAGGAGGGGGAGAGAAATTTATTACAAGGTACTGTTTCATGTAATTATGGAGGCTGAAAAGTTCCACAATCTGTCATCTGAAAGCTGGGGATCCCGGAGAGCTGGTGGTATAGTGCTAACCCAAGTCTGAAGGCCAGAGGCCCAGGAGAGTCCCACCTGAGGAGGGGAGAAAACTGATGTCTCGTTTCAAGCAGTCAGGCAGAGAGCAAATTCTCCTTTCTGCTTTTGTTTTCTATTCTAGCCTTCAACTGACTGGATGTTGTCCACTCACTTTGGAGAGGGCAAGTGGCTTTCTCAGTCTACCAATCCAAATGCTAAACTCTTCCAGAAACACACAGGCACATCCAGAAATAATGTTTAACCAAATATCTGGACATGCCTTGGCTCTGTTAAGATGACACATAAAATTAACCACCGCATATGACTCATTGCACTTTTTTTGGTTACACATACTATTAATACTGGAGAAGACTTTCGAATTAAGTCTGTCATTTAGATGTGGAGAAACGGAGTACCCTAGAGAGGTTATGAGACTTGACTCTGAGTCACAGAGACAGTGATGGTAGAGCTAGAAGTAAAACCACAATGGAGTATGCCATTTTCTTTGTTACCAACTGCTGGAAAATAACTGTTCTTGCTACCCAAATAATTCATCATCCATTTCTGGTGTGTTCCACGTTGCTAATTAATTGGTTAAAACTAAAAAGAGTCCTACTTCCATGAGATGACTTTTTTCTTTGTTTTTTCTCCTCTCCTTTCCATTGTTTACTATGTTTCCCATCATTCTTTCACCTTAGAAACACTTTGGCCAACTCATCAGCCATCTTAATAACAGTTCTGTTGCCGCTACCATGAAACCAGGTGTACACTTCTTAAGACATGGTAGATGTGCTGTAAGAAAAGTGCTGAGTCCACTTCCACTAAGCAGATTTTGTGACAGGATCTTATTACCAGGTCCCCTACTCCGCTTAGAAGTTTACAGCATGGGCTGAAGCATCTGACATTCAGAGCTTCTTCCAGGCTTTCCTTTCCCTTCAGAGAAGGAGGCTTTGCTAGACAACACTTGTCAGGTGCTTTTGATGAGCCCTACATGTCTTTCTCCAGCAGCAAAATGTTTAAGGCCCATCAGTGCATAAAATACCCAAACCAGTTTCTGAAAGAATCTGCCCAGTTTCAGCAAGGACATTTATATTCACAGGCTACAAAAATAGGTTGGAACTACTCTATCTTGAAAGGTACCAGATGCCCTCGGCTCTTTCCATGGCTGGTAAAACCCAGAAGCCAAGAGTATTCCCAGCCTCTGATACCACCCTGAGGACTTTCCAGATCCTACCTCAGTCCTTTGGCCAAAGGCTCTTGTCCCCTTGTATTGTCTTTCTAGGACTTCATGATAACTGCCTCAGTTTACCTAGAAAGGCCTCTATCTTCCCTTAGTACTACTTGCCACTGACCACTGGCCTAGGTATAAGTGACCAATCATGTCACCATGATTGTTAATTCCCTTTTAAAAAATGCCATTTGAATTAGGTAACAGGGCAATGCTTAAAAATTCTGTTATGAAACTCCACTGTCCCTCCGGCTATCACACCCCACTAAAGGGAATTAGAGCGTGTTTGCTTATGATGTCTGGCTTAGTAACAGTTTCTGATGAATGCAGATACCAAGAAAATTGCCAGGTTTATGTGTGAATCCACTGAGAATCAAATGCTCATCCTGTTTCAAGTTCAGGGATTTTTTTTCAAAATTTCTTTGAATCGTGTGTGTGTGTGTGTGTGTGTGTGTGTGTGTGTGTGTGTGTGTGTTCTACTCCCAGAAATCTCCTTTGGCTTGGTCGCACTGAATAAATACAAAGATCCCAGAGCAGCCTGTAGTTTGTGAGGGAAGCTTACAAAATGGAACCCACTAATAGATTGGGCGTTTTTGTCACTGATTTTAAAAGTAACTTTCAGAAACTGACTGTCAGAGAAGACAGTTGGTTATGTGTTTAAGGCCTGCGGGCTCTGTGTTATCTTGGCTCTCTGGAGAGGGGAGGGAAAATGAAGAGCCCTTGAAATAAACACTCAGTACTAGAGCCCATCCACATTGGACTCTTCCTTGTGACTGGTTTATTCAAAGCAGAAAATGTTATGCAAACATGAAAAACTGTCTTCAGGGAGGACATATTTCACATTCTTGTCCTTTAATGGGCCTAACGATATAAGATTGCATAAAATAAGTATTACCACTAAATGAAAAGTATAAATCTCTTTCCCTCTTGCAATCCCATTTCCCTCAAGGAGATTCTTCCAAGCACTCTGCCTTATAGTCTGTGCTAATTTCTCCATAGCCAAACGACCACTGGGGAGAAATTTATATTTAAAATGTAGTCATATGGATTAGGATTCTTCAGGAAAGCTACTATTCAATGACATTTATAAGGGAAAGAAACCCATATAAACCATTCTTACTCTTACAGTGATGTTCCTGGAAGGAGTGTCAGAGGTCAAAATGATGTAAGTGGAAACTGATGTGGTGTGTGTGTGTGTGTGTGTGTGTGTGTGTGTGTGTGTGTGTTTGCGCACACAAACAAGCACACATTAAGTTTCTGGTTATGATCTGATGCTCAGATTTGATAGAAATGGCCATAAGCAACATATTTAACCAATTTAAAATTTTTATCCTAGATCATGGAAAAGTAAAGAAAATGTAATTAGGTAAGTACAGAAACTTTGAGCAGATAACCTGCAATAACCTTTTAACTATGACTCAGGAAGTGTCCCAGCAGCCATGTTTTCCCCAGTTCATGCTCAGACAGCAGTGTGTGGAATTCCTCTTTTCTACCCCAGTTTGGAGAAGAGATTTAACTGATCAGGTCCAACAGAAACAAGAAGCTGGGGCCCTGTGAACCCAGATAGAAGCCATTCTTGGAAGGAGCAGCCTTCAGCAGTCGCGGGAAAAAGAACTGTGATTGATCAGAACCCTGCACTTAAAATAAAGTTTGAACAGAAACTGAAAGAAAAGAGCAATTAGAAATATTCAAATATTCCATGTGGCAAGGACAGCTCAAGAAGGGAAATCCAAACCGAACAAGAACAGAAACCGTTCACTTAGTTCATCCCTGACTAAGGGGCTTTGCCAGCTGCTGCCTGAAGAAGAACAAAACATCATTGTTCATTGTACATAATTAGGCTTGAAATCGGTGTATATGATTTCCATTATATTGAGTGGGTTCGAGCATGTTCAGCTAATTCTTTTGCCGTCTTCCTCAGTACAACCACTGTAGATGAAGATATTAGGGATGAATGAACCTTATTTGTTACTTACCTGGTGCCCTCAGGATTCCCACTCTGAGAACGAGTTCACTAGAGAAGTATCATTCCTTACAAAATGCTGCTTTAAAGGATTATTTAAATCTTGGGGTACAATAAGACATGAATGAATAATATAAAGATGTAAGTGTGTATAAATCCATTTAATAATGTAGCATAATAATAAATCATGTAAAATTGTTTCATATCATATACAATTTAGAGTAGACAAGTGTTTCATAAAACACTCATTCCTTGCCTATTTCTACTGGAGAAGAAATGACAGATAACAAAGCACTTTCATCAAAGTCATGGAATTAACAAGTGCTTCTTTCTACAAGGTTTTTGTAGAAATGTGGAAAACGTAACCAGGGTCCCTTGATTAATAAGAATCTGATCTGGGAATTCTTGTTTACCCGCCTTCCATTGCTGAATACAAATTTCTATGAAGCAAATGTCCACAACAGAAATCAAGTTTTTGGTGATTGTGCTGTTCTCAAAAGAGAACATCTTGCTGTTTTCTTGAGCTGAATTCTTATCAGCATCACTAACGTCATGTGCATGTTGACACCATGAAAGGCAAGTATACTTCTAAAATTCCATTATTCAATACATTTCAATATGTTGTATTGCCTGAAATACAATAGGCACTGAGTTTATACTTATTTATTGAATGAATAAATGAATGACTAGATATGACAGGTACCTTGAAAGACACCGTGAAGGATGTTTCGATAAATAAAATAAGAATCACTGTATATTAGAGACTTTAAGATATTCTTTTTATATTTTTACATCTCGAAACGAGAATGTTTCTTACAGTCAATAGTCTTGTAAAATTATGACAGGCCGTGTGTCTCTTTCTTAACAGTACACAAATTAATGGTGCATCTTACAATTGATGGTCTTTGATTTGATGACTAGCTTGTCATATATCTAAGTGAGAGAACATGGCTTGTGCCAAACTCCTGGACTTTCATATATAGAAGAAAGCTTAAAAGGCATCTTTTCCGACCTCTTTCATTGAATAGACATCAAAACTGAGATCCTAAGGGTCAGGCCCCAAACAACTCAGCTGTTCCACAGAAGTGCTAGAACTGGAGTGCAGTTTTCCTGACTACGTGCTGCATGTATCACACCACGTCACTTTACACCTTAAAAATTCCATAAGTAATCCCAATCAGCACCGACTTTTTTCCTTTTGGTTAAAAACCTATTTGGTTTAAAATTGACCGTTCCCATGGCATTGTACACCAGAGGCTGGACATTAATGAATGCCAACTATAATTTTATGTGTATAATGTGATGGCTCGGTGTGAGGTCAGGGTGGTGGTGGATGGGGGGAGGGGGGTTCACGGTGTGAGGGATGTAAAAATAAAAAAAAATAAAAATAAATTCCATTTAGGTAAGGATCTAAAGAAATGTAATATATGCATACATTTTAGAGAAGATTTTTTGTTTCAGTGCCCTAAAGTTTGAGAAACTCTCCAAGCAGAATCAATTTTCGTGAACCATAGATTCTCAATAAAGCAAATGCGTATGGTCAGAAAAAAAATAAATAAATAAAATAAAATAAAATTGACCGTTCCCCCTCCCCCCACACATACCAGATCTTACATATTTCAATGAGTTTTCTTTAAAGTAAGAACCTTTGAAAATGATACATTTTTATTCTATAGGTGCTATCATAGCACAAAACATCTCTAGAGTTTCTTTGATGTTATCTTCAGGGAAAGTTTATCTGTTAGAAAAGAAAATAAACCTTGCTTAGAACAGTAGTACTATTACTTACTAGAGGGCATTACAGAAATTCACAGAATGATTTGCTTGTAAAAATGATTATGTTGCCAGTGCCCTTTAGTAGGTATCGGTCAGGAATATGCTCATGCCTAATCTTTGTGAATGAAAGCCCCCTTCTTTTCCATCCCATACACCTTCGGTCTCTGCAAAGAGCCTCACACACCAGCCCCTGCGGAGATTCCAGCCCAGGTGGACACCCAGCCTACACATCTACACCCTCCAAGGACGAGAGCTATAGAAGAGGCTTCACAGGCTCTCCAGCAGGGAATTCTGGGTACGCAGGGAGGGTAGTCCAGAAAGGGGGAGCAGCTGGATGGGCACATTCCTTGGGTCCCAAGGACGTTTTGCCCTGTGGGAGAGTAGGATCCTGCAGTGCCTGGGGCAGTGCTGGCCCCACTGCCCTGCAGGGACAATCCAGGGCAACCAGAAATGCCAACGTCCTAGATGATTCCCAAACGCCCTGCCACACTAAACCACTGCAAATACAAACTGGTTCATAGAAATCCGAAAAAGTCTTTCTAAGAAGTCACATGAAAAGCCCAATCTTCTAGAAGAACATTATTAGGAAGACAGAAGCTCAAAGGGAATAGTGTCGTAAAATTATTGACCAATTTATTCACTCCACATATTCCCTCTACCAATTTCAACTATATATTCAGTCAAAAGGGGTGTCTGTGCAATAGTGTAATTACCACAAAAGCAAAGAAACTATGGGCAAACAGCTAAGAAGTGAAATTTGAAAGCTCTTTAAAATCACATGAGAAGTAGAGGGATCTCACTGCATATCATTAATTAGGGTTATTTTTAAATATACCATATTATCGATTACTTATATACATATAATTTTAAATTTTTCTAGTATGATAAAATAATAATATATAAAAATTATTTATTTGGGGATTATCTGTTACTTTCCAATCTTACTCTGTTACTGCCCCTCTAGTTCTCCCACACAATTTCTTTACAGGTTCTTACATTATTATTTGTTGCCAAATGCATCCTCTGCTCCCCCTAGCCCATCACAGGCTAAGACCTCCAGAGCCTTTGTATGTTCTAAAAACTGAGTGTGGATTTCCAAAGGCATGGGAATTCAAGTAAGGGAGTATATGCCACCTCATCTCTACTTTGTCCTCTGTAGTAACACTGAGAATTATTCTGACACTACACTTAAAGCCCAGCATATTATTTGCAATATTATACTTTCTCATTACCTTTGCAATTTATCTCGGCGTATTATCTCTCCTTCAAGTAAGGCCATTTCCCTCTTATGATATGTATGTTCACTGAACATCTGTATATGGGAAGAAATGAGGGAGGCAAACTCCAGCCAGAAACTGGGTGATTCCCACACCTCAGTTCCCAACATCACAATAGGCTTTGCTTTGCATGTGAGCAGAACCTAAGAGTCCTTCACACACCTTTAAGGACCCACCCTGTGATCCAGAGAGGAGGGAAGGCTTTGTGAGAACAAGTAAACAAGTCCCATTAACAAGATTCAAAGTGGTACAGTAGCCCCCTTCATCTACATGAGATAGGTTCTAAAACTCCCAGTGGATGCCTGAAACCACGGATGGTACTGAACTCTATATGTGCTTTGTTTTTTCATATACATATATATGTACATTTCATATACATGTACATATATATGTAATAAAGTTTAATTTATAAATGAGATACAGTATGACATTAACAATAATATAGAAAATTGTAATAATATACTGTAATAAAAGTTATGTAAATGTGGTCTCTCTCTCTCTCTCTTTCTCTCAAAATACCTTATTGTATTGTATGTAGAGCGTGGACCTGCTGGACAAAGGGATGATTCACATATTGAGTAGGATGGAGTGGGATGATACAAGATTTCATTACACTACTCAGAATAGTGTGCAATTTGAAACTCATGAATTGTTTATTTCTGGAATTTTCCATTCAGTATTTTCAGACCACCATTGACTGCTGGTAAGAAACTGTGCAAAACAAAACCTCGGATTGGAAGAGAGGGGGCACTACCGTGTTCAAAAGTGAGAAGTGATCATTTACACGTGAAAACTAAAACGAGAGCTCAGAAATGCAAAAGATAACTAAACCATAACTACAAAAGTAATGCTCAAGATAAATATAAGTAAAAACATTAAATATAACAAAGCATTTGCTCAGAAGAGGAAAGGTGAATGCAGCATAAAAGATCTATAAAGCAGTTACGATGTTTGTCAATAGAGTCAACTTGACACCAGATTTTGATAGGAGTTTTAATCCGTGAAACACGAAGTCCTGCTGACCGTGGAGACTGTTACCTCTTAACCTCTTCTATTCTATCATCTGAGCTGAGTCCAGAGCTGGACTACGACCTGCACATACCACTTGCCACACGCAGGATCACATGCCTATGTCCACCAGTGACCAGCAAATTTGTCCGTCAGTCTGTACTTACAGTCCACTTTACAATACAACGCTGTAGTCACGTTTGCTTTTATTAAGATCTCCTTTCACATCAGAAGGGTTTTAGACATCATATTCAGGAACAAAAGTATAAACAGCAATATAGCTTTTCAATTCTTCCTACTTAAGCATTTGTAATCTATTTCTATTTGGAATTCAGGTAAAATTCATTTTCCCTTTTGCTAGGCTAGCTACAAAGAGACATGGAATGTCTTAAACTATTCAATGGTATAAAAAGAATAGAACATTTTAGAGGGAAATGTATTGTGAAAGAGACCTGAGTCCTAGATGTAACTCCATCACCAGAGACTGTGTGACCCAGATC
Source organism: Rhinolophus hipposideros (assembly GCF_964194185.1). Classification (NCBI taxonomy): domain Eukaryota; kingdom Metazoa; phylum Chordata; class Mammalia; order Chiroptera; family Rhinolophidae; genus Rhinolophus; species Rhinolophus hipposideros. Next base: position 84,252,038 of record NC_138048.1, read on the forward strand.
ATGCTAAACAACATCTTCCTGAATTTGAGTAGAGCAAGCACCCTGAGAAACAAAACCCAGAATAATGTGTTTCTCCCTTAACAAGACATCATGACTCCTTTACAGATCTTTTGTGTTCCATTCACCCTTCTTGTTCTGGGCAAATAAACAACTCATATACCAGGCATCATGCTAGATGCCAGGAAAACAAGGTAAGTAAGAACATGGTCATCCCACCCCCGCCTCCAGGTAACTTCAAGTCTGGTGAGAGAGGTGGTCATGCATACAAATAATTACAAACAGAGGTATACGGAGAGGAATGGGATCAATGGAACATAGATAGAAAAGTGATCAATTTTTCTCCAGAGAGCTGCCACATTTGTGATACTAAACCTTCCCTGGTTGGATACAGAATAACATGGGATCGAATGAGGCATTGTTGTGAAAGCACTTTGAAAAGTATAATACTTTCTTCTCTTCTGAGGTGCTCATCTTATGTTTCCTGTCCTTTTTATCTGGTCACATTTAAACTGTAGTGTTGGGCAAACGATGAACAGCCAAGGGGATGTAGGGTAAGCCATACTTTATATTTCACCACTTTCCCAGATGAATTCACTGGATTTAGGTAATTGTTTCTAAAAGGCAGCTCTTTCTGCAACCATGGGGTTAAGACTCACTTAGATCTGAGAAAGATATTATGCAAGACTTTAGGCTCCACGCCCAGTGCTGACTTTTGTCTATTAGTATGCATTAGCATCCAACTCCTCAGGTGGAAGACAGGATAATAAATGATGAATCACCTTGTAGATCATAAGATTGTGTGTACACTAAATGAATCTTTGTACCACGGCACCCCGGCAACATTTGGCCTTGATTTATAATTCTGTACAAAGTTTGCCATTACTGCAAAAGGGTAATAAAATAACAAGATAAAGTTAAATTAAAAGTACTTCTTCATCTAAATGTCTACACCCAGCAAAAAGTTATGGCTGGATTTTAACCGACATGAATAACGACAAAATGCATATTTCTCTTCTCCTAATCACAGGGATCAGCTGGTGCCAGGCATCTGCTCATTGCAGTAATTTAATCACCATGGCCAAATAATGCTTCTCGTTGACTTGAAAAATAACTGGGCGTGCAGAAGAGCATACATCAAAACGCTCTTTGGTGAGCTACATTCTGCCACCTTCTCCATAACAGAGTTTTATTTGTAAGTTACTAAATTAACCCCACTGCCAGGTTGTCATTTCATATTTAGTGATCATTATTCCTACCCTTACACCATGAGGTTGGCATGGTGATGGACCAAAGCCCCCATTATCTGACTTGTCTCAAGGTAAGGGGACTATATAGAGTTATTTTTAATGCCATAGTTCATTTGAAAACCTGAAAAAAAAATCCATAAATGCAAAGACAACCCTTCGGATGTTGGGTCTGAGATTCTTGCCTTGAGTTGATCTTTTCATGCAGGACTATGCTATGGGACGGTGGGGATGTTCTCTGTCTTCACCATCCAATACAGTAGCCTCTAGCTTCATAGGGATACTAAGCCCTTGAAATGTGCTAATGTTACTGAAGAACTAAATTTTAATTTCATTTAATGTTAATTAACTTTCACTTAAATAACCACATGTGTCTACCATATAGGATAGCACAGCATGAGTCCTGTTTTCGCATACATCCAGAATTAAAGGCAGTTTTCTCAAGTACCTAAGTGTAATTCTTCTGCAAGATGTTGCTAATGTCAGAGCACCTAAGTTTTATGCATTCCATAATTGATTTGTAGAATGGTTTTCCTTGTTTTTCTGATCTTACTCTTATCTTAAACAAGTGTCAATGTGGATTTTTACCTTCCTTTGGTTTCAGTTTGAAGCAATTCATCAAATGAAGAAGGTGAGGAGTTGTTTTTATTTATTTGGAGCCACATAGTGGGCAGACTCCCAGGCTAATCCGAGGTCGAACTTTCTGGTGTTTTGTTTTTTTTTTAACCCAAGAGTAATAGTTACTGAAGATGTCACAGTGCTGGCTGACAAATAGCCTCATGTTGAGTCACCAGCAAGAATGATCTGAAGGAATTTCACAGACACCACTTATCTATGAGAGGTATTAGCCACCACCTTACCCTCTTTAAGCAAGACTCCATGTCTTAACATCTGTGATGCTCTCCAATCTGACTCTGAATTGCTGAAGACTCAGCTGAACACACAATGAAAGTAAGATAATAGTCCTCTCCAGGCCACCAGGAGGGAAAAGATTAAAGGCAGCTGATGGGATATGTTGTTTTGAGAGTCCTTAGCCTTATTAGTGGCTAGCATAGTACTTTGCAAGTAGCAGGTGGTCAACATTATTGGTTGGTTGACTGCATAATTAATAGACCTAAAATTGGAAGAAATAACCGATTCCTCTAATGCACAAAAATAAACAGGTATAGTACTATTGCTATTATTTGCTCTGTCTTGCTTGCTTAAAAACATCCAGTCTAAATAGTATATCCTAAATCTGTGATCTATTCAGTTTAGCCTCACGGAATGTTTAGAAAACCACTTTATTTCACTTGATTTAAAGGTAATGAAATTTAAATTCACTTGATTTCAGGTAATGAAAGCACTTCAGATACAGGTTTTTCACAGGCTCCTTCTCTGTGCCCCACGCTGAAAGTCAGATATCCCGAGCAATGTTCTAAATGTGTGCTCTGAGGTTTTGTGAATTCTTTCAATGTCTAAATCAAAAAACTCACAATCAAGTCAGATCTAAGAAAATCATGTGAGTCATTTGTTTTTGTTTTTTTAATATAGGCAGCCAAAGCACACGGTTCTTTTTACAGATAAAAGCACAAATACCTTGGCAATAGTTCTTCACTGATTTTCATCTGGGCTCCAATATATAGATATTGTGTAAGTAAATGTAGATAATTGTGTCAGTAGATAATGAAGTCAAAGACCAATCATTTTATGAAAAGTGTGAAGCTATGATGCTTTTCTTACGTGGGCCAGCTTTCACACATTATGCAGAACCTCATATGTGGGTAGAATTCAAACATATTCAAAGTGTATAGATTGCTATTTATATTTAAAAAGAAAGTATGAACAAATATTGAAATACTGCTTAGATCTAAAATCAGCATGAAATGGAGTTGCAGGGGGAATAAACTTCTTTCTGATTAGACCCATGTTCGGAGGTTGGACGTCAGATAATATTCCTTTTCTTGATAGCAGTCCTCTAGTGGATTGAAGGGGAGGTTGGGGTGTGTGTGTACAAGTTATTCCATCTTTTAATTTGGTCATTAGTAAAAGGGCTCATGTGAAACAAGAAAGACAAACATGTAGAACAGGCCACAGGGCTTTTACAGGGAAGTAGAAGGTAAGTGATGGAGGCCATGGAGCGAATGCAGTCGACCCAAGGGATTTGGTGAACACTCCCCGGCGAGCCCTGCACCCACTGGGCCCTTCAGTGTCTGTTAAAGGAAAGACACGGGCCAGCCTTAGAGGGAAGTCTGGAGCTGCTTAAAAGTAAAATATTTAAGTTTACTCTGAGTTAATAAATTGTAGTGAAGAGATTATTGCCTCAGGAATGTAGTAGTTTAAAGAGTTGCTTTAAAGTCAGACAAGGGAGAAAAGACTTGACAATGCAGGGGCTCCCTCTGAGGTTTCTTTTCATGTGAATGAGAATGTGGGTGACTTAAGTGATTCTGCAGAAGCACTTTAGAGACACAAGAGCCTAAAGCAATAGCAGCGGCTGCAGAGTTTTGCCCTTTTGCCTCCTGCCTGATGCCAGAGTGCCTTACCTTAGGGCCTAATTAGTGAGCGTTTTCCCTCTACACAGTCTCTAATGTACATGTGGAAATGAAAACCAAAATGCAGTGAACGAAGCTATAGCAGAATAGCAGAATGCATCCTGCTTATTGAACCTCCCCAAATAGCTCAATCCATGCTTTCTTCTCCTTTCCATTCTACTGCTGCTACTCCCGTCTTCAAGCCCACTGTGGGGACAGAGCCAGGAGTGCAGTTTCCAGGCTCTCGGCCTCACGTGGAAAGGTACTGGCTCAGGTAGTAAATGGCCATCAACTGTGATTGGATGGCCATCAGCTGTGGCTGGTTGGGTGTCAGCTGTAACCAGTGAGCCATTGGCCACTAACATAACTGCCATGGCTACGCTAGCAGAGAAAATGGGGGCTAGCAAGAAGATGATGGCTGAGCCTGCAAGTGGCGGAGTGTGGATTGCAGATTGCAGAGAAGTGGATTGCTAGCAAGTGAGATTGTTTGGCAGAGACAAGTGGATGGCGGGTTGCGGATAATGTGGCTCCTTCCTCCTGTATCTCCAACCCAGCCACCAGCGAGAATATAGTGGTATGTGTCCCCTACCTATGGTTCCGTGGGTGTTCCTTTTTGGCCTCACATATTCTGTGTTCTTATGTGGGGAGCAGGACCAGAGAGACCCCACAGGCCGCCCCGCATGACACCTGCTCACCTAGATTATTAAAATAGCTTTCTATCAATTTCCTATGCACAGCTTTTTCAAAAATCCCTTTTTGGATGTAAATTTGACCTTCTCACTTCTTACCTAAGAATCCAGCCACAATTTTTCATGGCAGGCTTTCCCCATGATCCATTTTTTCCCTGCCTCTTAACCTTGTTTTCCAGTACTCTCCTCACCAAGAAGGTTTGCAGGGAAGCAAGGAGAAAGAAGAAGGAAGATGGAGAAGAGTAACTATCTGCTCCTGAGTTCCTATTATGCTGTGTGCTTTATAGTTGCAATATTATTTAATCTTCTCCATAACCCTATGGAATATGTATTATTTCCTTTTTTCTGATAAAAAAAAAGTGAATGTGCAGAAGGGATAAATAAATTGTGTAAAGTCACCCATTTAGTAAGCCTTAGAACCAGCATTCCATCCAGATCTGTCTCCAAACTTGTTGATACAAAAATCACCTTTGCACCTTCACACATACTATTCCCTCTACATCAAATGCTCTCCTAGTCTTGGACCAATTGTAGAACTTTTATTCATCCTTCAAAACCCTGTGTATGAATCGCCAATTCTTCAAAATCATCCCTGACTCTCAATAGAGCATTCATCACTTGCTCTACTACAATATGAGTGTTTTAAACAGTAATATTGCATGTATCATACCAGACTCTAATTATATGGCTGACATGGCTCTCTTACCTACTGGATGGCTCTTGGAGTTGCTTAAAGTCAGAAACCATGTCTTTCCTTGTTGTGAGTTCAGTGATTGGCATACTGCCCAGGGCACAATCGGTGCTCAGTCTTTGTTGATTTGAACAACTCTATTGAGCAAAGAGTTAAATGGGAGATCAAAAGTCTTTGGTTCAATTCATAACTTGAACTTAGCAAACCATCTATGTTACTGTTAGCAGATTGCTTAACCTCTTCAGGCCTCAGAAAATGTATCTGTCAAATTACCTGGGCGTGGGGAGGAGATATGAAATTATCCCTATCTCTGCAGATTCTAAAATTCTATGCACTTACTCTTTGCATACAGAGTGTGTGAGGAGGGAGAGCTACTATAATCAGATGCAAAATGAAACATGGCATTTGTATAATTGCACTTACTGAATAGTTGATGGAACTTAACTGTAGTTATTGGGGTAATGGGGGGGGAGGTTAACCACTTTATAAATAAACCACTTTATGAGTTTTTAATGTGTTCCTTATTAAAAATGCATTACTTTCCAAGCTAAATTAAATAGCATTTAAAGCCAATGTTTCCCTTCTTACCTTTAGTTAAATGAGATTTCTGCTTATTTTAGTCATGTGATTAAGTAGCACAAGCTATTGGGGATGTAGACAAACAGAGGAAAATATCCCTTGACACATTAAAAATCAGAGGATTTTAGAGCAAGAGGAAAACTAAGAACCAGACCCAAAGCTCAAGAAATGGAGACAGTACACAGCTGGTTAATGGTGGAGTAGCCTCATTCCCAATTTCCAGATGACTGACCAACTGAAATCTCATTACCATGATTCATTACCACACCAGCTTATGATACGTTTGTCCCCTCCAGATGTGAACCTCCCCTCTTGTCACACCAAGAGTATTCTGTCTCTCCATTCTCAGCCAGGTAGTTTAGGAGTGGTTGAGCATGAAGCTGCTCCCATCACCCAGATCTGGTCAGTGATCCAGTAGCGGATAAGACACCAAGTCAAAACCAAGGAATCAATAAGAAGATGGAACTTCTGGAAGGAGAAAGCTCCTTCTTTCTTTCTTCCTTCTAGAAGTGAATGAGAGCTTTTGTCAGCCATCTTGAAGATGAGATAAGAGCTTGAAGCTGCCACAGACCCACTATATGAAGCTGAGAGTGGCACCATTAGCAATAAGAAAGTCACAGATGCAGACAGGAAAAACTTTGCCCTGTCTACTCTTCTCTGAAGTTTTCCTACTTGTAGATAGATAGATGATAGTCAGATGGTCTATGGTTACATATAGAAGCATTTTGGTAGAATGCATTTTTAATTTCTTATCTACATAAAGGCCCAAATTTTTCTCCAGGTTAAATTCAGAACAAGAGTCTTTATCTGTAAACCTCACTACGGATCAGATTCATGAATCCCAAATCTTGTTGTAGATGTGGGGTATCTCAAAAAGAACTTCAAAGCACATATCTTAAATTCTTAAAATCTAGCCTCTTAAAATCTAGCCTAAAAAATTAAAAAAATTTTTCTCTCTTTTATAATAGTACACACAAATTTGAAAATTAGGAATAGAAAAAGGGAAGAAACATTATCCCCCTAAAATAACAAACCCTTCCACCTAAAATAACAACTGCTAATATTTGGTTGTTTTTTCTCCTATTCTTTTTGCTGTGCTTCTCTTTTAATGTAATTGAGTCCATTCTGACTGTTAAGTATAATATCTATTTGTTTTGATTTAAAAAACGAACTCTAGGTCAATATGAATGATTTAATTGACGTGGAACATCACACAGACACACTCCAAATAGAATTGTTGCATAAAATATAAAATAAACTTAAATGCAAGTTTAAGTCCTAGAACAGGAAATCTCTAAATGTCAAAACCAAGGAAGCACCAAAGTCCAAAAAACAGGTAGTAGGGTAAGGGCACAATGTCTTGGTACCCTCACTCACGATGCAGAGAAGTTCTGTTTCATGAGGCAAAGATAGATAATACCATGAGTATTGTTTTTAATAATCCAGCATTAGAAACATCATTATTATTGGAAAATCCTTCTATATTCTGGTCAGACATTGGGCCCATTTAAGTTTTCAGCTATGATTTTTAAAAATATTTTTCTCTGTGTTCATAGGTGGAAGGAAATTCAGAGATGCTGCTCCATGGAGGGGAGTTCTGTTAACTAGGAGTTCAGAATTAACTTTAAAAATGTTTCTACATACATACATGGGTCTTTGCTTTCTTCTATCAAGCACATCTCTGTGTATAAAGTAAAATCTTTCTCCCTCTCCCTCTCCCTCTCCTCTGCTCTTGCTAACAGTGACCTCCATGTTCCTAGATCCAGCGGTCTCCTCTTGGTCCTCGTCTTACTTGACTTGTCAGCACTATTTAACATAGTTGTTCTCCTGCCTCTTCCCTATGGCTTCTTGACACCACACTCTCTCATGTTTTTCCTACCTTTCTGATTCCTCCTCATCTCCCCCACCTCTAACACTGGAGAGCCTGGGGTGTCATTTGGGCTTTTTCTCTATTCTGTCTACTCTTACTAGCTCATCTCATGGCTTTACACTCTCGTGACAGACTGATGAACTTATATCTTTATATCAGGAATATAAATCTCCAGCCCAAACCTCTCCCACGAACTCCAGACTCTTGTCTACTTCATATTTTCCCTTTGTTGTCTAATGGTCATTGCGACCTTCTGCGTCCAGAATCCAGGTTCCTACTCTTCCTCCCACCAGATCTTCTCCCCTGCAGTCTTACTCATCTCATTTATGGGCAACTTGGCTGTCCCAATTGCCTAGGCCAAGAAATTTGAAGTCATCTTTGGTTATTCTTCTTCTCATACACTACATTTAATTTACGGGCAAATGCTCTTTTATCTTAAAATCAACCATAATCACATTATTTCTTAGCATCTCTACCCTAGTTCAATCTACTGTTACCTCTTATCTGGACTATAACTGTAACTTCCTAATTAGTAACCCTGCTTCAGTCTTTGAATCTATTTTCCAGTTTAGCTGTTGGTATGATGCTGTTATTCATTCCATGATGATCCTGTTTAAAAAATCCCGTTTAAAAAAATAAATCGAATCATGTCATTCTCCTGCTCAATACTCTCCCAAGTTTTCCACCTCAGACTACAAGCCGACATCTTTTAAATGGCCTACAAAGACCTGCATGATTTGGCTTCAGTGCAGTGAAGTATTAATCTTGGCCAAAGAAAGGTTTGATACTTTGCCACTAGCTCCTGTGAGGTAAACTCTAAGCCCTTGGAATGTTCTACCCAACAGACGTGACTTTGTTTACCTGAAGACCTTGGGTTCCACAGAATTAGCTCGACCTCCACGTGAACTAGAGACCAAGGTCAACCATGTAGGTGGTCAGTGTATCTTGTGGCCAATCTCCAATGAAAACTCCGGACACCAAGACTCCAATAAGCTTCCCTGGTTGGCAACACTGTGTATTGTCACACTTTGTTGCTGGGAGAAAAGTGCTTCTCATGTGACTCCATTGAGAAAAGACACCTGGAAGCTCTGTGCCTGGTCCTCCCAGATCCTACCCTTGGCATCTCTTCCTGTCACTGAATTTTAATCTGTATCTTTATACTGTAATAAACTATAACTGTGAGTATAACGGCTTTGCTGAGTTTTGTGAGTCCTTCTGAATCATCGAACCTGAGAGAGGTCTTGGGAACCTTCTGAACTTACAGTAGTCTACTTTCTTGACATTATTTCTTGCTACTCTACCATTCACTCACTCTTCTGTCAGACTGGCTTCTGTGATGTATCTTCCTGTACACTCTCACTCTAGGCCTTCACACATATTACCCTCTGTCTGGAGTACTCTTTCCCCCAGAAACCCATTGTCCTTTTTACCTCCTTCAGGTATTTATTCAAATGCTGTCTTCTCAGTGAGGTATTCCCTGGCTACACTATTTAAAATCGCAACTGTTCCTGACATATATATTCATCTTCCTTTCATACATTTTGTTTCTACAGAGGACTTATCCATTCTGAAATGTTACACACACTATTTATTTAATTAATCTATTGTCTACCTTACCCAACTAGAATGAAATCTTCAAGAAAGCAGGGAACAGTCTGTTTTGTTCACTGCTGAGTTCTGAATGCCTGAAATAGTGTATAACACAGTTGATCACTTAGTAATTGCTCTTGAATGAAAAATCAAATCTTTGTATGTCAGGGAAAAAATAAGCTAACTGGCTCAACGGAAAAGTAGATACTGCACCCAAAAGAGCAAAGACTGATTAGTGGTCATGTAAAATAACTTTATTAAGAGTGTTACCAATGAATTATAAAATGTGGATTAATAGATATGGCTGCATGAACCCGATTCTCCATCTTCTAAGATAATGTGTTTTAGATTACCCAATAATTTAAAGACAGCTTAAGATATACAGGGAAAACACACAGCTAACATCATACTCAATGGGGAAAAGCTAAAACCATTCCCCCTAAGATCAGGAACAAGACAAGGTTGCCCACTTTCTCCACTTCTATTCAACATAGTGCTGGAAGTTCTAGCCACAGAAATCAGACAAGAGAAAGAAATAAAAGGCATCCAAATTGGTAAGGAGGAAGTAAAATTATCATTATATGCAGATGATATGATACTATATAGAGAGAACCCTAAAGACTCCACCAAGAAACTATTAGAACTGATAGATGAATTTAGTAAAGTAGCAGGATATAAAATTAATATTCAGAAATCAGTTGCATTTGTATATACCAATGATAAAATAGCAGAAGGAGAAATTAAAAAAACAATTCCATTTACAATTGCTCCAAAGACTATAAAATATCTGGGAATAAATCTAACCAAAGATGTAAAAGATCTGTACTCAGAAAATTATACGACACTGAAGAAAGAAATGAAAGAAGACATAAATAGATGGAAACACATTCCATGTTCATGGATTAATATAGTTAAAATGTCCATACTGCCTAAGGCAATATACATATTCAACGCAATTCCTATCAAACTAACAACAACGTTTTTCACAGAAATAGAACATATAATCCTAAAATTTATATGGGACCACAAAAGACCCCGGATAGCCTCAGCAATCTTGAGAAATAAGAACAAAGTGGGAGGTATAATGATACCTGACTTCAAACTATACTACAAGGCTACAGTGATCAAAACAGCATGGTACTGGCATAAAAATAGACACATAGATCAATGGAACAGAATAGAGAGTCCAGAAGTAAATCCATGCCTATATGCCCATCTAATCTACGACAATGGAAGCAAGAATGTACAATGGGGTAAAGACAGTCTGTTCAATAAGTGCTGTTAGGAAACCTGGACAGACACATGCAAGAAAATGAAGCTGGACCACCTCCTTACACCATATACAAAAATAAATTCAAAATGGCTTAAAGACTTAAATGTAAGATCTGAAACCATAAAATATCTAGAAGAAAATATAGGAAGAAACTTCATGGACATTACCCGGAGTAAGATTTTCACTGATGTATCCCTTCGCAGGAGGGAAGCAAGAGAAAAAATAAATATGTGGGATTACATCAACCTAAAAAGTTTTTTCACAGCAAAGAAAACCATCAATAAAACAAAAAGGGATCCTACTGAATGGGAAAAGATATTTGCCAATTATATATCTGATAAGGGATTAATATCATAAATCTATAAAAAAAACTTACTCAACTCAACTCCAAAAAAACAAACAACCCAATTAAAAAATGGGCAGAGGACTTGAGGAGACATTTTTCCAAAAAGGACATACAGAAGGCAAGAAGACATATGAAGAAATGCTCAACCTCACTAACCATCAGAGAAATGCAAATAAAAACCATAATGAGATACCACCTCACCCCAGTCAAAATGGCTATCATCAATAAATCAACAAACAACAAATGCTGGCGTGGATGTGGAGAAAAGGGAACGCTAGTGCATTGTTGGTGGGATTGCATATTAGTGCAGCCACTATGGAAAACAGTATGGAGGTATCTCAGGAATCTGAAAATGGAACTATCCTATGATCCAGTAATTCCACTCCTAGGCATCTACCCGGAGAAATCCAAAACTCCAATTCAAAAATCAGTATGCACTCCTATGTTTATTGCAGCACTTTACACAATAGCCAAGATATGGAAACAACCGAAATGCCCATCGGTAGATGACTAGATTAAGAAGCTATGGTACATTTATACAATAGAGTATTACGCAGCCATAAAGAAGAAAGAAATCTTATCATTTGCAACAACATGGATGGATCTAGAGAACATTATGTTAAGTGAAATAAGTCAGAAAGAGAAAGACAAGTACCATATGATCTCACTTATATGCAGAATCTAAAGAAAAGAATAAGTGAATGAACTAATCAGAAACAGTTTTGGGGACAAAAAGGAAAAAACCGAGAGTTGTTAGATGGGCGGGGGGGGGGGATAAGGGGAAAGGTGAAGGGATTAGGAAGCAGCTGGTAACCACAAGATGGCCTCAGGGTTTTTGAAAATTAATTTGGGGAACGTATTCAATAATGTTGTAAAGATTTTGTTGGGTATCCGATGGACACGTGTCCTATTTGGGAGACCACCTCAGGGATACTGTGGATGCCTGATCACTGCACTGTACACCTGAAGCTAAACATTAATGAATGCCAACTATAATTATATATATATATATATATAATGTGATGGCTCGGTGTGAGGTTGGAGGGATAGTGGATGGGGGGAGGGGGGTTCACAATGTGAGGGATATAAATGTTGAACGTCTAAGTATTACCTTGTCTTGTACACCTGAAACTAATAAATTAAAATATATTTAAAAAAAGATATACAGGAAAAATATTTAACCCATATAGGACATCCAGAAACCAAGAATTGGTGAACATGGAGTCAGAAAAGGAAGGTCCTTGGAGAGGAAATCATTGTGAGGAAGGAGCACAAAGCAGATAGTTGGACTCTGTCTACCGTCACTGAGTCTCACCCAGGCCACTTCAGCAATTGAACCCCTGAATGGAAAAGTGCAACCCTACTGTTGTTATTGCCCATTCAGACTAACACTGAGTCAAAAAGGTCAGGGTCTTACCCAGGAGGTAGAATCAAATGACAAGGGGCCAGATTCAAGTGACAAGCCCCACAATGATCTAATGATACCACCAAGGTACCATCCTGCAGCTGCTAATCACCAGCTGAAGAGTTCCGTTGTTGTAGGCCAGATTGTTTCTGGAAAGGTCTGCTCCGCACCAAGAACAAGAAGGTCTAATCAGCACTCACAATCATCCACAATTACTGAGTAGAGAGAAAATCTTCTATTGTATTTAGGATTATGGGTTACCCAGGAATCCCAAGAGAAGGGCTGACTCCCTAGACTTGTCTCCCATCTTTTGAGAAATGACACCTGGGTAATGTAGTGAGATGAAGCCCCTCTTGTAATGAGGTTGAAATGGAAAATGACCACAAAAAGAGTAAATTAGAGAGAGCTTAGGCAATGGGATTGATGGACAAGGGGTACGAAGGGGAAGAGCTTGTGGTGGGAAGGGGTAGAGAAGGAGAGGCCCATGGCTCCGTAATGTGGGTATGTAAGCACCACATCCAAGGAGAACTGAAGAATGTGCACAGAGTGAAAGCCCTGAGTGTCTCCTAGTCATTATAACTCAGAACCCCATCAAAGATAAGGCTGGACAGTGGCACCACAGAGAACTTTCTAGAGAAAAGTTCAATGAAGACTTCATGAATCGAGTGACGTAAATGAGTGAATGAAAAGTGAAACAAGATGGATGTCAGAGGAGAAACAAAAATAAAGTGGGTTTATGACATTATGATAAATATGACAGGCAACTTCAAAGAACCTTAAAATTCATGATTTAAGAACCTATTTCTAGACATAGACAATAGGGGTTACCAGAGGGTAAGGGGGGAGGAGGGCTCTAGAAGAGGGTAAACGGGGTCTCATATATGGTGATGGAAAGAGAACTGACTCTGGGTGGTAAACACACAATGTGAGATACAGATAATGTATTACAGAATTCTACACCTGAAATCTATGTAATTTTACTAACAATTTTCACCCCAACAATCTTTAATTTAAAAAAAAAAGAACCTATTTCTATGAGAACAATGCTGTCCCCAAGTACCTCTATTACAGATGAGGACACTTTGGATGCATTTTGTAGAGAAAATTAGGAAGTAAGTGGCAGGGAGACTGGATGGAGAGCCTGGTAGAGAAGTTCCCTGTGTCTGATGATTCAACAGATTGTCTGCCAGGGAACAACGAAGACTTATTTGTTATACTCCTGCTTAATAATTCATTTGATCAGCAAATATTTATTGAGTTCAACACTAGATAATCAGGTTCTGGGGTTCAGCTATTAATCATACAGATAAATCCTTGCCCTCCTGGAGTTCACACTCCCGGGGGAGAGACAGACAATACAGAAGTAAACAAATAAGAATGCTAGGAGGTAAAACAGGGGTAAAGGAGGGAGGTGCTAATTTGATGAATCTTACAAAGAAGTTACAATGAGGATTAACCTTTTGAGAAATTATGCATAGATGTGCCATTTTATACAATCTCAGGAAGCAACCACAGCTCCTTCTTAAAGCCTTAACCAGTTTTTAAAGTGTTGCTGAGTGCTGTAAAATTTCAAAAGGAGGGGGAATCAGTGACCTGTTACAGACCCTTCAAATGTTAAAGCAAGAGCTTAGATACTTAATGAACCGCACATTCCACACCCACACTCCACAACTGTCAGAGCTTCTATCTCATTCTGCCTTAGCAAATTAAAAGGAATATCATGGAAGGAAAAATAGACGAAAGGCAATTGGGTCAAAACTCCCTTGTCTAAAAATATTACATCTAACCCGCTCAGAATCTATGTTTTCCTGGCTGCTGGGGCATCTCAGCTACTCCCACCTCTCACAGTGAGCTCACCGGAACCTGCTGCCAGAATCCACAATCTTCTGTTCTGGAGCCAGTTTGTAATAGGCTTCTCCCTTTGGCTGCTGCTCCAGCTTCCTGGGGGGGGTTCGCTGGCCCAGCTTCATGGGTACTTGACTTTGGGGCTGGACAGTCTCAGATACCTGCGTGCTTGGCTCTCCCTGTCCTCCCACCCTGCCTGTCAGTGCCCGGGGACTCTCAACAGCCCTGCCCCCGCCCGCTCCGCCGTCCCCCCACCCCCCAGTGCACACTGCTGTGCGGAGATGACCCAAAACAGATGACTGAAATTTACCTATGTAGGTCAGTTAGGACAGTAAGTCTTGAGATGCACTTTAGCTTTGGACCTAAAGTTCAGGATGGAGATGTGGTGGCTCTTGTTGGGTAACAGCAGTGTTGGGTAACAGCAGTCTTTGACACAGAACTGGTAGCAGTAACCAGGAGACCTTAGGACGTGCATAGCAATCGCGCAGCACTACAGCGCCACCTCCCAACTCAAAGCAGACATTGCAATTAGTCAGGCCTCTTTCCCACTGACCTCCCTGTGCTAAAATTCCAGTCTGAACTGTCCAACATTGAAGGAAATTAAAAAGACATGACAGCAATAAAACAATGTGATCCTAAACTGGATCCAGTATTAGTGGACTACAAGAAAATGGCTGTAAAGAGCATCACTGTGCCAGCTGACAAAGTTGGAATACAGACAGAAGATCAAATAAAAGTATCATATACCTGTACTATGTAAATTTAACTGAAGTTGGTCATTGTACTAAGGGGTATATAAGAAAATAGCCCTACTGTTAGGAGATACTGAGGGGTAAAGGGGCATGACATACATAACTCATTCTCAAAAGTCTTCGAAAAATAAATTGGGACTGGGGGGTAGGGAGCAAGCATGTAAGAACATGAGCAAAGTTACGGCCAATAGGGCAAAATGTTAACAATATGTTAAAGGATAAAGTGCCTACAGGTGTTTTTATATTATTCTTGCAACTTTTCTGCATGTTTGGAATTATTTTCAAAAAAAGATTTTTCAAAAAAGCATCTGGTTTCAGAACTACATAGATTATCTGAAAATAGTTCCTCTATAGCCTGGACGTCCACCATGAGAGGTTCATTTCTTTGGATATGAATTATTTTGCAGACATCCTCAGGCCCCCAAGTTCAACTGGGACCGCTTTACTTTCACCTGTTTGAAGAAAAATGTTTTGCTTCATAACTGTTTGAAACATATTATCCTAGAACATATCTTCATCTGAATGTTGATAAAACACAAGATACATAGATGAAATCTTAGGGAGTATCAGTTGATAACTAAGGGCAGGCAAAGGGGTCACTGGATGAGAGGCTCAAGTGCTAGGTGTGTAGAGGGGTCCCATGATTAGTGAAAATGAGCCCTGGATAGAGGAGAAAGGACTCCATCATTCATCCACCTCCTAATTTGGTGCTGAGCCAGACCTGCTGGGTTATGGTTCTAAGAACATTCTTGGGTTCACCCTTCTCAAAGGCCTTCCTGATACTACACATTTCCAGATTCACTACCCCTCCTCCATCTTAACTGTGCGAAAAGGTGCCTGCCCCTGAGGTGGGGCAAAAGATATTAACAGAACGTTCTCTGAAGGCAGGCCAAGTGGAGAAGACATCTACCTTTCCTGTTTCCACCAGGAACCCCCAGGGGTCTGTGGCATGGTTCAAAATTCCCTGTGCTCAGAAACTCCAGGACATAGAAAATTTCCTCTATCAAATATCTAACTGAGTTGGGTTATAATAACACGTCTTCTGTAGCATCAAGGGCTTCTCAGAATCCCAAGAGTATGGTGGCCATAACTTCATTTTTCTCACTATAGAAAATTTTCCATTTGGTATCAAAAGAGATGCTTCTTAATTTTCACAATCAAGGGATATATATATACATTGAAATTGTAAGTTCTGGTCTAGGATTGTTGGGGTGAAGATTTCCGTTGTCTTCAGTTCAGGGCACTGAAGTGCTCCATTTTCTTTGTGAAATAGCTCATCCCAGTGGCACTCACAGGCACTGCAGGGAAATTCAGGAAGAGTTTTGTTGTTGTTGTTTTATTTGACCTGTAGTGGCTCCTTAGTCAAAAAAAAAAACACAAAACAGGTTTCAAAACGCCTGTTTTTTTTCCATATGGAACTGCCATCAACAATTTCTATATGAGAAAGCAGGGGTTCATATAACCCACTGTTGTTTTCAAGTCCCAAATTTCCAATGTTTTCATTATGCTACATAAACAAAGCAAACTTTCTCCTGGAAAACCACAAGCGGAAATTTCAACCAGAATGAAAATAATATTTCAAATCCAAGTGGCACTCATCTCTCACTCTTGCTTAAAGTTTAAAGCATTTCCTATCTAAACTGCCATTTTCAAAACGCACTTATTTTAGAACTTCTGTTCCAGTCAATAGGAGAAAAAACATTCTACTATGTTCTGAATAGGCTTCTTTCACTGAGCCTTCTGGGCCCTTCACCAGCAGCTGTTTCAGGTTTCAAGTAATCATATAGGTTTTGAGCCTGAACCATCTGGGTGTCACCCATATTCCTCCAGAAATGTTGATGCCAGGAGAGCCACAGAGCAAATTAGCTCAGAGCAAATTAGCACAGGCCCACAACTGATCAAAATTAGGCCAGTTTAAAATAAATCATGTCGGCTTTTTTTTTTTTTTTTAATGTAGAAAATACAACCCCCTGCACAGGAAGCATTTTTTTCTAGGCTTTTGATTTTCACGATCATGACCACAACTACTTTTCAAGCAGGTCTGAGTATGCCAAGTGTTCCAACAAAAAAGTAGGTCATGGGAATGCATCGAAAAAAGATTTGGAGGTAGGGGTTTGTGGGGGTTGGGATTCTGCGAGGATGATCGTGAGTTTCATTTAGGAACAAAAATAAGTTTCAACTTCTATGTTGTATCACAGAAATTATGAAAAGCAGAAAGGTCATGAGGAGGAGAGTATTTGTTGAGTCACAAATAATATTATCTTGTGAGGAAAGGTTTGCTATTTTCATTTTATAGATAAGGAAGCGAAGGATCAGAGAAAGAGAGAGGGAGGAAGCTGGCCTTCAAATCCTCCAGCTAGGACACCACATTCTCACTATGACTGTCACGCAGGGACTCAGCTCCCACTCCCCTCACAAGAACGCAGGATATGGTGAGGCCAAAAAGGAACACCAATGCAGCCATAGATAGGGGAGTCATACCACTATATTCTCACTGGCGGCTGGGTTGGAGAACAGGAAGCAGGAGCCACACAATCCGCAATCTGCCATCTGCTTCTCTGCTAATCAACCAACCTGCTGGCCTAGCCACAAAAGTTATATTAGTGGCTAATGGCTAACTAGTTACAGCTGATGGCCATCTAATAACTGACCCAAAGCCTTTCCACGTGAGGCTGAGAGCCTGGAAACTGTTCTCTGGGACTCTGTCCCCACAATGACAGAACCCAGGAAAAGGTTCTCAAAGTGAAAAATAGTTCCTACTTATCTTTAGCCTCTTGTTTAGAGATCAGTGAAAACTCGATCAGTTAATGAAGGTTTTCAAACACTGCCCAGACATCTTTGAGAAGAGCTGGTAAGGGAATGAGGTTTCTTTCCAGTTTTCCTGCCCTCTTCTTCGGTTTCTTCCCTCCTGCATTTCTGCACAGTCAGCCTGTAGCACTAAGCCGGGCCCTGACACCCAAGCTTTCCCTTGGATCTAGTCTAGAACCTTCCTTCCCACCTTCTCTGTTTTCAGGTCAGGCCTGGCCAGTGTCCTGTTTCCTTGCTGCTGATAGATTCCATTTTAACAGAAGAACTGCTGCCTCTAGTCAAAGGAATTGTCAGACATTGTGGCAAGCTGATGGGAGAGGTACTGCAATATACAAGTGGGAGTGTTAACGCTTTTCATTTCATTCTATCTCAGATATTTCTGTTTTAGACATAATGCTAGCCACTGGATATACACAGTTTGACAAAAGATTATTTTATGTTCATATTACACCATTTGGAGAGTAATTTATTCCAATACTTCATGAGGCCATTTTAATTAAATAGAAGGCCATGTGTAAAAAAGAAAAGATACAAAAGATCCTAAGGGGACATTCTGATAGGAAAAGCAAAAAAAAATTATAAAAGCAAGTGAGGAAAGGAGGATGATATGCTTAAAATTGTAGAATATTCAATTTGTAGGTGTTTATTTTCTGCCCCTCTCTCTACATCATTATACACATTTTCTTTCAACCTCTGAAAGATGACTAAATGATGGATTCCTAGGGTTGGTTAAAATGGAGGTTGGATGAAGGGCACTCAGTTTGTTAGGCTTCCATTCTGGCAGGCAGAGAGCTAAGCACTTTCACATATGTGACTTCATTTAATTCTTACAACACTATTGTGAAGTAAGTTGAATTATGCCCATTTTACAGATGAAGAAATTAAGGCTGAGCCAGGTTAAGTGTCTAATGTCTAAGTGTCATCGTGTCTAAGGCATTGTTAAAGGGGAAAGGGAGGTTCCTTTTTGTTCTTTGGTGTCTTTCTTTCTGTTCCCCAACTTCTGAACAGATATATCCCAATGAAGCAATAAATACACATTGAGCACTTTCTAAGTGCAAAGCTCGTAGGATTACAAAACATTATAAGCTCTAGTTCTTATCCTCAAGGTGACAACAGCATAATTTTAAGAATAAGAAATACACATACACACACACACACACACACACACACAACTAATAATCCAAATTCTATATCGAGCTAAAAAAAAAAAAAGGTCATTGTGAGACAGAAGGAAGAGACTGTGGGTTGGATTTGCCTAGGCAAGGGGAATGCGAAATAATATTCTAGTTAGGGAAGGTAATGATGAGTGAGACTCAATGTTCCTGGACAGGGGTGGAGTGTCAGTGTGCAGAACAGGACTGAAGCAGGTTCCAGAGCAACAGGAGAAGCGCCTGGAAAAGTGGACCAGAGCAGGATGGTGAATGTGACAGGGCCTGAAGCATCCCCAGGAGGCAGTGTGTGGGGTGTGTAGGGTGCGTGAGGGGGATATGTGGGGTGTGTGTGCGTGTGTGTGTGTGTGTGTTTGTGTTGGTATGGGGTGGGATGGAATAGGTTGGGGAGCTGGGAATAAATATGGAGAGTCTAGAGAAAGCAATGGACTGGGACCCAAGGGACAAGGGTTCTAATTCCCTGCTTTGCAACCACCAGGCCAGTCACACAACATCTCTAAGCCTTGATTTTGTTCAGCTGTTTAACCAAAATTTGGAGATTATCTGCGAGTTCTGCCCCTTACTATACTTTCGAGACATCCCCCTGCCTCTTCTTTTCTTTTTTTATGATCCCCTCCCCACCTTCAACTCAAGGCTATATAAAATTTTATCTTTGGTTGGCAAATAACATATTTAAAAAAAACAATAACAAAACAATTATTTCATTCCATGAACCTGCACAAGCCCTGTCATGATAATAGATAATAATATTTGTGTCATCGTTATGGGAGAATTTTAAAAGCATAAATAATCTCAAACTGATCAATCTAATTTCTATTAAACCAGAATCATTTCTTCTACCATCGACCCACTTGCTGTTGATGAATTATTATTTGATGCAATGACACATTAATATTAGGGGCTTCATAGGAAAGAGCCCTAGGACCCTCACTGCTGTGTTTATTATAAGGATATTTTTGAGGATTTTTTAACTACACAAAGAAGAACCATAAGAGAAACTTCTCTCTGATCCCCCAATCAGGAAGAATTAGTCCATTACTAAGCACATCTGGTTCGTCTTTACCTCAAGGACTTTGTGACTGTTGTAAAGAGCTCCATTTCCCTTTGCACAATTTGGTGCAGCTGGAAAGCACAGAGCCAAATCCGGGTTCAAGGGCATGGCTTGCCTGGGGCATGCACTTGTGCTGACCCGGGCTGTCTTCCCTTCCTGCTCTTAATCTTTCTTGACCTCATTTTCAGTTCTCCTATATTTATTTTTATCTTTCTGATTATATGCATTTGGGCAGCTTAAATACCTCTGGACACAAGAAGTTTTAAAAATGAATAAACACAAACAAACAAATATATCACCTGTTGAAGGCTTTGTGTATTATACGAGGGTGAGCAAACTTTGGCCTACTGGCAAAATCCAGCCAGCCACTTGTTTGGGTCTGGTCCACAAGATAAGATTGGCTTTTATATTTTTTAATGGTTTAGGAGAAAAGAAGGTGATTTGTGGTATGAGAAATTATGTGAAACTCCAATTTATGTGTCTATAAATAAAGTTTTATCGGAACACAGCTGTCTACTCATTAGCTTATTGTCAATGGCTGCTCTCACCCTGCAACAGTAGAGTTCAGTAGTTATGACAGAGGTGGATATGGCCCATGAGCCTAAAATACTTACTATCTGGACTTTTACAGGAAAAGTTTGCTGACCCCTGGATTAGAGTATCATTTTACATCAGTTTGCGTTCCTCCTGCCTAATGTTAGTTTTATAAAATTGCTTCAAAGATGGATGTTTGCTGCATCCTTACTCAGTCTAGCTATCTTTTGTGCTTTGTCCATAAAACTACTTCTCAGTGTACTTTAACTTTGACCCAAGCTCGGGCTTACTGTCTGGCTCAGTGCTGTGTAATAGAGACAATTAACTTTCAGCCTCTGAAGAATCCTCTTTGGTGACTATTTTATCGACACTAATAAAATAAACCCACAAAAACTTCTATTTTTGCTGAAAATTCTAAGCCAACAGAAGGATCTACAACAGCAACTTGGCACTTTTTACACCACATTCAAACAATGTTCTCCAGTTTCTTTTCAGTTGATACATGTGTTTGCATATTTACTGGGTTTTTTTCCTCCCCGATCACCCTTAGTTAGAAATATAACCAAGTCTCCATGGAAACACAGCATAATGCTCTCTCACAGATGATCGAAGGACCTGAGCAGCTGGTATTGGGCTGAAGGCTGCAATGGCATCTGACCAAATTAGGAAGGGAAAACAGCTTACCCGGCTCTTCCAGGCCTCTTAGAATTCCAAAGCTCAGCATGGAAATCTACACAGATTGTGAATTGCTGAGAATTTTTTATTCTTTCTTTTCCATCTGAGAATGTTCTGTCTTATCCATCTATGTTTTAGCTATAGGAGTATTTTATCCCCGGCCCCTGGAATTATTTACAGAGTCTACAGAATAAACAGGGAGAGAACCTACATTTAATGAGCGTGTACTGTGTGTTAGGTACTTAGATGTCACAGCTGGCCCAGTGTCAGACAGTTTAAACCAGAAGAGCTGGGATTTGAACTCTGGTCTGGTTCATTTAAAAACCCATTCTCTTTCTACCATACATGAAGTCATACCCATCCAAAGAAGAAAATAGGACAGACAGGTTGAACCACGTCTTGTAACAGAGTCATAGTCTTGGTGGGAGGTGGAAATCAAAATAAAGAATAGGAGACCCAAGATGGTGGAGTAGATAAACACTGTGCCTGCTTCCTTCTGTGAACACATTACAACCAAATTATAGAACAATCAACCGGAGAACCACCGGACGTCTGTCTGAACAGACTAAGGATATAAAGAAGAAGCAGAGATGCGAAATGGGTGGTCCCAAACCTCCATGTGGCAGGAGAAAATTGGGATACCTCTGTCATGAGGTTTCCCCCCAAAGGAGCAAAGAACCCCAGCCCACTTGAATCTCCCTAGCGCAGAATACTGGTGCCAGGAGGAGCAGTGCCCACAACTTCTGACTGTGAAAAACAGTGGGGATTCCAACCATCCGGATGGCACGTTAGCTGCAAGAAACCCAGGAGTCATCTTAAAGGGCCCACGCACAGACTCACTTGCTCGCAGGCACTCACCTTGGGCTCCAGCGAAGGGATGGTGACTCAGAGGAGTGTCAGAGGCATATGGGGATCATACTGAGGTGTGTGACTTTGACGCCGTTTGACCTTTGCCCTGTGAAGGGTCCTCCTCCCGTGTAGCCCAAAGGCAGCCACCATCTTTAACATGTTGAGGCCTCCCCCTATGCTTACAGCCAAATCTGAATCTGATTGGTCTGGTGAGCTCCAGGGCTCCACCCTGCTGACTCAGTGGGACCCTGCCTTACTCACCTCCCCCAACTTTCTCCGTGAGAAACAAGTCCCACCCATATCGCACTCTCTCTGGGAAAGCTATGGGAGTCCTCAGGCCCTAGGTGGGCAGCAACCGGCCTCATGTGCTCTGAGACTTTTGCTGAGTAGCTCCAGGCTCAGCACTAGCACCAAACCAGAATTTACATTAACCTGGTGACCACACTTCCCACTGTAGTAACTCCCTGAAACCTGCCTCACCCAACTAGCATATTGCATGAAGCTTTATCAGCAGCTGAACTTTAAGGGAGCTGGCAGGTGGCAGCAGGCCTTGGGGTGTCTTGGCTTTTTGCAGAGCGACCCCAGGCCTGGTACTGGTGGCAGCCATCCTTGGTTCATAGCGTGGCCTCTCCCATGTGCCTCCAGGGTTAGCACAGGCAGCAAAAAAAAACTGTGGATTGCTTTCTCCAACCATGTAGTCTCCAGCTGGTCACAGGAAGTAGGTAACTTGGGCCTGCACCAGAGCCCCTCCCAAGAGGACCCGAAACAACGTACCAGAAGGTTGGCCTCAGATCACAACAGAGCACTGCCCAATTAGACCCATAAGGAATACACACAAAAGATGGTCTCAACAGGCACCAGGACCTGCTGGGGCAAATCCCACTCAGTGGGGTAAGCCCCCACATGCAACAGCCCATAAGCTGTGAGTGTGGCCAAACCTCACAGCTAGTCAGCCTGAGAGTAAATGTCACCCACTGATGTGACAATAGTAATCAAGTCCCAACTATCACAGGAGGGCACACACAACCCACATAAGAGATACTACTGGAGCACCCAGAGCAGATGACCAGGGAGACTGTGCCCACAGGGCACCTAATACATAAGACCACCCGGCCAAGACCGGGAGACATAGCAGATCTACTGCATACATAGAAACAAATACATGGAGACAGCCAAAATGGAGAAACAAAGAAATACATCCCAAATAAAGGAACAGGAGAAAACTCTAGATAAAGAACTAAACAAAATGGATGCAAGCAACCTACGAGAGACAGAGTTCAAAACAATGGTTATAAGGATGCTCAAGAAATTTAATGAGAACTTTAATAAAGAGATAGCAAGCATTTAAAAAAAAAGACACATAGAAACCATAAAAAAGAACCACTTGGAAGTGAAGAACACAATAACCGAAATGAAGAATGCACTAGAAGCAATTACCAGCAGACTAGATTAAGCAGAGGACTGAATCAACAATTTGGAACACAAGGTAACAGAAAACACCCAATCAGAACAGCAAAAAGAAAAAAGAATCCAAAAAAATGATAGTTTAGGAGACCTCTGGGACACCATTAAACATACAACATTCTCATCATAGGGGTACCAGAAGGACAAGAAAGAAAGCAAGGGATTGAGAACCCAATTCAAGAAATAATGATAAAGGGCTGAATGGATAAGAAAACAAAGCTCTTACATATGCTGCCTATAAGAGAATCACTTCAGATTTAAAGGCACACACAAAGACAGAAAGTAAACAGATGGAAAAAGATATTTCATGAAAATGAAAACGGAAAAAAGAAAAAAAGAAAACTGGAGTAGCCATACTTATACCAGGCAAAAGACTTTAAAACAAAGGCTATGAGACAACAGAAAGCACAAATTGGTAACTACAATATTGCCACAGGGATATGAAAGACAGCTTGGGGAATATAATCATGTGCATTTATATGTTCATTACAGCATTATTTACAATAGCCAAGATATGGAGGCAACCTGGGTGTCCATCAATGGATGAATGGATAAAGAAGAGGTGGTACATATAGACAATGGAATATTACTCAGCCATAAAAAAGAATGAAATCTCATCATCTATAACAATATGGATTGACCCAGAGGGTATTGTGCTGAGTGGAGTGTCAGACAGAGAAAGGCAGATGCAATGTGATTTTGCTTATATGTGAAATCTAAAGAACAAAATAAACAAACAAACAAATCAGAAACAAACTCATAGATACATAGAACGTTTTGATGGTTGCCAGATGGGAGGGAGGTTGGGAGTGTGGGTGAAAAAAGGGGAAGGGATTAAAAAGTACAACTTGGTTGTTACAAAGTAGTCATGGGGATGTAGGGTATCGCATAAGGAATATAGGCAATAATATTGTAATAACTATGTATGGAGTCAGATGGGTACAAGATTTGTTGGGGTGATACATGAGAGGCGGCTGAGGGGACAGGGTGAAAAACTTGAAGGGATTAAGAAGTACAAATTGGTAGTTACAAAATAGTCATGAGGATATAAAGTAAAGCATGGGGAATATAGTCAATGATGTGGCAATAACTATGCATAGTGCCAGGTGGGTACTAAAATTGTCAGGGGGGTCACTTAAATTATATAGATGTCTAATCATTATGCTATATCCCTGTAATTAATATAAAATAATATTGAATGTCACCTATAATTGAAAAATTATAAAGGGGGGAAGGTGAAGGGCAATAAGTAGTCCAAACTTCCAGGTGCAAAACAAATATGTCATGGGGATATAACATACAGCATGGGGAATATAGTCGCTAATATTGTGACAGCATGGTACAGTGTCAGATGGTTGCTGGACTTATCATGGTGATCACTTGTTTAGGTATAGAAATGTTGAATAACTACTGCATACCCCTGAAAGTCATATAATATTGTATGTTAGCTATATTTTTAATAAAAATCTGTTTTTAAAAAGAAGTAAGAATATGAAAGTCATCTTCTTACCTAACCCCAACTATATTTACAAGAAGTCAAGGTCAAAAGCTCGGTTGCAGAACAACCAAAAGAACCTGTATTCTCTTCCCCCCAAATCCCTCCCTAATGTTTAAAGGAGGATATTTTAAATAATGTTAATTAATAAGTGCCTTGAAAAAGAATAGACAGAGTACTATGGAAATTTGGGAAAAGGAGACTTGCTTCAAGTTGGGGGAGGGGTAATGGAGGAATACATGAGGAAGAGGAGGCAGAGCACCCCGAGTTCATCATAATTCAAAGCCTTGGCTATTTACTGGGCCAATGATCAGTTTAACTGCACTTGTTTCCCCTCACATTCTGACCAGGGAACAACATTCTCGTAAGTGCCATTTCTCCCTAGAGTGTGATCTAGTCGCACATATACTCTGAGCAGGACCGAGTATCCTCAAGGTCACAGAGCCTGTTCTCCAAGGCATTATGAAGGGTCACCTCAGAACTGTACTCTCAAACCATGGAGAGTATGAAGCCTCGGGAACCAGGAGTCCCGGTCCCCTTAAGCAAGTGGGCTCCAGGCCCCCAACTTCAACTAGGGTAGGACACCTTTGTTTTTACCTGTTTGAAGAAAGTATTCCTTTGTCTCATAACTGTTTGAAAAACACTTTCCTAGAGTGTATCTTTGTCTGAACATTGGCACACATCACAAGACGTGTAACTGATATTTAAAGCAGGACTTTTGAAAAAGACCTGCCCTCCAAAGGCTTATCCAAGAGTTCATGGTAATACCACCAATCCTATGACAAAGATGCAAAGACAGATTTTTTTCTAAATGAGACAGTCTACCCTCACTTGGTCTATATTCCACCACTGAGGGTCAGGAAATCACGGAGAAGACAGTGAGAGAATGTGGAGAGTCAGAGAGAGAAGCAAGCTCCTTCTTGTGGAGGACAGATTCAGGAAAGGTGGGTGAGGTACATAGGCATCTCCAACTCTGACCCAGTGCATAAGCCACTCGTTCTCTTGAAAAAGTGGCTAGGTTCTTCTCAGGCTGCACTTCTAAAATGCATGATGGGGTGGGCTGTGCTATGTTTTTACGCCCTATAAACCTCGTGAAGTTCATTTCTCTTCTGTATGAGCCCTTTATCACATAAAGTGTCTGTGTGAAATACTGTTCTCCAGAGAGAAGCCATCTCATTGCAAATTGCGTTGCTAATCAAATTAGCTGATAAACTAGAGCACTAGCTACTACATTAAAACTGACCTTTGGATTATAGAAAAATGAAATCAGTGGGGACATCTTGTCCATGCAAAAAGAATCTATTCTGTGAAGTAGAAGTTTTGATTTGAGCTAAAACAACTGGTCTTTACAAACACTTTTTCCACCCCAGTTTTCAGCACCCTTGATCTTCTGAACAGCTTTGATCAGCCTTCCAGATATTAAAACTCTAGGCATTTGTCACAGAAGCACTTGTGCAGGTGCTGCTGGGTGATTTAGCTAAGCACAAGCATATTTTATAGGTTTGACTAATTATTGCTCTGAAAGAGAATGATGCTTCCCATCTCAGAGCAATTTACAAAGATTACACATCCAACCCCACACTAAGAAAAAATGTCTCCCTTTTGTTAAACTTTCACAGAATAAATGATGGTACTGGAAGTTTAGAGAATAACCAATAATCTATCTCGGGCTACACTGATAAAAAGTGTTGTCATCTCAAGAAAAACTAGCTCATTCCATGAACTACTTTATTAGCCATTAGCCCACAGGCCACATGATTCAGGCTTAGGAGAAAATAACAGCCCTAAAGCCCAGGCAGCTAAAAAATCCTACTCTTAATTTATCAATTCCCTTAAGAAGAACAGAGTCTCCATTCTTGATTACGACCCAACAAATAACCTACCTACCCAAAGTCAAAGACATTTGCACTGGTAGCACGTGTGGAGGGGCTTCCACAGGTGAGCTGGACTGTCTCTTACGTCAGCTTTTGAGCAGAGAGGAAGTACACGATTTAAAGCTTAAAAAACTAAGGTAGCCCAAGAAGAGGGCTCACGGCATTCAGTTTCCTTTTCCTTTTCCTATCTGTGTTTGTTTTGCTATTTCAGTCCTTATTTCTTTAATAACAACAACCTTTGACTTCAGTCAGTACCCTGGTTGGAGGACATTACAACCAACAAGTACCTGTAAGCCATGCCCGTCTCTGCCCTGGTGGTTTCTTGCAATGAAATTCCGTGGACACGTAAAAACTTCTCCAGATATTTCCGTTCTGCTGCTCCGCTGGGCCTAGCAGGCCAGCAGGCTGCCTGAGGCGGAGGCTTGGTCACTGCTATGTGCCGTCTACATTTCAGAGCTGATTCACTGGATTTGGGCAGACCCAGCTTGGAGCTGGGGATGTCTGCACAGGCAGGTTTATACAGATGCATGTTTCAAAAACCCAGGGAAGCAAAGCTAATTTAACCGTCCTCAGCTCTAAGACTGGCTGTAGCTTGCTATGATTAACTTGAGTTATCTTGGCTTTGGTGTGTCCCTAAAAGGGATCAGGTTGTTTTCCTTAGATGTCCCCTGTGGTGTTTGTATGTGAGCAGGCTCCTGAGTCCCTGGCAGAGCTGCTGCCTACATGTCTCTGCTAAAGAATGTGCAAAAAGAAGTCTGACAAAGGCCAATCATTTTTCTCGTCTCTTTAAAGTTCACAAACTCCAACTTAAGCAACTATGTATTGGCTCTGGGAAAAAAAATATGGGCACTCTTTCCCATGTCTTTCTATTTAGGTAAAAGGAAATATTTTGGTGGGATATGGGCCAAATGTTCTGTTCTCATAAGGACCATAGGCTTTGAGGATGATTCATGACTGCGTAATGAGATCTCTCCAAATGATCAAATATTTATCATCAAAGAATTTATTTTACTAGTGACATGATTCACTTGGGCATAAGGTCCATTAACCTTTTTCCTCTTCAGATGTTGCTGTCAAATGATAGGAAATATCAATGAGGTGGTTTTGAAAAGCAAAGGGCCCACAGCAACAGGCCCAGCTGATTTTTGGCAAAGGTGCAAGAGCAATTCAATAGGAGGACAGACTTTTCCACAAGTGGTGCCGGAGCAGCTGGACGTCTATAAGCAAAAACAAATAAACTCTTAAAAAAACAAAAAAAAAAAAAAAAAAAAAGCAAATGAACTCTTGATTTACACCTCTCACTTATACAAAAATTAACTCAAAATGGATCACATGCTTCAGTGTAAAACGTAAAACTCCTAGGTCAAAACTTAAGAGAAAGTCTTCAGGACCTCGGGCTAAGTGGAGAGTTCTTAGACTTGAAACCAAAATCATAGTCCATAAAAGGAAAAAAATGTATAAACTGGATCTCAAAAACATTCAAAACTTTTGCTCTGTGAAAGACTATAAAGAGGATAAAAAAACAAATGACAGACTGAGAGAAAATATTTGCAAACCACATATCCAACAAAATAGTTAAAAGTAGAACACATAAAGCACTCTCAAAACTCAACAATAAAAACAAACAATCCAATTAACAAATAGACAAAAGCCATGAGCAAATATGTCACTGAAGAGGATATACAGATGGCAAATAAGCACATGTAAAGATATTCATCATCATTAGCCATTAGGGAAATGCAAATTAAATCTACCACGAGATACCTATCAAAATAGCTAAAATAGACATGGCAATAACACCAAATGCTGACAGAGATTAGAGAAACTGGATCACTCATAAAGTGCTGCTGGGAATGTAAAAAGTTACTGCCACTCCCCCCCAAAATACAGCAGTCCTTCTAAAACTAAACACACCAAACTTACCACATGACATAGTAATTGTACTCTTGGGTATCGATCCCCAAGAAATGAAACCTATGTTCATAGAAAACCTGTACACAAATGTTCATAGGTGGTCAATTTGGAATAGCCAAGGAAGAACCAGGGGTGAACTGGGAAAGCAGTCATGAAAAGTGAGACATGAGCCCTATTAGAGGCCTCATAGTCTTTTTCTGCCCTCTGGATATGGAGCCAGGCCCAGGAAAGGAGTGAGGGAAGAGAAAGCCAGTATTTGTCTGACACTGAGGTTTCTTTTCATAACATTCTCAAAGTTGATCACTGTCACAAAAGGTCCCAGCTTGCAGGTGGGGAGTAGAAACTATATTTATGAGGGAATTATTTGCACTTCTGGCTGGCAGTGCAAATGATCAGTTTGAAACTAAACACGTAAGACTATAAGAAATGCCTCTGAGCAGCTGGGGGAGGGTTTGAGGGGGGTGCAGCTAATGTCTGCCTTGCAGTCTTTCTGTGTCTCAGGAATGATAATTATTACATACTGTTCAGAATCGGTAAGTTTTGTGCAATGCAAGTGTCCACAGAGTGTGGGGAAAAGTGACAAGGAGATTTGATGAGAGAAGGGCTCCCAGCCACATTTTGCTGACGGGGCACAAGAGGCCCTGGGACTCAGAAGTCACAAATGGAAGCTCACCAAGCTCTGGGTGGTGACCAGGCTTTACACACACCTATTCAGTGTTCATAAATAACTCTGTCACCTTGGGCAGGTCTTGACCTTTCTGTCCCCTTCATTTCTTTATTGGCTCAGGCTTAGGTAATCTCGGATTCTTCTAGGTCTAGTGTTCCATGAATCTTAAAAGCGACTTGAGCTAGATGTTCTTTAGAGGTGAGGGCCCTTCCTGTGTTGACTGGTGAAATGTGGATTCAATAAATACTAGCTAGATCTCTAAGGCCTCAGAGATTGCTGCTATTATTCTTAGAACAGGCCAATCACATTTATAGCCTAGTTTTCAAAGTTTCTTGGCTACAAAAGAGACTTATTGGAAGCACTGGATCATGGATTTATGGACACATGACAGTCATCTAAAAATTGTCTGGGCCTACAGTTGAAAACTGAGGCGGGAGCTGGTGAGGCTAGAAGACTGGGACTGTTTTTCCACAGCTGGGGTGAAGGAGTGCTGGTTCTGCCCAGATGAGTTTGGACAAGGGACACCAGACCACAGATCAGAGCCTGTTTTCCTATTCCAATTACTTCTAGGAACATCGCCCCCTTGCTCTTGTTCAGGTGTCTGCTTGCTGGCACTCTGCAGGTGATGCTATGATGAGTGAGCAGTCACCTGACTGATACATCTGCCCCCACCCCCCTGGGAATCCTCAGAGGGGGCTCTCCTCTTGTCATTGCCACCTTTGCCAGAACTACCTCGGGGTCTAGCTGTACATGCTGACACTGCAGTTAAATACGTGTGTGTCGTATCAACACAACACAGTAAAGAAAATAGCACCTTTGCCCTTGAGGAGCTCACAGTGGAGGGGAGAAAAGAGACCCATAAAGGTTACAAAGCAGTGCACTATGAGCCACGATGGGGGCAAGCAGTAAGATGATGCTGAAACCCAGTCTTGGGGGTGGAGAATCAGCAGTAACAGCAGTAAAGGAAAGAAGTGCAAGGAGTAGAGGGAGTTTTTTCAGAAGTTTGCAATCAAGCAACAAGCCTAATCTGGAAAATCGGTCTTCTTATCATTCATTGGCTCTATTCTGGCTAAACCGTTTCACTTCCTTTTAGACCAAAATTTCTCTATAAATAGAATAAAACAGTCGCATCAGGACAGGGAGGGGACACATGTACAGTGTGAGGGATTACAGCATGGGGCTCATGGAGAGCCCCCATCAAGACAGCCCCAAGTCCCGAAGGCAGTACCCCGCCTCAGTCTCAGTCTTCTTTTATCTCTTTTCCTTATCTCTGTTGTTGGTATATTACATACTCTTGCACTGTAACATAAAAAACCCTCCCCAATGTGTCATTGTCATATTTCTAATACATATATATTATAGCCTTGCTTTAGAAAGAATAAAGCACACTTAAGAGTGAACAGATCTACTGGCCTCTTCCTTGGCCTGTCAAGGGCTTGTGGGCAGGGCTGGCCCTGGGGATGTCACTGGCATTCTACATATGTCCCACACTGACCCGCATCCTCAACCAGAAAGCATCTTTGAGTACAGTTTTGGCATTTGCAGCAAACGCCCCCTTACTGCTTTGAGTGTGACCCTCTGCTGTTTCTTGAAAAGATGCCAAACTGTGGCCTTTCATATAAAGCTAATGTAAAGGAAATGGCCAGAGGGACCCCAATGTGTGAAAGTGCACTATATGGCCAGAATTGCCTGGAAAGATGGCTGTGGGGGGCACAGAGTGCCTTGGAGAAGAGGTAAGTGAGGAGGAAGGAAGGTGGGAGATGCAGCCTCGGTCCCATTACATAGGCTTTATTTTTAAGTATGTTGGGCCATCGAAGGTTTCAGGATAGTATTGTGGTCACGTGCTATTGAGTCATCACTGAAGTAAAGCTTCCAGAATGCTGAGAACATGTTTCCCCCTTATCCCAGTCTGCATTGGCCTGGCTTAGGAGCATTCTGTTGTAATGGGGGTGGAATATGATGGAAAGAGCATGGGCTGTGAAATGAGGACGACTGGGGTTCAAATTCTACCCCTACAGCACACGAGTGGAATGGCGGTGGGTACTTTCTGAGTCCCAATTTCTTCCTCTGGAAAATACACCTCACCATATCCTCAGGTTGTTGGGAAGATAAAAGGAAATATGGTATTTGATGCACCTGACACAGAAAAAATAGCCCAGTAAATGGTGGTTATTGTTCCAATATCTGCTGCATGGCACAACTCCAAGCACTGCCATGACATTGTTGTCTGTGGGGATGATGGCCCCCAGTGTAGCAGTGCACAGCAGGCATGGCTGTATGTGGCAGACCTTGACAGACTTAGCAAGCAACAATTTTCAGGGGGCTTCAATGTTCTAGGTTGCATGTCTGCAAAATGGATGGGATGGCTTTAAATACAATGTTCTCCTTTCTAAAGTGAAGGATTATTTGGATAAAGTTGATTTATTCATTATGTGGTAAGAAATCCCTCTATCACTCCTTAAGCATCTACTCAGAAAGCAGATTTGAAAGTTGCAAAGAACCCCACACGTCCACAGTCACTGCTCCACGTGCTCTGCCACGGGTCTCACACACTTCTGCCACATGTTATTCTTCTGGGGACTGGAACTTGTCAGAGACAAGGCTGGGAGGCTGGGACACAGAGTGGCATCAGGTAAAGTAAGTCTCAGCTACAACAGCAAGGCCTAAAAATGTATAGTTTCAGTTTTGTGATGAATGCACTGCTGAGATCTTGTTGAGATCTTTCCATCTGAACCCATCTATTTCATCATTTTCTAGACATTTACGATTAATCTAAAAAATCTAGAATTCTAACTAGAGCTGTAACAAATCTTAGAAATCAGTTACTTAATTCTCTTGTTTTACAAATAAGGAAGAAAACATCTAGGTAAATTGGCAACATTAAGAGTCAGTTACTGTAAAAACCGGAATAAAGTACAAACTTCCAGGAGTGGGAGCTTAGAGGTTAGACAGACAGGGGTTTGAATCCTTGCCTAACAATATACTACTGGGTGATATGAGTACTCTGAGTTTTCAGTTTCTTCCTCAGAAAAAAATGGGGAAAACAATGCCGCCTTTACATAGTTATATAAGCTAAAGTCAGTTTGTGTGTTTTAAATCCCCCAATATGCCACACTTCCACTTGAAATATATAATATTTTTAAATGTATACTAATTGTGAATGTTTAATCACTGACTAAAGTTCCAAGACAATATTATTGAAAAAGTATTTCTGCCGGGGAAGACAAAATCATTTTGCTTACTTTGTGATAGAATATTCTTTTCAGCTGGGAAGATTATAAAATCTAGAGTACAAGTGTCCCATCAACATTTTGAGAAATTGTGTTCTACATGGTTTGCTTTTCTAACATCTCTAAGGATTATTCCAAGATAAACTTCAACTTGAAGCAATTCCAGCATTTGGCATTTTCCCAAACAGATTCAAATGTTAGTTCAAATAAAGTAATAACGGAATTTTTTTAGAGGTCACCTTTTTAGCAGGCTTGTTCGATGGAACACAACCAAGAATAAACAAATGAACAAATAAGATAACACAAGGCCCATGTTTCAAACTTCCAGGGAGAGTACCTCAATTCATATACCATTTACTCATAATTCAAGCAAGGCGGGTTTTCTTGTTTCCCATTCTTCAGCAGAGTAAAGACAGCACCCTAGATGAAACAGACTATTAGAGGCAGGCCTACTACTGACAGCAGCAAGGAAAATTTACAGCAAGGTGAGGACATAGAAAGAGTAATGAAGGGGGGAAAATACAGAAGCCAAACTTTAAAAATAAAATTGCAAAACAAGACCTCTAAATTCCAAGGTGAATAGTTCTATATGCCTTAATAGTCCCCAAGAACATTTTAACATAGCACAATAGTTGACATTTAGTAAGATAAACTAGAGTTGTCAAGTTGTTTCTTCAAGTTTAAAAAGTTAACATTAAAACCTTGACACTTAAATTAGAAAGTTTCAGGGGGAAAAATTGCTTGAGTGAGAGTTTTCAATCTCTAATAATGTCAGATGAACAAGGCCTAATTGTGAATATTTTCTGCATTTAGAAATATGATCTTGCCCATGTCACCAACTATTTTCCCATTACTAGGAGTTTGGTGGTTTAGCTGACTGTAGCCTAAGAAAATGTCAACTTTGATCTTGAGCTACAGACAATATGTTTCTTCCCTTGCCCCTCTCCTACCCGCCTCCTGCTGGTTCACATTCCCACAAACTTCTGCACATCCTTGTAAAACTCCACTTCAAATGGTGCATTCTGTGTGTATTTTTTCCTGACACTTCTCTTTCTTGTCGCCCCTGGTCCTGGCAGAACTAATTCCTCCTTTATCTCTATTTGCATAGCACTTCATTCGTATTTCTAATATTACACCAATAAAACTATCATAGTCTTGTCTTCCCTGAAAAAACTTCAAGATTATTCACGGCAAAATCTGTCGTACATATTCCAATATCTCCAGAACTAAAACATAATAGATGATTAAACTTCTTGAATGAATTTATGTTAAATTTTCTAGTTTGACTCAGAAAGTCTTTCAATATTACATATATGATAACAGAAAAGTGTCCTTGAATTCTGAATGTTGACTTTATTGGAAATTCATTTAACTGAAAATACTTTAAAAACACATTTAAACGTAATACTTCTTGGCCTTTTGTTTTGGATAAATGGCCATCTGGAACCTAAAACACTGTAAACAGATTTAAGCATTTAATATTTTGTTCAACAAGCAACTGGTGTTTGGGTGGTCATGTCATTCAAATTACTCAGCTTGGACAGAAAGAACTGATCTTCCTAATGCATGCTTCTTGCAAAACTGTTTATGCGTACTCTCACCTCCTTAGTCTCGGGGGTAATTAAATAATTCAACAGCCCTTTGGGACAGCTTGTTTCCTACTTAATGTTCACTGCTGTAATCAAATTAAATACAAAGATTAAACTATCAAATGCACTTTGGGCTTTAATTTTTTTAAGTGAAGTATTTCAAATGGGAGATATTGTAATAAAAAGGTCTCCTGAATACAAACCCATATTTTCTTAACCAATTTTTCCTCCAACTCCTCACCATTTCACACAAAAAAATGTGCATATGTCTTGTGTCAGGATAGTGAGCCAGAGAAGGAGTAGCCAGAACATAGTCAATGATACACAGTTTTATTTAACACTATCACATTCAAAACTATGCTGTATCCACTGCTGGGAACACAGTGACTGCCTTCTCTGTCTTCAAGGATCCTGGAGGTGAATCACAGAGACACCTGTGTAATGATGATATTGCTCGAATGAGCATACTGTCATTTTAAGAAGCTCCTCTTAAAAACGCACGCCTGGCCCTCTCTGAAATAACACTGAATTAGTGAGCTCTCTTGGCTCTCAACAAGCACTGCCTGGCCTTTGAGTCCATGTGCCTGATCCTGCCTCATGAGCTGTCTGTCAGCCTGTGTCTGTGATGCCAGAGCCGGTGGCTGTTTCCATGGGGAAGAATGACCTGGGGTCCTACAGCAACTCCATCTTACAACCAAATGGAGGCGGAATAAAACATGAGCTGCAGGGAGGCTCCCGGCTCAGCCATACCTAAGTGATTCTCCGGGCAATTAAACACGACAACAAAAAAAACTCTGCAAGGTTCAAAACAAGAGCTGAGCACCGATGGATTGACATAAGCAAGGCTGTGCCCCAAGGCCCTGCCAAGCTCACATCAGATTTCTGATGTGCAGGTTTCTGATCTGCAGGTTTCTGATGGGCCATCAGCCTTCTCAGTGAAACAGTAAAGTGAGTTCCAAGTTGACAATCCAAAAGATATTCACCCACCATGTGGCTAAGGCCAGATTAGTGGGTCAGGCTTTGAAAGAGAATAACATTAAAGGTAAAGGAGGGCCTTGGCCTCTCTCTGTTACAGAAAGCAGCCAGACTCTACCTCAGCACCTCCTTTACTCTGCTCGGACCACAGCTCTGCTGCAGCACAGACTGGTTATCTGTTCACAGGCCTATTTTTCTCTCTTCCTAGGCACGAATTTGGACTACAATTCCCAGTCTCCCTAAAGTTGCGTGGTCATGTGACTGAATTCCAGCCACTATCACTACTGCCCACTGGTGCCGCTTACACGCCTGGCCTATAAAGCACCCTCCACATGATCCTCCACAGTCTCTTCTGTCTGCTGGATCCATGTCAATATTCAGCTGCTGTCCACCTTAGAAAACAAAAGCTGACGATGACAAAACTTTCATCAGCCTGGATCCCACCTGACTGGAACTTCTTACCTTTGATTGGACTTAAATGAGCAGAAAATAAACAGTCTTGTGTCAAATCACTGAGGTTTCAGGATTTAGGCAACCTAGGATTACCTTTAATAAAATCAATGGAATTTATTTTGTAAAGGGCATTTACTTACAGCCTAACCATAATAAGCATTCGGGAGCCCTCCCTGGATTGGGAACCAGAACCAGATATCTTATCTGAAATGCAGTTTAATTTCCTGATGACTGAAGAAATATTTAGCAAGTTTATTTTTGCAATTAGGTTGCAATGTGTGTACCAATGCACACAAAACCCCCAATTTCTCTTGCCTTGGAAAGGAGATTTTTCTCCAAAACTGGAAGACTGACACCTATGACATTTCACATAGCTAGAGAGGCCGTTGGGAAAAAGAAGTATTGTCTCAACTATCATCTCCAGAGAAATGTGAGCAAGTGCTTCTCAGAGCTATGCTGTTTCCCCTCCCACAGAGCAAACACACATAATACAACCGTGAAAACCTCTGGCAGGACATTAGCACATGCCGCTTAGTGACCACAAGCTAAAGTCAGAAAAGCTGGGACAGCTTTCGCTGTGGAATCTTTGTATCCATCCTCTCGGAGCTCATCTGAGAGAGAGAGGAACAAAGACTCTTAACACCTAAGATCTGAAATTGCGTTAAATTCATCTAATAGAGGATGCTTCTTGGGGTCTCCAGGGCCTCTGTTTTTACATAACTCTCTTGATGGAAACAACTTCCATGGGAGAGAAGCCTAAAAAAATATTGAAATTCACAGTCCACTCTATCACACAGCCCTTTGCTCTCCATCAAAGTGACTTCCACCACTCCTACCCCCCAGGTCTGACTGCTCCCCAGCATTCCTTGGACCTTTGCTAGACACCAGCAGGGCAAAATGCAAGGATCTAAAATGGGGAAAGAAATGACTCCCACAGGCCACTTAAACTGTGATGGAAAGTGAAAGGTGAAATTACTGAAGTGACATCTCATTAGAATCTACAATCAACCCAAGCTAAGGGAGGAAGTATTCTGTGGGGCTAGCAGGTGACATCTGTGCCCAACTATCCAGGTTCATGTATTGTTTCTATCACTTACTTGAGTATGACCTTGGGAAGGATCTTTTCTAAGGTTCCGTTTCCTCCCCTGAAGTGGAAATTATAAAAATAACTACCCCATGGATGGTTGCAAAAGATTAAAATGAAAAATCTAAAGAGAGTGCAAAAGATTAAAATGAAAAATCTAGAGAGAATACTATAACATAATATTTTCAATACACAGTTGCTGACATTAGGGGAAAAAAGACAGATGTCATAGTCTTTGCAATACACCCAAGAAAACATGTCCAGGGTCTGGGAAAGAAGTGTGGCTGTATTCACTCCTGTGTTCACTAGAAAACCAGACTAGTGGTAACCATGCTCTAGACTAAATTTGAGCCAATATTTCCGGAGAGAAGGTGATAAAAATAATATAATAGCAAACATATACATAGCACTTGTAGCATACTGAGGATTTTCATATATACTATTGGATCTAATCTTTAAAATCCTGGAAGATAGAGACTGCAGATGCTTGATTTTCCATCACATAGATGAAGAAATTGAGGATCATAGATGGGACATGAGCTGCTGAAATCCACACCGTAGCCAGCAAACGGGCCAGATGTTAAACCCAGTCCTCTCTGTTCTAGAGACAATGGATGTATCCTCTCCTCATGGACAGAGGACATGTCAGACACACATTTGATCCTTGTTAATCAGAAAGAATTTTAAATGAGGACATAAATCAACATCTTAGAAGAAAGGGGTTCTAAGGAAAGCAAGGAGGGCAACAGCATGCCAAGACCACTCTTGTAGAGTTGGAGAATTTTCCCAGTCTTAGAGTGCTTATGGAAGGAATCCAGTGACAGAAAGAGTGTGGAGGTAAAATAATAGATGAAGGCTGATGGCACTCTCAAGGGGAATGGTAATAATAGTATTTGTTGAAAGGGCCTGTATGCTCTCAGCACTGTGCTAACCACTTCTATCCATATGTCATTTAACTCTCCCAACTCATCAATGTGTGATACTGCTATTCCCATTTCACAAGTAAGGAGACTGAAGTCCAAGGTCACATAGATAGTGACCAGTGGATAGTCCCTGGTGGGAGGATGTAGGTGTCAGATGTAGGTGTCCTGACATCGAGCTTATGTTAATCTGCCCCCAGTCTATGAAGTCCCAGAGGCAAGACATACACTGTCTCTTATTGGCGAACACCAGAAGTACACAAAAAGCTGAAGGGCAAATGTAAAAATTTAATAAACTGAAATGTCTTAAATACATCTCAGTTGTACAAAATGGAACTAAGCTCTATAACTAAAGCTAAATTTTAAAGTCACAGCATGATGTTACCAGACTCCTGGAGAAGCACAATATTCAATTTTTAGGGACAAACCTAGAAAGGCTGACCTTGGACACGGGGTAGAAAGCCAAGGTTCAAAATGGCAACCTGGGAGATACTTAAACCTATTCACAGAGAGGCAGCCCAGGGAATAGTTCATCCTCTTAATGGGTAAACAAGAAAAAAATAATCAGCCCTACACAGAAAGTGAATAAGCAGAGCCACCCTCTTGATCACTAACGGATGTGGAATGTAACAAGTCCATGGCAATGTTATATGAATTAAACGGAATGAACATCAAAAGTCCTGGGCAGATAGCATGAGGCTTTAGAGGTACTTGATACATGTAAAGGAGATGAAATAAATAGTGCTTTGTGTACCTCCTTGAGGATTTTTGTCAGATCTGAGTTCCACATCTACTAGTGAATATTTTCCTTTAAATTGACTCACTGATTTTAAAACTTAGCCTTGTCCTCTGCCACTATAGCTATGAATTCATAGGTGTAATGTATAAGTTATATATTTCTTCCTAATACTCATGAAAATAAGCCTAAGACCATCAAGAGATTTAATGTCTACATGCCCCCCATATCCCAATATCATCTCAGGAACAACCAATGTGCCATAATTTGGGAAACACGGAAAACATGTAAAGAGCCCCGGATGAGGGG
Source organism: Rhinolophus hipposideros (assembly GCF_964194185.1). NCBI lineage: Eukaryota > Metazoa > Chordata > Mammalia > Chiroptera > Rhinolophidae > Rhinolophus > Rhinolophus hipposideros. The sequence goes on from NC_138048.1 coordinate 84,290,628, forward strand.
CCAGGAGACCGGAGGTCCAGGCCTCACTGATCGGGTAGGCCACCTTCATTAGGCTGTTCTCCCATAGGAAAGCGGGAGATAAGAGCATGTGTTGTGTGAAGGCACCTGAGGTAATGAAGGTGAAAACATTTCATAAACAGGGACATCACACATTGACGGTGTTTGCATAAGTGTTTCTTTCTATTAAGGAAAACTTTTTTTAAAAAAATCAAACATAATTGGCGATGGTCAGCCAATTACTAAAACAATATACTCTAAAACTCAAAGAGAATGTTCTACTGCCCCTATACCTTCAAAATAATGCCTCAACTTGTTTTGCTTTATCATGCAGAGATAACACACACACACAATCTCTATAATAAAGGTCAGTACTCAGGAAATCAAACTTTGCCGCTTTGCTCTGGATTATGATATTATTATATCATGGAGGCTCAGCTGGAAGGAGCCCAAGACATCATCATGACTAGTCTTCTCATTTTACAGATGACATACTGAGTTCTAGAGAACTTGAAAACCTTATTATGGTCACAGAGCAAAATGGGATTTGAATCGTGACTCCAAAACCCTCAACCAATGCTCCTTCCATTGCACAAGCCTGGCCTTTGAAAGGCAGAGGACATCAGGAGAAGAGAAACCGAAGATGCTGTGCTGTATATAATCCATTAACATTCAGTTAGGAAAGAACCCTATGGGCAGGTCTAAAGACTAAAACAGACACTGCCTTCAAGATGTCCATAGTCCTTCAGAAGGCACTGGACACACACAAACATGGCCCAACCAACAGGAATATAAAACTGGGAACTGCCTCAATTTTCCCAAAATATCCTGAAAAGCAGTTACAGGGATAAAGACGGAAGCAAGTCCCTATGTATTTGGCTCCTATGGTGGGGCTAAGGATGCCTGCTCAGGGATGTCTACTTCAGCTGACCACCCTGGGGGTACAGCTGCACAGGGTAATGACGGCTTCATGGTCTTTAAGTAAAAACAAAACAAAACAAAACAAAAAAAACCATAATCATCATAGAGACCAGTGCAACCCCACCCCCTCACCAATCCCCAGGGGTGCTGCTGGGATGCTGGGAACTTTCTGGAAACCTAATTCCTGTCTAATTGATGTTTACCCTCTCACTCCTCACCCAGTCATTCAATAATCTAAGATTTGCACTTACTTTCAAAACAACAGAACAATAATCTAGGAAGCAATCTTTCTAACGTGTCAAAATTATAGTAAACTACACAAAAATGGCCTCATATTCCAACAGCTCTGGAAAGATGCTCCTACTCCAATGGAACTTCTTAAAGAAAGCATGTCTGATTTAAAAAATATGTATCATCATTTAGAAAAGGAAGAGCTTTCTCTTTAATAAGAAAATAATCTAATCAACATTATTTTCTAAGGAAAAAGATTGGCTTAAAATTTTAGTTAATCCATTATATGTCATTTCCATCACTCTATACTGTTTCTGATACCATTTTATTGATGCCACCCCCTATATTCTAGATCAGTAGAGGAGGGGAGAAGAGATGAGGACCCAGACTGCACCAAACGTTTTACATCACTTCATGGAATCCTCACAGCAGTCTTGTGAGCTATTCTTACACCCATTGACAGAATCAGACCAGAGTCAATCCACTCCAGAAAGGGAAGGCATCCCTAATTTTGGTAGATCAAATAACAGTCTCCTGACAATAACAAGGGCATGGACCATGAGTCAGAACTATGCTAAGGGCTTTTATATAATAAAACACCATGTGCCAGGCCCTAGTCCAGGTGCTTTACTTATTTCAGACATTTAATTCTCATAATAACTCTACAGCACTGGTACTCTCATTACCCACCTTTAATAGCCGAAGAAACTAAGTCACATACTGGTTAGTGGCAGAACCAAGGCTTGAACCCAGCAGCCTGGCTTCAGGATCTGTGGCCCTAACCCCCAAGCTAACTGCCTCTGTCAGGCAAGGGGCCCACGCAGCTGGTAGGTGGTGCTGCTGGCATGTAGCTTGCAGACCACAGGACTCCAGAGATGTGTTCTTTACCACCAGTCTCCATCAACACTTCTTTTTGCCAAAGCTAACACTTGCGTTCAGTGCCCTTGACTCTGTCTTCTTCCTGTTTTGCAATTTTGCCTTGCTATTTGGGTTACACACTTTCTCTCCTGACTGGACTCCTCCCCTCTTGCCCCCAAAATCTACATATCAGTTTTCTCCTACAAAATTCTCCACTAATCTTGCTTCAGACTTCAACTATAATCCTCTCTTCTCACCTTCATTGCCTCTTCTTGAGAGCAGCCCACACGCTCTGCCTCTCCTCCATGCCTGGTCTCTGCCTGACTCTCACGTCTCTAAAATGGTCTTCTCTCCTCCCATTCTCCAGCTCCATCCTGAAAGAACCTCTGCCAGGATACTAACAGGAGCCTCGTGAACGGAAGCAGCTCTCCATTTCCATTTCATACTTTCACACATCTGTGCCTTTGCTCACATTCTTCCCTCCACATGGATTGCCTTCCCCAGCCTCCATCTCCTGATCAAGTCCTTCCTGCACTTGTTCCAAGTCCAATCATTCCAGCTGTGAGCGTTCACACCTTTGTTTGTTATGACCTTTTGAACAGCATCTTTTATTTATGCATGTGTCTCATCTCCCCTAGGCTGTATCTATCTTGTGTCAGCTACAGGACCTTGTAGAAAAAGGCTGCTCACACAACTCTTATTGGATGTTCATGCACAGTCCTTACGCTTGATTTTCAACATCAGCTCTCTCTGCATCACAAGTCACATTGCTAAGCTCATGGATCACCTGTTTCCCTGCTGACAGGAACTGAATGCACCAAAATTCACCTTGGAGAACTTCCTGTCCTCACATAGAACCACATCTGATCCTCTGGCAGCAAGTAGAAGTACATGGTTTCTAGGAAGCCAGGGAGTTTTAATAGCAAAGAGGAAATAGTAGAAATGAGGCTCGGTGTAACTACTCTTTCGTTAAAAAAAAAAACATTTTTTAAGATGGTAGAAATCACTATTGAAATACTATAGCTAACGGTTCATTCATGTGTGGATTTGTCCTACAAAATGCACCCAGTCATTTCAATCTAATATGTTCAATCAGCTATGGTTTGGAATGTTAACATTGATAGTATTTAAAAACTCTTTGTATTCTATCCCCAAGTCACCTCTCCGCAGGAGGATGGTGATGGTATGAATCTCTAAAAAGCTTCTGTAAGAACGCAGAATGATCTCTCATAAATATTAATTGAGCACAGCAGTACCCTAAGCTGTTGTGTGCTAGGTGAAGTGCACATTTTTGCCAGATAAGTTAAGAATCACCTCATCCTTAATTATTTTCGTAAGACTTAAATACAATATGTACAATGTGGGATCTCAATACTTATTTCAGTTTGAAACCAAAGTACACTACTCTTTTCAAACCACTTGTACATTATTTCATTTAATTTTTGTAATAGTCCTTTATGATGCTTTTAGTTCTCTTTTGCAATAAAAGAAATTGAGACTCAGAAATTAACTTCAGCAAAGCTAATTAACTTAACCAATAATTTAACAATAAAACTCAATGTTATAGATTCCATATAAATACTATGAAGTATAGAGAAAGCAATGAGACAGGCATTCTCAAATATTGCCAGTGGGAAGGTACACTGAAAAAATATTTCCAGAAGACAATTACATTAAGAATAAATATGGGTTTCCGGTCAAGATGGTGGAGTAAGTAAACACTGTGCTTGCCTCTTCTCATGACCACATCAAAATTACAACTAAACTACAGAACAACCATCATTGAGAATAAACTGAAGTCCAGCTGAACCAAAGCCCTACAACTAAGGATATACAGAAGAAACCACCTCAAGACTGGTAGAAGGGGAGGAGATGTGGGCTGATCCCACACCCACATTTGACCATTAAAAACCTGGAGGGATATCTCAGCTGCAGAGGTCCCCCCAAGAGGAGTGAAGGGTCTCACCCCCACACCAAGCTCTCCAGCCCAGGGTACCAGTGCCTGGGAGGAAAGTCCCCACAACTTCTGGCTGTTAAAACCAGAGGAGATTGTGGCTGAGTGAGACTAGGGTGGCTGCACTCCCAGGTGCTCCTCTTAAAGGGCCCACGCATAGACTTTTTCACTGATAGATTCACTCGCTCTGAGCTTCAGTGTTACGGCAGCAGCTCAAAAGGCTCTAGGGACATAAAGGGAGGAACTGAGTTGTCTGGCTTCAAAGCAAGGGCTAGAGGGGCAGCTTTCTCCCAGACAAAAGTGTTGGCAGAATCCATTGTTTTTCTGTCGAGCCCTCCCTGCTACCAGTGTGCAGGCACGGGCACCACCATATCTGAATCTCCATCAATGTGGCTAACACCATTCATTTGTCCTGAGACCCAGACTCACCCAACTTTCAGGCACACCGCAGCCACTTCCAGTGGCTTTTCCATCCAAACAGCCTGTCTTGGCTCATGCTGTAGACTTTTCTAAAACTTCTTAAAGGTCACAAAACCCAAACAAGCCGCATCTAGCTTTGGAGAATATCATACCTCTGGCTCAGCAGCCCCAAGTCTGGCACTAGTGGCAGCTGGCCTTGGTTAGCAGCTTGGTCTCTCAAGGCACCTTCAAGCCCTGTGCAGTTGACAGCCATCTGTGGATGGGTTTGTGGCTCATCCTGGGAGAGGCACAGGATACAGCTGAACTTGGCCTGTGGCGGGGCCCCTCCCAGGAGTTTCTGGAGTTGGTACTCCCAGCAATCAGCTTCAGACCAAGCCAGAGCATCACTTGGCCACCTCCGAGAACAACACACCCCAAAAGCAGACTGGGCAGGCACCAAAAATCTGTTAAAGTGAACCCTGCTCTGTAGGGTCAGGCCCTGCACAGCTCCTCCACTGTTGTCACAGACAGTCCTCACAACCAATAAGCCCAAAGGTTGATTCCTCTCACTGATGTGCAACCAGCAACCAAGGCTCAACTACAACAGGAGGGCACACACAGCCCACACAAGGGACACACCTGGGGCACCCAGCTCAGGTGACCAGGGAGACTGTGCCACTGAGGTCCATAGGACACCTACTACATAAGGCCATTCTACTAAGACTGGGAGACATAGCAGCTCTACTGATACATAGAAACAAACCCAGAGAGGTAGCCAAAATGGGGAGACAAAGAAACATGTCCCAAATGAAAGAACAGAACACAGCCCCAGAAAAAGAACTAAACAAAATGGAGACAAGCAAGGTTCAAAACACTGGTTATAAGGATGCTCAGTGATTTCAGAGAGAACTTCAACAAAATGATGGGAAATATAAAATTAGAGATAGAAAATATAAAAAAGAACCAGTCAGAAATAAAGAATGCAATAATTGAAATGAAGAATACATTAGAGGAAATCAACAGTAGATTAGATGGAGCAGAAAACTGAATCCACAATTTAGAAGATAAGGTAGCAGAAAACACCCAATCAGAACAGCAAAAACAAAGAGAATCCAAAAAAAATGAGGATACTTTAAGGGACCTCTGGGACAATGTCAAGCATACCAATGTTCACATCATAGGGGTACCAGAAAGAGAAGAGAGAGAGCAGGGAATTGAAAACATATTTGAAGAAATTAATGACAGAAAACTTCCCTAACCTGGAGAAGGAAATAGACACACAAGTGCAGAGTCCCAAACAAGAACCCAAAGAGGTCCACACCAAGACACACCATAATTATAATGCCAAAGTTTAAAGACAAAGAAAGAATCTCAAAAGCAGCAAGAGAAAAGCAGTTAGTTACCTACAAGGGAGCTCCCATAAGATCATCAGGTGATTTTTCAACAGAAAATTTGCAGATTAAAGGGATTGGCACAAAACATTTGAAGTGATGAAAAGCAAGAACCTACAACCAAGATTACTCTATCCAGCAAAGCTATCATTTAGAATTAAAGGACAGATAAAGAGCTTCTCATGAAAAGGCTAAAGGAGTTAATCACCATCAAACTTGTATTACAGGGAATCTTAGAGGGAATTCTTTAGATGAAACAAAAATAAAAAAATATGAGTAACAAAATGTCAATAACTACAGATCTATCAACGATTACTTTTAATGTAAATGGATTAAATGCTCCAATCAAAAGATAGAGTGGCTGAACAGATTTTAAAAAGGCCCTTACATATGCTGCCTATAAGAGACTCATTTCAGATGGAAAGACACACATAGATGGTACGTAAAGGGATGGAAAAAGATATTTCATGAAAATGGAAGCGAAAAGAAAAAGCTGGGATAGCAATACTTATACCAGACAAAAGACTTTAAAACAAAGGCTGTAATAAAAGACAAATAAGGACCCAGCAATCCCACTGCTGGGTATTAATTTGAAGAAACCCAAAATGCTACTTCAAGGGGATGTGTGCATCCATATGTTCACTGCAGCACTGTTTACAATGGCCAAGTGGAGGCAGCCTGGGTGTCCATCAATGGATGAATGGGTAAAGAGGAGGTGGTACATAGATACAATGGAATATTGCTTGGCCATGGAAGGGAATGGGTTCTTGTCATCTGTGGCAGCATGGATGGACCTAGAGGATACTGGGCTAAGTGGAGTATGTCAAACAGAGAAAGACAGATGCAATGTGATTTTACTTATATGTGGAATCCAAAGAACAACAACAAAAAAACAAAAAAAGCAGAAACAAACTCATAGATACAGAGAACATTTTGATTGTTGTCAGATGGGTGGGGGTTAGGGGGCAGGGTGAAAAGGTGGAAGAGATTAAGAAGTACAAATTGGTAATTACAAAACAGTCATGGGGATGTAAAGTAAAGCATATAAGGGAATATAGTCAATAATACGGTATAGTGCCAGGTGGGTAGTAGACTAGTCAGGGGGGTCACTTCATAAATTATATAAATATGTAACCACTATGCTATTCACCTGAAATTAATATAAAATAATACGAATGTCAACTGTAATTGAAAATTTTTAAAAGTGGGGGAAAAGGTGAAGGGGAACAAGAAGTTCAAATTTCCAGGTATAAAACAAATAAATCATGGGCATGTAATGCGCAGCATAGGAAATATAGTCAATAATACTGTAATAACATTGTACAGTGTCAGATGATTGCTGGACTTATGGTGATCAGTTCTTTAGGTATATAAATGTTGAATAACAATAATGTACACCTGAAACTTATATAATATTGTATGTTAGCTGTATTTAAAAAGAATAAATATTCATATATGTATATATGTACATGTAATATTATATGTATGATATTCACCCTTTAATTCCACTTCCAGAAATAGAGCCTAAGAAAATAACCAAAGATATGGGTTTTTTTCAATCTGTATAAAGCTGTTTATTATAACATTATTTATAATAATGTAAATAGTAAACAAAATAAGAAAAGCTAAGCAATAATATAGTCATAAGATGTAGTCCTTAGAAAGAAATAATAAACTAGACTGGAATAATATTTAGTGAAAAAAGGTTGAAAACAACATATAGTATGACTCCAATTCAAAAGGCTGGGGAAGAGCACAGCAAAATATTAGCAGTGGTTGCCTTTTCCTCTTCATATGCTTGTTTTTAAAGTTTTCTACCAAGTTCAGATGTTACTTTTGTAATCTTAAAAATAGCTGTTTAAAAACAAATAAATTTTTTAAAAATCATATCCAGTTACACAGGAACTAAAAGCCAATCCTTTGCCTCCAACTTCAGGACTCTGTCCCCTGTACCACCCTCCCTCACTGTGCAAAAGAATAAGCCATCATATAAAATATATCAGCCTCACAGGATAATTAGACAACTCTGCAAAATGGCCAATAAATCAGTATGAAGCAAATTATACTAGATTGTTTAATATGTAGTCCTATGTAGACACAGCCCCAGAAAGGGGGTCAGAACCACTTACCACAAGACCAGTGTACATCTCTACTCTGCTTCCTGTAATTTTATTTGTGAAATATTCCAGGATGGCTGGACTCCTCTCTATTTCTAATGCTTTCTTCCAATCAGTTAATAATACTCTTTGTTTCAAATAAAGGTTATCATTGAATCTGGGCCAAAGGCGATCCTCAAATCCCTCATGAACTAGAATTTACCTGTTGTAAAATATTTTCATTCCATATTCTCAGAAAGGAAATTGGAGTTAGAGAACTCTAGCAATTCTCTGTTGATGGCCATTAACCAACAACCCATGGAATTCTTGCCCATAGCAAATGTGTAAGGTCTTCAAAGACTCTTCAATCCATTTTATGTTCTGTCCTATATTTAAGTTTTCACAGATAGATATATTTGTTCATACTTTACATTAGTCAAATTTATCTTCTATATACAGGTCTCTAATGGAGACATCATTCTTGGACCATGTTGTTAGAAGAAAGGACAACTGGAAGTTCAGAAAAACTTTCTGTAACTTCTTCACAGTCAACATATATAAATGAAAGAAAAACAGGTGGCTTGGGGAATTGCATGTTCTATTGCCTTCTTCATAATTTGAAGGGACTGTACTAACATCATTGTTACTGTTCCAAGCAACCTCAAGGACTCAACTGACATAGGCAGTTCCATCTTTGGGGTGTAAAAAACAAAGGAGCTGGCAATGAGAAAAAAAAATGCCTTTTTCTGAGATAGGCACACATAGAGCTCTGCAGTAAATCTAATTTATAGATGGACTAAGTTCCAACTGCACACACTAGTCTCCTGGAAACAATCATCTTGTAAAAATAAGGGAGAAGGAGACATTTTGAATCTTTGATAATGTAAGACATGACTTTCTCTGTTCTTTAGCACTTATTCATTAAATAAGGGATTCACAAAGCTATTGCGAAGCAATGATTAATAACATGATCTCAAGATTACCAGGGAAACCATTAATTCTGATTACAGGACAAGTTGTTATTGCTTGGGTAAAGCAGAAAAGAGTAGTGGTTTTTTTTCCCAAAAGTTGCTGGCTAAACCTGGTTACCTTAATTAATATTACCCCTCTGACCTAATAAATGTTATTCCAATGTCAGATAATAGAGCAGGAATTTTATAGTCCTGTGTTAGACTCCTTTGAGGAAAGTTTCTGGCCTAGAGTAAGTTAAAAAATGTGTATGGAAGGAAACCATTATCAAGGCTTTCTTTTGCTACATAACTCTTTTTCCAGAAGCTCTTTAATGATAACTTTAAGATATATAGATATGAAGTACATTCCCAACACTGACAGTTCATTTCAGTTTTCTTTGATACCATTCTTGGGTCCTTCCTCCATGTACACTAAATGTAGACACAACAGCTTACAAGAGCTTCAGACAAATCACTCTGCCCACAAATAGTAAATGTATTTCACAACACATTTCCAGAAACTTAAGTTCATTCTATCTTTTAAATGTTGATTTTTAAATAGTGACTTAGATTTGGAACTATCTATTTTATTCCTGCCTTGGAAGGGGAAAAATGGAATTTGGGACATTTTGAAGTTTGTAGTCCAAGTTTTTAGTCTATAAGCATCAGTTAATTCAATTGCTAAATAAGTTTTCCTATAGTATCCTTTTGGGATTAGAAATAGAAAAATGGGGGCATCTCAGAGTACACTGGGATGCTTTGATAAATAGAATACATTTCAGGCTTTCTATGGTACCACACAGTCTCTACAGTAGTTTTCCATACTTCAGCCATTTCATTGGAACCATTTTTCATTTCTAATGGATTTTTATTACCATTTAACGAAAATAGTTATTTTAGGCTTTATATTTACAATACTTTTCTTTGCAAAATTATCTTTAATTCCTAAGAGATTTTTTATAGCAATTATGGGAATAAGAATTCTTAAATTTCAGGAGTCCAGACACTTTTACTCAGTACATTTTGCCTTATACCACTATTTGTGAAATAATAATTCCTTCCCTGCATTATTTAAAGCCAAGACTGAGGGAGGGAGGGAGGGAGGGAGGGAGGGAGAGAGAGAGAGAGAGAGAGAGAGAGAGAGAGAGAGAGAGAGAGAGAGAGAATCTATAGAGATTTATGTTAGATTACCTCTTTAAAAAAAAGAAAATGTCTTAATCAAGGGGCTCAGACCACCTTATTAGTGGTCAATGTGCTCTACTTTGCACCCCCATTGCCAAACTAAGTTATTCAACAAGTTCACACTACCCAATCGTCCACTTTTCAAACAGGCAAACACATTTCCCTCCCTCATCCCCAAGTTCTCAAGGTAAAGGAAATGCAGAAAGATTGCAGTCTTTTTGTTGTTATTTGGAAGGGGCATTTTCCTGCAATCTTTGAACTCCTCTGATTTTCACTTTAACACAAATCTTAATGCCATACTCCTTCTTCCTGTCAGCTCTTGAGTGTCGACTGCCTCCTTACAATGGGGTGTTTCCTGAATAACAATCCATAACAATCCAGGGAGCATTATTTGCCATTTTCAACAAGTTCCCGTTCTTTGTGGTAACACATATTTTAAAGAGTCACTCACCTGTAAGGCAATTAGAGCCCTTCAGACGTCAAGCAGCACGAGAAAAGAAATCAAAGCATTTACTGTGGAGAGCACTTTCAAATGGTGTTTCCTAGGGCCCGCAGAGCGGGAGGAGGCTTACCTGTGAGGCATCCCGGTGGTGCAGGCGGTGCTGCGCTCGCTGGACAGGTTGCAGAGTTTTAGGTACCAATTCATCTCCACTTCACGCAACAGCGCCAGTTGCCGGGCCCTGAGCTGGGTTTGCCCAGAGGGGCTGAGGCTGCTGTCTTTCCCATTTTCTGCATTTGCTGAGGCTTTCTTAGGAGATTTGTCTTTGCTCCCTGCGGAGACCCCAGATTGTTTCTTTAACTTGGGGGTGTTCCCTTCTGAGCCCTCATTCCCCACTGGCCGGGATGGGACTGACAGCATCTTGGAGGTTCCGGTCTGTCTTTCAGAGAAGACTCTAAGTCACTGTAATGAAAGTAATTTGAATTGATTTTTCCTCTTCTGCCTCCGTCGTCTGCCGTGTCCTCCCCCCCACCCCCATCCCCTTAACCTTATCCTGCCACAAAGCTGTAATTGAGCCGGGTCTGTGGCTGGGGATGAAAGGCTATCTCTAACTTTCCTGAGGTAGAGCTAAGGCGGCCACCACCCCGTGATATGTCCGAACATGGACATTTTTAAAACAACCCCCAACCACTTTGTAATACGAAAGTTTTGCAGTGCTATTTCTTCTGCAAAGTAAGGACCCTCTGCTTCATTTCACAACGATAACTCTGAAACTTAGATCACTAGGATTTGATAAATTATATCTGATCATCATGTTAGAGTCATTTTAAAAAAAGACATCTAATGGCTCATTAGCCATTCTTCTTTAGATTCCCTTGGAGTTTAAAAAGTTTTAATGTGGATATCCTCAAATAAGTTTAACTATAACGATGCAAAGGGAAGATTATTCATTTTGTGTAAGACTTAAAATAATATTTTTAATTTATTTTATAATCCTTTGGGAGAGGGAGGCTTTTTGAATGTCAGTGAACCACATTAATATGTCAAATATTCTTTCATTCCAAATGGAAAAATGGTAAGTCCCCCATAATGGATTTAGTAATTGACTCTCTCGATACTTCTGATGAATGGAAGCCGGAGACTCATCTCATAATTGAGGAGACCGAGGCTGAAGTTGGAGTGGAAAAAAAAAATAGTAAAACGAGAGGAAGTGGGTGTGTGCGGGTATGAATGAGGCAGATAATGCCCACTGCACAGGAAAGCTAGCTCTACAAATGGAAAGTACAGTTAATGGCCCTTGTGGTTAAAATACATGGGACAGACCCACACATGCCTGCCGATCTGACCTCTGTCCTAGCTCAGGGGACGAAGATGCCTGTGCCACCTAAGAGTCCATCACAAAGTTGTTTGGTGACCCCCTAATCAACCTCAGTGCCTCCTGCATCAGCTGCCTCAGTATTAGCTGCATACGAAGAGTCCAGGGCAATGACCCTTTTAAAGCCCTCAAAGTACATTACCTACTCCCTAGCTCAGAATGTCTTATATACCTATGTGCCCTTTCTATCCCTGAACCTCGGTGCATGTGGGGTCTCTCTCTCAGGTATGTGAAGTCCCCACACATATATATTATTAAATTTGCTTATTTTCTCTTGCTTAAAAAGAAAATTGAGTTCAGGAAATTTGTGAATTTCTCTGTTCATGTGAGACCGCACATTAAAAATCACTGAAGTATAGTGAGGTCTTATAGACTCAGACTGGCAAGAGAGAAAGGAGAAAAGAGGAGGTTCTTCCTGAAGAGGTAATGCTTCTGGAAAGCATGTAGACGTCTTTGAGGATGCCTATCGCTGCTAATTAATCAAAGCCAACAATGAGGGGACAGAAAATCATACCACACGGACTCTTTTGTATTCAGGTGAAAGCTGTTTAATATTAGTATCCAGGGAAGTCTAGAATTATAACCATGACTGCCAAGCAATGTACAACCTGAAACATTTATCAAAAGGCAAGAAGGCAGCTGCCACCATGTACCAGGTCTGCCTCACCTGAGGCTGTGGGGACTCAGGAATTTTTGGCACCAGCAGCTGCAACCTCTCCAACTCCTCTCTCTGTCTCCCTTCCTTGAGTCATTGAAGAGCTCTGGCAACATAGTATCCATAGCAACAGTCTCCCCAAAGTGTAGACTCTGTAAACCATCTCCCAGTTTGATATTGTAGGGTATGTGTCGATAGAGGGCTCTGCAGGGGAACTGGGAGGCGGGGCTCATTCAGCCAAGGGGCTTCACACTTCCCTGGAGGCAGTGTTGTTGTGTTTGCCAGCTTTGCTCTGGAGTCAGACTATTGGGTTTGAATCTTAACTCCATCACTTACCTGCTCTGCGATCTTAGACAAATTACGTAAGCCCATTATGCTTTCGTTTCCTCTTCTACAACACTATGGGGATAATTATCTACTTGTGGCAGTTTTAAAACATGGACTTCAAGTTCTTGGACACTCCTTTCATTGACAGGTGATCTATTTTCCTTCCCCTGAAGCTGGGTGGGATTTCTGCCGGTTTTGATCAGTAAAATATCATGGATGTGAAGCTATGTCAGAAAGGCTGTGCAGCTTTCCCCCACCAGGCTTGCAACATTCATTCTGGGGGACGCCAGCTGCCATGTAAGGAAGCAGAGTGCCTTGAAACTGCCACGGTGGAAAGTCATGTCCCGATGCTCTTGAGCAGTATCCCCAGATGCGTTCCCAGACAACCTCCAGCTGTGTGAGCAAGCCAGCTTGGGCATCAGGGCACTGTCCAGCCTTTAGATGACTGCGGCCACCACCAACAGCTGACTATACCTGCGTGAGACATCCCAAGTGAGAACAGCCCCTACCCCCAGCGCTCCCCAAATTCCTAACCCATAAAATTCTGAGCTAAATAAAATGGTTGCTCTATCACCATCATTAAGTTTTGAGGTTATTTATTTGGCATCAGTTGTAATCAGAACATTAGTCATACCCTTATTATAAACATTCAACAAAAGATGTGGAACTAGAACAGTGTCAAACATATATTAACATTTAATAAGTACTAATACTTAGTCTCCAGGTTAGATACCATGGCAGCACTAGAATTCAAACCATACATTTCTTTTTTAAATTATTGAAAAATTAAGCATGAACTTAAACATTTTAAAACATACATCATCTTTCATCACAAATAATCACAAAGGATGTCACCTCAGCATTATTGTAAGTATTGTTACATTAAAATTCAAGTTGTTACATCACTATCTTAAATGTATCCAATGGAATTTAAATCCCATAGCTATTTGATATCTATCATCATCCATTTAAAAAATTCATGAACCCACTCTTTCTTTAGCAGTTGGAAATTTTACATTCTTCCTTTTTCTCCCTGAACTTGTTTTTCCAGTCTGTTTCACACCCAGACTTTTATTCTGATATAGAATATTTGTATGCTTGAAAATATTTTACAGATTTCCCTATAATATTCTGCAACAAAAATATGAATATAAAATGTTAAATTTTTATTTTCTATGCCCATAAGACTCTAAGTGTTATAAAATGTCTCATGAGTTGAGTTATCATGACAATTATTATTGGACATAATTGATCAAAATGAGATTTTCTAAATTTTGAAAAATTATTGCTTACCATAAAAAGTAAAATTTTATTGAAAATGTATCTCTTAATGACATGGATTGAGCTGGGATTTTTTTTCCTGAATTAGGTCGTATATCCATAGAGTGGTATTATTTATTGGTAGATTGAGACAAGATTCAGTATCAATTCCATACCCTTTTTTTTTTTTTTTTTTAAGATATATGTTCTGAAAAACCTTGTTCATTTAGATAAGTTAATGGAAAAAGGAAAACCTTCGTATTATAGTAAAAATTATTCAGTTCTTTAAGTGTCTACTCATATATGTTAAAAAAATCACAATGATGTATCATTTAAAAATAACATTCATGATTTATCCACCAACAACTCTGAGATGAGGACCTTTTAGAAGGTGGTGACAGAGGAGTGATGTGATCAGGTTTATATATTTTTTAAAAAATCATTCTGGCTACTGTGCTAGAACAACCGTTAGGAGTCAAGGGAAGCAGAGGGGAGGGGAGTCTGGAGCCTGCTGCAATAATGAAGGGGTGATGACGGTGTCTTCGTCCAGGGGAGTGAACAGTGAGGTAATAACAATAACAATAATAAAAGTGTTCAAACTCTGTGTCCATATTTTGAAGGTGGAAAGGACAGAATTTCCTGGTAGGGTGGTACCAGGAAAGTAGTAGAAAAGAATGAGAGGTATTAAGAATGACCCAAAGAATTTTGGCTTGAGCCACTTGCTGAGTCTGGAAAGATACAGATCAACTTTGCTGGGTGAAGGTAGATAGATGTAATCGGAGGATTGCTTTTGTATGTACTCACATATTCATCTTTGTTGACGCTCTTGATTTATTCCTGAGAATTCGTGTTTCCATCTATTATCATTTGCTATAGTCTGACAAACTTCCCTGAATATCCTTATAGGTCTACTAGCAACAAATTCTCTTTATCTGAAAATAGCTTTATTTCACCTGCATTCTTAAAGGACATTTTCTCTGGGTTGTTTTTCTTCCATCGCTTTCAAGATATTTTTCATTGTGTTCTAACCGCCATGCTTTCTGATGAGAAGTCAGTGATCAGTCGAGTCGTTTTGTCTTGTATGCAATGTGTTAGGTTTTGCTGGATGTTTTCAACACTTCCTCTTCAGCTTTGATCAGTTTGACTATAATGTGCCCAGATTTTCTTTGTACTTATACTATTCAGGGTTTGCTGAGCTTCCTGAATCTGTAAATTACTGTCTTTAGGAAAGGTTTGGCCATGACTTTTAGACTCTCTCCTGTCTTCTGGGACTCCAAAAACACATATATTAGATCTTTTCATATTGCTCCTCATGGCCTCGAGGCTTTGTTGATATTTTTCATTCTTATTTCTCTTCTTCAGATTAGATAATTTTATTGATCTCTCTTGAGGCTTATTTTGTCATCTCTATTCTGTTAAGTGCATCCAGTAACTTTTTAATGACAGATTATATATTATTCAGTTCTAGAATTTTTATTGGGCTATTTTCTATAGTTTTATTACTCCGATGTCCCCCAAACCAGGAGATGCAATCATCCTCCGCACACCCCCAGCCCAATGCAGAACAGCACCCCAGTGTTTCTGTAGCAGGAGGCCCTCCATCAAAATGCATGACTGAGAGAAGCCAGCAGTCATGAAAGCTGGGCTCCAGACAAAGGAACTGCAACGAACCCTAATGTGGGCCCTGCTTTGAGAGCATGGAGTCTTGTGCCAGGGGGATGAGCAGCCCTGAAGTGCAGGCCTGTGAGGACCAAGAATCGTCAGAGACCAGACACCCCTCCCATGATCAAGACTAAATGTAAGAAGCCTAGAACCTTAGATCATCCAAAGGAGAAGGAAGGTGAGGACATCATCTGAAACTGACTAACTTTACTTTCAAAAGTGACTATCTTGAAGTGGCAGACTTTTTGTTCCCTTTCCATGGAAATGAAGGTGTTGTGAAGTAGACACAGAGGCATGAGTGATGTTTTGTATTCCTGATGGCCACAACTGTGTATTTAATTTTGTTTCAACCCTCATCCTAAGACTATCGATACTCTTATTATTTCCAATGTCCCCTGCATCCTCTGAGAACTTGATAGAACCTATCAGGCCAGTCCCAGGTAAGTGTAACACACACATCAGCAAATAGGCAGGGCTACAATAATCGGCTACTATGGGCAGAGCTTAATGGGAAGAGCATGAGGACACTAACCTCCAAGGCTCAACAGGGAGAACTTTGAACCAGTGCTTTTTCAATGAGGGCCCCTACTTCTGATCAGAATAACAATAATATTTACCCCAATAACCAATACTCACGTAGTTAGAGATTTTAATCATTCTCACATGTATTCTCATTGCATTCTCCATTTTTTGATGAGGAAATGCAGGCCCCAAAGATTGTATAACTTGTTCCACATTTAGTAGGTGTGGGGAACTCAAAACCACATGCTGTTTCACAGTCTATACCCCTTCCCCAATTGCCAAGTCAAGAACCATCACCCAGAGACATAGGGAAGGGTCCTTTGCTGCACCGATAACCTAGATTCTATCCAGGAACAAGCTCTCTGTGCACTGAGTATTTCTTAAGATGTCAACTTCTGTCACTCTCACTTTATGACAGTAATAAACAGTACACGGGCTATTTGCTCTGCTAAAGCTTTGGATTTTGTTTTTCTTGACATGCCTGTTAAAAGTTTACTGTTAATTTGCTAATTATGAATTACTATGGGTCATCTTTATAAACTTTTAAATACTTAACACTGTGTAGTATTAAGTCACTTTGTATTCCTATGGCATTTCTGCTGCTTTAATATCTACACATTTCTTTTAGAACATCATCATTGAAAGAAAATGCAATTCTTAATAGATTTTAGAACATTGCTATTGGTAAAGCATGGAGCCCTCCCTGAAAATATTTAAGTGCCTGGCAAAGAAAGAAAACACACTGAATCCATCCATGAAATGTGTGCTGAAGACTATTCCATCCCTGTAATCACTGCTTCAAGAAAACATCAAGAAAAAAAATATAATAGCATCCTGTACAAACCTTTAGCAGCCTGTTACCAAATGTAGAGACTTAAAAATCATCTACATTTTCTCCATCTCCTCTCCTCGAAAGGAGAAGAACTGAGCATGGTCCCAAAAAGGAAAAGTAGAGAGTGTGCAGGATGGCCCATAATTATTTTTGTGTTGTTTTGTTTTGTTTTTAAAGGCCAACAAGTTATGATAATGGTCAAGCAATCAGGATCAATGACACTGTGTGATCTTACCAGAAACATATGGGATAGCTGACCCACAGTAAGTCTGTCCCGACCATTGCCCTTTATTGCTATAATTTATTCAAACTTCTTTCTTTAAAACTTGAAAGACCCCTCATTAATACACTTGGAGGGCATTTCCAGCTTATAAAAACTATTTTGGGGAGTCCAAAATTTCAGTGACTCCTCCCTTTTTGGAGTGTTGCTGCTGTGATGACTTTTGTCGTGTTCCTGTTTAGGGCCCATTGCCTTGGTTCTCATCCTAGGGGCTGACTGCAGTTCAGTCACTCACAACAAAAATAACACATCAAGGCTCTTAGTGTGTGCTTTGGTATGAACTCAAATATTTCTTCAGTCCCACATTGGAAAAGCAAATAATGGCCCACACACCCAATGCATTATTTCCACTGCCTCACTGCCTGGTAGAAAGAGTGATTCCATTTGCCACCCATTCCTGTTCCTCAGGAATACCATTTTGTGTAAGATTAAACTCAACTAAATATGCTGAAGAAACCTCTTATTGATATTTTCCAATGTGATGATCACATTGCCTCAAGTCAGGAGAAGTTTCATTAATAAAACCCACTAAGATGATGAATGAGAAAGTAAATGGCAAAAGTAAAACAAGGCATTATTGAAGGAAGTGGTTGGCTAATGAAAAGGGAGCCTAAGAGATCACTTACATCTGGAGAAGCAGAAGTGGTTTGACATGCTGGCACATCAGACAGAGGTGGGTGGATCCAAGCTCTGCAGCATAGGAGCTGTGTGACCTGGGAAGGTTGTTTAACCAATCTGAGCCCCAGTGTCCCCATTGGCACAAGATTACAATCTGTTTCTATGAGGATTACAGAAAGTACTCAATACAACTATAGACAATATTATAACATCTTGTCATTTATTGTTATATTAACTTCATTTTAATACGCCAAGTATTTTTGAAATGTGTCAAAGCATTCACACATGCCTTATTTAAGTGTAATAAATGCACATTGAAGCATTGGCCCAATTTTTTTCTAAGTATAAAAGCTGATTTATGTGACTACCCAGTATAGCAGATCCTTGAATAATGTTGTTCCGTTCAATGTCGTTTCATCATCATGTTGATGAGCAATCTGTTACTTTAACAGGAGAAGTGTGGTAAGAGGATGGATACAGATGCAGGAGGGTTATAGGCTTAACGGAAGGAAGTTGAGGAGGTTCCCTTCTAGTGGCTTCTGTTCTCTCTGTAAGAACGAAGGGGTCACTTTACTTCTGGTGATGAAGGAATCATTAGAGAGACCACGGGTGTGAGGAGAGTGGATGTGTTCAGTTATTTTCCAGCAGGAGACAGATAATACACTCAAAAGAGTTTATTTAACTCATTAAGAGAATTAATAAAGGGTAAGTCAAATCAATGTGGGGTGGGTTAAGGAAACAAAGAGGGAAGGTGAACCACCCTGCAACAAGCAACAGTGGACAAGAGGAGGGAAGCGAGCCCTCGAGAGCTGAAGCCATGAAAGGGGAATTGCCCAACAGAGACATTAGACAAAGGGACTCAGTCCTTGTGAGACACGTAGTGAGGCGGCGAGGCAGCAGGGAAATAGAGAACCCGACTTCTCTGGCCTTTGCCCTCTGATTCTTCTGTTGGTGCCTCCCTTGACCAAACCTAACAGGAAACCAAAGCACAAGGAGCCAAATGATGTTGTCTGCAGAAGTCAGACAATCAGGGCACAGAGAAGACATAGGTGGAGAATCAATCCGCAGGATAAACAGCAAATAACCAGCAAGCAGAAAATGTTTGAAATGGCCACTATGGAGCATGGATCAAAGAGCTGCCTCGGAATGAGGCTAGCGTGAGGTTGTAGGCCACGAGTTTACAATGGCTCCTACCTGTGCAGACCTGTCATCATCTCCTGGGGTGCTCAGCCATCTATGTATAAGTGAGAATGGTTTGGTTGACCCAGATCTGGGGGGGTTTTCAGGCAGGTGGGATGGAAGCACAATGGGGGTGAGGAAATTGACACTGGAAAAGTATCAGTGAAGGATAATGCTGTGTAAAATCTGTGAACAAAAAATTGAGAAAAGGAAGCTGCTGATAGAAAAAAAGAAGATCAAGTTCTTGGCGACTAGGACCTGGGGTACTCTGCTGTGTTTCTTGGTGGTCTCTACACGGTCAGTGCATCTCTGGGTGGACAGGAGGTTGAGACCAACACAGGGATTTACCTCTGCTCACTAGGCCTCTTGTCATGGGTTGTATCTGTTTGGTTTTGCCTGGCACATCTTTCTTCATTGGTAAACATCAATTACTCCGTTCCACGTAGGTATCACTGGACTATAAATCACAACGCCCACCTGGCCCCTGGTCACATTGGTGGCCACATCCACCAGGCCTTTGTATTTTGAGCACTGTGGCACACCATTTACATGCTACCATGTGCTCATCAAGGAATGAGCCATAGCAAACAAGATCCACTCGGAATCCTTGCACAGAATTTGGCTTATGGACATAGAGAGAGAGAGTCTGTTCCTATGGGATTGTAAGCCAAAGGCTATAAAACTAGGTCTGTCAGGGTCTAACTTTGCTGTCAGGTAGAGAAAGTCTATCTGAAGCAGGTAGAAACACTAAAAGTCCAACGCTCAAAAAGACTGACAAGAAGAGCTGAAAGATGTAGAGAAAAAAAAGGCCTGAAGCATCATCTGAGCCCCTCATCCAGCCAGGTGTGTATCCATCCCTTAGACTTCCTGCTTGATGAGACAATAAAATCCCTTAGCTGGGTTTTACTGGACTTCAGCTGGTTTTTATTGGGTTTTTGCCACTTTTCATGAAAGGTTGAAAGGTAATAACCTGGACAATATAGAAATGCCTCACGTGGCCCTAGAATTGGTTGATCTTTCAGAACTCCAAGCAGGGTTTGTGTTAAACTTCCCTGGATGCTTCTTGCCCCTAGAAAGTTTCAAACTATCATCCATCCTGAGACCCACTTGAGATATCTACCTAGCCTCTGCTCTCCTACTTTCCTCAAGCCCAGCTCAAGTCATTTCACCATGGAGGCCATACAGGCCACCCAGTCACTTGTGGTCATTTCACCTCTCTGCTTGGAGCCAATTCAGTGCAATGTCAGAGCAACTTGCGAGTGAATAACAACAATATAAAGAATCACAGAATCAAAGACTTTGCAGACACGAAACATAGTGTAGTTAGCTAGCCAAGCCCGGTAACTTTACAGATAGGTAAACACCAGGAGGACCTAAGAGACCGCCCAGGATGCCTAATTATAAAGCAGTGGAGGAAGTGGGGAAAGGACCTAACAGTTATTGAAACATGTTGAGTTCTTACCATATGCTACACTCTGAGATTTACATACATTTCCCTCGTCCTGCAAACCATTCTGCAACATGGGTTTATCACCGCCATTTTCCAGATGTGGACATTGAGGATAACAGGTTTTCAGTAACTTGCCAGGGACAATTTAATGGCTGGGCTGGAGTCCATACCTTGGTGTCCCTGCCCCAAAGCCTCCTAGTCTTCTTTAAATTCCACAGAGCGCCCTCCCTATTGCAAAGATTGAATGAGACTCTTAGAAGAGCTCTACTATAGCTTTAATTTGAAAACTTCTCAAGTAGATACTGACTGGGATATATAGGAGTTGGTCTTTCCCATGATCTGTCAACCATAAAATATTTCTAGTTGTGACCTTTGGGGAAAATCTTAACACACAGCATGGCCATAAACCATAAAACATGTTACAAAAACTCCAGGATTCCAAATGGGTTCTTCCGTTATTACAATGGCATAGGAAGAGAAAAAGAAAATAGAAGATTCTTTCATTGTCAAAATAAAATGTAACTGACTTCTGCCAAAGCAGGTATTGCTGGAATGTCTAATTATTAAACCAGAGGCTGTTATTGAAAAGTCAAGCATTTCATTCTGGCAAGAAGCCTTTTGGAAGCTCAATACAGCAACAGTGGGGGGAGAATCCTTCTTCTGAGGACTGTGCAGAATTCAGTTTTATTTGAAAGAAAATCCTGCCATCTCCTTGGCAAGAACTGTATAGCATGCACAGTAAATAAAATAGGATGACTCAAATGGCCCCAATTTCCTCCTAGGGCCTCCCCTAGGGAGAGGAGAGAAGGGAAGTAAGGAAGCCAACCATTTTCGCATCTACTAGGTATCCAACACCGCGTTAGGCACTTGATGTTTCTTGTCTCTCTCGGTCACAACAAGCCTAGTTTATGTAAACAACACTATTTTCTGTAAGAGTTAACTAAAAGAGAGACTAAGTAACCAGACCACAGCTAGTCGATGGTTGAGTGAGTATTTGACACAGATCATCTGTTCTAAAGATCCCTTCCTACATACACAATATGTGTGCAGATGATTTAAATCCTAGCTTTGCAATACTACATAGGATCTTGGACAACTCCCTGAGTCTTAGTCTCCCCACCTCTAAAAAAGGAATAAAAATCCCTCCTTAAGTAAGTCGAAGGTAAACTAAGATAATGCATGGGAATCCTTACTGCATTCCACTTTTTCACACACACCTCCCTCCTCTGGTTTCTGTGTAAATGGTTGACACCCTTGTCAGAGCCCTCCCGCTGGGCAATGCTCCTTAGTGGCTATGTGTGTGGGGACAGCATTGTGAGCCCCAGAGGGCCTACATATTCTATAAAACCCACATCTTGGGGTGGACCTGGCACTCACCTGTTATTTAGTGAATGTTGACTGTTGAGGATCTCCTGCCGTCTGCCATCACAGGGACTAAAGATGCTTTTGGAAAGTCCTAAATCCCTTAAGGGATCATTTGACCTGCTGGCCTCTGTAACTTCAGAAACCCTGGCCACAATCTCAGCCCTCCCTTTAAAACCCAAACTGCCAAAGCAATGCCCCCTCCCAAATATCCATTATCATCATCTTCCTTTGAAGAGCTACCTTCTCCAGCAAACATTGATCAGATTGTATTTTTTGAAATTCCATTTTCCCCAAAACTTGGGGAAAACTTGGGGAAAATATATAAAGGAAGGCACACTCATATCCACCCCTGTGGCATTCAGCCACAGTAAGAATTATGTGGTCCCAGAGCTCCAGATCTACTTTTCTGGTCCTCAAGCCATGTATACACAGCTTATCATGTAACATGTTCACGTGAGCCACACAGATGAGGAGCCCATTGCACTGACTGAGCAGTGACCAAGAGTGCAGGCCAATTGAGCAGGGTATTCACAGAGGGTAATTTTACAGGGTGAGGTCTGAGTCAATACTATCATGTGTAACGGGATGAGGAAATTTAGACCTGTGTTGCTCTTGAGCTAAGTGTTTTACCAATAACACAGAATGCAAGAACAAAAGTTCTCAAAGGTTTAAAAAGAATCCACCAGATTTTGCTCATAAGACACACTAGTTCAGTGGTTCTCTGACCAGAAGCATCAACATCCCATGGAAACTCTTTAAAAATTCAAATTCTCAGGCCTTGGAACCAGCATGTCAGCAATATTCTGGTCGCCTACATGTCCTCCTATAAGAGAAATACCGTGCTAGCCAATAGAAGCTATCTGCTGGCCAGGATGCCCTTCTAGAAGCAGGGTCCTGCCACAGAGCCCTGGAACAACCCCATAGTTATGAGTCCTGAAGTTCCTGGCCATCTGGTCAACCCCTTCTATAGGAAGGTGCTGTAGAGAGTCAGAGAGCACTCTGAACAGGAGAAACAAACACCAGGGCCTATGCCAGACCCAACCCAGGCTCAGCGTACCGTGCTTAGATGGCAGTAGGGGTCCTGGCTGGAACTGAGCACTGCAGAAGCACATAGAAACTTTTGAGAAAGGTATTTCAAAGCATAGGAGCCCTTGAGACTCTAAGGGGTAAGGGGGGACAGGAGTAGTGGATGGCTCAGGGAGCCCCACTTGCTCAGGTCTAAGGACCATAATGCTGTTCTTATGTCTGCACAGGCCGCCCCTACTTATTAATTAGAACCAGCATCTACTGCCCGAGGCTAGTTTTTGTTAGCTTCCTCAGAGCCCAGCATAACATTTTTTATGTAAGGAAAGCTCAATAAAATGTGTTAATTGCTTCATACATAAATCTTATGTTTGTTTTTAACTAAAGGAAAAAGCATGCTATTTGTGGTCTAAACTAACCACCCTCGCTCACTGTGGGAAGCCTGAGGCACAAGGCAACCACAGCAAGTCAGGAGCACACGTGAGACCAGGAGATTACTAATCAGACTCTAACATCTGCTCCTTCCACTGTACCCTGTTGCTTTAGGACCATCAGAAGTTACGGAGACCAGCACTTGGGAAGTGGGGAGGGCTCAAAAGGTATCTGGTACGAATCCTTAAAATAAAGGGTCTACAACCAAACTATGGCTACAATGGTAGGTCTCTTATCCCTTCCTGCAAATAATCCTCATTTAGACTGAGGTTGTTTAAAAACAGATTATTAGACACTCCTCCCACAGAAGGTGGAGTCTAAGTCCCCTCCCCTGGATATATATGGGCTGGCTTTAGTGATTCATTTCTATTAACTTGAATGCAGAAAAACAACAACAACAACAACAAAAAAAAATTGCTGTCTTCTAAGGTAGGTGAGTAAAGGCAATACAGTTCCCTCCTTGTTCTTTCTTTCTCTCTCTCTCTCTCTCTCTCTCTCTCTCTCTCTCTCTCTCTCTCTCTTTCAATCCACGTCTTGGGAGCCCTCCACCAATATGTGAAATATGTCTGGCTACCCTGAAGCCACTCTTCTAGAGAGATCACATGGAAATTGTGAGAATTGGCCATGGGGCTTCCATCACTCCAGACCCCATCTGCTTGAGTCTCCCTAGCGTCACCCATCAGAAACTCAACTGGAGAGGTTTCAGATAATTCCATGCTTCTGCCTTCAAGCCACCAAAGTTGACATTGAATGGATTGGAGACAAGCTGTCCCAGCAAGCTCTGGGTAAGTTACAGATTCATAAGCAAAAAACATTGTTGCTGTTTTAAGCCACTAAGTTTTGAAAAGTTTTGTTAACATGACATCACATAACTAGAACACAGCCCAAACCAAAGGAGGTGAATGACACTTATGGAAAAGTAGAGGGAAACTGGCAAATGTTAACACTCGACGCCTGGTTTTCAGCATCCATAAATGACATATTTTTGATTCTTTACCCCAATAAAGGGAATGGGCACGTTCACAGTAGTCTTTCCTGCTAGAGATAAAAAGAAGCCAGTAAAAGTGTTGAGTGTCTACTAGAGTTGCCCATGAAGATTGAATATTTCATTCTGAATGAGATTTTCACACCCAGATCAAAATTACTGTGAAATCAATTCAGCATTTTTTTCCCTCCAGGACATCTCTTTTGCTGGTATGTTACAGATTTTCAGGTTGGAGGAAATTTTTACTTTGTGGCCTGTTTATGGATATTCCTGTTGATGCTGTTTGCTTGTTCTATTTAGAAAACCCATTGATTTTCACATTCTAGGATATTCTTTGGCATTCTCAGGCCCAACCTATTGTATTCCATATGGCTTCAGCTCTCCGTTCCACCTCGTCCCACTGATGCCTCTTTCAGCATGACTGGCTCTCAATTTCAGTTTCTCTACTCAAGTCTCCTGGGTCATTCAATACTCTGTCCTGTTTTTTTAAAGTCCTGTCTCAGTGTTGTACCCATTGAAGCCCCTTAGGCTCCTGCCATGGTCCAGCATCCGGGCATCTGTCCTTTTCTACCATCATCACTCTTCATTTGTTTCCTACATAAGTACAATTGTCTCCTAACCAGCCTCCGTGTTTCCAGTACCACCCACCTGAAATCCCAGCACCATGTTGCTAATATATCTTTCTAAAACAGCAATCTAATCAAGTCACCAATGATGCCAGAATCAAGTCTAAGCACACGACCCTAAGAAATTAAGAATTTTTACAAAATGTTTTCTACAAGAAGAAAGTCGGTAGGAAAATTGTTTTAAATTGTGGGGGGGGGGGATTGAAAACAACCTAAGTGATCAAAATAGGAGATCAGATAATTAAACATCCATACATTTAAACATCCATACATTAAACGCCAAGATATGGAAGTATAAACATGAAATTATGTTTACTGAAATAATTACATTATAGTATACACAGTAAAATTCAGTTTTATAAATTTACGTATGTATAAATATGCATGGAAAAAAGACTGAAAAGAAAATATAGCCAAATGCTGGCAGTAATTATCTCTGAGAATTTGAGTTATAGATATTTATATTTTTCATTTTGTTCATCTGTATTTTCTGTTTTCTAAAATCGCCACGTGCTCCTCTATAAATTTTTAAAGTAAAATAATGGTAGAAATTGGTATTATAATTTAGCACTGGATATAATCGGGAAACCAAGTTTGTAGGTGTTTCCTGATTTGGTTTCCCAGGATTTGGTTTCCCAGGAGCACCCTACAAACTTGGTTTCCCAGGAGCACAAAATAGATATAGGGGTGAATTAGAATTAGAGCTAAAGGTGGGCTACAATGAAGACATGGAGATTCTATAAAGCCAGGTTGAGGAGCTTAATCTTTATTCTGTAAACAGTATGGAAGATCAAATCTTTTCTGTTCATAAGAGTGATTTGAACACAGTTCTTATTTAGAAAAATAATGCATGGGTGGAATTGGACTTTAGTGGCTAATTGGACTGAATGGAAAGAGGGGAAACAGAAGCCTATGTTTCCAGTTATAAGGTTTAAAGCTTAAGACATGGGGCAGTGATGACTTAGACAGGTTCATAAAAAGAGAAGGAAGAATTTGGAAATGCAGAAGGAAGGTGATGATAAGCTAGACTCATTTGTGGTCTAGTAGGTGGGTAATTGCTACCGTCTACTCTTGCAAACTTGATGTGGATCCTTTTCAGAGGAAAGATTATTTTAAAAAGTGTCTGTACATGTGAAGTTTATACAATTCTTATAAGCTTCATATTTCCTAGACCAGTATTAGATTTCAGAGGCCAAATTTAATAGAAGGTTAAGTTTAGAGAAAGATTAAACTGGGTCTTTGTAGAGAGACCCATCAAGAAATCAGAAGAAACTATATAGAAAGTGATTCTTTTAAACCAAAGCATCTAAAGCTAAAAAGATGTTAAAGAATCACAAAACTTAAAAAGAAGGAAAGGAAATGAGAAGTATATGTTTTTAATCTCTTCATTGATATTTTAATACAATTCTTGACTAATTTATCTTTTGCTCTTTTCCATAGACTAGTTGGTTTTATACCTTTAATGTATTCATAGTCATTTATAATTTCAGATAAACTCTTTTTGTTCATTTCCAAACTGAATTTAGTGAAAAAGAACTGAATTGAACGCTGATGTGACATTCATTGACTTCATGATCTCTGTTTCAGGCTAGACACGTGGCGCAATGAAACACCATTCTGTATAACCATTAGCCTCAAAGGCATATTATTGATTAAAGGATATAAGACTAGCCCATAGCCTATTTAGAAAAAAGAGAGGTGTTTAAACATAACAGTCTGTCCATTTGTAAGAACTATGGGAAAGTTTACTCTACAGAGAAGTAATTGCTTGGTGTTCTGTTGGAAAGCCATTTTACATTGACATCCTGTGAGCAAACAACTTAACTATCATCCATTGCTATAATGAGGACAGACTGATTTAAAATTTAACATACATTGGAATTTATTTCCTCTTTAATGTTTACAGAAAGGAAGAAGCCTGCAGACCCACACACATTTTTAAACTTTATTGTAAATACCATCCAACCTCCTGTACACAAGTCAAGTAGACGTTTTTGGGAAAACAGATCTAGTCATCTGGATTTGAATAGAGGCATTTTCTTAAACAATAGCAATGAGCCCAACCAACATATGTCATCAAAATGTTGTTTCCCAACTAGATGTCCAACAGAAGATTTGAGAAGCATTATGCCCAAATGATAGACAAATGTCTTTAGCGTCATTTTGCAACTACAAGCTGCATCCCCTGCTCCTGCCTAAAGCTTCCGGTTTTAGTTTGCCTTCCATTCCTCAGGCCCAGGGAACTCACTAAAATCAAAGCATTTCTCAGGCCTATACTACTGAGTATCTGTTGGCTAGAACTCACCAGAAGTGCCTCTCCGAATCTCCTGGCTCTCATGTGACACACACCCTAGTTCATAAAGCAGAGATACTGGGATTGGCCCTCTTTCAGACACTCAGGCCAGACCACATCTGTGCTCACCACCGCAGCTGGGTCTAAGAGTCTGCAGATTCCCGCAATTTCCTTTAGGCAATCAAGGTCCGAGGACACTCAGAATGCAGAGGCTAACCCTATAAGGTCTTGTAAGAATCTATGCACAGACTAACTAAACACACCATAGCGTCTGAGAACTCATGCCCAGCACCCTTCTTCTATACCAACACCTTCACCTGTATGCTAGCCAGGTCTCCATTTGCTTTCTCGCCCCTCCCCCGCCCTTTCCCTGCTCTGCTCTGTGGTGCAGCAGGCTGACACCTGCAAGGTACACGTCTCACGTTCCCTTCCTACTGAATTCCGTCTGGGTTCAGCCAATGAGAACCTGGCATTGCAGGCAGGGTGGGGAGAGCTATTGGGAGAGAAGGAAGGGAGAAGCCAGGATACTTCTTCCCCTCTCTCTGCTTTGGGCAATGTCCCCAGGAGCACTGCCTCGTCTCCTGGATTCCAGTTCCCACCAGACTACCCCTCCGTCTGTATTCCCAGGTTCCACCAAGCAGCTCCCCATCTTGTTTCCAGCTCCCACCGTGCAGTCCTGCCTCCTGGGCTTTAGGGCTTTTTCCATTTGCCTCTTGAGCCTAAGGGTGGTAGCCGCCTGCCATCGTTCATCTCTGGGCTGCCTCCTGTCTCCTGTTTGGCCATACAGTTCTTCCAAACACCTCATAGCCACTTCCCACATTCAATTCCCTCTATCGAACTACCTGGTGAGGGCACTACTCTCCTGGTTAGAGGCTGCCTGATAGAATCGATCAGCCCACTGGTCTGGAGACGAGAAGAAGGGCAGAACTGCTGAGCAGCCCTTGTATGGGGAAGGGTTTGGAGTGGCCACAGGACAAGAGCAGTATGCCATAGGGGCCCACTTAGTTCTAGCATGAGACCCCAAGCTCATTTCCTGACCATCTTCTGGCATTAGAGACTCTAGATTCCCCACTGCCACAGGTCAACAGCCAAAATTTGGCCTGCCTGCTTCTTTGAGGCTAGGTCAGGCTCACTCTCCAAGCCTGAGCTCAGTTCTACATTCATCCTGTGGTTTCCACTTATAGAGGCAGAAAAACTTTTTGCCTTTACACTCCTAGATGCAGTGGCTGGGGATCCAGCTAATTAAACTGAGAAAAGACAGATTAACAACAGAAAAACAGAGTTTAATTAGCACAGGCAGCACACACACACGGGGAACACTCAGGGATCGGTAACTCAAAGAGATGCTTAGTACTTGGGCTTATGTAGCATCTTAACAAAGAACATACTTGTAAAGAAGTGACAAGATAAAGGAAAAGGAGTTCAGGCTTTTGGGGTCAGCTAACTTTGGGGATATAAATATAGAGGGAGAAACTAATGGCAGATAAGGGTTAATTTAGTAGGGTTTGTTGTATAGATTCCTCTTGGTGCTATCTCTGGGCTATTAAGACACCAGAGTTGTTCTGGTGATTAAGCGTCTAAGCCTGATTTTAGGCAAATAATTGGGGAGGACAGAGAACAACTTTTGGCATCTACTGTTTCTCAATTGTCTTCAGCTCAAAATAACTCATTCTCATGCAGGGTGTCATGGGGGGTCTCAGCTCCCGCTCCCCACATAAGAACGCAGGACATGGTGAGGCCAAAAAGGAACACCCACGGAGCCATAGGTAGGGGAGTCATACCACTATAGTCTTGCTGGCGGCTGGGCTGGAGATACAGGAGGCAGGAGCCACATGACTCGCAACCCGCCGTCCGCTTCTCTGCCAACTAACCAACCCCACTTGCTAACTGCAATCCACACTTGCCAGCCACCATCTTCTTGCTAGCCCCCATCTGCTGCTAGCATAGCCACGGCAGTTACATTAGTGGCCAATGGCTCACTGGTTGCAGCTGACGGCAAACTAGCCACAGCTGATGGCCATCCAATCACAGTTGATGGCTATTGACTACCAGAGTGAACACCTTTTTATGTGAGAGCGAGAGCCTGGAAACTGTACTCCTGGCTCTGTCCCCACACCCATATGCCACATGGGGCATAATTTTGGGTGGCATATTATGATCACCCACACTCTTATAGTCCTCTGTTGCCTTGGTTTCCCTCTACCCCCACCTCTTCCAATTAACTGTGACAAAAGAGAGAACTGTCAAGACACTCAGGCCAGTCTTGTAGCTGGAAAGCAATTAAGAGGATCCCGCCACAGGTGGCTCTCACCTGCGCTGGCACACCAGTCCATTATAACATGTTCCACAGTCTCTTCTCTAGCAAACCAAAAAAGAAAATTCCCTAATCTCATCGCTAATCAGAAAACTTTTCATCCTATCGCTTCTAGATGACAAGAATGTTACTACATTTTTTACCACCACACCCTCTTCCTCCAGGGATTTGCTTGAAATCAACCCAGGAAGGCACTGGGTTCTGTGGATTTGGGCCTTAAACATACAGACCTCCCACAGGTGGAGTCTTAAAAGTTCTCCATAACCCATAACCCACCTAAATTCTCTGTCTCTGAGATATTGCACCCTTGTAATATTTTATTAGTATGTTCTACCCTTCATAGGCACCATTTCTGAGCTCCCCTCCCCTATTAAAAATCTTTGGGTTTCATTACCTGGCGATGTCCAGCACAGGCCACATTGCTTGTCCTACTGTCAGTTCAAGGACATCTGGCCAGGGTCCTAGTGGATGTCACCAGATTCAATGCTGCTTGAGCCATCCTACCAACTTTGTCGTATCACTCTGGGGGCTGACGATGATTCAGGGCCTGCCTCCCTCCAAGGGCCAGTTTCCGGACACCTCCCCCTGGAGTTCTCTGCAGAAAATAGCCAGGTACCTTACTCAGCAAGACACAGTCCTGGCTTTCCGGCTGAAACACTGACACTCTCACTGTAACTCAAGTCCCAAGACTATAGCTGTCTTCCCTTCATCCCTCTCCTTTTGAAGGATATTCAGAACCCCTTTGTCATTCACTCATGATGTATCCACTAGTGTATTGAACATCCCCTTCTTAGGAATCTGGATGTCATGATGGACCATTCCTTTTGATTCAGGTGCTGCTAGATGCCACAGGCCAGTTCAACATTTCTAGTGCTGGTCCAAACAAAAGTATTGAGGTATTCTCTCCTTAATGCAGGAAGAGGGTGAGTATCTTTGTCGTGCAGAGGACCCTGCTCGCTGAGCCATTTGTCATGCATGGCGGCCTCAGGAGTCTCTGGTCCCGCTCCCCACATAAGAACACAGGATATGGTGAGGCCAAAAAGGAACACCCACAGAGCCATAGATGCGGGAGTCATACCACTATATTCTCGCTGGCGGCTGGGTTGGAGACATAGGAAGCAGGAGCCACACTGTCCGCAACCCTCACTGCTCTGCTTGCAGGCTCAGCCACCATCTTCTTGCTAGCCCCCATTTGCTGCTAGCATAGCCAAGGAAGTTATATTAGTGGCCAATGGCTCCCTGGTTACAGCTGATGGCCATCCAATCACAGTTGATGGCCATTTACTACCCGAGCCAGCACCTTTCTATGTGAGGCCGAGAGCCTGGAAACTGCTCTCTGGGGCTCTGTCCCACACTCCATTCCTACAGGTTCTCGTCTCACAATCTACGTTACAAGTGTCTTCCGCGAGGGGCCCTGTGCGAGGAGCCTGGAGGTGAATGCAATATCCTAGACACAGCCAGGCTTTCTGGACACAGCCAGGGTTTTTCAGGGCACCACCAGTGCTTCTGGGCACAGCCAGACTTCCTGGGCTTCTTAGGGTACCACCAGTCTCCCCGGGCACGGCCAGGGTTTCTCAGGGCACTGCCACTCTCTCTGGGCACAGCCAGACTTCCTGGGCACAGCCAGGGCTCTCAGGGCACTGCCAGTACTTCTGGGCACAGCCAGACTTCCTGGACACAGCCAGGGCTCTCAGGGCACTGCCACTCTCTCTGGGCCTCTCAGGGTACCGTGCTGGAACAACAGTGGCTCACAGTCAAGGTGCTTACATATATTCTCGATGGCAGCCAGCCAAGACACAAAAGCAAACATCCGCCAGTTCCACTACATGGTGGTATGTTCCCAAACAGTCAAGTGGTCCATTAAATTAGGGATGGAAGGCAACTCCATAGTCCATAATCAGAATATCCATCTCAACAAACAATAGGTGATTGTGTGGACATTAAGTTTGAGAAGCACTCTTCTAGAGGGAGTATCCCAATTCTTTTTTCAGTGAAACTTTTTAAAAGATTTTTATAACTTTTACATTTCTAATTTGTATAAATGTTTTAGGAGTCAGTATGCTTCCTGGCTCTCCACCCCACCTGTCGTGCGGGGCGGCCTGCGGGGTCCCTGCTCGCGGGGTCCCTGCTCCCGCTCCCCACATAAGAACACAGGACATGGTGAGGCCAAAAAGGAACACCCACGGAGCCATGGATGGGGGGGGCATACCACTATATTCTCGCTGACGGCTGGGTTGGAGACACAGGAAGCAGGAGCCACACTGTCCGCAACCCTCACTGCTCCGCTTGCAGGCTCAGCCACCATCTTCTTGCTAGCCCCCATTTTCTAACTGCAATCCTCGCTTGCCAGCTCAGCCACCGTCTTCTTGCTAGCCCCCATTTGCTGCTAGCATAGCCACAGCAGTTATATTAGTGGCCAATAGCTCACTGGTTACAGCTGACAGCAAACCAGCCACAGCTGATGGCCATCCAATCACAGTTGATGGCCATTTACTACCTAAGCCAGCACCTTTCCACGTGAGGCCGAGAGCCTAGAAACTGTTCTCTGGGGTTCTGCCTCCACAATCTTCCAAGCCACCTGAAGAGGGACAGTAGAGAAAAACTATGTGCATGTGGCCATATAAGCAAGGCAACAGGGTAAACACGTGCATGGAGTTCCAATTTTATTCAAAGACATGGAGAAACAAATCATGTAAGTATCTAATAATCTTATAAAAAGTAACATGGCTATTACAGAGTGAAATAAAAACTCACATGTGTTTTTAAGATCAAATGAGAAAATTCAAAGTTCTGGGAATGGCCTGCTTTGGGCTAGGTCCTTCATTCCTAGAGGTATGAATTCTTTCTCCTCCACTTGTAGGGATTCAGGATGGAGGCAGTGAGAACTCTCAGGGGGCACACAAGGCCATGCCCTCTTGCACTCTGGGGGATTCCAGCCATGCATTTACTCCCGCCCTAAGAAATATTTCACAGCACATGCTACACAAAAACTTATAGGAAAAGAGGGAGGGGCGTTGGGTAAATGTCTCAGGAAAACTCTCCACAGGAAGGACTGTTCTTTCTCTCTCTCACAGAGAAAATGGAAAATTCCCAAGAGGAAGCCACAGGCTGTGGATATAGGGGAAAGGAGCCCCTACCCTCTTCTATTACAAGCTTGAAAAGAATGTTAAAAAAAAGAAAGAGCCATGAAAATGCTCAAGGTTTACAAATGGACCAGCCTAACTCATCAAGAAGAGAGTACTTTTAGGGGTCTGCACTGTTGATATTTTGAGTCAGTCAATTCTTTCTTATGAGGGGGTTTTCCTATGCTCTTTAGGATTTATATACCTGGACTCCACCCACTAGGTACCAATAGCACGAGGCACCCACTTGTCACAACCAAAAATATCTCTAGACGTTGCCAATGTGCCCAGAATTGAGAACCACTGATTTAGGATAAGGGAATTGTAGCTTAGCTAATAACAAAACATTTGTTTTCTTATAGTATCTTCTGTGTGACATATATCCCCTAGGACTCAGGGAGGGTGCAATGGCCATAGAACGTGTGAAAAAATTTAGGGTGTAAGGATTTAGACCCCTATCCTGTCAACTACCCTCAGGACTAACACTAGTTGAACTGGGTGCCACAATGAAAAGCATAATTCATGCCAGTGTCACCAGGGCTATATACAGCTGCACAGGCTGGGCACAGCACAATTCCCGAAGGTGCCATTCATATAGACTGTGATGTGAATGGTGTTCCCTGGAGTTATACAATGCAGCAGCCCTGGGTGGCACAATGTTTCAGCCATCTGTCTTCTGTCTGATACAGAGAATCTTAGGAAGAAGAAAGAATAAAACTAGTAGACAATTTATAGCCATCAGGAAATCATGAATCACTATCTCAGCTTCAAAATGGGATACCACTTCCAGATGGCATCACATTCTCAAAAATTAAAACGGAACTTCAAATCTAAAAACTTTTGTAACAAAAATTTCTTTTACATTTCTGTTTTGTTGTCAGCATTATATTGGATTATTTGAAAATAGTGCAGTACAGTGCAGTGAGCTTGGGATTTCTCACGAGAAAAATCTAGATTTGAATGTTTCTACTACCTAAGAGCCCTAAGCTGGCTTTGTAGTGTAAATTGGAGACATCATAATTATTCCTGTCCTAAAGTGCTACAGAATTAACAAAGATGAGACAATGACAGAACATGTGCATAGTACAGGGTAAAGCACAATACAAATGTGGCTCAATTTGGCAAATAGCTAACGTCACTTGATAGCTTATTAAAAATGTTAAACTTTTTTCAAAATGTCAAAGATATGTGTCTTCTCAAAGGTATCCATTTTTAACATTTTTAGAAATCCTCTCTCATCCATGGAATTTTAAATACTGGTTTGTTTATGTTTTACATTATTTTATGCTTATAAATCACAAAGCTTCTCTTACTGATAAGGTACTAAAGAAATAGTCTGATTGATGGGATGTGAAAAGAAAATGGCACTTGTAGAGAAGCCTTTTCAAAGTTTACCCAAAGGAAAGTACACTGGCCTGCCTTTATCCTAAGTATCCTAAGAATACTTTTCTTTCTAATTATAAAAGCAACATGTGATCATTTTGAAAGATGAAAGAAAATAAAGAAATAATGACCAACTAGTTTGATTTTTCCTTTGTATCTATCCATTTTTTTTAACTTCTAAATTCCTATTAGTGGAATTATGAAATCAAAGGGTGTACATTTCAGTTTGATACCAGAAAGGTCATGATTTTAATTTGCTACCAGAAAAATAATTATATCAATTTTCACACCTTTTAGCAACATGAGAATGCACTTCTCAGAATACGCTAAGCAGAATTGAATATGCTCATTTTTAACATGTTAACTTTTAATTTGCATATATTTGGTATCTCATTTTATTAGTATCTCCTCTTCTATATTCTCTATATATTGGCTCTGCTCATTTTTTTTATTGTGCCTCAATGTTTTTAATTGATTTGTATGAACTTCGTATATGTAAAGTTTATTAATCACTTATTTCTCATATTTGGATAAAGAGATTCCCAGACTATTATTTATTCCTGTAGTATTGTGTGCGTTTAACATTAAAAAGTTTTTAATTTTTATGTAATCAAAACTACTGGCATTTTTCTTGTAATTTCTATTACTTTTAAATTTAGGATAGAACTATTTTTTCACCCCAAGAACATTTGTATTCACCTACATGATCTTTCTTTTCATTCTTTTATAAGCACCTAAAATTTACATTGGCTTATCATCCCAAGGAAGGGAGGGTCCCAAACCAGACAAATAAACAAGCAAAATTCTTGGCTTTAAGTACAAAAACAGGCTTTTCAAATCCAAAGTAGAAACAGCAGTCTTGAAGACAACGTCCTTTTAACTTTTCAAGAGCTGCACATTTCGAGAGGTAAAAGCCTGGAAGGAAGACTTGCAGCACAGATTTTAAACTCTGAACCAGAAAGCAGAGAAGCACGAGTGAGCTCTCATAAGGGCAAGAGTGGACATAAGAATCCCCTCTAGGCTGGAAGGAACATTGAGCCAAACACAAGAGCATCGGGACAGAAGCTTAGATAAGTTTCTGAAGGGCCAACTCTCCAAGGCTTCAGCCTTTCGTGCCCGGGACCACTGGGAACAGCCACAAGTGAGTAGAAATGGCAGCATCACGGGTTTAAGAATAGCGCCCTCCACCGGCGTAGAATGATGAAGCGATTTGGGTGTTTTCTGTTAGTCCCTGAGAGACGTGCAGAAAAGTAATCAAGAATCCAAGGCCAGCACTGCTGGGGCAAGGACGATGGCCTGCAGCAGGGTGATGGCCTGCAGCCCAAGCCAGGGGCCAGCCACAGTGAGGCCGATCCAAGTCAGGAAGGAGAGGACTCCGCTCGTGGAGGAGTCGCTATGGCTGAGAGGACAGAGCACAGCTTCCTCAACCATGGACATCTGCAGCACATGCTGTGGACAGAGAAGCCAGCCCTCTGCACCCACAAGTGCAAGCTCCACATCAGTGCGGCAGACAGGAGGAATTCACACCTGAGACCCACACCCATTCTAAGGCCGTGCCTGACCCCCTAGACAAGCTCGGTGGGCCCAGTGTGGTGGAAATGAAGAAGAAAAGCCCTAAGAGACTGAGTTTATATGAGAGGTGATTGGGTTACATGGAATTAGCCAAATTAAGTTTTCTATTCTCAGAGAAAACGGGCTCATGAGTCATATTAATTATTATAATTAACATTGCAAAATTACATGTAAATATAGGGACCATAAACATATAGATACATATATAAAATATACTCGTAAATATGTATTATAAACCCATGTACTATATAATTAGTATGGATACCTCCTTTCCCACTCATTGGGACACCACTTTCATCATACGGTAAATACATATACGTGTATGACGTGTACTGACATCAGTTTCTGAACAGTTTGGTTCCATTCGTTTGCCTACTAGCCTAAGACGATATCTGACAGATTTAGGCTAAGGGACTCATGCTTGCTTAGTCTTGCAGCTTTCATTTTGATTGTATTCAGATCCTGCAGTCCTCTCCTAGAAGCTGCCCACTCCTTAAATCACAGCAGCCCTTTAGCTATCCTCCAATAAACAATATACCACATCCTCTCTGTCTGCATTCCTCAGCATTTCTATTCATTGAGAATGTTCAATGATGTGCTCTCACCAGCCCACGAGAGTCAATTGTGCACATCTCTTCCCAGCTCCACATTCAGTGACATCACACTGATACCTTGCAACGGACCTCAGTCAGAGTATTTATACCACAGAAATCAGCAAATGCTACAAATCCAGACCTTTTTTTTCAGAGAGCCAGTTTACCAGCATACCACAGACTAAATTGTCTCTGAAGGCGCTTCGAGGCCCACGACCATGACTAACCATAATACAACAAATAGATTAAAAGGTCTAAAAGCAACGGGACCATTATCTAGTCACTTAGTTTTACTGCACCAACACCCAAATAAAATTGTAAATTGAAGACATGTATCCTAAGGAATTTTTTCTCTAGTCCTGTTTTTCTCTTTCTCTCCTTGACAGATAGGATTCTTGGAGGTTATTAAAATAGAAATTATCTGCCTTAAAATCAGGTAGAAAAGAAAGATACAGCTTTGACCTAGAAGAATGTGACACTGGATCGTGAAGAAAAAAACAAATAACATTTTCTCATATCAGTCTCTGCCCCAGGAGGTCTTAGGTTTTTAAATATAACTGCTGGAACAAATAGTACTTCTCCTCCTGGGAGACCTGGTTCTTGTTCTGCTCCTCCCAGGACAAGCTGCACAAAGCCAATTAGTCAAATACCCTGCACCAGATTATAACTCTCTCCTGACTCCTCTGCAAACACCTAGCTGGGCCCTGTTAGAATCACCCTCGTTAGCCTTGTCCTTCTGCAACACAATACCATCCAAAGACAGCTCTGTGCTGGGGGCCTGTCAACAGGGGGAATCCAAATGCAGCCACTGGGAGAAGTCCATTGTGGGGGGATCTCCGTCTTTCAGTTTCAAGCATTCCTTACTCATAATAGCCCTCTGTTGAGGCAATTCTTTCAAACAACCCCTCTCATCCAGTCTCTTCTGGACCATGAAAGCCCCCAAAATACAGCTCTAAAGTCATAGACTAGAAAATCCAGAAAGGGTCTCAGGGATGTTTTGCTCCAATTTTCCTTTTACTGATGAGGTCTCAGAAAGAGGGTCACTTGCCCAAAGTACTAGCAAAGCCCTATCCAAGTAGAACTAGGAACTCAGGACACCACGGCCCAGTCCAAGACTCTTTCAGTGACATTCTGCCTTTCTCTCTTTCAGTGTCTCCCTTGGAGGTGGGAGACAGAAGTGGTACCTTGGGGGAAAGGAGGCCACATCTTTATTATCTGCCCACTACAGTGATCACAGATTTCAGGGATCACTAAATCCTTGAGAATATCAAAGGTCCCCAAGATGCCCAACTAATAGAGATTTCACTGAATTTAATTTGTGATGCAACTATTCTTTTTAATTGGTTGAGTCAGTTTTAAAGAATACTTCTGATGCATCGCCTAATCAGAAATAAAGAATAAATTCCCCAAATAATAACTTAATTACAAAGCCACAAAGAGGAGACAATGTAATAAAAATATTCTAGTGCTTCCTTTTTAGAAATAATTCAAGAACAAATAAATGAGGCCTTACTTCATTCACCTAATTGGATAAACCTCTCAATAAATCCTTCCATGATGCCAGTAACAGAAAACAGAAACCTCTTTAATTTTCAATGTGAAGAATAAACAGTTTCTAAACAAAACAGACCTTAAGAAATCATTTTAGCCTCAAGTCAGCTTTAAAAAGGAAGAAAACAAAGTTACATTACTTAATGTTTTTGCAATTTCCTTTTAGAGCACAAGTCATAAATTGTAAGAATAAATTTCCACCTGTAGCAATACAAACATTTTAATGGAAGAATAGTGGGTCTATGCTTTCACTTATTTATTACCTGACTTACATCTGGATGGTTCCCATTGTCTGCATAAGCTGGTTCGTTTTTCTATCATATATAGAACTGCCAAATTACAAGGCTAAATGGTATGTGCATCAAACATCCCAGAGACTGACTCCCTCACCTTGCAGATGAGAAAAGTGAAACACAGGGAGATACTGGGACATATCCAAGGTCATAGAGCTAATTAACCTCAGAGCCACAAATAGAATCTACCTCTCCTGACTCCCCAGAATGTATGCTGCTGATCTTTCCCACAAAGTTTATAAAGCATCATTTATTCCCAATTTCTATGAGCTTTTGTTGGATATACAAAAATTATAATAGTGCTATTTCTAATAAATGTTTGCTCCTCATACTTACACGTTCTTAATGAAATACATGTGTAACATCAAAATATTCATACTTTGTCAATGACCTCCCTATTGGTCCTCAAAATATCACAATTGTTGTAAGGCAGAGGGAAAAGAACTCAGGTTTACAACTCAGATGGAACGCAGAGTTTGAACCCCAATCTGCTGTGTATAAAGATAATAAAGTTGCTTGAGTTAGTTGATTTACTTAAGCCTGTGAACCTCAATTTCCTCATCTAAAAATAGTACAATTAATGCCTACTTTAGTAAGATTAATGCAAAGTCCCTGAGACAGTGTTTGGATCTGGAGGTGGGGGAATTTCTTTTGACATTTGAAATCTACCATATTTCTGGTCTGTCTAAATTAATTAATTTATTTATTCATAAAATATCTTTAGGCACCCTCTATAGCCAAACATTGTTCTAGATTCTGAAGATACAAGAGTGAACTAATGAATAATACGCTGGGGGAAATCAGCCAGCAGTTGCTGGTGTCGCTGAGGGGACACGCAATAAAGCTGGTTTTACATATGCTAGAAAACTGCAAACTGGACTCAGCTGCTCCTAAGGGAATGAACTGCTGCTCCCACGGTAAAGAAGCGTTGTTGAGATAACACTCTCAGAATCAGAAGGCAAGCCGGAAGCAAGTTCTTCTCCCTCCTCCGACCTCCAGGCTCCCTCTAGCGCCCCCTATTGACGGAGTCTAACAAAGAACCAGCAAGCAAAGCAGAAATGCAGTTTGCAGTCCCAGCCCTAACATCGCAAAGCAAAGCGTCAAGGGTAGGTTTGGATCTTAAAGACAATATTTTAATAACTGACATAAATAGACCCTGAGGAAGTTAATCACGTGGTCTCCTTTAATTTCAAGGCAAGGAGAGTGGGCCTCGATCTTTCCACGCAAATTTGGGAAGAACACTTTCCACCTACTGCTTAGAATTCTGAATCTTTTACTGTGAAACACCACCTACACAAAGCGGTGCATACCTGTGTGGTTTCTTCTACTTTTCCAAGGAAACATCTCTCTATTAGTTTGTTTATTCTGAACTATTTAAATATTGTAATCAACGTAATTGAATGACATGTGGGAAGAGGAGAAGAAAGTGAGGAGCTTAGAAGGTAAGAGACCTCTGGGGAAAGATTGGGAAAGAGATTTGGAAAATGACAGCTAAGTAGAACTTTGGGAGGAAAAGTGAAGGCTCTATGGAGGATTTTTCCTAATTTTTACCAAGAGGTGTGCAAACACTAGTCTAATCCATTTCCCTACAAAATTTACAATAAAATTTGCATCACTCATAAGTATTTTGTAGACTTGGGATATTATTATTTATCATCATCATCATCAGAATAGGTAACATATACGTTGGTACAGAAGACAAAAAGCACATTATAATAATTAAGTCCTCCTTCCATCTGTACATCCCAACTGCTAAAGAAGAAATATGATGGCAGATGTATTGTGTTAGGGCTCATTTCCAGAAAACAAAACCCATCTGATTAACACAAGGAGAATCATTTTAGATATTGAGTACTGTACCAAATTCACTGGGAAAGTGAACAAAACAGAACCTAGGCTGAGTTTCCAGGAACACCTCCCAAAGCCTCAAAACAAAACTAGGCCAACAATAGAGCATCTGCTCCTCACAGAGTCAAGAAATTACTGACTGCTTAATGGCCCACATTTGTCACAATCTTAGTCAAGGAATTACTGACTGCTTAATGCCCCACATTTGTCACAATCTTCACCAAAGTGGGGGCCAGACAATGGCACCTCTGCTACAATTGCTGTAGGAAAAGAAAATATGCTCTGTGCTTCCCAGCACAGAGCAGCCTCCAAAATGTTATACTCCACTTTTCCTTCTAAATATTAAATTTCCAACAGAACTGCAAGTGCAAGAGAATCTATGCAATGTAGACTTTAATCACCCCACTTTTGAAAGGAATTGGAATGGGTGCTGAGTGAGCCTCTCCACAGAACCTGCCACAGTACAAATCCTCTACACAATAGCAAAATATATGAAAGCCTCTAGAAATAAAAATTATGTGGTACTAGCAGAAATTTAGAAAGATAGGGCAAAGGGACAAAAGTCAGAATCCAGGAAAACACTCATCAATATATGAACATTTAGCAAAAGATAAAGATGGCATTTCAAAGCAGTGAAGAAAAATGCAAGATATTCAATTAAATGGGTGGGGAACAATTGGTTAACCAATTGTACAACTATAAAATTACATCTTTCACATATACACAGAGAGAAAATTTTCAAATGGAGTAAAGAGCTAAATGTTCAAAAGTATAACTACAAATTATAAGAATAAATTATAAGATAACATTGTATTATATTGGGGTGGAAAAGCCCTCTTAATTGAGCTACAAACTCAGAAATCATATAAGAAAAATAGCCTGACATATTTGACTCTGTAACATTTAAAACTTCCCAAAGCCCACCATATTAATTAAGATGAGCAACATCCTAGGAGAAAATAGTTACAATATACACAAGATTAACAACCAGAATTCTTTGGAAGTACATTCAAATCAAATAAGAGAAACTAAACTATCAAGGGAAATTTTTACAAAGAATAATGGAGGCAACTCTCAAAAGAAACACAAATAGTCAATAAATATATTAAAATACATTCAACCTCACTGGTAAGTAGAGCTAAATCTAACAAAGTATGTGCACAATTTGTATGCTAAAAACACAAACAATAATGAGAAAAATCAAAAATATCTAAGTAAATGGATAAATGCACTATGCTGCTCGGAGATGAGCAGATTCAATATTGTTACAATATCAATTCTCCCCAATATGATCTATCAACTCAATGCAATCCCAATAAAAAATTTCAACATGCCTTTTTTTTGCACAAATCGACTAGCTGACTATTTATATTTATATAGAGAAGCAAAGGACTTGAAATAGCCAAAATAATATTGGAGAAACAAAGTTGGAAGATTCACACTACCTGATGTCACCACACTCTAGAGAAAGATCCAAGGTAGTGGAATATATAAGTACTGTGCCTGTTTCCTCCTGTGAACACATTAAAATTACAACTAAATTATAGAACGACTAAATTGGAGAACTATCTGAAGTTTGGCTGAACAGAAGTTTTATAACTAAGGATATAAAGAAGCCATGTCAAGACTGGTAGGGGGAGTAGAGACACAAAATGGGCTGGCCCCAAACCTCCATGTGGCAGTTGAGAGCCAAGAGGGATATCTTGGCCATGGAGGTTCCCCCTGAAGGAGCATGAGACCCCAGCCCCACACTGGCCTTCCAAGCCCAGAGTACTGTTGCCAGGAAGAGGAGTCCACATGATATCTGGCTGTGAAAAACATTGGTGATTCCAACCATCCAGGTGGGACAGAAGATGGTGGAAAACCCAGATGTACTCTTAAACAGCCTATGCACAGACTCTCTCACTTGCAGGCATTTACCTTGGGCTCCAGCAGACAGTAACTCAGGTGTCGGAGGCAAATAAGGGGCAGACTGAGGTATGTGTCCTCAAAGCAAGAACTGGAGAACAGTCACCATTTTTCCTGCATGAGGTCCTCCTCCCATGTAGCCAGCAGGTGGCCACCGTCTTTAACATGTTGAGACCTCCCCCACAGGGCAATTCCAAATCTGATTGGTCTGGTGAGCTCTGCTGCTCCACCCTGCTGA
The DNA here is from genome assembly GCF_964194185.1 of Rhinolophus hipposideros. Lineage (NCBI taxonomy): Eukaryota > Metazoa > Chordata > Mammalia > Chiroptera > Rhinolophidae > Rhinolophus > Rhinolophus hipposideros. Next base: position 84,332,752 of record NC_138048.1, read on the forward strand.
CTTCCTGAGACCCGGCCCCACCCAATTTGCCTAACAACATTGCACTCTTTCTTAAAAAACTATCAGAGTCCGCAGGACCCAGGTGCGTGGCAGCTGGCCTTGGTATACTCTGAGACTTTTGCTGAGGCTCAGCATTGGCACCAAACCAGAGTCTACATTAACCTGATGACTGCAGTTCTTCACAATCTAGTGACTCCCTGAGACTCTGCTTCACCCAACTCACGTACTCAACAAGGCTTTATCAGGGGCTGAACCATAAGAGAGCTAGCAGGTGGCAGCAGGCTTTGGTGTGTCCTGGCTTTTTGTAGAACTACCCCAGTCCTGGTACTTGTGGCAGCCATCCTCAGTTCGCAGTGTGGCCTCTCCCACACACCTCCAGCATTAACACAGGTAGCAAACAACCATGGATTGTTTTGTAGCTCCTACCAAGTAGTCCCTCGCCAGTCACAGGTAGTGGGTGACCTGGGACTGAACTGGAGCTCCTAGCAAGAGGCCCCAGAACCAACACACTTGGAGCTTGGCTTCAGACCACAGTGGAGCACCACCCAATTAGCCCCACAAGTGACACATCCAAAGGGCAGTCTCAAAAAGGCACCAGAGCCCACTGGAGTGAATCCCAGTCAGTGGGGTAAGCTCCCAGCACAGCAGTCTATAAACTGTGAACATGGCCAAACCTCACAGCCAATCAGCCTGAGAGTCAATCTCACTCACTGACATGCCAATAGCAATCAAGGCTTAACTATAATAGGAGGGCAAACACAATCCACACAAGGGACACTCCTGGAACACCCAGAGCAGGTGACCAGGGAGGCTGTGGCAGGGCCCAGCCTACATAAGGCCACCTGGCCATGACTGAGAGACATAGTAGCCCGACCTAATACATAGAAACAAGCACTAGAGGCAGCCAAAATGAGGAAGCAAAGAAATACGTCCCAAATGAAAGAACAGAAGAAAACTCCAGAAAAAGGACTAAACAAAATGGAGGCAAGCAACCTACCAGATACAAAGTTCAAAACAATGGTTATAAGGCTGCTCAAGGAACTTAGTGAGAACTTCACCAGAGAGCTAGCAAGCATAAAAGAAGGACATAGAAACCATAAAAAAGAGCCAGAAGTAAAGAGCACAATAACTGAAATGAAGAATGCACTAGAAGGAATTAATCCCCAGTACACTGTAATTTATGTCACATCCTTGTATAGGCAAAACCATAGATCACATCAATGGCTGCCAGAGGTTGAGGGTTAGAGGAAGAGATTGACTATAAGAGGATACGGAGGCCCTGTTTGGGGTGATGAAGTTGTGCTACATCTTGGCTGTGGCCTTGGTTATACAGCTTTGTATGCCTTTGACAAAGTTTATTGACTGTCCACCTAAAAAGGGTGAGTTTTACTCTCTATAAATTAGACATCTATAAACCTCACCTTAAAAAAATATCTGTATGCACAGCATAACCTTCTTTAACTCTATGCTTTGATAAGTATCATTTTTAAATATGCCACTGTGCTCCTTTTTTTTCTTCCTTGTATTTGAAATTCTCCCAATTCAGCTAGAGACTGAGGATTGTTTGAGCAAAAATACAAAATGAAAGAAGAATTTGGTGATAGGCAGAGGACTTGTAAAGGAGGAAGTTCTAGTCCAGAGCAGAAAACGAAGAAGGGGGTGGGAGACAGGAAGGATCACGGAAAGGAGAAAGAGAGTCTTGAAAGCCAAGATTATTGAGAATGGATTCCATTATGCTAAAGATTCCCTTATAAACCAAAATTTGGCCAGGTGAGCTTAAAGTTTCCAAAAATCCAAAGGTAAATAAATTTCAAGAATTAATACCCACCTAAGGAGGAGGTAGAAACATTTCTGAGTGCAAGAAGAGGAGGAGGAAAGAAGCAAAGGACACATTAGACGCTTTCAGGGTCAGAAGGAATTCCCAGGAAGATGCTAGTCCCTTGGCATAGCCAGGGGACACTGAAAGCCTCACAGAGGAACCCCACATTCATCAGAGCACTGCATCCAGAAGAGCCCAGGAAAAATGGTTGAAAGCAGCCAGTGTGTGGCCTGCAAACTGTAGAATAGTGCAGAGAATACAGTGTGGGTTTCCTGAATCCCCAGAAAAAATTCTGGAAAGACACCTAAAACTAGAACTAGAGAGCATCAGCAATAGGACACTTGGGTAAAATGCAATGGAAGGCAGACTTCCACTTTTTACTCTATACTTGAGTATAGCTTGAACATTTCATTACAGTGAATATATGTGTCATTACTTTTGTGATTAAAGCTAAATTTTAAGAGAAAAATCAGTAAATACAGGAAAACATAAATGGTGAAACTAAAATCATACATAATCCCAGCTTCCAGAAATAGTCATGGCTCACCTCATATGTGTGGAGTTCTAATATTATCTAGAAACATACTTTTATATAAAATTAAAATTGTACTGTAATATTGTTTTTTAATGTTTTTTTCTTAACTACATGATATATTATAAACATTTTCCTACAAAATTAGAACCATAATTCTGTTGTCATTTTTCAGTACAAACTTTTAATAAAATCTTGAACACCCATACTTTTTCTTATACAGCACTACATCAAGAAAACATTTCCACATTAAATAGCCCTTAAAATAGCTGTATGTATAGTATTTCACTGTATTCCTATATCATAATTTATTTAAATAACTTCCTATTGTTGTAGCTTAAGGATTTGGTGGGGAGGGTACAGCAAGTAAAAGGAATGCTGAAGATAAGTCCTTTCGTACATGTATAACTATTTCCTACAAATAAATTTCTGAAAGTGGAATGACTGGGTTACAACCGGGAGAAATTTTAGACTATTTAATACGTATCATCAAGTCTCTTCCCAGAAAGTTTGTACCAATTCTCCCCTACATGGTATGAGAAAGCCCATTTCTGCCTTTTATACTGAGAATTAACATTTTAATCCTTATGATGGGGTGCATGAAAACAATGCTCCACTTGATATTTCAGTTCTCATTTATTAATGATGTTGAGTATCTTTATTTTTTGCTATATTCATTAGCTGTTTGTATTCTTTTGTGAATTTCCTTTTCATATCCTCTTCTCATTTCACTTTTCGAGTTGGAAGGATTTATTATTCAGGTGCTTACAGAAGAACCATATAATGGATAATGCAAAACTCTGGTTTCAAGGAAAGTAAATGTTTCTCTCATATCAACCATGTAAAAAAGAAAAGAAAAGAAAGGAAAATAAAAGAAAAGAAAGGAAAGGAAAGGAAAGGAAAGGAAAGGAAAGGAAAGGAAAGGAAAGGAAAGGAAAGGAAAGGAAAGGAAAGGAAAGGAAAGGAAAGGAAAGGAAAGGAAAGGAAAGGAAAGGAAAGGAAAGGAAAGGAAAGGAAAGAAAAGAAAGCTATAACATTAAATGTTTCTTCAGGAATGAGAAAACATGACCCAAGCACACTGCTTTGCAATGGTTTAATGGCACGAGTCTAGCATTTCATGTTTTTCTAAAGCCCAGCATTGTAAGCATTATCTCATGTAATCCTCTCTTTACAAGATAGGTGCTATGAGGACACACACAAACCAGATCAGAAAATTTAGAAACAGAAAGCATAAAACTCCCAGGGATGGTAAGTGATGTAACCAAGGTGTTTTATATGCCCTTAAACTGTGTCTTTTACTGACCGGATGTTTGGCATTCTCCAAATGACTGTATTAACCTGTTTCCCTGGCTAGAACATAGCCCCCCAGAGGAGGTCCATGTCTTCCTTCCTCCACTGCTTCTCCTCATCTCTCCATTCCCTTTTCCCTCACTGGCAAATTCACTTCACTGCTGGGGTCACAGCAAGTAAGGAGCAAGTACCTGGTGATTTTTCAAACTGACCAATGGAGTCCTAATTCTTGTTATTAACTGCCCAAAAGGATATTCATCAATCACTTAGTCCAAGTCCAGATTTTATATCCCACTCTCCCACTCTGCCAGGGAAATGGCTACTCATCATGAATGGGCAAACAGAGGTACGGTACTTCTCTATTTTTCACTACCCCTGTACTTTCTTGGGGAGCCCTGGGTAGACAAACTTGCCCATTGGCACATTTTGGCATCATTGGCTCTAAGGCCATCTGAAGGGTCAGCTACCCTCACCAGTTTCCTCCGTATCTTGGTTACACTGACCCAAAACATCAGCCTCCAGTTCAGCAGCCATCTGATACTGTATAGTGATAGGTACAATGACATTATTAAGTGATCAGGCTTCTAAATCTGAGACACATCACATGGCCCCATCTTACCCTGCTCTTAAAATGCAACATTAATGTATGAAGGTCAAAGCTATGTATCCATTACTGGTCTTTAAATTAGAAATCTGAAAGGAGGTTACAGATTCAAAATAAATTGACTGAACTTGTTCTTTTGGATATTTCACTTTTTTAAAGTAGAAAATAAAGAATGCAAAAAATTAAAAAAAAATCATGGGAAAAAAATGTCACTATTCTCTTTTTCCATGCTTCAAGGCTTAGAAACTTTTTCAGCTTGTGTTGTGTTGGATAACAGTAAAATACAAATAAGAAATATGGCAGACATCATTAGAGTTCATGGTAAGCTACACATAGATAATTCATCCTAACTTCTCTTGAGTTCTGCAAAATTGCCATATGTTTATCCATATGTAATCCAGTACAGCAAGCAATTACAGGAATTCAAAAGAAGAAAAACACTGCTGTGGAATAATAGTGCTTCCTAATATATTCATTTCTTTGATTAAATCACAAAAGTTATTTGAGCCCCTATCATTAGCAGGGTGAGAACGCTTTTTCCCTACTCCTGACTCCTTCCATATTGAGGGCACTCAACTAGTGTAACACCCTTGGCCCCTCTCCACTGCTTACTCATTGCTGAGAGGAAGTGGAGTGACCTAGCTGAGTTCAGACAATTTATCTGTCATTTTCTTTGGGAATGGACTGTCCACAGGGCATGGGACTTTCCCCTTGCTTTCCCATGGACAGTTCCTCATTGTGTGGAGAGGCCTGTCCTAGTCCCACATTACTTGTGACGAGGTGATTCAATCACGTAATTCTTGGGATCAGGTTTAGGAAACCCACTTGACACTCTCAATAAGTTACATCTTCAACTTAGTGTTCATTCTAAAAAAAAATTGCATTTTGCTACTGTTTGACTTCTATCTTAATTTGTTATAAATCCAAAAAGAAGAGGAGGATTTAATTTATTTTGGTGTGTTCTCAATGGTTACAACATTTCATGGGCTGGGAATTGAAAATTCCCACACTGAAAATTAAGCAATTAAATTGAGGAGAGCAAAATATTCATGTAGACCTGCTTTTGGTAGGGCCAGGAAACGTGGTTGTCAGCCTTGAGCTTTAATGGGCAGGCAAGGTATTTTGATCTTAGTGGCTTGTAAAGGCTTATATTAAGCCAGCTTTAGCTGCTGTAGCCTGGGCCAATGGATGGAAAGCTCTAGGAGGGCAATTCTATGTTGACCTTTATGGGTGACTATGGCTAATTGTGGCTTTGTCCATAGGTGAAAGGTTTTCTCCAGAAGCAAGTCATCTCAGATACTGTAATGCTGTTTTAAGTACCTGTTAGTATAGCGTTTATTACAGGGCAGAGTCACGTGTGAGGAAGTTTCAATATGGCCACACCCATGGACTAAAATACAACCCGATGCCAGTACTTCTTCGGAACTTTAAAAATGAACCAAAACTTATTATGTATAGTTCTCTCTGTATCTTGATTACACTGACCCAAAACACCAGCTTCCCAGGACAGCAGCCACCTGATACCGTATAGTGATATTCAGGATGCATTTATGGGGCACCTATCACGTATCAGGCCCTTACCAGGAACAAGAAATACAGAGATGAACAATACAGAGCTCCCTGGACCTTCGGTGCTTCCTCCCAAAGTCCATCACAACACAAGATGGCAAATGTTATAATCACAGTAGGCATGGAGTGCTACAAAGCACTGAGAAGGTACCCAACGCCAGCTTAGTGGAGAAAGGTTGCTCAGCAAGCTTCCACAGAGAAGTGATATGTTACTTCAATCTTCAAGGCTTGGAGGGAGATAGCTGGCAAATGAGGGACAGAGAAGGAAGATTCCGGAAAAAAGAAGCCACCTTTTTCTCTGAAGAAATAAATTCAGTTAATTGTAAACAATGTAACCAAAGGGAAGAGAAGCCATAACTGGTCAGGAAAGAAAGAATGTCAAGAGAGAAAGATAAACGAAACAAAAACAGAATGGTGAAGTGTTTTAGTCAGAAAGTGACAAAATTAGATACACATCTTAGAAAGAGGACTTGCTGCAGAGAGATGCAGGGTAAGAGAGGAAAAAGTGTTGGAGCCAAGAATGTTTAACTTATCGTGTGAACAAAGAGGAAAAGACTAATCTGACAGCATATTGAGGTTGGAATTGACAGGAATTCATGGATAATTGTGCTGCATGCAGGGCTTGGAAGGAGGATGGAAGTGAGAGCTGAACAAAATAGATAGATATGTGGATAATTCCCAGGTTCCTGATTCTAGGAACTGTGAGGCAGAGAAGTGTCCCTGACTATCACATGAATTAGAGGAGGGTTCATTGCCTCCACTAGAGTTTAACATGCTTAGTCCTTGGGGTTAGGACTAAACAGACATAGCAGAGAATTAGCTAATAATAATAGCTAACAGTTCAAATCACTCTGTTAAGATAACTAGTGTAACTAGCTACTATGGTAGGAATGTCTGTGTCCCCCCAAAATTCATATGTTGAAATCCTAACCCCTAAGGTGATGATATTAGGAGGTAAGGCTTTTGGGGGGTGATCAGGAAAGAGCCTTCAGGAATGGGATTGGCACCCTTGGAAAAGGAATCCCAGACAGATCCCTTCCACCACGTGAAGCAGGCTCTCCCAGACACTAAATCTGCCAATGCCATGATATTGGACTTCCCAGGCTCAGAACTATAATGAATAGATGTTTTGTTTATAAGCTACCCAGATCCAGTGTGTGGTGTTTTGTTACAGCAGCTAAACAGACTAAGATGCGAGCTAACAGTTATTGAACATTTACTACATGCCAGGCTTTGTGCTTAGAGAAGTAAAGCAATTTACCTAGGATTAAACAGCAAGAAAGTGTACTGTTGATCCCAAACCATGCTATTCTAAACTCTTTGCTTTTAGTCAGTTCACTCTGCTGTTTCCAACCAGTTCTGAGACCAGGGCACCAAAGTAATTCCTTGTCTTTTTCTTCCCCAGTCAAGGCCCTCTGTCAGTCTGCTTAATACCGTGTTTCCCCGAAAATAAGACCTAACTGGAAAATGAGCCTTCACATGATGTTTCAGGATGACATCCCCTGAACATAAGCCCTAATGCGTCTTTTGGAGCAAAACTTAACATAAGACCCGGTCTTATTTTGGGGGAAACACGGTACTGAGGAGATTGACTTTTAAGCTGAAGTCAAAATAGCAAAGGCAAGTGACAACAATAACCTAATAAGAAAGTAGTAAGTAATTTGTGCTTCGCTTCAGAAACCCTTATGTTTGACCTACAAATCAATATACTCCAGCCCAAAAAAGTGGGGCACCATAGAGAGAAGTTTCAAAAAGAGAAGTAGAAATCAACTTTGGTGTCTTTGGGAGGAGAAAAAAAAAGGCATTGGCTGGTTAGGCTGTAAGTCTAAATTCTTTGCATATCACGCAGGTCTATAAGTGACTCAAGGAGATTGCGTCTTCCCATTTCCCATGTCATTTGTTCCCAGTGATGATTTCTGTTAGCCTGTCACTTTTTATCCCCAAGAACAGGGATAGCATTTGCACCCACATCCATGCCCATTGTCCTGGCACCACCTAGAACATGGCTCTCTTCTCTAGCAGCACTTATAAATCAATATACACAATAAAGACAGAAAGGAGAGAAGATCTGTGTTTCCTTGCAGATATTTAAACTTTTAAATAGGAAAGAAGCAGGAAATTTTTCATTCATGGTTTTCAATTACTAGTGAGCTCTGGCAAACCACTCTGAGATAATCATTTTCTACGCAGGTGGCTTTATCAGCTTAAATGATTTTCTTATTAATCAGAATTTCAAAAGGCAGTAAAAGCCAGTACAAAACAATAGGATTACTTTTGGAAGTGATGTTAGGTGCTTAAATTGTAGCTTTCTAATAATGTGCTCCCTTTTCCTTTGAACATGTACTTCAAGTATGCAACTGTCAAATGTCTAAATTATGTCGGGAAATCTGGTGTGACAGGGTCCAATTAGCCACAGATTGTGAAGAGCTCTGAGCTTGGTCCCAGCCATCATAATCTCTTGCTTAGATGACAGTAATCACTTCTAAATTGTGTGCCAGCTCTCAACCTTACCCGCCAAAAGTCTTCTCCCCACAAGCAGCCCGTTCATTCTTATTGCTGTACAGGACCCCATTGTGTAAAGACATCCTCAATATACTTATCCATTCTAGTTTTGATGGGCATTGGGGTTATTTCCTGCTTGGGTAATCACAATTACTCAGTGCATGGTTTGGATGAGCATACAAGCCTAGTTTAGTTAGCATATCCTGGGAGTGCAGTTGCTGCATCATAGGGAATGTATTAGATCGGCTTCAGTAGATACTGAAAATAGTTTTCCAAAGTGGTAATTAACATTGCATTTTTATTTTGTTTACCTCATTTCTTATTCCATTCAGTCTTTCAGTTTTTCTTTTACATTTTTCGGTTTTTCTTTTACATTTTTCTTTCAATGTTTAACAATAAAAAAAATCTAATCATTCTGAAAGTAAAGATCCTTCATAAGTGAGGATTCAAAACCAGGTGTTAGAAACTCCCCCAGACATTTCCATAAGACAATCCAAAGTGTTCTGAGTGATGGTGTATTGATGGGAAAACGGGTAGCGACAGCACGTTTTGCAGCAAACACTGAATAGCCCTGGAATGTTTATGGATAAAATAAGTCATATGGCAGTAATATCTTAAGTAATTTGAGATTATCTTTGCCACTGCTTTGCCCCATTAGCAAAAATAATTATGTTCATTATCCTAAAGCACCTAAAACCTTGTTCTCATTCATGTCCAGTGCTATCATATGTTTCAGGATAATACAGGTTTAAATCAGTAAGATTTACTTTGATTATATGGATTTGAAACCTTTCTTTCTTTGCTCTTCTTGTCCTTGTCCTGACCACTGACTTTGGATTCTACTCCCAGTATTTTCTCTTCAGCGGAGGCTTCTTCCTGGAGTGGTACTCTTGCTTAATAGAATTAAGCAAGGAATTGAAGAATTCCTCAGAGACAATGGAAATGAAATGGCTGTGTGTGAGATCAGAGGGGTGGTGGATGGGGGAGGAGTGTTGTCACTGTGTGAGGGATGTAAATGATAAATGTCTAACTATTACATTGTTTTGTACACCTGAAACTAATAACAAAAAATAGTTTCAAGAATTCCTAAGGCCCAGTCCTTCCCAGTCTATTTATATTCATCCATGAACTGGGGCCTGCAAAGCATTCTTCCAGCTTGCACTAAACACAGCAGCACCATAAAAATGAAAGGACCTTGGGACATTGTATGAGTCAGGGTCCCAGCAGGAAACAGCTGGTATGCTCAGAAGAAAAGAGAGTTTAAAGGAGGACTATTGAATGAGTGAACAAACTTAGAGGATCTAACAAAGATTGGTGAAGCACCTGGGACTACAATGGGAAGTAGTTCTGATACTCAGGTCTGGAAGGAGAAGGGGATAGATCAGCAAATGCGGCACCTTGTGAGAGCTACAGTCGTGGGAGAGGGGTCTCAGGTAGGAGACTGACTGCATCATGACTGAAATAGCAAAGACCTTGACCTCTCCTCTCACTCTCCTGTCTCCCACTAGTGCCTCTCATTAGCAAAACCCACTGGAAGAGTAAGGGAGTTTATGTGATGCAATATACAGGGGCGCAGAGCAGAGTGGAGAAGGCCGAGAATGCGTCAGGTGGGGCAAATACAGGTGATCCAGCAGCGTTCTTGAGTCACTACCTAGAAGGGGGCCACCTAGGAGACAGTCTGACCAATAATACCCACACCAGTCTTGGTGTATGTTAAAAGTTAATCTGTTAAATCTGTAAGTTTAACAAGTTGCTGGCTTTAGCAGTTAACCTACCCTAGCTGCTATATCCTGTCTATGTGGATTTTCACATTATGCCTTTTATAGCCAAACTGTTTTTCCAAAACTATCAGGGAAAATGTATAACAATCCTCTAAAAACGCAAATGATTGAATTTCACAAAAATATTTTATATGAATTGTTAATAATGCTACCTGGAAATTACAAACCATTACTCTGCCTTTAGATGTTCCAAAGAGTTGCTTTTTACAATGGAAGCTCAAAATGGAGGAAATTGGGGGTGGGTAAGGCAAAGTATTGCATTTTTTCTTTTAAATATGAGAACATAAGAAAGACAAAATGCCATGAGAAAATAATCAAATGAATACCATAAAAAAATTCTTTTCAAGATTGTACATTCCCATTTCCACTCAACTCCTTCCTTTCAGTCCTGCTCTTCCTTCTGTTTCCCCATTGAAGTGACCATTACTCTCACACTAGCCCCTAATATCTTGGAAATGTACTGTTTCCCCAGCAGGTTCTTTCCACTTCCTACCACCTGCACCCATGCATGCTGTGCTCCCCGCCTCAATTTACATTGAAACATTACACTTGGGCTTTGCCAGATGAGCGATTAGCTACCTTGATAACTTTATGCCTTCATCCATTCATTTATAAAATAAAATCATTGGGCACCAAGTAAGTGCTAGATATATTCTAGATGTTAAACCTGCAAAGTTATGGACCAGGATCCAAGATGGTGAAGTAGATAAACACTGTGCCTGCATCCTTCCATGAACACGTTAACATGACAACTAAATTATAGAACAATCAACCTGGAGAATCCTCTGAAGTCTGGCCAAACAGAAGTTTTATAACTAAGGATATAAAGAAGAAGCCACACTGAGACTGGTAGGAGGGGTAGAGACATAAAACGGGCTGGCACCAAACCTCTGTGTGATGGTTAAGAGCCAAGAGGGATATCTCATCCATGGAGGTTCCTGCTGCCTCTGGAGGAGCAAGAGACCCCAGCCCCACACCAGCCTCCCCAGCCCAGAGTACTGGTGCCAGGAAAATGAGGCCACAATGTGCCTGTGAAAAACATTGGCGATTCCAACCATCCAGGTGGGACAGAAGGCTGTGAGAAACCCAGACATCCTCTTAAACAGCCCGCACACAGACTCTCTCACTCACAGGCACTCACCTTGGGCTCCAGAAGAGGGACAGTAACTTGAGGGGTGTCAGAGGCATACGGGGGGCAGACTACAGTGTGTAGCAATAAAGCAATGGCTGGAGGACAGTTGCCATTTTCCCTGTGTTGCCAGGAGGTGGGCGCCATTTTTCCTATGTTGAGCCCTCCCCACACACAGACAAATCTGAATATTATTAGCCTGGTGAGCTATTCTGGGACCTCGCCCCATTCCCTCAAGGCTGGAAACACTTTCCTGCACGCAGCCAGCCCCGCCCATATTGCATTCGTCTGTGAAAAACTATGAAGCCCCACATGGGTGGCAATTAGCCTTGGTGTGCTCTGAGACTTTTGCTGAGTAGCTCCAGGCTCAGCCCTGGCACCAAACCAGAATTTACATTAACCTGGTAATTATAACACTTAATGCTCTAATGATTCCCTGAGACCCTGACTTACCCAATGCAAGAACCACACGAGTCTCTATCAGCAGCTGAACCTTAAGGGGGCCGGCAGGTGGCAGCAGACCTTGCTGTTTCTGGAGCTACCCCAGGCGTGGTATTGATGAGATGTCCTCACTTCTCAGTTTGGCCTCTCCCACACGCCTCCAAGTGTAGCACAGGTAGCAAACAACTTCGGATTGCTTTGTAGCTCCTAAGAGGTATGTCATGCAGGACGGCCTGCCGGGTCTCTAGTCCCGTTCCCTCATGAGAACGCAGGACACGGTGAGGCCAAACAGGAACACCCACGAAGCCATAGTTAGGGGAGTTATACTACTATATTCTCGCTGGCGGCCAGGTTGGTGACACAGGAAGCAGGAGCCACACTGTCCACAACCCACCATCCTAACTGCAATCTGCGCTTGCCAGCCACCATCTTCTTGCTAGGCCCCATTTTTCCTGTTAGCGTAGCCACTGCAGTTATATTAGTGGCCAATGGCTCACTGGTTACAGCTGACGGCCAACTAGCCACAGCTGATGGCCATCCAATCACAGTTGATGGCCATATACTACCTGAGCCAGCACCTTTCCATGTGAGGCTGAGAGCCTGGAAACTGCTTTCTGGGGCTCTGTCCCCACACTCCACCCCTACAGGGTCTCGCCTCACAATCTACGCGACAAGCGTCTTCCATGAGGGGCCCTGTGCAAGGAGCCTGGAGGTGAATGTAATATCCTGGACACAGCCAGGCTCTCTGGGCACAGCCAGACTTCCTGGACTCAGCCAGGGCTCTCAGGGCACTGCTACCCTCTCTGGGCCTCTCGGGGTACCGTGCTGGAACAACAGCGGCTCACAGTCAAGGTGCTTACATATTCTCAATGGTGGCCGGTCAAGACACAAAAGCAAACATCCACCAGTTCCACTACATGGTGGTAGTTTCCCAAGCAAACAGTCAAGCGGTCCATTAAATTTGGGATAGAAGGCAATTCCCCATAGACCATACTTATTCGCCAGGGCTGTCCTGGGGGTGAGGGATGACCTTGACCTCCCCCTCATCTCCCATGGAGGACTCAGCAAGCATTTCCTCCTGGGACTACAAGTCCTGCATCCGAGCTGCCTCAGCAAGCACTTTCCAGCCCACAGGGCTGCAATGTTCTTTGCTTTCTCTGGCCTTTGCTGGTTGGGGAACCGTCCACGTCTTTCCACCCCTGCACGGGGGCCAGCTCTCCGGCAGCTGCTCCTCCTGGTCTTCCTGAGACTGAGTGTTCATAGGCACAAACTGCTCCACTGCCCTTTGGAGAGCTTTGGCCAGCACCGTATCCTGCTGACTACGCCATGTGTCATGCAGGGGACCCTGCTCGCTGCGCCATTTGTCATGCGGGGTGTTAAGCGGGGTCTCAGCTCCTGCTCCTCACATAAGAATGCAGGATATGGCTAGGCCAAAAAGGAACACCCACGGAGCCATAGGTAGGGAAGTCATACCACTATGGTCTCACTGGAGGCTGGGTTCACACGACGTGTGACCTGCTGTTGTCTTTGCTGTCAACTGACCGACTCTCCTCGACTCTCCTTCACTCTCCTCGGCTTCCCTCCATAGCCGCGGCAGTTATATCAGTGGCCAATGGCTCAACGGTTACAGCTGACGGCCAACCAGCCACAGCTGACTGCGCTCTACTACCCTAGCCAGCACCTCTCCACATGAGGCGGAGAGCCTGGAAACTGCTCTCTGGGGCTCTGTCCCCACAAGGTAGATCCGGCCCGTCACAGGGAAGGGTGACCAGGGTCTGCACTGGAGTCCCTCCCAAGAGGCCCCAGAATCAACATACTTGGAAGTTGGCTTCAGACCAAGGCAGAACACCAACCAATTGGCCCCACAAGCAGCATACGTAAAGGGCAGTCTCACCAGGCCCCAGAGCCCCCAGGCAAATCCCACTCAGTGGGGTAAGCCCCCCACCCACAGCAGCCCATAAACTGTGGACATGGCCAAACCCCATAGCCAATCAGCCTGAGGGCCAATCCCAACCACTGACAGGCCAATAGCAATCAAGGCTTAGTTATAACAAGAAGGCACACACAACCCACACACGTGGTACCTTTGGAGCAGGTGACTAGGGAAACTGTGCCAGGGACCCACAGGACAACTACTACATAAGGCCACCCGGCCACAACTGGGAGACATAGCAGATCTACATAATACATAGAAACAAGCACAGAGAGGCAGCCAAAATGAGGAAACAAAGAAATACATCCCAAATGAAAGAACAGGAGAAAACTCCAGAAAAAGAACTAAACAAAATAGAGGGAAGTAACCTACCAGAAACAGAGTTCAAAATAATGGTTATAAGGATGCTCAAGGAACTTAGTGAGAACTTCAACAGAGAGATAGCAAGCATAAAAAATGACATAGAAATGATTTTTTTAAAAGAACCAATCAGACATGAAGAATACAATAACTGAATTGAAGAATGCACTAGAAGGAATCACCAGCAGACTACATGAAGCAGAGGATTGAATCAGTGATTTGGAAGACAAGGTAGCAGAAAACACCCAGTCAGAACAGCAAAAAGAAAAAAAAGATTGCAAAGAAATGAGGATAGTTTAAGAGACCTCTGGGACATCAAGCATAACAAAATTCTCATCATAGGGGTACCAGAAGGAAAAGAGAGAAAGCAAGTGATGGTAAGTACCTGGAAGTAGGGCACAAAGCTTTGTCTTTGTACATATTCTATGCCTAACGCTGAATCTGGTGCACACCAAGCCTTCCATAATGAGTGAGTAGAAGGAGGGGAGGAGGGGAGGAGGGGAGGGAGGGAGGGAGGGAGGGAGACAGGGAAGAAAAGAAGGAAAAAAGAAGGAGGGAGGGAGAACGGAAGGAAGGAAGGAAGGAAGGAAGGAAGGAAGGGCTGAAGTACTATTAGAGCCAAAAGGGAATCATGGAGCCAAATGAAATCAGGAAAATTGAATCTCGGCTCCAGAAGTTGCAGAAGTCCACTTGGATTGTATTATAAGGATGTGAGCAGAAAGACTGCAGGTGACAAATGTTGAACATAAAAAAAGGAAAACAGTTTGTGGGGTTTGGATGTCAGGCTAGGACAGTTGAATGCATTCTACAGAGAGAAAGTAGAGAGCCACTGGGAGCTGACGAACAGGGAGGGTATGAGATCAGAGCTCTTGTTTAAGGAGACTAATCTGACACGCAGAATATCTTTCCCTTTTCCATAATACATTCACTTCCTATCAGGAATTTTCATTGCCTTAATCCAAAGGAATTAATCTTATGGTGTGGTTTGAGCAGCCCTGATAAACATCTCTTTTTCTAAAATAGCTCAAACTCACATGTGTCTAGGTCAGCCTTGAATCAAGTGCTGTTTTGCAATTTTTTTTCTTTCAAGAAATTAGTCTTTATGCTACTCCCCAAGCCAGCAACTGCATTATTTTGATCCAACACCCTGAAATTAATCTGAGCAGCTCCCCAAGGCCCAGTATATGTTTATCAGTCAATGCTCACCCACAGCAGGGATTGTCACTAGTGAGTTCTATATGAGATTCTCTTACAAAGCAAGATGTACTGATAGAGATTCCCATCATTTTTTTCACTAGAAATCATTTTTAAATGACACATTTATCCAAAGAGAAATTATCTTTTAATGTTATAAAAAATGTTTTAATACTTGATAAGTAATTAACTATAAAGAGTAAATCAATACTAAAAATTAGACCATCACCCTTTAATAATCACGTGTTATTCATTTATCGACCATAAGCCAGTTGCTATGACAATGTATGTGTACCAAATCAACAAGTGATAACTTCAGACCACACTAGATACAAGTTACATCCTAAAACATGAAGTTGTACACATAAACATTAAAGCTAAACATGCAAGTTCAATTGATATTTTGTTTTTAAATAACATTTATTTTCTCTAATTTCCCAAACCTATTGCTGATCAGAAAAGTGAATAATTACAAACAACACAAGTCCATTAAGACAGTATTATTGAGTCATGTGGTATGAAAAGAGATAATGGAGATTTTGATATTGCCAGATTTTGATCTCTTTGATAATCTCCAAGAGATAATGGAGATTTTGATATTGCCCCAAATCTCCAAAATGGAGATTTTAATATTAGATAATCCATCTAATTATCTTTTTAGATGTCACATGTTAATCAAAATTTCAGAAAAGAAATGGATTACTCTGAGATTGAACTATTTTGAATATAAAAGTAAAGTGAGTCACTAGACTTCAGCCAGCTTTCACCTTTTTTAAACTCTCAAGATGGATCATTGAGACTACTCAAGCCATATGTATAACTGAACAAGAAAGTTACTCAGTAGGAAATTGACCCAGATTCTCATTTTCCTATTATGTGATACTTTGACAAACTATCCTCTCTTTTCCAAAATTCATCCCTGGGTCAAGTGAAGGGACAAGGGAAGCAATTTCCCCACTCTTCATGTTGTAATGTTGGCTCTTCTCTTAGAATCCCAGGGCTGTGAGGAAAGCACTGTCGGAGTTTTGAAAGATAGATGGATGCCTTCCCAGAAAGTAATGGGATGCCATTAGTCCTACAACAAATGAGCTCACTTGGAGCTTTGCTGGACCTTGGTTTAAACTTCTTATTTAAATTACAGAAAGCTCATCCCCTTCGTCTTGTCTAGAATAATCATTCTTTAAAAATCAATCAATAAATTCCTGACAGACCTATCCTGCTAAACTAGTTATCATGCTTTCTGCTCCCATAAGACTGCATGAATCTCTGCCCAGTTTGGTTAATTGACATTCACAAACATTGTTAAGTTCTTCTGAAAAAAGAGCTCTTTCTGATCCCTTTGGTTTCCTAGAATCGAGTATGCACATAGGTATTTGGTTTATCAGCATTTCTACAAATTCTGTTTTTCCATACATTTAATTCATATGCACGTAAATACATGTAGGTAATTTTCAAAGATTCATATCTGGAAGAAGGCTGAAAATATTTTTATAGCATTCCAGTTAACTATGGATAATTCAAGGGCAAATATCTATCATTCAATTTATCCTACAAAATATTGCATTACCTGCTCTAGGTAAACATTTGCTTCTTTTTTCTTTTTGCCATCCAGGTATTCACTATATAACCAACCTAATAACTGTTTTCCTGACATCTTAATTTCCTTCATTTCTATTTTTCAAACAGAATAATATTTGAAACTCAACTATTTTACTTCTTATTCTCCAGGAAACTCGGGAGCAGGTAGGCCTTGCCTTCCCTCTGGGAGAAACTTGTCTATTCCCATTATGAATTCAAAAGAGAAATGAATTTTATTCATATCTTAATTTCTTCAATGTTTTCTGTATGTTTCAGAGTCCTTTGAAACATGAATTCTCTTATCAAATGCCCTGTTGCAAGAGAAAGTTTGTGAAATGTAATTCTTACCTCAGTCAGAGAAAAGCTGTGTATTCCACAGAGGCATTAACAGAATATAGAATAAGATGTCTCTTTTGGTTCCCACAAGGTAACTTTGTTTAATGTAAATTTCTAGATCAGACAGCCATGATATACATATATATATATATATATAAAAGTGCTCAAGAGTCAAATTGTTTTATCCATTACTTTAGATTATTTGTGCCTGTCATATCCTCTACTATACATTACTCATACCAAAGCATTATGAATGTTTGAATAAAGTGGTTTACTATTAATAGTAACAGGTAAAATGTTATCCTAACAGTATGAGAGTTCATATATCACGCTAAGATTATCCTACCAGAACTCAAATCCTCAGTATTACCCCAGAGCATCAGGTAGCTGCCTCAGACAACCTGAAAGGGAATGTTGAACCATGTCACCAGTGCTTTAAATTCACAACTCCAGTCCTCCATAACATTTTACACCGCAGTATTGTTAAGCTCACTGCTCACAGAGGCTGAAGTCAGTTGGATGCTCTTATCCAACTGGACGAGTGGTGACTCGTCCACCAACAATTTCGTCGGTGTTCCTCTTTGGCCTCAGCAAAATAATGAAGCACTTGGGAGCAAATATACAGCCCAAGAAACCATAGTCAGATGCCAAGGTTGTAAATATTTCCACAGCCACTTTGAACTTGCCTTTGGTGCTCAAGTAATCAGGGACAAAAGAGATCCAGACAATAAAAACAACCAGCCTCCCTAAGGTGATCCATTTTCCTTCATCGGAATTATCGGGCAACTGGCGAGCCACAGCCACAGGGCTTATAAGAAAGCATAGCAAGGCCAGGAAGATATCAATTCCAAATATAGAGCATAAAAATTCGATAGAAGCTTCCTCACATTCCAGAATTTCGGAATTTACATTTTGACACTCCACGTTCTTGTACATCCTTGGAGACTTCAATACTAAGTAGGCTGTGCATATGCCCATGTCCACTAGAACAGAGATTAACACAGTGGTTTTCCAATAAAGGGGGGCGGATGGATGGATATAAATCGGGTTTTGGATTTTTTTGGATTTGGAGATTCTGTAGGCTAAAAACAGTGAAATAGTCTTTCCAAGACTGCAGGACAGGCAAAGAGAAAAGCCCAGGGCCAGAACAACCTGGCGGGCCATGCAGGACCAGTGGTATGGCTTGCCAATGAAAAGCATAGAAAACAGCAGCGTGATGACCAGAGAAACCTGAATGAGAAAGCTCAGCTCCCCATCATTGGCGTTCACAAGCGGAGTGTGCCTGTGTGTCACATACAAAATTGCGACTGCCAAGACCACCAAGCACCCCAAAGATGGAGAGAATGACAAGCGTGAATCCTAGGGCCTTGTCATAAGCAAGGAATTCCACCTCTTTCAGCGCACACTCGCTCCTTTGTGCGTTTGGCCAATGGTCTTCACCACGTTGTTCACACTCCCTTTGACCTAATGGACAAAGAACAGTGGATTGACTGCAAAGAAATCCAACTGACCCCTTCAGCTGTAATAGCTCTGAGCAGCCAAAGGCCTACTGCAAGATTCATTGAGATCCTTTTATATAGAGAATATATAATATCTCCTAAAAGGCTGTGATAAAATGGTCTTACAGTATGCAGCTTTTATTACAGATTGAGAATTATTTTCTTTTTCTTTTTTTAATTTATTGGGGTGACAGTTGTTAGTGAAATTACATAGATTTCAGGTGTACAATTCTGTATTACATCATCTATAAATCCCATTGTGTGTTCACCACCCAGAGTCAGTTCTCCTTCCATCAACATATAATTGATCCCCCTTACCCTCATCTCCTCCCCTCACCCCCTTACCTTCTGGTAACCAACCACTAAACTATTGTCTGTGTCTATGAGTTTTTGTTTCTCATTTGTTTGTCTTGTTCTTTTGTTGTTTTTGGTTTATATACCACATATCAGTGAAATCATAGGGTTCTCTACTTTTTCTGTCTGACTTCTTTCGCTTAGCATTATACTCTCAAGATCCATCCATGTTGTTCCTACATCATCTTTTCTTACTGCCGAATAGTATTCCATTGTGTATATATACCACAACTTCTTTATCCATTCATCTATCGAAGGACATTTTGGTTGTTTCCATGTCTTGGCCACCGTAAACAAAGCTGCAGTGAACATTGGAGCACACGTGTCTTTATGTATAAATGTTTTCAAATTTTTTGGGTAGCTACCCAGGAGAGGGATTGCTGGGGCATATGGTAATTCTATTTGTAATTTTTTGAGGAACCTCCACACTGCCTTCCATAGCGGCTGCACCAGTCTGCATTCCCACCAACAGTGTATGAGAGTTCCTTTTTCTCCACAGCCTCTCCAACACTTGTTCCTATTTGTCTTGTTGATGATAGCCATTCTGACTGGGGTGAGGTGATATCTCATTGTGGTTCTTATTTGCATTTCTCTGATGATTAGTGATGTTGAGCATTTTTTCATATGTCTATTTGCCATTTGTATATCCTCTTTGGAGAAATGTCTCTTCAGGTCCTCTGCCCATTTTTCAATTGGGTTGTTTGTTTTTTTGTTGTTGAGCTTCAAGTGTTCCTTGTATATTTTGGATATTAGCCCTTATCGGAGACACTGTTTGCAAAAATCTTCTCCCATTCAGTCGGTTGCCTCTTTATTTTGTCGACGGTTTCTTGAGAATTATTTTCAATTTCAGAAATTCAGTCTCTCTTCTTGGTTTCAGCCTTTCCTCCTGGGCTTTGTCCAGTAAGATTCCTCTTTCTTTCTCTTCCAGTTATCCAGTTGAGAAGGGAGGTGTGCATCCTCATAAACTCCAGAATAATTCATAGATGATTTCCCATGTATGAGAAAATTAAAGCTACTAAGGTGAAACAATCGAGAGAATTGTGTCAAGGATAAGGTTAATTAAAATACTAGTGTTTTCAGTCTTCCATTCAGTATCATCCTCACCTACTGAAGAGAATTTTGTCTTTGCCCAATCAGCTTTGCCCTCCTCACCCTCCAGATGCAGATTTGGGAGAAGAGGTAGAGAAAGACTGAGAATAAGAGGAGAAACAAAAATGACCATGTTGACTAAGGTTGAGAAAATGTTTGGAGCTTTCAGCTGGACAGAGGCTCTAAGGGAGAATATTGCAACATAAGGAAAACTTGTTTGAGATAAATTTGTGGTAGATTATGAAATGGATCATATTCTTTGAAAGATGCAGGTACAGACTGGAATTCCCTTTTAATCACTCTGACTGCTGGACTGGACTTCTCTTGCTGTAACTGCAGAGACTGTTCAGGTTACATGGTGCTTATTTTCCAATTGGGGACATTATTACACTTTTAAAATTCTCTTTTAAATGAATTGCTCTTGAGGGACTTTTGACAAAAGACAAGTACAATTTGTGTTATCTTTAACAGAAGGTGGAGACAAAAATAAACCTGCTCCAACAT